>NC_064628.1:644347503-645093336 GCF_023864275.1 Schistocerca cancellata | reverse complement strand
GTATTAACTTGGATGTATAACCAGTTACTGTTAAATAATAAATTTGCGTCCACGAGGCTTGGACCAAATAAATGTGCCTACCCCTTCCCCATCCTGGCTCTGCTACCGTCAGTACATTACAGCTGTAAATTTATTTAAATAATTAATTAACATTTTGAGAGTACATTTCATCCTTGTGTCCTGTTTCGTTATAGTGTCATCACAAACCAGGTAGCACGTCGAAGGTGTGTATATGTCAACGTTACTGCGTATATACATATATAATTATGCAGGGTGAATCAGAACTCCACCGATATATTTCCAGAGATGGTAGAATGGACCAAAACAAGAAAACGAAATCCAGTAAACATGGGCTTGTGCATGCCTAAAGAGCTATGAACACTTTCTCATCTCCGCTACTGTGAAACACGTTTCCTCTACCGGTCAATTGCTCATAAGTCTTAAAGACGCTTTGAGAGCCCATGTTTCCCGGACACTTTTTCTTGTTTTGATCCATGCCACCTCCTCCGAAAATATCGAAAGCAAAGAGCTTGCAGTAGAAGAGATGGGCTTCATAGTATCGAAGGTGAACAAGACTCATAGCTCTTAAGGTATGCATTTTAGAGGCCATGTTTATTAGACATTTCTGACTTGTTTTTGTCCATACTACCACATCTGAAACTTGTTGCTGGTATTTTCGGTCCTCCCTGTATGAATACACTGATGGGAAAAAAATTGCAGCACTAAGAAGAAGCTGTGATAGACGTATTACTGCATATGAAAGGTGATGTGTATTGAAATTTTGCGCCAGTCATGTAAGTGGCGCTAGTAAAGCAGCTATGAGGATGCAAATCAGGTTTCTTTAAATACACGATGTAACGGTCGTGAGCTTTAGTTATCTTTGAGATTGGACGTGGTGAGCCGACGTTAGTCAAGAATGCCTTTAAGGCGACCAGTACTCCAAAATCAATCCGTCAGCGAGTTTGAACGAGGTCGTGTAACAGGGATACGAGAAGCTGGACATTGCTCCTGCGATATTGCAGAAAGACTAGGCAGGAATGTAGCCACTGTAAATGACCGCTGGCAGCGGTGGTCACGAGAATGTACGATCTTAAGAACACAGAGCTCCGGACGGCCATATAGAATTACCGCGAGAGAAGACCTTCGTGTTCGGCGTATGGTTCTGACACGTCACACTGCATCTGCTACAACAATTCGAGCAGCAGTAGGCACCACAGTGACACAACGAACGGTTACAAATCGGTTACTTGAAGGACCGCTCTGAGGCAGATGACCTGTAGCGTGCTGAGTGGTGTCAAGCGAGAGCTCATTCGAGGGCAGGGTGGAGGTCTGTTGTGTTTTCTGATGAAAGCTGGTACTGCCTTGGTGCCAGTGATGGCCGTGGGTTGGTTAGGAGGAGGCAGATCTAGACATACTGGACCTACAACTGGAGTGCGATTGCGTATGACAACAGGAGCACTCCCATGGTTATCCCACGCACCCTGGCTGCAAATCTGTACGTCGATCTGGTGATTCGACCTGTTATGCTGCATTCATGAACAACCTTCTGGGGTTGTTTTCCAACAGGATAACGCTCGTCCATATACCGCTATTATAAACCAACATGCTCTACAGAGTGTCGAGATGTTGCTTTGGCCTCCTCGATCACCAGCTCTGTCTCCAATTTAGCACATATGGGACATCATGAGATGACAACTCAAGCGTCATCCATAAACAGCGCTAATCGTCCTTGTATTGACCGACCAAGTGAAACAGGTATGGAACTCAATCCCGCAGACTGGTATCGACACTTGTACAACACAATGCATACACATTTGAATGTCTGCGTTCAACATTCTGACGGTTACAGCAGCTATTAAATGTACCAACATTTTACATTTGCAATGGTTTACCTAACACTTACATTAGCTTCTGATGTTAATCACTCTAATATATTAGCTATAAGAACGTATTCCAGAAATTTCGTTACTCTACATTAATTATTTTTTGGTGTTTCCATATTTTTCCGTCAATGTATGTATGTACATACACATACATACGTACACTGAGGTTACAAAAGTAGTCATGGGACACCGATATGCCCATATACAGATGGCGGTAATATCGCGTACTCAGCGTATAACAGGTCAGTGCAATGGCGGAGCTGTTATTTGTACTCTGGTGGTTCATGTGAATATTTTTCCAAAGTCATTGTGGCCACATGACGAGAGTTAACAGACTCTGAATGCGGAATTGTAGCTGTAGCTCGACACATGGGAAACTGCATTTCGGAAATCGTTGAGAAATGCAATATTCCGAGATACAGTGTCAAGAGTGTGCCGAGAATACCAAATTTCAGGCATTACCTCTCATCACGGAGAACGCAGTTGCTGACGGCCTTCAGTTAACGGGCGAGAACAGCGGCATTTGCGAAGACAGACAACAAAACTACGTGAAATAACCACAGAAATCAATGTGGGGAGCACGACGAACGTATTCGTTAGAACAGTGCGGCGGTATTTGGCGTTAATATGCTATGGCAGCAGACGTCCGACGCGAATGTCTTGCTGACAGCACGAAATCGCCTGCAGCACTTTTTCTGGTCTGTGGCAAAGCCACGTCTCCTCAATATCCTTTCTTCCAGGGGTGCTAGTTCTGTAAGGTTCGCAGAAGAGCTTCTGTCAAGTTTGGAAGGTAGGAGACGAGTACCTGACATAATTGAAGCTGTGAGGACGGGTCGTGACTCGTGCTTGGGTACCTCAGTTGGTAGAACACTTCCCCGCGAAAGGCAAAGGTTCCGAGTTCGAGTCTCGGTCCGGCACGCAATTTTAATCTGTCTGTATGTCGGAAGCTTACTGATAAGCACAGCTACAATTCTATTCTGTGTCTTTGTGTAATAATTACCGAATCGGTTTGCTTATGGATGCTGCTATTACTGGGCAGTTTCCTCCAAAATTGCTCTGGAGCCTAACAAATAAGCCATATCAATTCAAATTACTACAGACGCATGTAACTGAAAAGTGCCATCTTGATCTCTCCATTAGCAAAATATTCCAGACTAGCCTCCGATTGGGATCTCCGGCGTGGGGACTGCCCTTGGGGAGATGGCGGTAATATAAAGGTTGAGTAACCAGCGAAAGGATAACGTTCTACGAGTCGGGCGTGGAATGTCAAAAGTTTGAACGTGGTGGGGAAGCTAGAAAATCTGAAAAGGGAAATACTAAGGCTCAATCTAGGTATAGTTAGGGGCAGTGAACTGAAATGGAAAGGAGATAAGGATTTCCGGTCGTATGAGCACAGGGTAATATCAAAGCGGCATAAAATGGTATAACGGGAGTAGGATTCGTTATGAATAGGAAGGTAGGGCAGAGAGTGAATTACTGTGAACAGTTCAGTGATAGGGTTGTTCTCATCAGAATCGAAAGCGTATCAACACCGACAGGGTTCAGGT
This sequence comes from Schistocerca cancellata, assembly GCF_023864275.1. Classification (NCBI taxonomy): domain Eukaryota; kingdom Metazoa; phylum Arthropoda; class Insecta; order Orthoptera; family Acrididae; genus Schistocerca; species Schistocerca cancellata. The sequence goes on along the minus strand of NC_064628.1, from coordinate 645,089,906 downwards.
TACATGCCGACGTCGCAACCTGGAGCTGACGAGATAAAGTATATGAGGATATTGAACAGGTAATTCAGTACGTAAAGGGAGATGAAAATCTAACAGTCATGGGGGATTGGAAAGCTGTTGTAGGGGAAAACGTAGACGAAAGTGTTACTGGAAAATATGGGCTTGGTACTAGGAATGAGAGAGGAGAAAGATTGAGTTCTTCAAAATATTACATCTAGTAATAGCAAATAATCTGTTCAAGAATCACAAGAGGAGGAGGTATTTGAAAAAGACCGTAATATATGGGAACATTTCAGTTAGATTACATAAATGATCAGGCAGAGATTTCGAAATCAGATATTGGTTTGTGAGTCGGACCCAGGAGAAAATATAGGCTCATATCATAATTTAGTAGCGATAAAAACCGCGCGAGACCGCTACGGTCGCAGGTTCTAATCCTGCCTCGGGCATGGATGTATGTGTTGTCCTTAGGTTAGTTAGGTTTAAGTAGTTCTAAGTTCTAGGGGACTGATGACCTCAGAAGTTAAGTCCCATAATGCTCAGAGCCATTTGAACCATTTTTGAACTAGCGATAAAGAGTAGCTGAAGTTTAAGAGACGAGTCGGGAAGAATCAATGCGCAAAGAAGTGGGGTACTGAAGTACTAAGGAATGGAAAGGTACGCTTGAAATTCTCTGAAGCTATAGATAATGCGATAAAGATTAATCCACTAGGCAGTTCAGTTGAAGAGGAATGGGTATCTCTAAAAAGAGCAATCACAGAAATCGGAAAGAGAAGCGTCAGTACAAACTGCGAAGAAACCTTGGGTAACAGAAGAAATACTTCAGTTGATTGATGGAAGAAGGAAGTAAAAAATTGTTCAAGGGAATCTAGGAATACAGAAATACAAAATACTTAGGAATGAAATAAATAAGAAGTGTGGGGAAGCTAGGGCGAATTGGCTGCATGAAAAATGCGAAGAAATCGAAAAAGAAATGATTGAAGGAAGGACTGAATCAGCATATCGCGAAGTCAAAACAATTTCTGCTGAAACTAAAATAAAGGGCGCTAACATTAAGTGTTATAGGAATACCACTGTGAAATGCAGAGAAGAAGGCGGATAGAGGTGGAAATAATACACTGAAGGCCTCTATGAGAGGGAGGACTTGTCTAATGACGTGACAGAAGAAGAAACAGGAGTCGATATAGAAGAGAGGGTATCCAGTATTAGAATCAGAATTTAAAAGAACTCTGGAAACTTAAAATCAAATAAGGCTGAAGGGATACGTAACATTATATCGGACTTTCTAAAATCATTGGGGGAAGTGGCAACAAAACGACTATTCACGTTGGTGTGTAGAATGTATGAGTCTGACGATATACCATCTGACTTTCGGAAAAATATCATCCTCACGATTCCGAAGACTATAAGAGCCGACAAGTGCGAGAATTATTGGAGAATCAAATTAACAGTTCATGCATCCCAGTTGCTGACAAGAATAATACGCAGAACAATGGAAAAGCGAATTGAGGATCGGTTAGATGACTGTCAGTTTAGCTTCAGGAAAGGCACAAGTTCCACACATTCAATTCTGACATTGTGGTTGATAATGGAAGCAAGACTAAAGAAAAATCTATACACGGCCATAAGATTCGTCGACCTGGAAAAAGCGTTCGACAGTGTAAAATGGTGCAAGATGATCGAAATTCTGAGAAAAGTAGGAGTAAGCTATAGGGAAAAACGGGTAATGTACAATATGTGCATGAACCAAGAGGGAATAATTGGAGTGGAATACCAAGTACGAAGTACTCGGATTAAAAAGGGCGCGAGACAGGGATGCAGTCTTCCGCCCCTACTTTTCAACCTAAATGTCGAAAAAGCAATGGCGGAAGTAAAAGAAATGTTCAAGAGTGGAATTAAAATTCAAGGTGAAAGGATATCAGTGATAAGATTCGCTGATGAAGTTACTATCCCCAGTGAAAGGAAGAACAATTACAGGGTCTGGTGAATGGAATGAACAGCCTAATGAGTACAGAATAAGGTAGGATTGTAGTCTTTCACCCCTACTGTTCAGTCTGTACATCGAAGAAGTAATTATGGAAATAAAAGAAGGGTTCAGGAGTGGCATTAAAATTCAAGGTGAAAGGACGTCAATGATGCGATTCTCTGATGACATTGCTATCCTCAGTGAAAATGAAGAAAAATTACGTGACCTGCTGAATGGAATGAACAGTCTAATAATCTGAGAATATGGGTTGACAGTAAATCGAAGAAAGACGAAAGTAATGAGAAGTAGCTGAAATGAGAACAGCGAAGTAGATGAAGTTAAAGAATTCTGCTATCTAGGCAGCAAAATAACCCATGACGGACGGAACAAGGACGACATCAAAAGCAGACTAGCACTGGCAAAAAGGGCATTCCTGGCCAAAAGAAGTCTAGAAGTATCAAACATATACCTTAATTTGAAGAAGAAATTTATGAGAATGTACGTTGGGAGCACAGCGTTCTATGGTAGTGAAACATGGACTGTGGGAAAACCGGAAAAGAGGGTTCAAATGGTTCAAATGGCTCTGAGCACTATGGGACTTAACTTCTGAGGTCATCAGTCCCCTAGAACTTAGAACTACTTAAACCTAACTAACCTAAGGACATCATACACATCCATGCCCGAGGCAGGATTCGAACCTGCGACCGTAGCAGCAGCGCGGTTCCGGACTAAAGCGCCTAGAAACGCTCGGCCACAACGGCCGGCCTGTACTTGTATTATCACAGATAAAATAAAGCGCTTCTGTATTAATGGCACTTGGAACAAAAACTTCCTTATTGGCACAGAGAAACAGTCAGTTTCCTGGTACGGCATTTTGAATGTGTACCGTTGCACGATCGATAGCTCGCGACAGTTCTCTAGGAACGCAGTCTTTGGCGTGAAGGTGGCGTGGCACGTTTGCCGCCAGTGCTGTTGACGCCGGGATTCCGTGAGAGGCAGTGTATGAAGCGGCAACGGACCGGCTGTTTTTCTCTGCCGCCCGTGTGACTGCCAAGATGGTCCGGCTGAACATCTTCCGGACACGACGGTCCTGCACTGGGAACGGGAGTGCACACGTTATTCCTTTGGCTGACGAGGTCTGGAGGAGAGCGGTGGGTCGTTGCCATCCACACATCTTCTGGCGGCTCCTAGTTTTTCCACTGTTTGTCATCGCATCATCGCACAGCGGGTGCTGAGTCCACGCTGCATTCGTAAAGGCTGAACTTGCTCTACACTGTGTGCGTGATAATTGTGACTGGTTTTCTTCCTGCGCGTGTTTGTGCCCTGCTATCACTATATTGGACTCATTTCTGCCTCCTGTTATTGTTATTCCTTGTTCCTGGCTCTGGCCAGGCAATTTGAGGGGCTTGTCGCTCGGATCAAAACGTAATAGCTTCCATTTGTTGTTATAGAGCTGTGATTTGGTGGTGTGTTTTAAATTATTGGGGTTTTGTAAATTGCTTTAATGGGTCATTATTTAGGACGTCCAAGTTTTCTTTTTCCTGGTACGTTGTGCACTAAATCGCCAATTCGCTTTCTTTAGTTCCTGGGAGCCCCCAAGGTTAAGCGGAGGTTTAGTATCTTTGGCCCGAAAAAAGCATGTTTTTGAGAATTTCATATAATGTCAAATTTGGTCAAAATGTTTATTGATATTTCCCCTACAAATTGGAATTTTTTCGACCGGAAATGTCGAAGAGCAAAGGTGGAAGTGCCGTCGGAACGGAACAAAATTTCGATGTAGACCTCCACGCGCGGTATGTCACAGGTCAGCCGGCTCGTCTGCAATAAAAATTGAGTTGACGTTAGCGAAGTATATAAGATTCATTAGGAGTTGTACCTCGCTTAATTTATTTAGACCATAGGAAACTAAATGGCTGCCATCTGAAAAAATAGGGTTTTTTTCATCGATTTTTCGTCTTCGTCGGCCAAGTAAAAATATTTATAGTTTATGGATCGGAATAAAAGTGGTACAACTCCTAATAAATTTAGTTAGCTTCGTCGGAAACAAAGAATCATGACAATCGGCTCAGTAGATTTGAACTTACCATACCGCGCGAAAAAAAAGACATTTCGAGAAAAACGCGTTTGAAGTTTCGACTACACGTAAATGCAATATTATGCAGCGTACGTTCAAGCTGCTATTCCGGGTCCATAAACTAGTCCTTCGTCATAGCGGGCGTTCTGCTCGATCTGGGCCATCCCGCACTGCTCCAGAGCCTTTCGTACGGCCAGTGACAAGCGGTTTTCGGCCGCTTGAATCCTGTGGTCGTCCGAGTGCTTGGCGAACTGCGCAGAATAGAGTCCCAAAGTGACTTCCATCGTCGTCATGGTCTTCAGAATTGTTGAATACCCTTCCTTGAAGCTCCTCACTGTCAGGAAAGTCGCAGTCTCCACAGTCTTCGCACCAGAATGCAAATGCTTGGGGGCTAACTTCCAGACACACGCGTTCAAACTTTCATTTGAATTTTGTGTGTTTCCTCCCAAGCACCGGTACAATAACTCGTCCTCCGAAAGAAAAAAACAGTTACGTGAAAAAGGCCGATTTCAGGCAGGTGTGCCCGCATCTCGTGGTCGTGCGGTAGCGATCTCGCTTCCCACGCCCGGGTTCCCGGGTTCGATTCCCGGCGGGGTCAGGTATTTTCTCTGCCTCGTGATGGCTGGGTGTTGTGTGCTGTTCTTAGGTTAGTTAGGTTTAAGTAGTTCTAAGTTCTAGGGGACTGATGACCATAGCTGTTAAGTCCCATAGTGCTCAGAGCCATTTGAACCATTCAGGCAGGTGTATTTTTTTGCTCAACCGTGAATAACAAACATTTCCGTTCCGTATTTGAAAAAACCATTTCAGGGGTGGATTCTAAACACTTTTATGGATCCAAAAATGAAATAAAAAAAAATCGATTTTTTGAATCAAAAGATAGTAAACCTCCCCTTAAGCGCCTTACTGGGTAAATCTTGTTCCATGTACTTTGGTGGGTCCCTACCTGCATACATTGCCATCGGTGTGGCCATGATCTACAAGCTGCCTCCTCAAGCGACACTCTGGGAAGAGGCCACGCCCCTGCAGCAGAGGTCGCATCACGTGACGGGAACCCGTGACAACCGACCGGCTACAACTTACGCCCGCCGCGAGAGTTGGCATTCTCTCGTGTGGTCTGTTAATGGAACTTACATTACACTGGCCGTTATCTGTTGACGACATTTGCTTTCGTACCTGACCGCGCGTGGACTTTAATACTGGGTGACTACTTTCTGTTTATGTAGCACGAAAGTTACGAGTAATTATATTAGCTGTGTACCTCTACTGTGTCAGTGTATTTCACCCAATAAATTTTATTAGTAACAGTATTCAACAGTAGGGATGAGTAATTCCGAACTCGTAGTGCACCGATATATTAGCCAAAATTTACCCGGATTTTATGAAGCAGTTTCTTCTCCAGCTGCAGGAAAAATGTCAGCTTGACAGGAACTACTGGAACAACAGCAACAGCAACAGCAACAGCAATTGTCTTTACTACAGCAGCAAATCACAGCGTTGCCCATCATGAACGAGACGACTTCGTCATTTCCACGAACCCTTCGTATCTTGACGGCTTAAAAGCTATCCAATTCAGATCGGTAACGGCCATTTTTTCTTTCGTCGTCTTCACGTAGTATGTTGGGTTTGTTCCTAAGTTGTCCCCACGAAAAATCCTGATAGTTTGTCTTTTGATGACCTTCATAAAGTGTTGTCGGATCATTAAGGGTGACAAGGCCCGTGTGGAATTTGCTAGACTGAAATTTTACTGGTGCTGTAAACGAACGTCGGAAACCTATAAAGACGGGGTCCTAGGCGCCGTTGTGACTGCGTGTTCTGAAGAATGTCACTGGTTGTAAGCTGATTCTTTTATTCGGGACTTGCTTCTTCAGAATTCGCCCGACAAGGAAGCAAGCGCACAGGCTTTTCGGCATTCGGATAGTTACATAGACGAAGTCCTTAAAATTGGTCAGGCTTTCCAATTCGAAGAGGGAACCGAAAGCCAATGAGAGACTCAGTCCGCAATGTCCGCCAACACCACTGGTTCGATGGCAAACACTTGCCGTAAGCACAATAGGAATTAAAACACTCTTGTTGGCCACTCCGGTATGCATGTCACGCCGCGTCACCACATCGACCTAGAGACATGCGAACAGGGCAGCGACACTTCAAGTGCCTTCGAACAATCTCTCTCTCTCTCGTAGTTCAATTTCAGCATCTTTTCGGAGTTTACCGTATCGACGGAACTCCAATCCACGCACTTTGCCCTCTTGTCCTCAATGTTCCCACCGACACCCACATCTGTCGGCCACTTGTTTTTCGTGCGGCATTGAGTGCCACATTAATGGTTTGTGTCCGTCGCCTGACACCGGCCAACTTAGGTAGGATGCAGAGTCTGGTTCTGCCATTCCCTCCCTAGTTGAAGCTCGTCAGTGCTTTCCTAACGAAGAAACAGACTCATCCTGATAGGGGAAAACCTGTCAAATTATTAATGCTACAAGCGAATGCTTGGGAAGTTTCTTTACAGGTGGATACTGGCTCATCCTCTTCTATTGAAATACGTTGCATTAGATGCTCCTCCGCTACAACCTTTTCGTAAGAAAGTAACGGCATATGGTGGCCATGATATACACGTGAAAAGTGTTCTTGCTAATAAAGTCTCTTATAACAATATTTCAAGGCATCTGTCATTTTTTGTTATTACTTCTCGTAATGCAGAAATTGTTAGATGCTTCCAAACAGTTTGGGTTTCTATTTCGGAGAATGTGTGTTTGGTATTCATGGCGATTCCATTTTACAGCACTGAACAATTCATATTCAGATCTGTTTACCACTGGGTGATGATGGGCTGGGATGTAGCAGTAAACCATCATCATCTTCGCCATCATTATCTCCTTCCAAGGAGTAGGTGTTGTAATCACCTATTCCGGTCATCCATCAATCTATCTCTTATGAGGCCTTCCTACTACTCTCTTTCCAGTGAGCCTGAATTCATTATCTTTTTTGGCAATCTGTTTTCTGTCATTCTATCAACACGATCATACCATTTCATTCTATTCTCTTCCGTCTCATTAAGTGAAAAGATTTTTAGATATGATATTATTGTTTCATTCCTATTTTTATCCATTTTATTACAGCCTCTTACATATCTCATGAACTTCATCTCTGCTGCTTGTATACGTGATTTTTCTTTCTTTGTTACTGCCCATGGTTTGGAACCATATACAAAAGTACAGCAATAACTGTATAGACCTTAACTTGTGTTTCTTTTCATGTTTTTCTTGCTAAATTTCTTTCACTTGTTCCGCAGATATCTTGATATTTATTAACCTTCTTCTCAATGTCTTTGTCCTAGTTAAAACTAATATCATGTCCTAGATAGCTGAAGTGCGATACTTCGTCCAAATTTTTTTCATTTGCTATTGTTTTCGACTTGACTGGATTCTTTCCTTTGAAACCCATTATCTTTGTGTTACTTTCAGATATAGTTAAGTTGTAATACATTGCGTTTTGGCTCAGTCTGTACACTGCAGCACAAATTCATTTAAAATCAGAGTAAGTGCCTCGCTTCTCGCGAGCGTACCTCATCCCACACGTCCCGAGGGGCGATGTCACGGCAAAATTAGACAGACTGGAGGCCCCCGTGGTTATTATCCCTGTCTCATGAAGCTAGTGGGCTTCACCGCTTGTGATCGAGGGAAACTGGATGGTTCTTCCGATGATATGGCAATTTGAGACCGTTAATGCTCCTAGTCATCGTGGATACTACACAAGCGCATAGGCATGTGTATTCAAATACAGAGCTATGTAAACAGGCAGAATACGGCGCTGCGGTCGGCAACGCCTATGTAGGACAAGAAGTGTCTGAGGCAGTTGTTAAGCCGGTTACTGCTACTACAATGGCAGATTATCAAGATTTAAGTGAGTTTGGACGTGGTGCTATAAATATGTTCAAATGTGTGTGAAATCTTACGGGACTTAACTGCTAAGGTCATCAGTCCCTAAGCTTACACACTACTTAACCGAAATTATCCTAAGGACAAACACACACACACACCCATGCTCGAGGGAGGACTCGAACCTCCGCCGGGGCCAGCCGCACAGCCCACAACTGCAGCGCCCTAGACCGCTCGGCTAATCCCGCGCGGCGACATGGTGTTGTAGTCGGCGTACGAACGATGGGACAGCATTTCCGAGGCAGCGATGAAGTGGGGATATTCCCGTGCGACCATTTCACGAGTGTACCTTGAATATTAGGAACCCGGTAAAACATCAAATCTCCGACATGGCTGCGGCCGGAAAGAGACTGTGCAAGAACGGGACCAACGACGACTGAAGAGAAGCGTTTAACGTGACAGAAGTGTGACCCTTCCGCAAACTACTGCAGATTTCAATGCTGGGTCATCAGCAAGTGTCAGCGTGCTAACTATTCGACGGAAGATCGTCGATATGGGCTTTCGGAGCCGAAGGCTTACTCGTGTACCCTTGATGATTGCACGACAGAAAGCTTTAAGGCTCGTCTGGACCCGTCAACACCGACAATGGAGTGTTGATAACTGGAAACATTTTGCCTGGTCGGACGAGTCATTTGAAATTGCATCGAGCGGATAGAAGTGTAATATGGAGACACAATTAATAAAACATTCCGGTCGATTGTATCATGGTGTAAGGGAGTTCACTTCAAAACCCGACGTTTCGTCCCCATCTGCGGAGGACATTTTCAAGGAGGATCGTAGCTTTGTTGAAGGTCCGATTCACACCCTGGCTCGCTACTGACTACAGCAAAATTCCGCCTCCGCGCAGTGGCGTGACGTCACATGTTTTGAATACACGAGTGCAACTTGCCGGTGTCGACTGCCGTCGTCCGCTGTTTCTGTCATTCCATGGTGGAAGACTGGTACACATCTTCTTCAGCGCCGGAATCCAAATTTCATCCAATTTCACGCCCTCCTCCTTCCCGTTAAAATTCCTGGGGTATTTCACAATCTCTATGGCCTCTCTGTATTGGCTTTCGAGGTATCCGTTTGTGGCTGCCAGTACGTGAGTCCGGTCAAAATGAATGCGATGGTCTCCGGGCTGTAAAGCATGTTCCGCAACAGCTGATCTGTCAGTCTCCCCTCTTCTGAAATTGCCCTTGTGCTCTTCGAGTCGTTTTCTGATAGTTCTTTTTGTAGTACCCACGAACACCTCCCCACAACTACACGGAATCCTGTCAATTCCATCTTTTACCAGCAGTTGGCGAGCATCCTTGGCCGATTTTAGATGACATTGTTTCTTCCATGTGGGTGTTTAAATTACCGCAATGTTTCGCTTTCTCATGATTTTTCCTGTGCTGTCAGTCACGTATTTAATGGAGACAACCTCATGACTCAATGGACCCTGCACGTCAGCAGGGGACTGTTCAAGCTGGTGAAGGCTCTGTAAAGGTATGGGGCGCTTGGAGTGATATGGGACCTCTGATACGTCTAGATACGACTCTGACACATGGCACGTACGTAAGCGTCCTGTCAGATGATCTGCATCCATTCATATCCTTTGTGATTTCCGACGGACCAGGGCAATTCCAGCAGGAGAATGCGACACCCCACACGTCCAGAATTGCTGCACAGTGGCCCCAAGAGCACTCTTCTGAGTTTCAACACTTCCGCTGGCTACCAAACTCCCCAGACATGAACATTATTGAGCATATCTGAGATGCCTTGCAACTTGCTGTTCGGAAGCGATCTCTGACCCCTCATACTCTTACGGATTTATGAACAGTCCTGCAGGATTCATGGTGTCAGTTCTCGCCAGCATTACTTCAGACATTAGTCGAGTCCTTGCCACTGAGTGTTGCGGCACTTCTGCGTCCTCGTGGGGGCCCTGCACGATATTAGGCAGGTGTACCAGTTTCTTTGGGTCTTCAGTGTATAATAATTTGTGAAGGTGGTTCGATGAACCCTCTGCCAGGCACTTAAATGTGATTTGCAGAGTATCCATGTAGATGTAGATGAAATAATTTTCAGGTCTTTTGGCCATACTTTTTATTATTTCCGAAATTGCATTACTTGTTCCGAAAATCCGACATTTTGAAAGGCAATGTTATGTCAATCACATAAAAATTTTCAATAGATACATTCTCAGTCACGAGCCAAGTGCAGTAAGAATGTTGACGAGATACAATGTGTCTATTGATCAGTTTTGTGCAACTGACATAACATTGCCTTTGAAAATGACGAATGTCGAACCGCGTTAGGCGCTATTGCAAATAATAAAGGCGTAGTCGAAATATCTGAAATTATTAAAGTGCATGTATAAATTGCTGCTTCGTGCCATAGCATTTTCATTCAAATTGCAACGTCGATACTTTCCCAATCCTCCGCCCGGAAGATTTGTTTTCCAGAATACAAAACGGTGTCTGTTATACTAAGATTGATTTTTCGGCACCCCGCACCCCCAGATCTGTCGGTGCTCGACACACCCTTTGGCCTCTAGCATTATAGCAGACTGCCCTTTCTTATTTACAGCGCCGCAGCAGTCTTCCAGCGTTACTTGGAGCAGCTGATACAGAACATTCCTTCGTGCTGCAATTATTTAGATGACATCATAGTGAGAATGGCATTAACCGATGAACACCGCTGGCCGCTGTGGCCGAGCGGTTCTTGGCGCTTCAGCCCGGAACCGCGCTGCTGTTATGGTCGCAGGTTCGAATCCTGCCTCGGGCGTGGATGTGTGTGATGTCCTTAGGTTAGTTAGGTTTAAGTAGTTCTAAGTCTAGGGGACTGATGACCTCAGATATTAAGTCCCATAGTGCAGAGAGCCATTTTAACCATTTTTCCGATGAACACCTTCAGAAATTACAATCATTCTTTTCTCAGTTAATCGAGGCTGGCCTCAAATATAACCTCCAAAACTGTAAATTTTTCCAATAGTCCGTTGAGCACCTGGGCTTTGATCAGCAAGTGCGTCATCTGTCCTACAAAGCAGCATTCCTGAGCCACAGAAAACATGCCCATTCCGCAGAATTTATGGGAAAAATTAGCTATTACAGGCGTTCCATTCCCCATTTCGCAAAACCATCCAATATGCTCAGTACATTTTGGTAACAGGGATCTTAATTCCGATGGTCTCCAGAATGTGACGCAACATTTTTCTCATGTGAACGAGCCCTCCGATCAGCACCGTGCCTAGTTCCGTTTTCATCGGAGGAACCTCATCTCCTTGCCACAGTCGGCTCGCAGTCTGGAGTAACGTTAACCGTATGTAGGCGAGCTATCGGCCGCCTAGAGTTAGTAGAAGGTAAGGTGAATTTGTTTACGAAGCTGTTCGGCCCAGGGCCGATAGAATGACTCGATCGGGCGGGCTGCCATGGCCGCTCGAGGCGAGCCCAAGCAAAGGATCGCACTCCGTCTTCAGGCCACGAGTGGCCTATCGGTGCCATCCGACCGCCGTGTCATCCTCAGTGGAGGATGCGGTTAGGAGGGGTGTGGGGTCAGCACACCGCTCTCCCGGTCGCTATGATGGTATTCTTGACCGAAGCTGCTACTAATCGGTCGAGTAACTCCTCAATTGGCATCACGAGGCTGAGTGCACCCCGAAAAATGGCAACAGCGCATGGCGGCCTGGATGGTCACCCATCCAAGTGCCGACCACGCCCGACAGCGCTTAATTTCGGTGATCTCACGGGAACCGGTGTAAGCAAAGGACCGAATGTTGGGAAAATCCCCAAGCTGGGAATTTGGACGGCTGCTACTTGCGTGTCCTTCGTGCAGGAGATGCTCCAAGAAATGGCGGAGTATAAAACTATCTTAAAGATGGCTAAGTCACAGCTCTTCGAGATTCACTCACATCCAGTATTAATGCAAATCTGAATACATTTGCAATCTTAGAAAAGTGAGGCACACCCAGTGACACAACAGTATTTCAATATCTTTAGAACTACAGGAGTTTATATATCATTCCGAATATACATTTTCAGAATGAGCCTCTGAATTAACAACTTCTAATCGCGTCATACGATTTCAACAAACGGGAGTTCAGATGATAGCATTGCGCTATAGGTGTCATCCCTGAAATCTGTGGATCTGTATCTATTTTATTTGTTGATTTATGGCGTTTTTTACATCTTTTTCCTTATGCAAATGCTTGTCAGAATATTATATTCTCCACATTTACACAGCAAATGAATGCAGCATGAATACCTCATATTTTGTTATGCTTCTGTTTTTATTTAATTACTAGTTTACTAGTAACTTTATTTAAATGTTGATTTCAAGTGCTGTTAAAAACAGTGCTAATTTAAAAGTGGTCAGTAGCATGTGTTAGCGGACACCCTTTGTAAAAGAATGCCAAAAGACACTTCTGACAAGCAGGTACAGCTAATTAAAGTTTTAAACATGGCTGCGTAGTCAGCAACAATTCACAAATTAAAGTTAAAGCAATTACAGCCCTCGGTCGCAAAATTTAAGTCTTTTGACCTGGTTTGACACTTCACTCGACCGAGGGCTTTAACTTTAAGGTGTAAATAATTGTTTAAACTACATTCAGCGATAATTCATTGTCATTTATCGTGAGCGCATTTGCGCAAGAATGCTACCTTATTTATTTAGGACCCAACTATTACTTTTATGTATTATAAAACGCCTGATTGTAACCGAATGAGTATAACATTTATTTTATTTAAATGATTTTATAATATATTAGTTTAGTTAAATCAGAGAATGTATGTAGAGCTTGACAACGATGTATTTTTGGTGGGGACACAACGGAGTCAAGTGGAGATGGAGACTTTTCGAGTGAAGAGCTCAAGGGAGCGATTCGGGGAAGTTTATGTCGAGGGTTGGAAGAAGACAGTCCTGCCTTTGGTAACGTACGCGAGTCAGTGGTGGAGATGATTGATTATGAGCGATGAACGGCCGCTACAACAGCTTTTGAAGGGACTCTAACTCACGAGAGATCTGAATCTGCTCCGGTTATGTTACGGAAGTGAGGACAGACGGAGTATGGATTACTATTCTTTGTGTCGCTAATGTTAATTTATGAAGCATCATGTTGAACTCTGAACTGTTTTGAGACGATGAATATTTCGTATACTGTGGTCACAATGTGGACTTATTTTTCGCTATTTTTGATTGTTTAGTTTGGAGATTTTGCTACCATTCTCGTAACGCTCTCCATGTAACTTTACTGCAGTTGATAAGGGTATTTTATGTCTGTATTTTAACGGAATATCGTAGGACCACTTCCGGTTTATTTGAGATGTCTTTTCTTGAATGAACATTATTCAACATAATTCTCTGTCGCCTACATCAATCACAGACGTTAGAATAGAACACTTGTTATTAAATTATTCGTTTAACTTTCACATTGTATTTTTGCGTATTTTACTAACTCACAATTCTATTCAGTGCCTAGACTGTTTGACTGGAGGATCACAGATACAGGTTATTATTTGTAGCGAATGAGCTGCGGGGCATGAAAGCAAACGTGCGCGGCTAGACCTTATGACTACATAGAGCTATTCTTTTTAAGCAGAACCGTGCGTAGCCCAAGTACCTAAAGTACGAGTAACTGAAGGTAAAAAAGCAACTGGTTTGCTGTTTAGGAAGAGCAACTGCTGAGCAGTAGCTGTTAGGTAGTGTCGCATTTGGGGCCTCGTTCGGGATATGAGCCTAATCCCTTTAGAATTGCGACTGTAATTCTAACTCGTTACAATATTCTGAGATCTAGGTCCCAAACCTGCTACGTGATAGATAGGTTGTGTGGGGGTCAGAGCATGCGTGCTTGAGAATCGGTAGCAAAAGTTATCTGTGGGGAAGTTAGCAGCGGACTTTCAAGAAAGAAGAAGGAGTCTACGCCTAGGAGTCCTGAGTTCGAGTCTGCAGCGGACCTCGACGGTGGCATAGCGGCAGTGGCGATCGTAGCAACGCGTGCGACCGGCGGCGACTTCTAGTTCATTGACAGCGTCTACATCTTCGTTAGCAGCAGTAATCATTAGGTACTGTCGAAGCACCCTACTGTGTTGGCGTCCACGACGCTCAATGCTGCCCAATGCAAGAAGCATTGGCCATCGTTTACACAGTTAAGAAATTTCACACCTATCTGTCTGGCGTGAAATTCCAGCTGCTGACTGACAACAAACCACTACTCGCACAATTTGGACCGCATTCTTGCCTCCTGGACAGGACAGCGTAAAGGCTGCAAAGATGGGCATTGTTCTTATCAGTCTATACCTATGACATCGTCTCTAAGCCTCCCAGCCCTCACGCGAACGCCGATCTATTTCCTAGCTTCCAGTAGACCCAGATCCTGAATTTGATGTACAGTTATATTTCAGGTGGACCCTGATTCTGCGTCGACCGTGCACAATTTTCCCCTTGATGATACTTTGGTCGCAGGCCAGGCAAAAGAGCAGACCCTTCTTCCTGTAGAGTTAAATACAGGTGACCGCAGCGTATCTCGACGAAGGACAATAGTCTCCTTAAAACGTTCTTTCCTTTTAAAAGAACAGCCTCTCCTTCCATGGTGACGTTCTCCTGCTGAAAACAGAACAGAAACAGCCTTGGGTGGTTATTCCCCCAGCTCTGTGCCCCAGGGTTCTTGAACTCCTCCAGGTGGGTGCATCCCATATGAAACAACTGGCCCACCATTGATACTGGTCGTCCGTCGACGACGACATCAGAACAATGGTCTGGTCTTGCACTGCATGTGCTCAGCCACAATCTGCACCACCAAACTGTTTTCGTTCTGGGGCCTTGTCAGGCCCTTGGAAGCGCCTCCATAAAGACCTCACTGGTCCTTTCTTGCATCAGATGTGGTTAGTTGCGTTAGACTCATACTCCAAATATTTGTATATGGGCCTTTGGTATCACATTTTGATGCCATCTCACGAGCATTTTACAGTTGGCAAAGGAATTGCAAGTTTCCGTGAGACGGTAGTGGTCTCGCGGGATCTGGTGGACCCAATTGTGTGTGCCCTCTGAGCCACGACTTCAGCGGCTCTGCGCTACGAACGCCCTCTTCTTCTGAAATATAGGATGGCCAGTGGCAGATACAGAGCCCACTTGCACTTGGAGCCTCAACGCTATGACACCATCGTTCATGTTAACTGCAGCTAGCCTCAAAGTAGTTGCAATTGTATGAGTTGGACTCAAATTCTTGCTGCATTATTTGTAATGAGTCTTAGTTTCCTTGGTGAAAATAATGTTAAGTAAATCATCTGTTTATTGTGCTAATTTGTTCGCTAATCATTCTTGGTCCTGTCCATCTTTCCTATGACGACAGTTTAAGCACCACTGTGTAGTCTTCCTCTCCTTGCAATGGAATATGAGGTCATACACGACCCGACCCCATGGGATTCAAGGTAATGACAAATGTGATCAAGGCCCTGTCGCAGATCTTTGCCATTGAAGGCCATATTCATGCCATCGTCTCTAACAATGGCCCCCAATGCACCTCTGCTATTTTCTTGTTTCCGTGACGAGCACAGAATAAAAGACTCTCGTATGGATCCGTTTCACCTCCAATCTAATGGGGAGGTGGAATTAATGCTGCTGAATTTCAAAAAGAAGATGGGAATCCTAGCAAAATCTACCCTGAGAACGAAGTCTTTCGCGACCGCACTTATATGTAAAACATTCTCGGTTTTCTTGCCGCGTCAATTCGGGATAAAATCTGAAGCTTTCGACGATAGCCTCCATCAGTCAGTTGCTCCTGGCGATGACGGAGGCTTTCGTGGAATGCTTGAGATTTTATCCCGTATTGACGCGGCAAGAAAACTGACAATGTTTTACACATAAAATCTACCCTATCAGATGTTGCCGTCACCTTTCCCTGGCCACCACCGGACACCCCCGATTACCTCTCTTCCAGCACCAGCTGCAACAGATCTGCCTTCCACGAGTGGTGTAGACTTGGAGGGAACCTGCCTCCATGCAGTCTTAAGTCCTCGAAAGGAAGATCTAGGAGCGTCCGGATTCAGCTCCAGTGATGCCTGATGCCCCCCCCCCCCCCCCCCTCCAGATCGAGTTCCAGAGTCCCAGGTGAAGCTGGAACAAGCCGGGGAATGGGATGGTACCACATCTATGT
Source organism: Schistocerca cancellata (assembly GCF_023864275.1). Classification (NCBI taxonomy): domain Eukaryota; kingdom Metazoa; phylum Arthropoda; class Insecta; order Orthoptera; family Acrididae; genus Schistocerca; species Schistocerca cancellata. Next base: position 645,073,824 of record NC_064628.1, on the reverse strand, counting down.
GTGAGGGAGGGAGCGATATGGAACTGTCACGCTTGTTGGAGATCGATCCCTATCTGCAGTTTTCTGCACTGGTGGTGTTGCGCTCTACTAGCTGTCTCCACAACCAGCGTTTTGGGTAGAGGCCACACCCCTGCAGCAAAGGTCACATCTCCTAGCAGGACCCCGTGACCACTGACCGGCTATAACCATGAGCCCGCCGTGCAGAGGTGGCATTATCTCGTGTGTTCTCTTGAGGCGAAATTTCACTTTACTGGCCGCTATCTGTTGGCGACATTTGCTTTGATGGACTTTAATATTGACTGCTATCTCATATTTGCGTAACACCAAAAAGATATATTATTAACTGTGTAGCTCTACTGTGTCACTGCATTTCGCCCATTAAATTGTGCTCATAATTGCAAACATTGCACCCTGAGTGCATGAAAAATTTAGTTTACATTTGTGGCAACACTGCGTTTCTTTATTGTAAGATCGTTCGATTCCGGAATTGGTAATCCATTTTCTTTCTAGGAACATTTTGCGTATACTGTAAATTGTTATGAGCATATATTTCAAACATGGCCCAAATGTAATTCGTTCCACAAATAGTTCTAAACACAGTGCAATAGCTGTCAGCAACATAGGAGCTCTTGGTGGTGTGCTAGTCCCGACTTGAAGAACACAAGGCATTCGATCGGTAAGTGGAATCCTGCAACAATTATATCCAGCGACCAGAATAACAATAACCCTCGCATTATATATCAGGTGATGTGGTACGAAAATAATTTTTATTAGTTTACGCAGGCCCCGCTGTTTTTCATCTTCTTCAGATACTGTCACCTACTTGTGAACAAGTGACTGTCGTATTCTGGCGTTAATGAATGGCTTGCAACATATTTCCATGTAAGAACTGAAAAAAATTCACAGAACGAAACGTCACTTGAACGCCATCTTTGCAAGCAATAACAAGTCAGTATGTGTAACTCATAGAGTTGACAAAGCGCCGATCAATTTTCAAATAGGCACATAGTCGTCAATTTCAATCGTTAACTAGCGCGCACTTCGAAGGTTATGGACACCAAAGTTAGCAGACTTTCGAAGTTCGCTGTTCAATTACTGCACTCAGTAGACACCGGTCAAACAATAATTTTCAACAAATAGGTAAAGAATTCGTAGTTGTAAGGTCAAATGAATCGACGAATTTAGTAGGACATAACCCTATTCAGTGTTTTGGTCTTCACCATTCACGAGAGAGCGAATCAAATTCAAACTGACATCCCGAATACAAAGTTAGCTCTTGTAAAAATATGATATTTTTTCCGACGCAGCGAGAAGTGTCGAAGGTTACAAGGCATACGTTATGTTGAAGCCAAAAATACTGTTCCGAAATTTTGCAAAGGATTCGGCATCTAAGCAGCAAATGAAAATGACTAGAATGAGGTTACCGAAGGTATAAGATCTACATCTATCTGAGCCGTGGCGAGCTGGCGCCAGTGTTATTTTGTTCATGTATCGTTGAGATCGATTGTAGGTGAGCTAGGTTATCTTTGCTTTTCGCGTGTCTTATCTTCCGGGTTGGCGGGCGAAGCGAGTGGGATGTTAGCATTCGAAGGGTAACCATCGAGATCTCGCGACATTCGCGCGGAGACGAGTGTCAACGGCTGCCGAACGAGCGTGATGACCGTTATACGTTGTGGTGTGAAATTGGTTGGGCGTTTTGCCAACGTGGGCAGTTTGGAGATGCAAGTTCTGTGACTTCTCTGGGAACAAAATTTGAAGGGAAGCGGTGAAGCTGTGGAACCCGCTCCTTCGTATTGTGTAGCCGATGTGGAGTAAGTCGTCGTAATTGTTTGTTCATCGACGCACTCAGAGATTTTAAACTTTATTATTATGGTGAGACTTTCATAGTCGAACCGTAAGACGGTGTGGAAGAGTTCAGTTGGCCCAGTTAAATGGGGGCCGTTATCTGAAAATTTTCTCAGAAGTTTTACTAGTCAAATGGTTTTATGTTTCTGTTCTTTAGGCCTGCATTCGATTAATACAGTTGTCCATGTGTGAGTCAAAGATTCTGCCGTGTGTTTCTATGTTTCAGAGTTATGGGAATGTCTTTGTGACTCGGGCAGAAACTTTTGATTGTGCCAGCGCCTTGGCAGGGAGTGAAATGTCATCCGAGGTCTAGGCGTGGCAGTGTTAGGAACCTGGCCACTACCGGAGTTGTTCACATATCGCCTCCCAAGGTTTAGTATTAATCTACCTTCCGTCAAGGCAGGTTAAGCTGGTATATGTATATATATATATATATATATATATATATATATATATATATATATATATATGTATGTATGTATATATAATGTGTAACCTGTTTGTATATGAACTTGTTTTTGTGTTAACACGTCTGAGCACGTGAACATTTATTTTTTAAAGATCAATGTTCCAGTTGTAGTTTTTTATTTAAGTGGTTCTATCATGTTATGTAATTGGATCATAGCTTGGTACTAGTGTTCAAGTGTTACTAAGTCACCTTTTATCTGTAATTGTTATCATTATATCTATTTTGAGGGAAGTCCTATATGGGAGTTTGAAGTTCTCAAGTTTGTCAGTAGCCCTGTTTTCTTAATTTGGAATTGTTTTAGTACTGAGTACGTTGGGTTTCAAACTGTATTTGCAAAGATTTATCTAGTGGCTCGTCCACAATTTGTAATTGTCAATTTTTTTAAAAGGGCTAATGTCAGTAAACTCCATCCCGCTTCCTCTTTTATGGTATTTAAGAAATGGTGTAAGTGTGGTACGATTAAGGAATCACGTTTCACATGTACGTACATACTCGGCAATCCATCGTACGGTGCGTGTCGGAGGGTACCCTGTACTACTACTAGTTGTTTCCTTCCCTGTTCCACACTCAAACAGTGTGGGAAAAAAAGAGTGTCTCCGTATTGGACGTAATATCACCTGTCTTATCTTGGTGGCAGTAGGATGATTCTGGAATCAGTTTTCTCTAAATTTTCTCAATAGTCACCCTCGAAAAGAACGTAGCCTTCCCTCCAGGGATTCCCATTTGAGTTCCCGGAGCATCTGCGTGTGTTATTCGAACCTACCGCTAACAAATCTAGCAGCCTGCGTTTGAATTGCATCGATGCCTTCCTTTAATCCAACCTGGTGCGAATCCCAAACAGTCCTGCGGTACTCATGGACAGGTCGTAATGGCGTCCTATATCCAGTTTCCTTTACAGATGAACCACACTTTCCTAAAATTCTCCCAATAAACCGAAGTCGATCATTCGCCTTCTCTACAGCAATCCTCACATGGTCGTCCCCTTTCATATCATTCATAGTCCTGTGCAGTTCTACCTCCAGATATTTAAACGACGTGACTGTGTCACGTAAGACATTACTAATCGTGTATCCGAACATGACGGGTTTGCTTTTGCTACTCATCCGCATTAAGTTAAAGTTTTTAGCATTTAGAGCTAGCTGCCATTCATCACACCAACCAGAAATTTTGTTTACGTCATCTTGTGTCACTTTCGACACCTTTCCGTACACCACAGCATCACCAGCAAACAACCACAGATTGCTGCTCACCCTGTCTGCAAGATCATTTATCTCTATAGAAAATAACAGTGGCTCTATCACACTTTCCTGGGACGCTCCTGACGCTAGCCTTGTCTCCGATGAACATCTCTGACGAACACTTGTCAAGTACAACATACGCGGTTCTATAACTTACGAAGTCTTTAAGCCACTCAAATATCTGGGAAAGTATCCGTGTTAACAGCGTGCAGTGAGGTACCGTGTCAAATGCTTTTCGTAAATCTAGAAATATGGAATCTGCCTGTTGCCCTTGTAATCTTATTCTCCCTCACATCACCTGTTGATTATCACTCATTTCCTAATTTCTTTTAATAAGCTTCGAAAGGAAAAGATTTACAAACAAACTTTTTAACTTATCTTCTTTTTCCAGATTGGCTCCAGTTCGTCACGTCTAGGGGTTGATTCTTAAGGCTGAAATTTTTGACATTGTAGGTTACAAATGACATGATACTGTTTAAGTAAGCCCGCTCCGTAATTTCTGTTGTTATAATGTTTATTATGTCACATTTTTCTATATCACACCGTCTTTTCGATTTCCACTTAATTTTCAAAAATTACATTTTTATTGCCAAGCATAAAAACACGTCCGGTCACATCAGAGACATACCCACTACTACTCATTCTACGGTACTAACAATATTCCAAAGAGTTCACAAACAAAAAGAGTTTACTAACTTTCTTGACAAAAGAAGAATTTTCACCAAGTTATATCATTATTTTGTAAACGAATCCAGAAATAAATTTAATAATTAGCGTCAGATTGCGTAATTAATAATAGGAATTTTAAGTGTCACAAATATTTCGTAATTTCAAATGTTTCCAAAAGAAGAGCGATTTTAACTGTACCTTCAGAGTTAATACATATCGATTGTTATGAAGTAATAAAATAATTTCTTTTTATACATTTTAGCCTGAAATGTAACACATCGTATACAAAATCATATGAAATTCTTTTAGGAAAACAGCTGAGATAATATTAATCTATACAAGATTCGAGTTCGCAGCTCGTGGTCGTGCGGTACCGTTCTCGCTTCCCACGCCCGGATTCGATTCCCGGCTGGGTCAGGGATTTTCTCTGCCTTGTGATGACTGGGTGTTGTGTGATGTCCTTAGGTTAGTTAGGTTTAAGTAGTTCTAAGTTCTAGGGGACTGATGACCATAGATGTTAAGTCCCATAGTGCTCAGAGCCATTTGAACCATTTGACAAGTTTCGAAAATATTTTTGGCATCGATTACTTCTCTTGGTGTCCCTTTACACCCTTCATCCATAGTTCTTAGTATATCAGGTGAGAAAAGGGCGAGCTGAGTTTCACATGAGCGATGATTTCTAAAACGGTGCTGATTCGTGGACCAGTAGTAGCCAATGGCAGACGTCGATAGTAGTTGTACAGAAACCGAATGTCTCATTTCACTTCTGCGGAGATTTCAAATCGATCGTTAATTCTCGATGTATTATTGTTTCATATCCTATTACCTAGCCAAAAGAAATGATGTCAAAATAAGCTGATGGTGTGTACTCTGCCACGCTAGATTTTAATGAAACATTTTTGGAAATTCTTTTGGACGACGTCACTCAGATTTATGGCGATAGATACTCCATTTGGTCTCTACCGTTACAAACAGTTATCCTTCGGAATAGCCAGTGTACCGAGTTTGTTACAGTTGTATTTAGGTCAGTCAGTTTGGAAAGCTCTGAATGCTATGACCTATATTGGTGCATTGTTGTTTCAAGTACAACTCCACAGGAACTCTTGTAGAATTTGGAATATGTTCCCAAAATACAGAGCGTTTCAAAAGGAATGACCTGATTTTGTACGATAATAATTACGAAACATGAGAAGTGATAGCAAGGAAATGTGTGTTGTTTGAAGGGGCGTGGCCTAGAGTTTCAGAAAATCACCGTTAGATGTCAATCTATGCGTCTTCTCAGTCATAAGTAAGATGGTGTCCGCTCAACAGAAGCCGTTTTGTGAGCTGCAGTTTGCAGAGAGTGAGTCAGTGATTTCAATATAGTATGCTTTTCATCGACGTTTTTGCTCGATCCGCCTGCACCCAAGATCATTCGTCGTTGGTATCGCTAATTAGAAGAGACAGGATGCTCATGGAAAGGTAAGAGTCCACGTCGACCTCGCACTTCCCATGACATGGTGTAAGGAATTCGGCAAACATTTCAGCAGATTCCCTGTTAGTCTATTCGCCACGCAAACAGAGAATTGGCAATGCCTCATACGACTGTCTGGCGATTGTTAAGGCGTTGTTTGGTCCATAAACCATACAGACTACAATTAGTGATAAAAGGAAACGGGTTGAGCTCAGTAATGCTCTGCTAGAATACATCGAAGACCATGTTTTTACCAAAGTTAATTTTCAGTGATGAAGCAACGTTTCATATTAGCGGTAGAGTAAACTGGCATAACGTGCATGCGTGGGGACTCCAGAATCCTCACAAAAGAGAACTTTTTTGTGCTGTTTCTTGTGGAAAAGTATAGGGTTTCCTCTTTTTTAGGGAAATCACTGTGACTGGAATGAGCTTTCTTCAAACGCTGCGGAAATGACTCTTTCGACAACTTCAGAAGGACTCTTATGACTTCATTTTCAACAGGGTGGAGCTCCACCACAGTGGCACAACAACGTACATCAATTTCTCAAGCTGGCCGGTGTGGCCGAGCGGTTCTAGGCGCTTCAGTCGTGAACCACACGACCGCTACGGTCGCAGGTTCGAATACTGCCTCGGGCATGGATGTGTGTGATGTCCTTAGGTTAGTTAGGTTTAAGTAGTTCTAAGTTCTAGGGGACTGATGACCTCAGATGTTAAGTCCCATAGTGCTCAGAGCCATTTGAACCATTTGATCAATTTCTCAATAACACTCTGCCTCAACGCTGGACAGGGCATTCAGGACCCCGAGACACTGCCCTTCATTCTGGACCTCAAAGATCGCCAGATATGACCCTCACGATTTTTTCTTGTGGGGATACATGAAAGAAAGTGTGTTCATTTTCCCTTTACCTCTGACATAGAAGTGAAGAACAGAACAACAGCCGCCATGAATTCTGTAAAATCAGATACATTATGTAACGTTTATGACGAATTTAGCTATCGTCTACATGTCGTTCGTACTGCTGCTGGTGGACGTATAGAGCATTTGTAATAGCATAGCTAAAACTTAAATTTTGTGTGTACTTTGTAACGCATCCTATGGCGGTAATATGTCCATGTCAATAAATATGGAGTTTTGAAATCAGATCATTGTTTCTGAAACATCTTGTACTATTTGAAATACAACGAATATAAGTGCATATTTTTTCAACGGGAAGTACTTTGGACACATACTGTGAGCATACGGCATCACCGAGCGAGGTGGCGCAGTGGTTAGACACTGGACTCGCATTCGGGAGGACGTCGGTTCAATCCCGCGTCCGGCCATCCTGATTTAGGTTTTCCGTGATTTCCCTAAATCAGTCCAGGCCAATGCCGGGATGGTTCCTCTGAAAGGGCACGGCCGGCTTCCTTCCCCATCCTTCCCTAATCCGATGAGACCGATGACCACGCTGTCTGGTCTCCTTCCCCAAACCAACCAACCAACCATACGGCATCAAGCCAATGCCACAACACATTGGCGCCATTAAAAACCTCCCGGCTCTCAAGAAAATAAAGCAATTACGATCGTATTGGGACAAATAAATTATCAGAAGTTTCTGCCTCATGCAGCTTCCATTAGTGAACCACTGTAGAAGTTGCTATATAAAGGCATCACATGGAACTGGAACAGTGAATGCCAACATGAGTTTACAAATTGAAACAATGTTTACTTGACGCCAAATGTCTTACAACATATGATCCGAGCAAAATGTGTACAGTTACTGTAGATGCCTTAGACTAAGGAATAATCACTGTTCTGAGACAACCGTTCTGTCCGGAACCGCGCGACTGCTACGGTCGCAGGTTCGAAACCTGCCTCGGGCATGGATGTGTGTGATGTCCTTAGGTTAGTTAGGTTTAAGTAGTTCTAAGTTCTAGGGGACTGATGACCACAGATGTTAAATCCCATAGTGCTCAGAGCCATTTGAACCATTTTGAAGAATCGTTCTGTCACATGGACATTATGGTTTTAAATGAATAATTGAGTCCGCTTCAAAGACTCTGACAATGGCACCAGTTGTATCTGCGGACAAAAAGTTTCATGGTTGTGTTGACGAACGTAAATTTATTCTCCTCACAGACCATAAACCTTTAGTGGCTATGGCTGAACCGAACAACTTCTCCTACACGGACAGCTCAACGTTTGCGGCACTGGGCGCTATTTCTGTCGAATTACGACTACATACTCAGATCCACAGCACAACATGCAAACGCAGGTCGGCTTTCGCGTCTGCCAGTAAGGTAAGGCAATATGTTTGACTCAAGATTAATGTTTATTTTTCAGCAGGCATCAACAGTGAAGACACCCTGAAATATTTCCCAGGTTACTCAACTTTAATTGCCAAATTTGAGCCTAAATATCCTGTTTGTCTAAGATCAGACACTATATTCAGACGGTGTGGTCTAAAATAAGAAGTTACTTAATAAACAAGAGATTAAATATTATTCGATTATGACGCATTCACTTACAATGTACAAAGGCGTCATTTTGGAATGTTCAAAAATAGGCAAGGCATGAGCGGTTATTCCTGCGGTGCTTAAATCTGAGGTATTACAGATGCTACATCAGTGTCATTGGGGCATAGTTCGCACCAAATACAGAGCATTGCTACTGGAAATATATTGACAAAGACATTGAAATTGTGTTGGGTAAATGCTGCCTACGCCAAAAATACCAATCAGCCCCATGTTGACAGTGTGGTCCGAGGCTACAGGCGTCAGAACTCTGATCGCGTCAGTATACTGATTTTTGCTTTGAAGCTACTAGTTCATCCTCATCAACGCAATCTCCATATGTGTATTTGTGATACAGATGTCATCGGTATCTTCAACAACGACTATTCAGCCTTTGTCAAAGGTCTTCTCTATCGGGGGACTGTCGCAGTCTATTATCACTGACAACAGCACACAATTTTCTTCTCAGGAATTTAAATTATTTTTTGAAACTAACGGCATTTCGCACGTCAGGACTGTGCTGTTTCATCCTGAGGCTAATGGACACACTGAAAGATTCATATGGACTTTCATGTCGCACGTGACGAAGCTGGTTCACCAATGCAGTAAAGATAATACTTTACTGATCTTCCTGTTTCAGAACAGAGCCACTCCACATGGTGCACAATCTCCAGCGGAGAAATTCCGTGGAGGAACGCATCGAACATTAATATCAATTTAAAGCTATCGTGCATCCACAAGCTGAGCCTTGACACCAGTCGAAATGTTTTTAAACTGAATGATTCGGTACTCATTTCAGTGTACAAGGATGAGAAAAAGACATGGATACCAGGAATAGTCGCAAAACTGCTCGGCAATGCTATGTATAAGATTAATGTTCGCATAGAATCACAGCGTGACATAAAAAGCAAAGCAGGCCACACCGCACTCGCATGCATATAGGCATAACTCCTAAGGGGGCGTATATTAATGACGTTAATTCAAAATGAAGGGAACGGGTCTGGCAAAATCTCAGCAAATCTCATTTAAATCTCATGTCGGCTTTTTAATTCACAGAATATGTGTTACTACACTCCTGGAAATGGAAAAAAGAACACATTGACACCGGTGTGTCAGACCCACCATACTTGCTCCGGACACTGCGAGAGGGCTGTACAAGCAATGATCACACGCACGGCACAGCGGACACACCAGGAACCGCTGTGTTGGCCGTCGAATGGCGCTAGCTGCGCAGCATTTGTGCACCGCCGCCGTCAGTGTCAGCCAGTTTGCCGTGGCATACGGAGCTCCATCGCAGTCTTTAACACTGGTAGCATGCCGCGACAGCGTGGACGTGAACCGTATGTGCAGTTGACGGACTTTGAGCGAGGGCGTATAGTGGGCATGCGGGAGGCCGGGTGGACGTACCGCCGAATTGCTCAACACGTGGGGCGTGAGGTCTCCACAGTACATCGATGTTGTCGCCAGTGGTCGGCGGAAGGTGCACGTGCCCGTCGACCTGGGACCGGACCGCAGCGACGCACGGATGCACGCCAAGACCGTAGGATCCTACGCAGTGCCGTAGGGGACCGCACCGCCACTTCCCAGTAAATTAGGGACACTGTTGCTCCTGGGGTATCGGCGAGGACCATTCGCAACCGTCTCCATGAAGCTGGGCTACGGTCCCGCACACCGTTAGGCCGTCTTCCGCTCACGCCCCAACATGGTGCAGCCCGCCTCCTGTGGTGTCGCGACAGGCGTGAATGGAGGGACGAATGGAGACGTGTCGTCTTCAGCGATGAGAGTCGCTTCTGCCTTGGTGCCAATGATGGTCGTATGCGTGTTTGGCACCGTGCAGGTGAGCGCCACAATCAGGACTGCATACGACCGAGGCACACAGGGCCAACACCCGGCATCATGGTGTGGGGAGCGATCTCCTACACTGGCCGTACACCACTGGTGATCGTCGAGGGGACACTGAATAGTGCACGGTACATCCAAACCGTCATCGAACCCATCGTTCTACCATTCCTAGACCGGCAAGGGAACTTGCTGTTCCAACAGGACAATGCACGTCCGCATGTATCCCGTGCCACCCAACGTGCTCTAGAAGGTGTAAGTCAACTACCCTGGCCAGCAAGATCTCCGGATCTGTCCCCCATTGAGCATGTTTGGGACTGGATGAAGCGTCGTCTCACGCGGTCTGCACGTCCAGCACGAACGCTGGCCCAACTGAGGCGCCAGGTGGAAATGGCATGACAAGCCGTTCCACAGGTCTACATCCAGCATCTCTACGATCGTCTCCATGGGAGAATAGCAGCCTGCATTGCTGCGAAAGGTGGATATACACTGTACTAGTGCCGACATTGTGCATGCTCTGTTGCCTGTGTCTATGTGCCTGTGGTTCTGTCAGTGTGATCATGTGATGTATCTGACCCCAGGAATGTGTCAATAAAGTTTCCCCTTCCTGGGACAATGAATTCACGGTGTTCTTATTTCAATTTCCAGGAGTGTATAATGGACAATATTAAAGTTCTCACCTATCCTGATGTCGCGAAGTGGAGCCGAGGCAGTTTCAGGTAAGTTTTTACAGTCTGACGATAATTTATGGATTTGTAGTTTTAGCTTGACGATGTCCACTATGGACAAACGGTAGTTACCGTTATTCTGAAGAAGGTTGGGTTATCCCGACCGAAACCCAGGTTAATTCTAGGTAAACGGTGCAACTGAGGCTGTTGATTATTAAAATTGAAATTAATCCTTATGGCCTCTTTGAACTGAACTGAATGCTGCACGTATGTGTATACCCAGGATTCCCCGATTTGAAACAAGTGCTGGACAAGTGTCATATTCCATTCGATGAGTTCTCTGCCGCACCATTAGTTAGTCAGTGAGTCAGTCGTGATATTCTTGAACGCATATAAAGCCGATATTACTTTGTTCAAGGTGAATTTGTATCAAAACATTTACAACGCATATGCGAAGCTGAATGCTGGCAAGTCGAAACACATATGAGAGCAAGAAGTTAATCGTTTGTGGAAGGAAGCTAAACTGAAGTTCACGGACAAGAATTGTCTTAGTGATCATATAAATTAAGAAACTGAAAAGCTATGCCATCATACGGTTCAAAGGAAGTTACAAACAATGTTGTCTTTCATCTGCAAAGTAAGTAATGTTCAATGATGTACAATGTATGCAGTATTCCAATAAATCTCAGTTTTTCAGGGGTTTGTCAAAACAGTTAATACTGTTTTCATGGAGCCAGTTTTGTCTGTCTGCCTCTGTCTGTCTATCCGAATACTACTTAGGGTTTGTATGTTTGAAATAATGTTTTCAATCACGCGTTAAAAACACTGTTCAAATCACTTTCTAAATAAAACAGTTTTCTTAAAGTGTCTTAATCAATCTCTAAAACAAATAAACACCTTTTTTACGTATTTTTAGCCAACTATGTGGTAACTCTCACATGAGGGGGAGGAGTTCCCAGCATATATCACGGGGGGAGAGGGGAGGGGTCCAGCCACATTTCACCAAATGGGGGGAGGGGACACATAATTAAAAAATACTCCTTGCGTAATTAATGAACGTCCTCTAAAGCTGTTTTCTTATAGAGAATCAGGAGAGCTAAGTGAGGGATCTTCCAATGCAGCCGGCAGCCACCCTTACTGGGGCTTCCAGTAAAGGGTCCCAGCTGCATCGAGCCTGCAACCAACTGATGGAAGTGGATGTCACGCCTCCCATGTCAGATCAGCCTACGGATATCGAAAAGGCGGAAGCTTGATCGGCTGCCCCCTTACTATGGTATTGCGTGGGTTTTCTGTGGTGCCACAGGCAATCGCCGAAAAGAGCAATGTATGCTCACCAACCAAATACACACACTGGCCAACAGGAAAGCAGGACGCTAATGAAACCAGCTGACTTCATCCCCCTCCCCCCCTCCCCCCTCCCGCCCTCACCCTCACACCCACAAGGGCGGGGTGTTGTGTACTAGGCAGAAGGTACACTACAAATACCGCGAGAGGGCGCTACCACCTAGGCACAACTACTCGCATAGTGTCTCATTTACGTGTAGCAGCATCCAGATGGTGCTGACAAACCGGAATCTCTGCCAGAATCTCTGCCTCTTTCCGAACCACTTCCTTCTGGGCATCGTGTACGCCCACAGACATTGTGGACAGAGAATAGGGAATGCTTGCTGTCAACTTCGAAGTATTTCGTTTTCGCCTTGTGCTGGCGGACAGGGATATTCTTCTGCCGAGAGGTATATTAGAGGTCTACCACAACTACGGTTCGCTTGTTTTGATGCAGTACATAAGTGACGTAGGAAATAGTAGGATTATGACAGTATTGGAAGCATTGGTAGGAAAATAAACATAAGTGAATATCTGAGAGAAACTGGGAGTCGACGACGTCTCCTTTTTTTGTTTTCCACATATTTATAACCGCACATCATTCAGTGTTAGACTGCTGTGTCTTTTATATCCTTACAAAGCATAAATTGCATTTCATAAATAATAAAAATTAACTGACTGCGTGACTTCTGCGCTCTTATACAACCAAAGCAATTACTTTTGATGCAAGCACAGTTTACATGCACTAACATAAAATAATCTAGATAATTAGTGTTATTTCGTACACAATGTAACGTTCTTCATCATGAACAAAGGCAAGGATTTCCTGTTATAATTCCTAAGTGCGAAATTTGTTTATGAATAGCAGAAATCATATGTTATAAAATCTCTACGAAGCATTGAAGCGGTGTTTGATTTGTTTTTGTTTTGCGTTTTTTTAATAGATTTTGTTTTCCTTTATTTATACTACAACATCCCTCTGTTTCACGTTACAAATAAACAATTTCCGAATAAAATCTGAATTAAACATTGACAATTTTAATTTTGATATGAAATTCTGTTTATTTTTAAGTAACAGATAGGAGGATAACCATGTAAGAAAAAAACATTCGCAGGTTATGCTGCTATTTATATTTGCTCACTCAGTTTCTGGATGGTTCACCAGTTTCTAGGTGAATCTAGTAAGACCACTGCATACACAAACAATGGAATCGAAATGCGGTGACGGCCAATAGGTATGCAATAAACTTAATGTTATGGGAACGCGGCTACGATCCTAACTGACCAAAGGTACTGCGAAAACTACAGTAGTCTACGATTAGTGGTGATAGTATACGGCAGCCTATGCTAGACTTATAGGTCTACCCAGAACTCAATATGCCGTAGACACAGATGGTTCCACACCAGCAATTAGGAAGTATTGTTCAGTGCCTACAGTTAACTCAATACAGTAGTCTGAAGAGTACCTTCCGACTTAATAGCCACTATTTACGAAGAACTACAATCGATAACAGTGTCTGCAGACATTACATTCGGTGATAGTGACTTTGGTATTGAACGTCTATCTATTATTTATTTATTGCAAATTTAGATATCTGTTACCTGAGTTTTAAAAACATGGAATACATTTCGTTTGTCATCTTTCTTGTAGATTCTTGGTTTTTTTGACTGCAATATTTGACTGGGAATAAATACTTAATAAAAGACAAATGATTTGAGGTTGAAATATAAATAAAATTTTGTGTTTTAAGAAGAATTTAAAAAGATGGTAGGGTAGAGGAGAGATTTGTTAGTGCCATGTCCTCGGAATGGTTTTGTCGAGCTGTTGACTGCCAATTACAACAAAATAATTTATAGTTAGTAGTAGAGAAATGATATTGCTGATGCTATACATTAATATCAGGTATTCATCCAGGTACAACGCCAGTTACTTTCTTGGCTAGATTGCCAGCACCTTACACTACGTTTAGTATTCGAAATCCTTAACTATTATTTGACTGATATGTACAATTTGTCAGTGCATTTTGGCTTGTTATGTCTGGTTCATAATTGTAGGTATCTTATTTGCTGTTACATTTCATCTTCCTCCTCCTCAGCGTCTTCAGTGTCACTGTTGTTGTTGCCACTGTGAGTGTTGCTATCCATCCTCTGGGGATTGTTGTTATGTTGAATATAGGGATGTCTCTTATGCCACGTCAACAAGTGGTCTTCATGTGTTGTTTTTGAAATACTGTATGTTAATGCATTTAATTGTGCCCATTGATCTTGATCTCTTATTGCTGTGTATATATGCATTTCTATTTCTGTGTAGTCTAAGTGTAACGTATGTCTGCTGTTCGCGTATTGCCCGCGGAAGAACACAGTGTGTTTTGGGGAACCTTCCTTCTCACATGTGCATGTAAGTGTCTGTCTCAGTCACACTGTTGAAGTGCGTGGGATGAGGTCCATGTTCAGTTAAAAAATGTACTATGCCGCGGCTGGGATCAATATGTTTCATTCTCACCGCCCCTTATATCAGGGAGGAAGTTGTGCAGTCTACATCACTTATGACTTACTTCGCACTCATTTAAGGTGACGTATCGTCTGTATCGGTACACCACTCGTTGTTTGTACCGTATCTAGCCTCACCATCTTTAACTAGTATCTATTGTGATATCTATCGGGCGTATTTCGAGCACTACACATTGTGCATCCACTGAGGCGGTGCCGAAGACTCCTGATAGTCTACATAGGACAGTTCCCTGCCCTTGTCTCAGTAATGCTTTGTTCGTGATCAGGTTTAGTGTGTGCCTACGTGCTAGCTGCAAAGCTGAGTACTGACTCAAGGAGCGCACAGTGGTATGTCCGTATGGCTGGTGTGTAGGGAAGCAGCCTACTCACGCCGTAATAAATTCACATCAGTCTGTCCATTGTGTGCCAGCCGAGTCCGCTGTAACTAGCTCTGACGTCATGAATATTGCGCAATACTTAAAAAATCAAGTAAATAACCTGAAACGGTTCTAGCATGTCAGGAGTAATACTAAATCAACATGTGTTGACTGTCAGTTCAATAACTTTAACCATTTTCGAAATTTGGATGTTTCTCTGTAAAAATCATTGGCGCAACAGAAAAGAGCTAGAGACTTAAGAATTTATATTTAGATTCCTTTTTCATAATAATTTAATAGAAACAGTACTTTGGATCTCACAAATTAAAATTTTAGTTGAAATTCAATATTTTCTGGTTTTTGTCTTAAAAATTAAGGAAGCAAGATAGATTAAGTAGGCTAATAAAAAAGGCTAGGATGTTTAAATTTAAGTAGAGTGGAGATCCGCTATAATCATAAAGATGTGAGAAGTTTCAACTCAATAACTATAAAACTATAGCGATAGCGTATCTCCAAAGGGCAAGTTCAGAGCTCGTCTACTGCATGTAGTGTAATTAAATTAATTCTCTCGCCTAAAATAATTGACGTAGCCACATCAGCCTTTTATTATGATTACTTACGTGTGTGCTGATTGCGCATTTAAATTGAGAGCTTCATCTGCCATCAGCAAAGGAAGCAATGATTTATTCAATAACTTAAAGTGGTGCATTACTAGCCCAGTGGCTAGTCGGGAGAGCCGATTTGATCAGGCGTTCCCTTAGCCGTCCGCACCGCAGCTTTATATATAAGAACGCTGCGCGAGGAAGGAAGGCCCCACTTCTCTCCAGACGCTGATTAGCACATCACCTGTGTTGGGAGTCGCGTCGCGTCGGTATCATTACTATAAACAGCCTCGGATGCTGTACTAAGTTACTCGGCATACGCGTAACCATGAAATAGTTTTCGAGTGAAGTGTAAATTCTTGGATGACTTTAATGATATATCTTCAGTTTGCGTATGTCGTATTTTCACGTGCCGTCGCGGGACAGACATTCTACCATTATTTAGCGTGGCGTTTGATGAGCATATTCATCAAATTATGGCGATAATTCACTTATACATTTAATTTGAACAGTTATAGTTATATCGGCGCATTAGACTCTGAACTGCTCTGGTAGTTGGATTGTGTGGATTCTTTTTTTTTCATCTGTGACTTTCAGAATATAACGAACGTTTTTTCACGATCGTTTTTGATTATGAATTCCAGACAATCTCCCAATTCCTCAGAGCTATAAGCTGTAGCTATAAGTGTATTTCTCAGATGAAGTGGGCACTAGGAATTCTAATTACAGGCTTCACGTTTTGCTAATCACTTTCTGGTTGCCAATATTGTAGTTAGACAGCCAGTGTTGCGAACGGCAAAAGACAGCATAAATAATAGGAACATTTATATAACAATTAATTCCACCTGCCACCCCACATATGGTTAAACGGCAGGGAAAAGCATCTTTTCTTCTCTACAAAACATATTAACAGTTAAATTCCAACTGCCGCCCCACAAATGGTGCATCGGCCGGGAAAAACAAAACATTTAGTATTAACAGCAATAAATTCCACCCGCCGCCCCACAGGTGGACGTAGTTCGTTCTGTTTTGGATTTAACCTCAGCAGTATATGTAGCATTTTTCCTGCTTTGCCGTTATTAGCCTTATGTGTTCGTGGAAATTGAATTACTCGTTTATGTGTATCCCAAGATAATATGTTACATATGCTTATTCGATGTTTGTGTCCCCTATTTAAACTGCAGGATTGCTTTGGAGTGATCCTTTCAGTAACCTGGCCGAGCGGGTCTAGGCGCTACAGTTTGGAAGCGCGCGACGGCTACGGTCGCAGGTTCGAATCCTGCCTCGGGCATGGATGTGTGTGATGTCCTTATGTTAGTTAGGTTTAAGTAGTTCTAAGTTCTAGGGGACTGATGACCTTAGAAGTTAAGTCCCATAGTGCTCAGAGTCATTTGAACCTATCAGTAACGTGTATGTTGTTCTGTTTTCGGCTATCCTGAATGTGTTGTTGTGACACCACTGAGTAATTGTTGGCAGTATTCCACCGGCATTCTCTTCTAGCTGGGCCCTGTTGTTTGCAGTAAATACAAATAATAGGTCATCTGCGTAAGCGGCAATTCCGTCTGACGCGTCAGACCCATCTAGGAGTTGCAGGTTTTGAACAGCATTACCCCACGGATAAAACTTTACCAGACATCCTCTTAATAAATGTTTTTTTGTTATTTCTAATTGTGTTGCCGCATTATTATTGTAGTCCCCCCTTACTAAACGAGTTTTCATTATCAAGCGTGCAAATGAGCCACTATTAAATAACCTTAGCAGGGAAATGGTTTTCTGCTACCGTGAATGTTTGGGCTGAATTAATAGTAGCATTCAGTTACTACATTTATAACAGAATGATACCTCTGTACTTAGGTTTCGAGAGGGGCAAGGTAGGGATGGGAAAAACCGACTGGTTGAAACCGATACCGATATTTTAGTTCTGAATAACCGGTATTTTTCAGGATTTATTTGGTCTCGGTTATAACAGGTATTTTGTTTACTGATAAGCAGTTAAAAACTGTTATGTCAATTTACGATGGCAGTGGTGGTAAAACTTTTTTTAAAAAAAGAGTTTGGTAGGAAGTGCTATGGATTGTCAAAGATTCGTATCGTCTTTGATTAATGTTGTTTCGCATTAAAGGAGTCAGTATACAGATCAATACATAAGAGAACGAGTATTTATAAACCAACTGCAGAATAAATATTGGCCAATGCTTTAATTCATTATTGAAATTTTGTCATGTAATCGTTTCTCGTAAATGTTATACTTTGCCTATTGTCTAACTTGTTCGTTTGAATATTCCGAAAAAGCATTTTTTATTTTGCCAGTAAAAATTGTATATATATATATATATATATATATATATATATATATATATATATATATATATATATATATATATTACTTGATAGGAACTTCAGTGTTGCATATATATACTTGATAGGAACTTCAATCCAACTAATTTTTTGCTGGCAAAATAAAAAATGCTTTTTCGGAATATTCAAACGAAGAAGTTAGATAATAGGTAAAGTATATATATATATATTTTACTACAACATGGGTCTTTATTTCGAAATAATCAAGGAAAAAGAATGTTACAAACTTGACACGGACGCCATATTTGTCCGTCATTTCTAGAAATAATAAAAGAGCAATGAAGTTATGGGATCAGTAATAATTGAAGAACAATTCATTAATTTTTGCAATAAAAATAGAAAGTAGCTGATCTGCTGCGTACGTCTAAATACTGTGCCTTTATCTGGATGTAGCCCTTGGAAAAACACACAATTTAATACGGAAAATATTCTCTAAACACAATTTTCAGACTAACCATTCGTATGATTTTTGAGACGAGATATAAAAAATTAGAATCAGTGGGAGAGAACTGATGATTTTTTTTTTTTTTGTAGCGTTCGACCCTTCATTACTTTACTAGAAAAGCAGTAAACGATGGATGGAATATGTTTTATTTATTTTTTTTCTTTACTTAGTTTCGATTCCCCCTGAAGAGGGGGGGGGGGGGCTGGCAGCAGCTTAGTATGCCGCTCTTCAGCCTACAGAATTTGTATTAAAAAGATGAAGATAATAAATAATAAAAACAGGCGATAAAATCGGAGACTTAAATGGTAACATGACGGAAAATTGTGGAGCTTAAAACATAGAACAAAGGGATGATGATGCTAATAAAATACATATGAAGCAGACAGGTAAAATAATAGACAGACAATTAAAAAACACGGCGACAGTCTGGTTTCTGTTCGCATGAGACATAAAAGTCACACCCAGCGACAACATGATTTCTGTTCGCAACACATTGGAAAGACGAGCAACACTGAACATTCACTTGAACACAGAACTAAAAAGTTGGCAAATATGACATACCAGCCGAGGGCAGGTGGGGGGGGGGGGGGAACCTGGACAGATGATGGGAAAGAAAAAGGGGGGAGGAGAGGAAAAACGAAGGGGGTGGGGGGAAAAGGAGCCGATGGAAGACGAGGACCCATAAGAAGAAGGGGGCGGGGGGGGGGGGGGGTGCTGGGCAGACGCGACACGGAGCACGGAGTAGGGAAAGGCAGAGGAGGGGAATACAAAAGGACTCGGGGAGGGGGGGAACGGGGGATACGTTTTCCTTTATTTAGCTACTTTATTTGATATTTTGAGAGTATGCTTAGTGCGAGCGAATTTAAGTATTTTTCAGTCTTTGTTCGATGTCTACGTTTAATGCTGAAATAACAGCAACAAAAAATTAAAAAAAAATGGTTATTTCAACAACCGGTTGCTTCGTACGGTTTTTCCATTCACGTTAAACTGGAGAGGGAAAGGCTTCAGCGATAACCGCCGTCCCTCTCGCCTCCATTGCTGACGCCTCTGCCTGTAGCTGATCGCTTGGACGTGCACTGCCACGTGCGTGTGTAGGAGCTTGCGCTGTGCGAGACGGTAGACGCGAACGGCGCAAATAAGCAAGAATCAGGTCAGGTAGGAAGATATGTATAGTGCAGCACGGCCATTTCCAGCCAGGAGCGGGGCTGTCTGTCCGTCCGGGCCGCTGCGTGACTGATTCGGCGCCCGGGCCTGACAGCGCGGGCGGGCTCGCTTAAGGCGCACGCCGAGCACCTTTCGGGGCCGACGGAATAGGGCCGTACACATCACGCCCGGCTGAATAATTGAGCGGCGCCATCGACCGGAAGCGGGAAGCGCCATCCAAGTGGCTGGCGGCCAGTGCGACGGCCGACGGCGCCGTGGGAACACCCTGCCTGCCTGCCTGCCTGCCTGCCTGTCTCGCTGCGTGCGCGCCGACCGCCGCGGCTCTCCACAGCGCCGCTAGGGGACAGCGGCACTGCCACCTAAGTCACCACGTAAGGCGCCGCGCTCCTCCGGAGGTTCCGAACCAAGTGAAACACCTTCTTAGAACTGATTAGCATTTTGACCTAATGCCAACATAGCAATCATTTATAACCGATTATTTATTACGATCCAAACTGCTGCATAATATACACTGAAGAGCCAAAGAAACTGGTACACGTGCCTAATACCGCGTAGAGCCCCCGTGAGCACTCAGAAGTGCCGCAACACGACGTGGCATGGACTCGACTAATGTCTGAAGTAATGCTGCGGGGAATCGTCACCATACATCCTATGAGGCTGTCCACAAATCCGTAAGAACTCAAGGGGGTGCAGATCTCTTCTGAACAGCACTTCCCAAATCATCCCAGATATGCTCAATAATGTTCACGTCTGCGGAGTTTGGTGGCCAGTGGAAGTGTTTAAAGTCAGAAGACTGTTCCAGGAGCCACTCTGTAGCAATTCTGGGCGTGTGGTGTCTCGCATTGTCCTGCTGGAATTGCCCAAGTCCGTCGGAATGCACAGTGCACAGCAATGGATGCAGTTTATCAGACAGGACGCTTATGTACGTGTCACCTTCGACAGTCATATCTAGACGTATCAGGGATCCATCACTCCAACTGTACACGCCCCAAACCATTACAAGCCTCCACCAGCTTGAACAGTCCCCTGCTGACATGGATTCAGGAGGTTGTCATCCGTAGACGTCCATCCGCTCGATACAATTTGAATCGAGACTCGTCAAACCAAGTAACATGTTTTCACTCATAGTCGGTCCAAAGCGGGTGTTGACGGGCCCAGACGAGGCGTAAAGCTTTGAGTTGTGCTGTCAACAGAGGTACACGAGTGGGCCTTCGGCTCCGAAAGCCCATATCGATGATGTTTCGTTGAATGGTTCGCACGCTGACATTTGTTGGTGGCCCAGCACTGAAATCTGCACCTGTTTGCGGAAGGGTCGCACTTCTGTCACAATGAACGATTCTCTTGACTCGTCGTTGATCCAGTTCTTACAGGCAGCAGCCGTGTCGGAGATTTCATGTTTTACCGGATTCCTGGTATTTACGGTACACTCGTGAAATGATCGCACGGGAAAATCCCCACTTCATCGTTACATCGGAGATGGTGTTTCCCATCGCTCGTGCGCCGACTATAAAACCACGTTCAAACTCACTTAAATCTTGATAACCTGCCATTGTAGCAGCAGTAACCGATCTAACAACTGCATCAGGTACTTGTTATTCTATTTAGGCGTTGCCAGGCCGTCCGCGGTGGTCTAGCGGTTCTAGGCTCTCAGTCCGGAACCGCGCGACTGCTACGATCGTAGGTTCGAATCCTGCCTCGGGCATGGATGTATGTGATGTCCTTAGGTTAGTTAGATTTAATTAGTTCTAAGTTCTAGGGGACTGATGACCACAGATGTTAAGTCCCATAGTGCTCAGAGCCATTTCAACCATTTTTAGGCGTTGCCGAACGCAGCGCGTATTCTGCCAGTTCACATGTCCCTGTATTTGAAAACACATGCATATACCAGTTTCTTTGCCGCTTCAGTGTAGCCTCATTACTAGTTTCTTCCATTAGTGCTCATCTTCAGATACCCTCACAGTAAAAAATCGCAACCCCAAACAATAAGTAACGTAGAGTAATGAAATTTTAAGAATATATTTGCCTTGGTAAACATTTTTAACTTATTGACATTGTAAGATCAAAGATTAATGTAAGCATGAAATAAGCCATTGAAAAAGTGAAATGATGGAACATTAATAACAGTTGTAACCGCCAGAATGTTGAATGCAAGACTGCAACATGCATGCATTATGTTGTACAGGTGCCGCATGTTAGTTTGTGGTATGCAGTTCCATGCCTGTTGTAGTTGATCGGTCAGTACAGGAATAGTTAATGCTGTTGTGGGTGACGCTGGAGTCGGATGACATCCAATTTGTGGTCCATTGGAGACGGAACTGCTGATAGAGGCCGGCCGAAGTGGCCGAGCGGTTCTAGGCGCTACAGTCTGAAACCGCGCGACCCCTACGGTCGCAGGTTCGAATCCTGCTTCGGGCATGGATGTGTGTGATTTCCCTAGGTTAGTTAGGTTTACTTAGTTCTAAGTTCTAGGGGACTGATGACCTCAGAAGTTAAGTCCCATAGTGCTCCTCAGACCCATTTGAACCATTTGATAGAGTACCACTGATAGAGTAGACCAAGGCAACATGTCGACGCTCTCTACAGCACGTCGGAATACAATAGTGGTGTACGGTCGAGCGTTACCCTGTTGGAAAAAACACTCCCGAATGCTGTTCATAAATGGCAACACAACAAGTCGAATCACCAGATTCGCGTACAGATCTGCAGCCAGCGTGCGTGGGATAACCACGGTAGTGCGCCTGCTGTCATACGAAATCGCATCCCAGACCATAACTCCAGGTGTAAGTGCAGTGTGTCTAGCACGCAGACAGATTGTCTGCAGACCCTTAGCTGGCCTCCTAATAACCAACAAACGGCCATCACTAACACCGAGGCAGAATACACAACAGACCACCAACATTCCTTCCAATGTGTCCCCGCTTGACACCACTGAAGTCGCAAATGGATGTGGAATGCAGACAGAGCGTCTGTACCGGAGCTGTCTTTGATGTAGCCGATTTATAACAGTTTGTCTGCTCAAATTGCTGCTGCTGCAGATGCAGTACGATGCACCAGAGCCATACGCCGAACACGATGGTCTTCCTTCTCGGTAGTGTCAAATGGTTCAAATGGCTCTGAGCACTATGGGACTGAACTGCTGTGGTCATCAGTCCCCTAGAACTTAGAACTACTTAAACCTAACTAACCTAAGGACATCACATACACCCATGCCCGAGGCAGGATTCGAACCTGCGACCGTAGCAACAGCGCGGCTCCGGACTGGAGCGTCTAGAACCGCACGGCCACCGCGGCCGGCTCGGTAGTGTCACTGGGCCGTCTGGAGCCCGGTCTTCTTGCGACCCTGTATTCTCGTGACCAACGCTGCCAGCAATCATGTACAGTGGTAAATTCCTGCCAAGTCTTTCTGCCGTACCGCAGAATGAACATTCAGTTTCTCGTGGTCCTATTGCGCGACCTTTTCCAAACTCAGTGAGGTGCTGATAATGACGTCTTTGTTGTCGTGAAGGCAACTCACCACGTCCAATCTCGAAGGTAGCTCACGTTCATCATCACCTTTACATGTTTATTTGCATCAGCATTACTAGCGCCACTCTTATGCAACTGGCGCGAAATATGAACAGGTATCATCTTTGCCGGCCGGCGTGCCCGAGCGGTTCTAGGCGCTTCAGTCTGGAACCGCGCGACCGATACGGTCGCAGGTTCGAATCCTCCCTCGGACATGGATTTGTGTGATGTCCTTAGGTTAGTTAGGTTTAAGTAGTTCTAGGTGACTAATGACCACAGATGTTATGTCCCATAGTGTTCAGACCTATTTGAACCATTTGACCATCAACTTTCAGATGTAGAAACACGCCTACCAATTTTCGTTTATGTCGCACAACTCCTTCTTGGTGTTGCGATTTCTTCTCCGTCAGAGTACACAAAATGGAAAGAAAAAATGGGAGACATACGGAAAGCGCCAAGGCAGCCTCCTGCATTATTAAATATACGGAATTGTTTGAAGTAAAATATGCACGAGGGTCAATTTTTCCATCTTCGATCGGTCGCAAAATAGAAATAGTGTAGCACTTAGCTGCACCTTCCAGTTACTTCCCTACATAGCCACCGCTCCCACTTAGACATTTGTATTATGGTTCAAATGGCTCTGAGCACTATCGGACTTAACATCTCACGTCATCAGTCCCCTAGACTTAGAACTACTTAAACCTAACTAACCTAAGGACATCACACACATCCATGCCCCGAGGCAGGATTCGAACCTGCGACCGTAGCACATTTGTCTTAGCGTGATACGAACTTTGCAATATCCTCGCCATAGAAGGCAGCCGCCTGTGATTTCCGCCTATTCGCTACGCTAGCCTGCAGTTCTTCGTCTGTGTAAAAATGCTACCCTTACAGCCAGCGGTTCATGTGAGCCAAGAGACGAGAATCAGAGGGAGCCAAATTCGGGCCGTATGATGCGTTATCAAATACTTCCTGTCGAAAGCGCCTCAGCAGCGTGTTCGTTGCACCTGAAATATGCGACTGAGAATTGTCGTGAAGAGGGAAACGCATGGGCTGCATGAAATCAGCCGAAACCCCTCGGCAGCACTTCGCCTTTGGCAGGAGACACCATTTTCTAGGCATCTTTACACGCTCACTGCGCGCTCAGAAATGAAAAGTGCTACTTGATGCAATAGACGGGCATACTGGAGACGTTGGGCAACACAATGCGCAAAACGTCGTCGTGATTTTAGTTTCGCGACCGTTCGGAGGTTGAAAAAAAAAAAAATTCGTATACTGGAAAACAAACCTGGCGCACAAGTTGTAGGACTTGATACAGTCGAAATGCGAGAAGTTTTCAATAGGAACTTATGGCCTTGGAAATAATTCGAAGCCAGATAAAGCTCTGGAATGTCGGGAACAACAAGCACAATCAGTTCATATACGCCATAAATTTAGTAAAGATAATGTAATATTTTCGTGTACGTGAGGATAGGTGTAACTGGACTTCGCATCTGAACACTTTTCTTTGCATGTACGTGACGTACTATAGTATTATATATCCCAGGCGTTGGATCGGTAAGGAAGGTCCAATTGAATGACCATCTCTGATCTGATACCATTTGATTTTTGGAAGAAAACATTCCCTGTGCAGAGACTGTGATTGCCTTCTTGCAAGGTATTATTATTTTTATTTTTGACTCAGTCACTTTTTATGACACAATCATAACCGGTTTCGGCCTTCAAAACGCATGAACACTTGATCATCAAATGCTGCCCGTAGCATTAGAAGATGGTCTTTGATGGCCTAAAATGGTTATCACGGTATCACAAAAAAGTGATTGAGTCAAAGTAAGAAAGATTTTTATTTGTTATCAAAAACCTCGAGTACGTGACAAAAATTTTCGGCAAAGAAACACGTCTCACCAGGATACTTGTAGCATCTGATGGGGTTCGTAAATGAATGGTGTACTTGACAGAGGGCGCCAGAATTATCTGCGAAGGCGTTATGCCAGTATTGAATGTGGCAGTTGCCATTCTGAACACCTTCGTACATTACCTTCGATGAACTTGTTCCTGACACTCCAAAACATGCAGGATGTTAAAAAGAAGTGTTCCATATTTTGAGACGTGGCGGTGTGGACAGAAAAAAAGACAAAAATGTCCAGTAGACGGTGTCTAAACAGCATACCTTAAGAACTATTAGCACTTCATCTTCACTATTGCGAATCACCTCTTATACTGGTCATAGCTCTTAAGGCATGAATTTTGCAGCCCATGTTTACTGGACATTTTGTCTTGTTTTAGTCCATACTACGCCTCTCGAAGTACGGAACACTTTTTAAAAAAAAACTCTTTTAATATTATCTCATACATTTTGACCACCCCAAAAAACTTTTTGTCGAAAAGAAAAAAAAATGTATCAAGGAAATATTCTTTAGCTGGCAGGGGGACATTAACCAACATGGCTCTCTTTCTTGTACGTTTGTTTGTAAAGAAGAGGCGAACAGCGGTACGACGTTTTTTTAGATAATATCCTGCGTTCTTTTTTTATTCGGTAGCCCACTTAGCCTCCTCACATATTCACATAAACTAATATTAAAATTAATAGGAAATACAAACAGGAATTTTTAATACCATTTTGTAGAGCTGCAATCCACTATGGGTACAAAAGGGGGTAGAAAATTCAAAGGCGCCCATACTGTTGACCATGGACTGTCACACACTGCCCCACACGTTGGATGAAAGAATTCATTGCTGTTTCCAACGTTGGTGCTGAGGTGAATTACAAACAAGGACAATAATTTCCTGTACGTAACTGTTGCAGTGTCGTGGAACACAGAGTCTTTTAAGCATCCTCAAAGAAGGAATTCCACATGTCAGGGGGTCGAGCATGCCAATTCACTATTCCTGCACTCTCTATCAATCTGACAAGATATCTTCCGTTCAGCAAAGCATTTTTTCTGGCCATCCACCGACTTGGTACCGCATAATCATTCTGAATATTAGTAGCACTTCACCCAGAACACGAGTATGAATTTGTGTGTGAAAGAAGCCATATGCCCTTCCATTTAGGTTCCAATTGATGAAATAAGGGCCAATAATTGTAGACCAAGCATACCACACCAGACATGAACTCTCCATTGCGGCTGATGTTCCAGCCGCAAGACATCATGGGTTTTCTTTAGAACCAATAATGCATGTTCTTTGTCTTTGCCTGTCCTTTACTCGAGAAGGAACATTCGTCGGTAAAAATAACATCGGAGAAGTAGTTCTGGTTGGCGAGAACTTGCTGCTGTGCCCACGATTCTGGAAATTATTCTCATGAAATTCTTGATGTAAGTGTACATGATAAGGACGGAAATCATGACGGGTTACAGTGCGATGTACACTGATTTTAGGAATGCGAATCGCCTGTTCAAGATTTCGTATGCTGACGTGTGCATTCACTCCAACAGAACCGAAGACAGTAATTTTGTCGGCTTCATCTGTGCGAGTTGTGCTATGATTATATTGTCTTGGGTTGAAACTACCTATTTTCTAAAATATCACAACAAGACAAGGAAACAACCGTCGAGAATATGGGTTCTTTTAGAGTTTCTCTGCCTCTGTAGCATTAGGTTTACGTTCATGCACAACAAAAGGAAAGTAACAATGAGGCAGATTTTAATCAGGGGCTATCTTGACTGTAAATACTTGCAACATATTGTTCAAAAGTACCAGAGCACTGTACTACCTGTACCTGTAGCATAAATAAGAACACGATGGCAAATACTGTTTTGCTGTCTCACATTCATCGTGTTCAATGATTTTAGAAATACGAATCACCTGTTCAAGCTATCGTATGCTAAGCTGTGGATTCATTGCGACACGACTGATAACAGTAACTCTGGCAGCTTCGTGTTATGATTGTGCTGTCTTGGACTGAAACTGCCCGTTTCCTGGAGCATCACAACAAGACAGGGAGACAAACGCCGGAAATGCGGGTTCTTGTAGAATTCCTCTGCCTCAGTAGCGTTAGGCGTACATTCAACATCTGTCTTATTTTCGTTGATGTACATTGTACTTAGGCAGATTTTCAACTTAAAACAGTTGACGGAATTACCAGTGAACGTTTTGCGTATGTTTTCATTTGTCTACTGTCAACCACAGCGCTATGGCCGATCGGTTCTAGGTGCTTCAGTCCGAAACCGTGCTGCTGCTACGGTGTCAGGTTCAAATCCTGCCTCGGACATGGATGTGTGTGATGTCCTTAGGTTAGTTAGGTTTAAGTAGTTCTAAGTCTAGGGGACTGATGACCTCAAATGTTAAGTCCCATAGTGCTCAGAGCCATGTGAATCTTTTTTTTTTTTTCAACCCGAGCAAGTCGACGAATGACATTACTCTGGACACCTGTAATGAATGATAGCGTAAGAGTCAGTAACGTGTCTGGTTTTTAGTAACGTCAAGTTTACGTGAGTGGTGCACTGTGATGAGTTTTTGAATATATTCGAGGAGAGGAGGTGGATTACCGGAAAAAATGTATGGTTATACTTAAAAAAGACATGCTGCTGTTCATATCTTCTCAACGAACAAAAATATAACAAAGGCGATCATGCAGGTTGAGGGGGAACGTTCATGAAAATTTTCACAAATACAAAATAAACTGAAAATGTGAATTTTCAGTTTATTTTGTATTTTTGAAAATTCGTGGTGAAACCTTTATTCCTTAAGTTTCAATGATGAAATCACTTGAAAAATAATTTAATATATGATGCGACCTTCCTGCCACACCCACTTCAATACTAGCTCCGTGAACAACGATTCCGGGATCCATCTAGAAGGCTGTGATATATACTCTTTGGTGTTCTAGATCATCTGTGACTCTTGTCTGTGATATGAAGGGCAAGAAGTTGGAAGGAGAAAAGGGCATTGGTGGACACAACAGACTCTCAAAGAAGATGATATCGCTCTTCAATTGTACTATGGCAAGGCTATCAGACTGAACTTATCCAGTGTAAATGACATGGAAAGTGCAGTGTGGGCTATATATTTCCATATGATGTCACCAGATGAACATCCCGTTCATCATCTGTGCCACATTAGCTCGTGTAAATATCTGCAGGCTCAGAGCAATAACAGCCCCTTCATTCACAAGGAGAGGCTTCCAAATTGTATCCTGGACGTTGTCAAGCCCACTTACAGGTTTCTGGCCGAGCCTGAACTTCTAAAAATGTGTGTTCATGCCAAAACCTAGAACCAAATGAGCTTCTAAATCCAGTGATATAGAAACGGTGCCTTAAAATAAATTTTCTGCTACAGTTATCAGAATTGCAACTTATGATGCAGTTCTTGTATTTAATGATGGAAAGGTAGGGAGGATGAAGATATTAGGCAGAATACCCTTTAAGATAGGAAATTTCACTCAAAGCATCTTGAGAAAAATAGATTTACAGTGCTTCAATGTCAGTTGAATATCTGGTAAGGGAAAGAAGGCAGAAAACAAGAATCCAGAAGAGAAGCCTTGAAAGAAATGAGGACCTGAGTACAAAGCTGGGGCCTCCTGAAAACATGGCATTAAAAAAAACGTTACGTTCAACTTTAAATTTCGCTTTCTGAATTTTTTTAAGTTTATGTACCTTTTTCTCAGCATCTATGAAGACTACAACTATGAATTTTATACAGTTATTTCTGCAAACCCAATAAATGTTGTCTCAAGAGCAAATTTTGAAATTCTGAGTGTAAGCTGATATATAGGAGAAGAGTGCTTGGAATTTCGCATGAATTTTATAATATACTTACAGAATTATAATTAAAAATTATTAAAATTTTCCTGTTATATGTATTAACAAAAACCTCAAGAGAGAAGCTTACCCTTTGCAAAAAGATTGAACAGAGAAAATTTTGTAGCAATCTCTTGAATACTTTATGAAAAAAGGTACATATATTATTTTTGGAAATAAAATTTAAATTCCATAAAGTTAAATATGTATAATGCAAGGAACTTAAAAGTAAATATGTTAGTTTAATATAAGCATGGTACAAAATTCTTTGCCGTATCTTCAAACTTGTGGATTTGGTGCACATTTAAATAGTATGTGTTTTTCATGAACGTCCCTCTTTAACGTCGCATTGGTTGCTAAACATTATTTGTCTGATACATTTTTTAAAATTTTGTTTCTGGATTAATAGTTATTTGTGGAGGACAAGATAAATGGGACATACCATATATATTACATGCTTAATGTACTTAATCTTGTACAAACTCAGATATTGACGCAGGTATGGAGTTTTGAATGGATATGCTCCTTTTACCGGCGTTTGGAAGCTCTTGCAAAGACGAGTATAGTGATACAATGGTCGCTGTACACAGATGAGCCAAAACACTATGAGCAACTGATTAATAGCATGTTCGCCCACCTTTGAAATGCAGTTCGGCAGAGGTTGTGCGTGACGTGGATTTGACAAGTCACTAAGGTTTTCTGAGGTATGTGTCACCACATGTTTAGCACGGGTCACGCAGTTACCGTAAATCACGCGCCGGTGGTTTGTGCAAACGCAACTGGCTGGCGTCCTACAGCGCCCCAGATCACATATGATCACGTGATCACGTCCAGATCACGTGAACTGAGTGGTCCTCAGACCACGTAGCACGATTCTGGCCTTGTGACATGGACGATTATCCAGCTGTAAGATGGTATCACCATCGGGGAATATATAAAACAGGAAGGGATGCATGTGGAGCACAATAATACAGGGTGTCCCAAAAAGAATGACCCGATTTTGACTTCTAATTATACTGGCGAATGTCACTAGGTAACTGAAACAGCGCTAGGTGTAAGCGGCATGGCTAGAATTTCAGAAAAAACAGCTAGATGTCGCTACGAGCGCTGACCTGAAGCGTGCAGCCAGTCTCGCGCAATATGGCGTCCGCGCAACAGAAGGCGTATTGTGTTATTGAATTTAGTCGTACTCAATCAGTGATCGCAGTTCAGTGGGCGTTTCATATTCGATTACGTGCGAAACCACCATCCCCAAAGAACACTCGACGGTGGTATAAACAGTTTGAAGAAACAGGGTGCCACTGTTAAGGCAAAAGGTCTGGTCGGCCAAGCGTTCCTGAACAAACAGTGGAACAAATCCGCCGAGCATTTGAGCAGAGCCCCTGCAAGTTTACGCGTAGTGCTAGCCGAGAACTTGCGTTACCGCACATAACAGTGTGGCGTGTGTTACTGCGTCGTTTAGCCATCAAACCATATCGATTACAACTGGTACAAACTCTTCGAGATACTGACAAAGTGAAGCGAGTGGACTTTAGCAATGCTATTCTACAGGACATGGAAGATGACCCTTATGTCACGGTTGATGTTCAGCGATGAGGCAACTTTCCATATTAGCGATAAGGTTCACCGTCATAATGTGCATATATGGGGGCTCGAAAATCCTTATGAAACAACTGAACACGAACGTGATTCACCAAAAATGAATGTTTTTTGTTCTGTTTCGCAAAGCAAGGTTTATGGACCCTACTTTTTTGAGGAAGAAACCGTAACAGGACAATCATATCTAGCAATGCTTCGGAACTGGTTATTCCCACAACTTTAAACTGACAGTTTCATCTATCAGCAAGATCGACCACCACTGCACTGGCACAACAACGTGTACAGTTTCCTCAATGCCAACGTGCCTCAACGTTCGATAGGGCGTACAGGACCGCGAGACCAGGCTTTACACTCTTGTGGCCTCCTGGGTCCCCTGACTTAACACCATGTAATTTCTTCCTATGAGGATATGTTAAACAATGTGTTTACTTTCTTCCCTTACCTAGTGACGTTGATGAACTAAAAACCAGAATATCAGCTGCTGCAGCTTCAGTGACAGAAGACACCTTACGCTCAGTTTGGGATGAATTCGGCTATTGGCTAGATGTCGTCTGTGCAGCCAGTGGAGGATATATTGAACATTTATGATGGATTTTTATAAACTTCTGTCTTTTCTGAGTAATTTAGTACGCAATTTGATGGTGTTAAGCCCTTCTTCCGATTAATAATTCTATTTAAAATCAGGTCTTTTTTTTGGGACACCCTGTATCTATGTAATAGACAGCTGTCATGGTACCTTCGATTATTACCACATGTCCTATGAAAGACAAGGTTAATAGCGCCAAAAGCACACTACTGCCACAAAAGGCTGCATCCGTGGCGCAGTCCATGTTTCGAACAGTCCTTCGCTAGATGACGACGCATCCAGATGGGACCATCGAGCTGGTGTACTAAGAAACGCGATTCATCCGGCCAGCCGAAACGTTTCTATTGATTCACGGCCCTATCTTGATGGTGTCGTCGGACATACATGGGAAGGCGTAGGGGTTGTCTGCTACGAAGCTTCTTGTACTGCAGTGTTCGCTTCTACGGTCTGCTCCGAAACAGTTGTGCCTGCACCTGGAATGTACACTGTTGTCAATCAGCCACAGATCACCGCCTATCTTCGTTTGCCTGCTCGACCAACACCTTATCACCAACTCGTGATTTTATCGTGCTTCGACCACTCTGCATAGATTCTCAAGATAGCGCACGCGAGCAGCCGACTAGCTTCACCATTTCCGAGATGTTCGTTCCCCGGCGCAGAACTATCTCTTCACGGATTTAGCCCATTTGCAGCTCATGTATCTTGTGAGGCGCCTAATTTTTGTACCCAAAATTATTTTTGTCCATTTAAATACCATTCTTTGCAGAACCAACAGTTCATAAAACAGCATTGCGGTACATTAATAAGCGAGGTACAGATATCTACTTCTTCTTTAAACAGAACGGAGCTATTTTTTCCACCAGAATACCAGACCTCCATGAGACAAATTCGGCGATCTGGCTGTTTCTGTGATCTGCAAAGACCTAACCGAGTAAAAACAGATTGACCAGTCTCATATAAATTTTGTACTGTTGCTGCGGTCGTTGAATGCTCTGCAATCCAAAAGTTTAACTATTCTCCGATGAATCTTGCTTAATTGGGAAATATGAACTGTTTATAAGTCTACGATAACACAAGTAAAAATATTCTGGCAAACATGGTTCCACAAACCAGCCGTTTCGAGGAAGATGCGAATGTGCGGTTACCAGCTTCACCTGACTTCAGTACCAAGTACATTGGCGGAAAACAATCGCGACATCAAAAGATAATTAATGTAGACTAATGGAATTTCCGGAATATACAGGGTGAGTCACCTAACATTACCGGTGGATATATTTCTTAAACCACATCAAATACTGACGAATCGATTCCACAGACCGAACGTGAGGAGAGGGGCTAGTGTAATTGGTTAATACAAACCATAAAAATATGCACTGAAGTATGTTTTTTAACACAAACCTACGTTTTTTTTTAAATGGAACCCCGTTAGTTTTGAAACTTCCTGGCAGATTAAAACTGTGTGCCCGACCGAGACTCGAACTCGGGACCTTTGCCTTGGGCGGGCAAGTGCTCTACCAACTGAGCTACCGAAGCACGACTCACGACCGGTACTCACAGCTTTACTTCTGCCAGTACCTCGTCTCCTACCTTCCAAACTTTACAGAAGCTCTCCTGCGAACCTTGCAGAACTAGCACTCCTGAAAGAAAGGATATTGCGGAGACATGGCTTAGCCACAGCCTGGGGGATGTTTCCAGAATGAGATTTTCACTCTGCAGCGGAGTGTGCGCTGATATGAAACTTCCTGGCAGATTAAAACTGTGTGCCCGACCGAGACTCGAACTCGGGACCTTTGCCTTGGGCGGGCAAGTGCTCTACCAACTGAGCTACCGAAGCACGACTCACGACCGGTACTCACAGCTTTACTTCTGCCAGTACCTCGTCTCCTACCTTCCAAACTTTACAGAAGCTCTCCTGCGAACCTTGCAGAACTAGCACTCCTGAAAGAAAGGATATTGCGGAGACATGGCTTAGCCACAGCCTGGGGGATGTTTCCAGAATGAGATTTTCACTCTGCAGCGGAGTGTGCGCTGATATGAAACTTCCTGGCAGATTAAAACTGTGTGCCCGACCGAGACTCGAACTCGGGACCTTTGCCTTGGACGGGCAAGTGCTCTACCAACTGAGCTACCGAAGCACGACTCACGACCGGTACTCACAGGCAAAGGTCCCGAGTTCGAGTCTCGGTCGGGCACACAGTTTTAATCTGCCAGGAAGTTTCATATCAGCGCACACTCCGCTGCAGAGTGAAAATCTCATTCTGGAAACATCCCCCAGGCTGTGGCTAAGCCATGTCTCCGCAATATCCTTTCTTTCAGGAGTGCTAGTTCTGCAAGGTTCGCAGGAGAGCTTCTGTAAAGTTTGGAAGGTAGGAGACGAGGTACTGGCAGAAGTAAAGCTGTGAGTACCGGTCGTGAGTCGTGCTTCGGTAGCTCAGTTGGTAGAGCACTTGCCCGCGAAAGGCAAAGGTCCCGAGTTCGAGTCTCGGTCGGGCACACAGTTTTAATCTGCCAGGAAGTTTCATATCAGCGCACACTCCGCTGCAGAGTGAAAATCTCATCCCGTTAGTTTTGTTAACACATCTGAACATATAAACAAATACGTAATCAATGCAGTTTGTTGCATTGTAAAATGTTAATTACATCCGGAGATATTGTAACCTGAAGTTGACGCTTGAGTACCACTCCTCCGCTGTTCGATCGTGTGTATCGGAGAGCACCGAATTACGTAGGGATCCAAAGGGAACGGTGATGGACCTTAGGTACAGAAGAGACTGGAACAGCACATTACGTCCACATGCTAACACCTTTTTATTGGTCTCTTTCACTGACGCACATGTACATTACCATGCGGGGTGAGGTACACGTTCACACGTGTTTTCCGTTTTCAATTACGGAGTGGAATAGAGTGTGTCCCGACAGGTAGAACTACAACACATTCTCTGTTAATGCCCATTGACAGAATTGCACTCGATGATTAAAGTCATCACCATGTAATTGCTGATGTAGCGACACATGAAACGGGTGAAAGCGGTGACGATGCAGTATGCGCATGACACTACTTTGACTCAGTCCACCGACTCTCGCAATGTCCCGTGTACTCATGTGTGGGTTCATGGCAACAGCAGCTAACACACCAACTGCACCCGCGTCTCCTGTGACGGGCCTGTTACGGACCCGTTTGCGTGCTACGACCATACCTGTTGCATACAGTTGGCGGTAGATGTTTTGCAATGTGCGGCACGTTGGATGCTCTCTGTCCGGGTACCGTTCTGCATACACCCTGCAGGCTTCAGCTGCATTTCGTCGACACTCGCCACAGATGAGTATCATCTCCGCCTTTTCAGAGTTCGAATACACCATGCTCACAGTTCCTACAACACTGCACTATCACAGACGTCTGGTAACACGGTGTGCTACAGTTGGTCTGCGTGCGGAGACGAATGCAGAATAACAATAGCAGCAAGCGCTACATGCGGACACTGCGACAGCTAGACCAAACCACAACAGTGCATTACAGCCACACTCGTAAACACGGTCGTCATCGTAAACATGTCCCTGCAGATGCTGCTCGCCGACCGTGGCCCGTGTTTGTTACAACACGCAACTGAACGTCGGAGGTTTCAAGCGTCAGCTTTAGGTTACAATATCTCCGGATGTAATTAACATTCTACAATGCCACAAACGGGACTGATTACGTATTTGTTTATATGTTCAGATGTGCTAACAAAACTAACGTGGTTCCATTTAAAAAAAAACGTAGGTTTGTGTTAAAAAACATACTTCCGTGCATTTTTGTATGGTTTGTATTAAACAATTACACTATCCCCTGTCCTCACGTTCGGTCTGTGGAATCGGTTAGTCAGTATTTGATGTGGTTTACGAAATATATCCAGCGGTAACGTTAGGTGACTCACCTTGTATTTGTATGGGTAACACATTCAAGTGATTAACATCGCAAATTAATGTAAGCGCGAGATAAGCCACTGCAAATGTGAAATGCTGGTACATTAATAACAGGTGTAAACACTAGAATGTTGGATGCAAGCATGCAAACGTGCACACATTGTGTTGTGCCAATGACGGATGTCAGTTTGTGGAACGGAGTTCCATGCCTCATGCACTTGCTCTGTCAATAGAGGGGCACCTTGTGGATGACGCTGGAGTTGTTGTCCGGTTATGTTCCATATGTGCTCGATTGGAGACAGTTCTAGTGATCAAGTAGGCCAAGGCAACATATCGACACTCTTTTGACCATGTTTGATCGCAAAAATGGCTCTGAGCACTATGGGACTCAACATCTTAGGTCATAAGTCCCCTAGAACTTAGAACTACTTAAACGTAACTAACCTAAGGACATCACACACACCCATGCCCGAGGCAGGATTCGAACCTGCGACCGTAGCAGTCCCGCGGTTCCGGACTGCAGCGCCAGAACCGCTAGACCATTTGATCGCAACAGCGGTATGCCAAATACTGCTGAGTCTACAGTATACAATATGAAGAGACACATGAATCGAATGGTCGAAGGTTCGTATCACTCGGCAATTGCGAATGTAACGTCGAAATTCTGCAATGAAATTAAATCTGTGTGTACTATCTTAACGACTTTAAATGATCAGTATGATAGTGGAAGTACTTTTGAGAATGCGGTATATTTCTGCAAACACTTATGGGTATCGATGGTCCAGCAATTAAATAAAACGTAAGTTGAATAACAGGGAAACAATCGATTCGTATTTCACGTAATCAGTTATGAGCAACAACATAGCTCGCGAGATATTCAGTTCTAATTGCATACTACGTCTCCACTGTAGAAACGACCAAAACCTGACAAGTTCGCAAGTCGGCACTCCGAAGTGTTTCTATCATCCACGATCACACGCAAACCGGTGCACACTCCCCAAGTCTCTCTCGTGGCTGTGCGTCCATCGCGCCGTACTGTCCCGCACTCTCCTGTGTCCTGTGCCGTACCGTCCAGGACTCTCCTGTCCTCTCTTGCACTGTTCTCCCTCTTCCATCCAGTCTCCCCATTCACGACCGCTGTGACTGGCTAGAGCACTCGCGCCCTGTTTCCAAGCCAACGCACACTCATCAACACATTGAAACACTTTCGAAATACTGGACTTACATTGAAATAACTTGAAATTAAATAAATTGGCTGGACCATAAACACGCTCTAACACACATTATTAAATAGATAATCAAATCAAATAAACATATATCAAAGGAACAGGAACAAAAGGAGGCCAGTAGCCCAATGCCTCTGTGCTTTCTAAAACACAGTAAATATTTAACCAATTTCTTCATGAATAGTGCATATTGGATATAAACAAAGACATAGATGAATAAACATATTTATAAGTATGCTGCTACCGTTTTTTCGTGTAACTGTGGAGTACTTATGGCCTGACGAGATCGATAGTAATCGGCCACTTTGACCTCCAATAACTCATGTACTATTCAAGCCACATGCCTGTAATTTATACCAATTTAGGTTTACACTAACAGCTTTCTAAAGACACGTTGATCGACAAAATTGGATGAACCGATTTGATTTCGGAAATTCGTTGCTGGATGTTACTTGCATAATTTATCATCAGATACTAAATTTAAAACTAATACAGATATTGAAAATCTGATTACATCATCAGAATCGTTGTGCAAATAATGGTAATGTATATGTACCTTTTTGAGGTATCATAATTCATCTGGCTACTATTAATTTCTATACGAACAGTGAAATGTCTGCCATGATGGTTTCACAAAGTCCTCCATCTTTGGCACTCTTGGCATACAAGTCTCTTTCATCGACACAGCGTCACCATGGAATTCCCAGCCACGCGATTCCTGGACCCCGGCTGACGTCGGCACCACGTGTTTGCTGCCGGGCCCCGGCTTGCCGAACGGCCCGTGCGGCAACGCCAACTCTGAACTTAGAATATTTCCAGCACGCCACAACTCGCCCGTTACCTCACAAACGCAAGCTATAGGGTCTCTGACTCGAGGCTGTCCTTCATGTAAACGATTTATAACAGTTTGTTGTGTCCCTGCAGTGCGAAATACTTCTGAAACTGGTGCAGCAGTTGCAGTAAGATGCCCCAGAGCCAGATCACAAACACTATGGTCTTCCATCGCGGTAGTGCCACGTGACCGTCTGGAGCTCGGTCGTCTTGTGACCGTTGCCAGAAATCATGTATAGTGGCTACATTCCTGCCAAGTCTTTCTGCAGCGTCGCAGAAGGAATGTCCAGCTTCTCATTACCCTATTAGACCTCGTTCACACTCAGTGAGATATTGATAATGTCGCCTTAAAGGCATTCTTGATTAACATCAAGTCACCACATCTAGTCTCTAAGGTAACTAACGTTCGCATCTGTTACAGCGCGTATTTAAAGCAAACCTGATTTTTATCCTCATACTGGTGCTACTATCGCCACTGTTATGCGACTGGCGCAATATGTGAATAGGTATCATCTTCCAGAAGTAGAAAAAGGCCCACCAACATTTGCTAATGTCACACAAGTCCTTCTTGGTGTTGTGATTTTTTTTCTATCAGTGTATTATCCTGGTTAGTACAAATTATTTGAAATGCAAACCTTTCGATTAAGCATCCCATTTATTTCGGATCAAACCACACCAATGGCCTACGATTGGGGAATCTGGTGCATTTGTGACATGGCACCATCACATTGTGCAACTGATGTAAGACATCTAACGCGCCTAGATGGTCGTAAATGGACAGGTCAAGAAGGGCGTTTTCATCGGCCGCTACCATCACCTTACCTTCATCCTGTGCAATTTTCTGTCCGGGATCATCTCGTTGATACTCTTGAAGAACTGGGAAAGTATTGCCACGATGCACGCGAAGATGTGTGTGTGTCTGAATGAATTCGTAACTCATTGCAGAGATGAGTGCAATATTGCTTCCAAACAGACAACATGTGGGACACTTTCATCTAGTACGAGTCTACTGTAAACCGTCAAAGTGCGGTGCTGAAACAGTCTTGCATTTCTTATCAAGGTAGGACGTAGGTGAATCGTGAATCTCATTAGATGGGACTTTGAAAAGTTTACACTTCAAGTACATTTGTAGTAACGAGGACAACATTTCGTACTGAAGTCAGTGGCAGCTCATAACCACAGATCCACACTTATCTCTGAAGTGGCTTGGTTGCGGACCTTTTATGCTAATAATTATGATACACTCTTGTAACTCAACAGGGTATAATTGATAACAGTTTGCAA
This sequence comes from Schistocerca cancellata, assembly GCF_023864275.1. NCBI lineage: Eukaryota > Metazoa > Arthropoda > Insecta > Orthoptera > Acrididae > Schistocerca > Schistocerca cancellata. The sequence continues at coordinate 645,035,717 of NC_064628.1, read as the reverse complement.
AGTACTGCAGTGGTACATGGGGAGTCGCGACGAAAAAATTGATACATGACACTTGTGGTGGTCTACAAATGTCCTCTCGCCCTCTTACGCCACCGACTTAGTTGGTCGTAACCGTCTGAAGTTCATTCCCTTTTATCGCTAAAATCTTACGTGAAGATCAAACACACTTTGTTCTTGCAGTTACATGTCATACTGTTGGTGTCTGTGTAAATTTTACGTCCTAAGTTTGTGAATTTACCGTAAAAATTAACAATTAAATAGTATGTTTCTCTGCTCTTCTTACTACGAGACTATTGCCATTGTAAGGTGTAAATTTAGATCAAATTTACAAAAGTCTTTTTTTTCGCTACCAGGACGTTAAAGTTTACATTACTGAAATTAACGAAATAAAATGTTGCAAAAATCTGACCGATTTAGGCCGGTAGCTTAAGATAGTGAGAGAGTATTGAAAATCTCGCGCATCTCTCATGTACTGTAGCGCATATGGCTTCGGCAGACCAATTTCAGGTGGATTCTCACCTTGATATATCACATTTATTCTCTATCAAATTGTCTCAACTTCCCCTCTATCACTGTGGTACATTGTAAACAGTTACCGCATATACACATCTGATTTCACGACTGTAATTTCTACACCGACTCCGTTGATGAGGGGCAGCGTAGAAGGCTCCCATGCGGAGGACCCATGTTCAATTTACTGTAGTGCTAAGCACTTTTTCTTGGATTTTTCCTTAGTAGGAGGACTGGCATGCGATGTACTCAGCTCGTGATGCCAATTAAGGAGCTGCTTGAATGAAAGTAGCGGCTCCTAGATCTGGAAAGTCGGTAGAACGGGTGGGGGATCAGAGTGCTGAGCACACCCTTTCGACGCCGCGTGGAAGCGTATGACACGGCGGCCGGTCGACATCTCTCCAGCCTTCAGGACGCTGACGAGGAGCTCGTGTAATCACTTCAACGAGAATAGTACACTACTGGCCATTAAAATTGCTACACCAAGAAGAAATGCAGATGATAAACGAGTATTCATTGGACAAATATATTATACTAGAACTGACATGTGATTACATTTTCACGCAAGTTGGGTGCATAGATCGTGAGAAATCAGTACCCAGAACAACTACCTCTGGCCTTGATATGCCTGGGCATTGAGTCAAACAGAGCTTGGATGGCGTTTACAGGTACAGCTGTCCATGCAGCTTCAACACGATACCACAGTTCATCAGGATAGTGATTGGCGTATTGTACGAGCCAGTGGCTCGGCCACCATTGACCAGACGTTTTCAGTTGGTGAGAGATCTGGAGAATGTGCTGACCAGGGCAACAGTCGAACATTTACTGTATCCAGAAAGGCCCGTACAGGACCTGCAACATGCGGTCGTGCATTATCCTGCTGAAATGTAGGGTTTCGCAGGGATCGAATGAAGGGTAGAACCACGGGTCGTAACACATCTGAAATGTAACGTCCACTCTTCAAAGTGCCGTCAATGCGAACAAGAGGTGACCGAGACGTGTAACCAATGGCACCCCATACCATCACGCTGGGTGATAACGCCAGTACGGCGATGACGAATATACGCTTCCAATGTTCGTTCACCGCGATGTCGCCAAACACCGATGCGACCATCATGATGCTGTAAATAGCACGGATTCATAAAAAAATGACGTTTTGCCATTCGTGCACCCAGGTTCGTCGTTGAGTACACAATCACAAGCGCTCCTGTCTGTGATGCAGCGTCAAGGGTAACTGCAGCCATAGTCTCCGAGCTGATAGTCCATGCTGCTGCAAACGTCGTCGAACTGTTCGTGCAGATGGTTGTTGTCTTGCAAACGTCCCCATCTCTTGACTCAGGGATCGAGACGTGGCTGCAATATCCGTTACAGCCATGCGGATAAGATGCCTGTCATCTCGACTGCTAGTGATACGACGCTGTTGGGATCCAGCACGGCGTTCCGTATTACCCTCCTGAACCCACCGATTCCATATTCTGCTAACAGTCATTGGATCTCGACCAACGCGAGGAGCAATGTCGCGATACGATAAACCACAATCGCGATAGGCTACAATCCGACCGTTATGAAAGTCCGAAACGTGATAGTACACATTTCTCCTCCTTACACGAGGCATCACAACAACGTTTCATGACGACAAGAAGGGCATCCGGTCAACTCATAAATAACCATGCCGGATCCGTTAATGACCATGCGACCCTGGAACTATGCGGGACAAATGGCTAAGAACAAGGAGAAGTGCAGAATGTATTGAGGTGGCTGAAGTCCCGTCGAAGCGGCACACTTTATTTGCACGCGGATTGCTGTAAAATGCTTCATATTTACTTACATACAGAATTAAACAGTTGCACGGTGCACAGCAACACAATTACATAGCCTGATTTCCGTTTCATAAACTCATTTTTTCTACATACACTGCGTTTCAAACGAAAACAGTTAAAATAACGTGATATTTTGCTACTGTTACATGTTTTAATCTTCCCGTCTTTTAATAACATAAGATACTCTGATGCTAGATGCTTTTCTACTAGTTCTGAAGCATGGTGAATAGCTGCGACTAAGTTTCTGGTGGCACTGCTCTGATACGTAAGCGATGTTGTAAAGTTGTTTTTAGTGACTCAAGTTGATCTTTGGGAAGGTCACTGTAACAAATCCAAATAATTTTCTTGGAATCAGGGTATCTTGGATCTTACTTCATGTACAAAAGTATTTTGAACTCACGTTTATCCATAAAATGTTCGATGCTATACTGTTGTCACAGTACGAGAGATATTCTGTTGCTCAGAATCACCTTACTTGTGTTTTCCTATATACAAAAACTGAGGGCTTGAACCAAAATCAGGAGGAATAGTACTAAACCATCACAGAGCCTCCATTGCATCTAGCGATTGATTGTTATGGTACGCTTTACAAAGATCCCATCAGTTAATTTCTGGGATCTATCAGAGCGGAGATGAAATCTAATTCTAATGGAGAACTAGAAAAGTCAATAATAGGAAATGGAAGAGAAGGCGAAATAGTATGGGCACATGGAATGCGGAAAGAAATAAAATGGGAAGTCGTCTAATAGCATTCTGCTTTGACCATAAATGAATTGTTGCTAACGGTTTCCGGCCAGTGTGGCCGAGCCGTTCTAGGCGCTTCAGTCTGGAACCGCGCGACCGCTACGGTCGCAGGCTCGAATCCTGCCTCGGGCATAGATGTGTGTGATGTCCTTAGGTTGTTATTTTTAAGTAGTTCTAAGCTCTATGATGACGTCAGACGTTAAGGCCCATAGCGCTCAGAGCCATTTTTGAGCTTACGGTTTGTTTAAAAAGCATGAAAGTATGTTCTGCACTGGGAAATGTTCTGGGAATATCGGAAGGTTTCAAATAGATACGTTACGGTAAAACAGAATAGCGGACCAGATTAAAACTGCAAAAGATCTCTTGAACAGACGTGAACTGGCCTTAATTTGTTATGAAGTATAGATTCCAGCTGACGAAAATGGAGAAACCTAGGAAATTAAAGAGATGAGATGTGGATAAATTGAAACAAGAAGAGGTTGTTGAGAGTTTCGAAGCGATCATTGGGAAATGAGTGACAAATTCATACCAGTGCTGACTAACTACAGTTAGCAGCCCCGGATCTGAACATGAACTGCTGGGCATATCGAGATCGGTAATGATTAGTAACACGGATAATGATCGATAGACTGTTCTTCATTCAAAAGAAAAATACAATAGAAGATTAATGAGTGGCTTTGAGAGACGGTATAGTGAAGGCAGTATAGGAACAATTAGGCAAAACAACTAGGCCTGGTCGAAATGCTTCAATAAAGCAAGAGATATTAAATTTAACTAACGAAAGAAGAAAATAGAAAAATGGAGTAAATGAAATAGATAACAGAGAATACAGATGTTTAAAACTGAGACAGAAAGTACGAAATGGGAAAATGAATGTTTAGAAGCGGAAGGCAAAGTTCCAGAAGCATTGCATGACTATAGGACAGATATATGCCACGTGTCAGACAATTAAATGAATTTTCAGAGAAAATAGAGAATTTTATGAACATCAAGAGTTACGATGACAAAGAATTGAAAACTGAAAAGTGGAGTAGACAACATTCGCTCATAACAATTACGTTCCTTGGGAGAACCTACCAGGACAAAACTATTCCGTCTGGTATGAGAGTTGTATGAGACAGTAGCAACACTTCAGATTTGAAAAATAATGTAATAATCTCAATACGAAAGAAGGCAGATACTGATAAGTGTGATTATTACAGAACAATCAGTTCAGTAAGTCTTGGTTGAAAAATAATAACACTAATTATCTACAGTAGAATGGAAGGACGAGTAGAAACTGAAGTGGAGGAAGATTATTTTTAGTTCCTGAGAAGTGTAAGAATGCGTGAGTCACTACTGATGTAAAAGATAAATTTCAGAAGCACAAATCTGAGTTTATATTATTTGTGCGCGTAAAAACGCGTTTGACATCGTTGACTACAACGAAGTCTCTGAATTTCTGAAGATATCACGGATAAAATATAGAGGGCTAAAGCACATCAACAACTTGTAGAGAAAACACACAGCAGTTATGAGAGACGAAGGACGTGACGGGGAAGAAGTAGCTGAGAAGGGAGTGAGACGCGGTTGTGGACTTTACTGTATGTCACACAAACTGTGCATAATGAAAACATTAAAAGAAACGAATACAGCGAGAGGAAACAATTATTTGTAGGCTACCTATGATACTGTAACACTGCAAAAGTCTTGGAAGATAAGACGAACAGAGTGAAAGTGTCTTTAAAATAGGTTATAAGGCGGGCGTCAGTAGAGCAAGGGCACTGGAGTTACTCGAATTAAGTGAGGTGATGATAAGGGGAATTCATTTAGGAAATGAGACAATGAAAGCAGTAGACAAGCTCTGCTGTTTGGGTGGTAAGCTCCCTTTGACAGTAGTGGTAAAGAGGATATAAAACGAAGAGTAGCAATGGCAAGAAAAGTGATTTCAAAAACAGAAATTTGTTAAAATAGTATATAAATTTAAGAGTTTGGAAAGTATTTGTGTGGAGTTTAGCCTTATACGAATCTGAAATGTAGACGATAACTAGAACATTTGTTATGGCGTAAAGTCAAGCGCCGGCACCCCTGTCGGGAACGAGAGAGAAGAGAAGGCGGTGAGAAGAAGTCAACCAATCGCACGCCGACCGACTCCTCTCCAGGACGACAACGCGACAGCAGCGGCCCCTGTGTGAAGAGGACATAAATGCCGTGCCCGACTCGTCGCGGCCAGTTCTATAGCAGCTTCAAGACTAGAGACTAGGATAGAAGCGTCGACTCTGATCACTTGCTTGCACTGTCTGTGTAACACAGACTTGAGATTGTCTATAGTGTCGCCCTGTGCTTGAGACACATCCGTGTAGTTGCGAAGTTAAGTATTGCCTCTATTTCATTTTGTGATAAAACTCATTAATACGATTTGTTTGAATTGTTTGTTTAGCGAACCGATATGGCAGGGTTCCTAGACCCCATATTTGACGACAAGGCTGGATTTAATAACATATAAGAACAGAGCGGAAATATTTGAAAGCTGATGTTGGAAAAGAGTGCTGATGATTAGAGCTACTGAAGAGGCATCGAATTGAGTCTGAGAAAAAAGATGACTAAAAGAAGGGACACAACGTGAAGCACCAAGAACTAGTCATTTGGTAACTGAGTCTGTGGTAGCAGCTGTAACGGGAAACTAAATTTTATCTACAATAAGCAGGTTCAGATAAATGGTGATACTTGGAGGATGGACTAGCTCCATCAAACCAGTCTTCGGTCTAAAGACCACAATTACATCAGAACGGTCATCGGATTTAGTTCTTAACCAATTTGATCACCATCTACATCTTATGGTCTGTGACGGAGGGTGCTTGTTATTTACTGTTCTATTCACGAGTGGAAAGAACGATTGTAGGAAAACCGCTGTATAAGGTCTAATTTCTGATTTTCACGTACTGGTCATTTCGTGAGACTGGAGGATTCCTCTCGGAACACAGACATTCGGAATTTTAAAAATACTCTTCTACGTGATGAACACATAGAGCGACATGTTGAAGTGGTTAGCAAACTGGATTCACATTCTGGAGGACGACGGCTCAGATTCTCTTCCGGCCATCCAGATTTAGATTTTCCATCATTTCCCTAAATCATTTCAGGCAAATGCCGGGATGATTCCTTAGAAAGGGCACAGCCGATTTCCTTCCCCTCTTTGAAACATTCTGAGCTTGTGCTCGGTTTCTTATCACCTAGATGTCAGCGGGACGTTAGATTCTAATCTTCTACTCTTCTTCCCTGACGCATGACCCTCTACTGCAGCTTTTGTCATTGGAATCTGTCATCTCCGTAATGCTCTTGTGATTACTGGACGAACCCATGATGAAACTCGCAGATTTTCTTCAGATATTTTTCTTTCTCTTCTATTATTCCTGGATGGTCTCGTACGAACGAGCAATTCTCAGGAATAGGTCGGTCTAGTCTTTTGTAAGCTGTTAAATCCTTCTTATGGCGGATATTCCCAACCCTAAGGGCAAAGGCTTTGTCACTTTACATCAAGCATAACAGTCAACAGGTCAAATGGCCCGTCGAAGTGGCTTACAGCACAGCTACACATTGAAGATCGGACTGGTAGTAGTGGCTTGCGGTGAAAGTTGCGATCTGTTGACTGCTACCTGCGATTGTTGTCTCTTGGCTGATGTGAAGCGACGAGAATGCAATACAACTGAACGGTACCAGTCTGGAGGGAACGGTGGAGGTTGTGAGGAACCGGACTGTACTCAGTCTCCTGAACACGACCTGTTTTGCCCATTACAAGCAACAGTGTCGTGAGCACAGAGAGACACAAACAAGATGGGAAAGATAACCTGTACCGACCTTACCGTCAATTTTAGTATTTAACTCACGACTGATGACTTTGGATATTACCACTCTCAGGTTTGATGTACCAACGCTACTCAGCAACAGATTTTGATTCACTGTTGTGCAAAGACGTGCACTTTACGCTAGAAAGAGTTTATGTGCAAAGGAAAACAGAGAGATCAATAATCATAACGGGCCGCCAACGACTTCCGGCGTAAGAAGTCACCCTCATTCTGCCAACAGCCTTGTCAAAGAGGGCGGAGGAGCGGACAGAGGTTGAGGGCACTCTCTCCTCCTAGAGGTCGGAAACTGCCACTAAAGGCCGAAGAATCAGCAATAATCAACGGCATGAGGATGCAGAAGGCAATGGAAACCAATGCATTAAAGACACGTAACAGGACATGTGGCTTGTAATTGGAGAAGTGTCATAATGATCTCTCCATTGGCAAAAGACTCCGGAATACTCCCGCATTCGGATCTCCAGGTGGGGGCTGCCAAGGCGGAGATTACCATGAGAAAAAGATTGAATAATCAACGCAAGTATAACGTTCTACGAGTCGGGGCGTGGAATGTCAGAAGCATGAACGTGGTAGGGAAACTAGAAAATCTGAAAAGGGAAATGCAAACACTCAATCTAGAAATAGTAGGCGTCAGTGAAGTGAAGGGGAAAGAAGGCAAGGATTTCTGGTGAGATGAGTATAGGGTAATATCAACAGCAGCCGAAAATGGTATAACGGGAGTAGGATTCGTTATGAACAGGAACGTAGGGCAGAGAGTGTGTTACTGTGAACAACTCGGTGACAGGGTTGTTATCAGAATCGACAGCAAATCAACACCGATAGTTCAGTTATACATGCTGAGGTCGCAAGCTGAAGATGAAGAGATAGAGAAAGTGTATGAAGATATTGAAAGGGTAATACAGTATGTAAAGGGAGATGAAAATCTAATAGTCATGGGCGACTGGAATGCAGTTGTAGGGGAAGGAGTAGAAGAAAAGGCTACAGGAGAATATGGGCTTGGGACAAGAAATGAGAGAGGAGAAAGACTAATTGAATTCTGTAACAAGTTTCAGCTAGTAATAGCGAATATTCTGTTCAAGAATCACAAGAGGAGGAGGTATACTTGGAAAAGGGCGAGTGATACGGGAAGATATCAGTTAGATTACATCATGGTCAGGCAGAGATTCCAAAATCAGATACTGGACTGTAAGGCGCTCCAAGGAGCAGATGCAGACTCAGATCACAATGTAGTAGTGATGAAGAGTAGGCTGAAGTTTAAGACCTTAATCAGGAAGAATCAATATGAAAAGAAGTGGGATACGGAAATACTAAGGAATGACGAAATACGCTTAAAGGTAAGGAATGAGGAGGTTCTACGCAGAATTGGAGAGGAAAGGAATATGTGGAAAACAAGGAGAAGGGACAGGATGATAGGACATCTGTTAAGACATGAGGGAATGACTTTCATGGTACTAGAGGCATCTGTAGAGGGCAAAAACTGTGGAGGAAGACAGAGATTGGAATATATGCAGCTAATAATTGAGGAGGTAGGTTGTTAGTGCTACTTTGACATGGAGAGGTTAGCGCAGGAGAGAAATTCGTGGCTGGCCGCATCCAACCGGTCAGACGACTGATGGAAAAAAAATGAAAAACGACATATTTGTTCTGCCAGATCTGATAATTCTTTATTCACAACAGATTAGGATCTTCAGATGTTGTTTAGTTAACTTTAAGTTTAAATTCATCCTTTACTATACCGTTTTGGTTGCACTAGTTTCTATCAATATTTGATTTTTAGATCTATGTATCCATACAGAACTACCTAGTACAATGCGTTTGTGATCTTAAGAAGTTTGGTAGTCCAAATAAAAGTCAAAAAGACAACATGGCTCGTTTTTGTTCAATGTTGATTTCGAATTTAACACTGGGATGAATAGGGAGTATGTTTGCTGCATGCGGACGCGGCAAGAGAAGGCGACAGGTCCGAACATCTGATGACGCTGTTGGCCATGGTCAGCCGTCTGCTGGCTGCTCCCTCAGGATGTAGCGGCTGCGGGAAAACTGGCACTCCACATGAGACACCTCAGATGTCGCTTGATTTGCCCAGAGACTGTGCTGCCGAGGCAGCTTGATGCAGAGAGACCGCGCTGTCCTCTTGTAACACATCGCTGGAGGAGAAGGTGAACGTAGGGACTGTCTGTCTGACTTCGCGCACTCGCCCTACGAGCGGACACTTGGTTGCTCCTTCAGCAGCATACGAACATTGCTAGCTTTCGGGATGTCCAATGTTAGGCACGTAACGGATCTTGTTGGGGAAATAGCGTCCAGGGCGGGAAAAAAGACCAAGGTGCTCTCGGTATTTCTGCTAGGGAGCCTCATCCGAGAGTTGGACGATGCGGCTGCAGCCATCTTCAAGTTGGGCCCATGTCGACACCAGTGACTCCTGTTGCTTATGCCCTAAGGCCATTCTTTATTCCTACAGGCAGCTGGAGGAAGAGGTGAAGAGTGCTGGCGTGGCTCGCGGGATGTAAGCATAGTTCAAAATTTACAGTCTCATGCCCCTAGACGACAGGGGTCCTTTCGTTTGGAGAAGAATGCAAGGACTCAACTAGAGGTTCTGTCTAGGTTTAAACAGTAAATTTCCTAAGCAATCGTGTAAATATGTTCCTGAATTTACCGCCCTCCAGGAAAGCTGTCATGCTCTGTGAGAGTTAGATGAAACCCGGTGCACATACTTAATGGGGCCTGGAACATATATCGGAAAGACAGAATGGAGGGGAGTTTATTGCAATCGACAATTGTGTTTATTCAGATCTAAATTGAGCCTACCTGCTACGTTATGTGGACGCCAGTAACTGGCCTAGGTGGACTTAAACTAACCATCCGAAGATTTTACTGTCTGCCCTATTCTGCCGTAACAGTTGTAGTATCATTCAAAGAAAATATACGCAGGAGTATCCTGATCATGCAGTACCACTTCTTGGTACTTTTAACCTGGAGAGTTGCTTGAGAACCGGCAGAAATTTGTTCAGGAGGATTGAAGAATAGGACTGTCATTTTTTATATAAATAAGTTGGTAAATTTAGAGACGTGTCATGCCGCAAGAACTAAATTATATTGATGTCATAACAAAACTTACGCGTTTATCTCAGAGAATTGATGGTTGGCACTCAGTTCTAGAAGTGTGCGAGGCTTCTGTAATGAAGACCCCAGGGTGAGGGGGGAGGGGGCAAGTGGCCACTCTACTCTTGCCCGCCCCTCCCCCTTCGCCCATGCGGTCGTCTGTGCCGATTGTAGTCTAGGACGCCTATGAATTCGTTGCAGGTGGTACGGATAGTCAGTCATGCGATGAAGTTTTGAACGCTTTCTCCGTATAAAGCGACAACCATCACGCATTGGAAATATTTTAGACCTCATAGCAACAAACCAGCCCTGAGCTTATCGGCAGTGTCAGTATAGAGGCAAGGGTTAGCCATTATATCTTCTGCATGAAGGTTATTAAATGCGTCAAGAAGCCAAGGAGAGATTTTTTTCCGGAAAGATGAGATAAGCAGTTGTTAGCGTCCTACTTGCACAATAAATTGATGTTATTTATTTCCAATATGACAGATGGAGAAGTATGTGCCTAGTAAGCGGAGCAATGACGGAAAAAGAAAGACTGTTTAATTCTCGGTTCAAAAAAAGAACGTAGAAAAGTCGACAAGCAAGTCATAAATACGCTTGTCCATAAAGAGATCGATGCGTGAAGCCACGTTCGTCGTTCTCGAAAGATCTCGCCGAGAATCCAAAAAAATTCTGACTCTACATAAAATCAATAGGCGGGCCGAAGGCTTATATTCAATTACTCTTACAGTAGTACTGTGTGGCAATAGCAGAAATAAGAAAGAAAGCTGAAAGCTTAGAATTCATATTTATAAAAGCACTCACGCAGGAGGATCGTACAAATGTAATATCGTTTGACTGCCGCATAAACTCCTGTTTAGAGAACGTAGACATAGCCATCCGTGGCGCTGATAAGCGTTTAAAAGAATTGAAAATGAGTAAGTCATCAGGTGCAGATGGAATCATAATTCGGTTTTACAAAAAGTACTGTTCCACATCGGCCCCATACTTAACTAGGATTTATCGCCGATCTCTCGCTCAGAGGAAATGGAAAAAAGCACAGGTGACACGTGTGCATAAGAAGGGTAAAAGATTGGACATGCAAAATTATGCCATCGAAAACGCTGCAATGGCGTCCTCATCGCCCCGTGCAATGTGTGGTTGAGAATTATCATGGAGAAGGAAACGCATGACAGATATGTTATATGGGGTTGCATGAAATAAGGCGAAACTCGCAGTGAGGCTACTATTCTAGGCATCTTTACATCCTCAATGCGTGCTCGGAGCTGAAAAGAGCGGCATGACGCTATCTAAGGGCATAGTAGCGACACTGCCCAACACATCTGTGCAAAGCTTCATCGGGTTTTCACTGTCGTTTCCATTTTGCGACCTATCGGACCTTACTTTCCGAATATCCTTCTTAAGTTTGAGTATGATAAATTTCCGCGAGAGCTCCTATTCACAGATAAACATGAATTAATAAAGCACTGCTAGTGCGAAAATGACCTGGCTGTTTCGCTGCACGATATCCTGCGAATCATGGATGTAGGGCAACCTTCCTACAGTTATGGAAGGTGATCGGTATTACTGCAGATCATACGGAACAGGTTCTGAGGTATGTGTTTGGTTCGAAGACTTTAAGTAATAGAATCCAGTACGTTCTCTTGGAGAGTGAGTTTCATCAGAGACTAGGGTATCGTCAAAATTTGTCCAATGGAAACTGACAGAATCGCTGTTGTTCTGCACATTTTTGTTTTTTTTGTGTCATCAGTCTTCTGACTGGTTTGATGCGGCCCACCACGAATTCCTCTGCTGTGCCAAGCTCTTCATCTCAGAGTAGCACTTGCAACATATGTCCTCAATTATCTGCTGGATATATTCCAATCTCTACGTTCCTTTACATTTTTTGCCCTCCACTGCCCCCGCTAGTACTATGGAAGTCATTTCCTCATGTCTCAACACATGTCCTATCATCCTCTCCCTTCTCCTTGTCACTGTTTTCCACATACTCCTTTCCGCTCCGATTCTGTGCAGAACGTCTTCATTCCTTACATCATCAGTCTACCTAATTTTCAGCATTCGTCTGTAGCACCACATCTCAAATGCTTTGATTCTCTTCTGTTCCGATTTTCCCACAGTCCATGTTTCACTACCATACAACGCTGTGCTTCAAACGTACATTCTCAGAAATTAAGGCCTGTCTTTGATGTAAACGTCTCTTGGCTGGGTAGGCCCATTTGGCCATTGCTAGTCTGCTTTTGATGTACTCCTTGCCCGGACCGTCACTGGTTAGTTTACTGCCTAGATAGCAGGATTCCTTAACTTAGTTTACTTCGTGACCAACTTTGACGTTAAGTTTCTCGCTGTTTTCATTTCTGCTGCTTCTCATTACTTTCATCTTTCTTCTATTTACTCTCAATCAATATTCTCCAATTATTACACTGTTCATTCCATTCAGCAGATCATGTAATTTTTCTTCAGTTTCACACAGGATAGGAATGTCATCAGCGAATCGCATCATTGATATCTTTTCACCTAGAATTTTAATTTCACTCCTGAACCTTTCTTTTATTTCCTTAATTGCTTATTCGATGTACAGACTGAACAGTAGGGGAGAAAGACTACAGTCCTATCTTATATGCTTTTTAATCCGTGCACTTCGTTCTTTGTCTTCAACTCTTATTATCGCCTCTTGGTTCTTGTACGTATTGTATATTACCCGCCTTTCCCTATAGCTCCCGCTAGTTTTTTTAGAATTTCGAACATCTTGCTCCATTTTACACTGTCGAATGCTTTCTCCAGGTCGACAAATCCTAGGAACGTGTCTTGATTTTTCTTTAGTCTTGCTTCCATTATCAACCGCAACGTCAGAATTGCCTCTCTAGTGCGTATAACTTTCCTAAAGCCAAAATGGGCGTCATCTAACACATCCTCAATTTTCTTTTCCACTCTTTTGTACATTATTCTTGTCAGCAACTTGGACATATGAGCATTCAAGCTGATTGTGCGATAATTTTCTCACCTGTCAGCCCTTGCAGTCGTCGGAACTGTGTAGATGATATTTTTCCGAAAGTTCGAAGGTATGTCGACAGACTCAAACATTCTACACACTAACATGAATAGTCATCTTGTTGCCACTTCCTCCAATGATTCTAAAAATTCAGATGGAGTGCTATCTATCCTTTCTTTTCCTCCAAAGCACTTTCAAATTCTGACTGGAATACTGGAACCCATATCTCTTCTAAATCAACTCCTGTTTCTTCTTCTATCACATCAGACAAATCTTCCCCCTCATAGAGGCCTTCAATCTACGCTTTCCCTCTATTCGCTCTCTCCTCGGCATTTAACAGTGGAATTCCCGTAGTACTCTTAATGTTACCACACTTGCTTTTAGTGCTACCGAAGGTTGTTTTGACTTTCCTGTATGCTGAGTCTGTCCTTCCGACAACCATTTCTTTTTCCATTTCTTCACATTTTTCTTGCCGCCATTTCGTCTTAGCTTCCCTGTAATTCCTAATTATTTCACTCCTCAGTGACTTGTATTCCTGTATTCCTGAATTTCCTTGAACACTTTTGTACTTCCTGCTTTCATCGATCAGTTGAAGTATTTCTTCCGTTACCCATGGTTTATCTGCAGTTAGCTTCTTTGTATCCATGTTTTTCTTTCCAACTTCTGTGATGGCCCTTTTTAGAGATGTCCGCTGCTCTTCAACTGTACTGGCTACTGAGCATTCCTCATTGCTGTACCTACATCCTTAGAGAACTTCAAGCGTATTTCGTCATCCCTTAGTATTTCCGTATCTGACTTCTTTCAAATTGATCTCCCTTGCTAATCTCTCAAACTTCAGTCTGCTCTTCATCACTACTATATTTCGATCTAAGTCTATATCTACTCCTGGGTACGACTTACAATCTAGTATCCGATTTCGGAATCTCTGTCTGACCCTGAAGTAATGTAAAGGAAATCTTCCCATATCACTCGACCTTTTCCAAGTATACCTCCTCTTGTGTTCTTGAACAGAGCATTCGCTACTACTAGCTGAAATTTATTATAGAACTCAATTAGTCTTTCTTCTCTCTCATTCCTTGTCCGCAGTACATATTCTCCGGTAACCCTTTCTTCTACCCCTTCCTCTACAACTGCATTCTAGTCCCCCATGACTATTAGATTTCCATCTTCCTTTATGTACTGTGTTACCCTTTCAACAGCCTCATATACTTTCTCTATATCATCATTTTCAGCTTGCGACGTCGGCATGTATACCTGAACTATCGTTGTCGTCTTTCGTTTGCTGTCGACTGTGATAAGAACAATCCTTCACAGAACTGTTCCAGTAACACAATCTCTGCCCTACCTTCCTATTCATAACGAATCCTAATCCCGTTATATCTTTTCCTGCCGCTGTTGAAATTATCCTGTACTCATCGGACCATATATCCTTGTCTTCTTTACATTTCACTTCACTGACGCCTACTGTATCTAAATCGAGCCTTTGGATTTCCCTTTTCAGATTTTCTAGTTTCCCTACCACGTTTAAGCTTCTGACATTCCACACCCCGACTCGTAGAACGCTATTCTTTCATTGGTTATTCAGTCGCAAGGCCACCTCCCCCTTGACAGTTCCCACCCGGATATCCGAATGGGGGACTATTCCGGAATCTTTTGCCAATGGAGAGATCATCATAACATTTTTTTCAATTACAGGCCAGATACAAAATCAATCTAATGGACAGAGTGAGTGACAGTCTACGACTGTTTGATAAAGAGGCTGTGGTGAATGGTGAAAGTGTCGGCGTTGAGTGATTCTCGGAGGATACAGGATGACATGGAGAGAATTTCTATTTGGTGTGATGAATGACAGTTTCTTTTAAATGTGGAAAAATTTAGATTAATGCTGGAAAGTAGGAAAACTGTCCTGTATTGTCGGAGTACTGTAATGGTGATATGCTGTTTGATAATAAAGTCGATAAAATGTGTAAGCGTAGCGTTGCAGAGCGACGTGAAAAGGAAGAAGCGCATAATGGTCCAATATGACTGGGTTTTTGCGTTGTCCTCCTTGTTTTATCATCACTCATGAAAGTGGCGAGATTGGACTGAGTAAAGATTGGGAATTTGTACGGGCGCTGATAACCGCGCAGTTGAGCGCCCCACGATCCGAAACATCATCAACATCATAATGGTCCACCCCCATTGGGAAGTTTCTGGGAACGTCCAGCTCGTCTACAAAGAAGAGTGTGTACTTGTGCGATCCTTTCTTGAGTATTATTCGAGTGTTTCGGATCATTACCAGCTCGTATTAAAGAAGACTTGGAAGCATTTCGGTAGTGTCCTGCTGGATTTCTTACTGGTTGGTTCGATCAGCACGAGAGAACTTAAATGGGTATCACTGGAGGGAAGAAGACGTTCCTTTCGACAATCACTATTGAGAAAATACAGAAAACCTGCATTTAAATCAGACTGTAGAACGATCGTACTACTGCCAACTTACTTCCGGTGTAGGGACCGCGAAGACAAGATAAGAAAAACCAAGGCTAATATGGAGACATACATAAAGTCATTTTCTCATGCCACACTTGCAGCTGAAAGAGGAAGGGGATGACTAGCAGTGTACCGTATGTAGTCTACGGATAGCGTAAGTAGATGTAGAATGTTGTAAGATTTCTCAACTTCGCTGCACTCTTGGATCCAGAATATTGTGTCTGGATACGGCTGGTAGCTTGAACGTTGTTACAAGAATCTGACGATTATCAAGTATCGATCGAAACCAACCGAGAAAGTAAATGTGTAACTGAGGAAATAAACTAAAATTCTGATAGAGTTAACTGGGGGAAGTAGCACTAAAACGACTATTCACGTTGGTGTGTAGAATATATGAGACTGGCCACATACCATCGAACTTTCGGAAAAAATTCATTCACACAATTCCGAAGATTGCAAAAGATGATAGGCGTGAGAATTATAGCACAATCAGTTTAACAGCTCATGCAACCAAGTTGCTGACAAGAATAGTATACAGAAGAATGGAAACGAAAATTGAGGATGTGTTAGATGACGACCATTTTGGCTTTAGGAAAGGTAAACGCATCAGCGAGGCAATTCTGACGTTGCGGTTGATAATGCCTAAAGAAAAATAGAGACCGCTCCCAGGATTTGTCGACTTGGAAAAAGCATTCGACAATGTAAAGTGGAGCAAGATGTTCGAAATTCTGAGAAAATAGGGACAAGCTGTAGAGAAAGACGGGTAATATACAATATGTACAAGAAAAAAGAGGGGATAATAAGAGTGGATGACCATGAACGAAGTGCACGGACTACAAAGGATATAAGATAGAAATGTAGTCTTTCGCCCCTACTGTTCAGTCTGTATATCTAAGAAACAATTATGGAAATAAAAGAAAGGGTCAGGAGTGGAATTAAAATTCAAGGTGAAAGGATATCAATGATGCGATTCGCTGATGACATTGCTATCTCGAGTGAAAGTGGAGAAGAATTACATGATCTGGTGAATGGAATGAACAGTCTATTGAGTACAGAATATGGCTTGAGGATAAATCGAAGAAAGACGAAAGTAATGAGAAGTAGCTGAAATGAGAACAGCGAGAAACTTAATATGAGGATTGGTGGTCACGAAGGAAATAGCGTACAGGGCTCGAAAGAAATCCAACGTGCACTCGGTTTGTCCGCCGGGGGGCGTCATCCAAGATGTGGAGGCGGCCTTGCCTGCGGCTATCGAGCGTACGGGGTGCAGTCGTCTGCAAGCAGTTGCTCACGTCGGCACCAATGATGATTGTCGCTTGGGTTCTGAGGCGATCCTCAGTTCGTACAGGCGGCTGGTGGATTTGGTGAAGACCGCTGGCCTCGAACGCGGGGTGCAAGCAGAGCTCTCTATTTGCAGCATCGTTCCCAGAGTGGATCGGGGTCCTTTGGTTTGGAGTCGAGTGGATGGTCTCTACCAGAGGCTTCGTCGACTATGTGACGGTCTTGGCTGCAGATTTATAAACTTTCGCTATTGGATGGGGAATTGTAGGACACCCTTAGATGGGTCAGGGGTGCACTACACAAAGGAAGCGGCTACTCGGGTAGCAGAGTACTTGTGGCGTGCACATGAGGTTTTTATAGGCTAGCAGTAGTGCGAGGTGTCCTGATGAACACTCACCAGTCGAAGTTCAGGCAGGGAAATCAGTGTAAAGACACTTCAGCTATCAAGATATTAGCCGTAAATTTTCAGTGTTCGGAATAAAGTTCCTGAATTTACTGCCCTCCAGGAAGCGTGTGGCGCGCAAATTATTCTCGGGACTGAGACCTAGCTGAACCCTGAGTAGGAAGTTCTGAAACACTTAGTGAGGGTTGGAACATGTATCGGAAAGACAGATTATACACCGTAGGAGGTGGTGTCTTCATTGCAGTTGACAAAAATATTGTGTCTACTGAGGTCGAAGTAGAGTGTGATTGTGAAGTTATCTGGACACGTTTAACAGGGCTAGGCGAAATAAAGTTAATTGTGGGGTGTTATTACCGGCCACCAGGTTCCGCCGTGACAGTTCTAGAATCATTCAAAGGGAGTCTACACTCTGTATTGTAGTCGGAGGCGACTTCAACCTACCAAGTATAGACTGGGATGTCTATGGATTCATTACAGGTGGTACAGACAAGCCGTCGTGTGAATTACTTTTGAACACATTATCCGAAAACTGTCTTGAGCAACTAAATCGCCAGCCAACACGTAATGGAAATATTTTAGATCTGGTAGCCACGAACAGACCAGACCTCATCGACGGTGTCAGTGTCGAGACAGAGATTAGTGATCATGATGTTGTCATTACGACTATGGTTACGAAAGTTAAAAAGTCGGTCAAGAAGGCTAGGAGATTATTCTTACTAGAAAGAGCAGATAAGCAGTTGCTAGCATCCCACTTAGTAAATGAATCGACTTCATTTACTTCCGGTACGATGGACGTGGAAGAATTATGGACAAATTTTAAACACATTGTAAATCACATATTGGACAAGTATGTGCCGAAAAAGTGAGTTACGGACGGAAAAGACCCACCGTGGTTTAACAGCGCAATTCGGAGAATGCTCAGGAAGCAAAGGCAGTTGCACTCGCGGTACAAGAAAGATCGGGAGAATGAGGACAGGCAAAAGTTAGTAGAGATTCGTGCTGCTGTAAAGAGAGCGATGCGCCAAGCATTCAACCGCTACCACCGTCATATCTTAGCAAAAGATCTTGCTGAAAACCCAAGGAAATTCTGGTCTTACGTAAAATCGCTAAGCGGGTCGAAGGCTGCCATCCAGTCATTCACTGATCAGTCTGGCCTGGCAACGGAAGACAGCAAAACGAAAGCTGAAATTTTAAATTCAGCATTAGAGAAATCTTTCACGCAGGAGGATCGTACAAACATACCGCCGTTTGAGTTTCGTACAGATTCCCGAATGGAGGACATAGTGATAGACATCCCTGGGGTTGTGAAGCAGCTGAATGGGTTTAAAATAAATAAATCGCCAGGTCCTGATGGGATTCCAATTCGGTTTTACAGATAGTACCCTACTGCATTGGCTCCTTACTTATCTAGCATTTATCGCGAATCTCTTGCCCAACGTAATTACAGACCAATATCGTTAACATCGGTTTGTTGCAGGATTCTCGAACATATTCTCAGTTCGAATATAATGAATTTCCTTGAGACAGAGAAGTTGCTGTCCATGCATCAGCACGACTTTAGAAAGCATCGCTCCTGCGAAACGCAACTCGCCCTTTTTTCACATGATATCTTGCGAACCATGGATGAAGGGTATCAGACGGATGTCATATTTCTTGACTTCCGGAAAGCATTTGACTCGGTGCCTCACTGCAGACTCCTAACTAAGGTACGAGCATATGGGATTGGTTCCCAAGTATGTGGGTGGCTCGAAGACTTCTTAAGTAATAGAACCCAGTATGTTGTCCTCGACGGTGAGTGTTCATCGGAGGTGAGGGTATCATCTGGAGTGCCCCAGGAAAGTGTGGTAGGTCCGCTGTTGTTTTCTATCTACATAAATGATCTTTTGGATAGGGTGGATAGCAATGTGCGGCTGTTTGCTGATGATGCTGTGGTGTACGGGAAGGTGTCGTCGTTGAGTGACTGTAGGAGGATACAAGATGACTTGGACAGTATTTGTTATTGGTGTAAAGAATGGCAGCTAACTCTCAATGTAGATAAACGTAAATTAATGCAGATGAATAGGAAAAAGAATCCTGTAATGTTTGAATACTCCATTAGTAGTGTAGCGCTTGACACAGTCACGTCGATTAAATATTTGGGCGTAACATTGCAGAGCGATATGAAGTGGGACAAGCATGTAATGGCAGTTGTGGGGAAGGCGGATAGTCGTCTTCGGTTCATTGGTAGAATTTTGAGAAGATGTGGTTCATCTGTAAAGGAGACCGCTTATAAAACACTAATACGACCTATTCTTGAGTACTGCTCGAGCGTTTGGGATCCCTATCAGGTCGGATTGAGGGAGGACATAGAAGCAATTCAGAGGCGGGCTGCTAGAGTTGTTACTGGTAGGTTTGATCATCACGCGAGTGTTACGGAAATGCTTCAGGAACTCGGGTGGGAGTCCCTAGAGTAAAGGGGGCGTTCTTTTCGTGAATCGCTACTGAGGAAATTTAGAGAACCAGCATTTGAGGCTGACTGCAGTACAATTTTACTGCCGCCAACTTACATTTCGCGGAAAGACCACAAAGATAAGATAAGAGAGATTAGGGCTCGTACAGAGGCATATAGGCAGTCATTTTTCCCTCGTTCTGTTTGGGAGTGGAACAGGGAGAGAAGATGCTAGTTGTGGTACGAGGTACCCTCCACCACGCACCGTGTGGTGGATTGCGGAGTATGTATGTAGGTGTAGATGTACATTAAGTTAAGAAAGTCTACTACCTAGGCGGCAAAATAACCGATGACGGTCGAAACAAGGAGGACATCGAAGCAGATTAGAACTGGCAAAAAGGGGAATTCCTAATCAAGAAAAGTCTACTAGTCCTTAAACTGAGGAAGAAATGTCTGAAAATGTACGTTTGGAGCACAGCACTGTATGGTAGTGAAACATTGACTGTGGGAAAACCGGAACAGAAGAGAATCGAGGCACTGGGATGTGGTGCTACAGACAAATGTTGATAATTAGATGATCTGATAAGATAAGGAATGACGAGGTTCTGCGCAGAGAGAAGAAAGGAATATATGGGGAAGACTGACAGGAAGAAGGGACAGTATGGTAGGACATCTGTTAAGACATCAGGAAATGACTTCCGTGGTACTAGAGGGAGCTGTAGAGGGCAAAAACTGTAGAGGAAGACAGATTAGAATACATCCAGCAGATAATTAAGGACATAGGTTGCAAGTGCTACTTTGAGATGAAGAGGTTGACACAGGAGAGGAAAAAAAAAGTTGCACATACTCTTGTGACGAAGTCGGCAATACTAATTTAAAGGTGTTTGCGAGGCAATATTAAAGCTGTGGCATCATTTCCATGTAAGCTGTTGTAAACAACTAAGATATTTAAAAAAAAAGTCATTGTATTCTGCGGAAAGCTACTGTATTGTCTCACTTGTCGAAACCAGTTTCAATCATCTAATCTTCTTCAGTCAGAAGCTTTTACCAAAGAGGATGTATTATCATAAATACATAACTTCAATTTTGCGGCGAAGTTTACAAGGCAAAATCCTTACAGTAATAAATTAGAAAAGTCTCACTATTATACTTGTGAAAGTTGTCATGTCCCTTGCACAAACTGTTTAACGTAACACCGAGCTAGGTGGTGCTGTAGTTGACACCCTGGAGGCACACTCGGGAGTGGGCGGTTTAAAACTTAGTCTGGCCAATCGAGATTTAGGTTTGTCGCGATTTTCCTAAATCGATCCAGATAAATTTCGGGCCCTCCCCCCATGAACCATGGGCCTTGCCGGTGGTGGGAGGCTTGCGTGCCTCAGCGATACAGATAGCCGTAGCGTAGGTGCAACCACAATGGAGGGGCATCTATTGAGAGGCCAGACAAACGTGTGGTTCCTAAAGAGGGGCAGCAGCCTTTTCAGGAGTTGCAGGGGCAACAGTCTGGATGACTGACTGATCTGGCTTGTAACACTAACCAAAACGGCCTTGCTGTTCAAATGGTTCAAATGGCTCTGAGCACTATGGGACTTAACTGCTGTGGTCATCAGTCCCATAGAACTTAGAACTACTTAAACCTAACTAACCTAAGGACATCACACACATCCATGCCCGTGGCAGGATTCGAACCTGCAACCGTAGCGGTTGCACGGTTCCAGACTGTAGTGCCTATAACCGCTCGGCCACTCAGGCCGGCGGCCTTGCTGTTCTGGTACTGCAAGTGGCTGAAAGCAAGGGGAAACTACAGCCATAATTTTTCCTGAGGGCATGCAGCTTTACTGTATGGTTAAATGATGATGGCGTCCTCTTGGGTAAAATATTATGGAGGTAAATTAGTCCTCCATTCGGATATCCGGGCGGGGACTACTCAGGAGGACGTTGTTAGCAGAAGAAAGAAAACTGGCATTCTATGGATCGGAGTGTGGAGTGTCAGATCCCTTAATCGGGCAGGTAGGTTAGAAAATTTAAAAAGGGAAATGGATAGGTTAAAGTTAGATATAGTGGGAATTAGTGAAGTTCGGTGGCAGGAGGAACAAGACTTCTGGTCAGGTGAGTACAGGGTTATAAATACAAAATCAAATAGGGGTAATGCAGGAGTAGGTTTAATATTGAATAAAAAAATAGGAGTGCTTGTAAGCAACTACAAAGAGCATCGTGAACGGATTACTAAGGCCAAGGTAGACATGAAGTCCACACCTACCACTGTAGCACAAGTGTTAGGATTGTCAGAGTTCTTGGTGCAAGTGTTTACGTGGAACTGTGTGTAACTTCTGTGATTTCCACTGAGGAGCTATGAATGCTGTCTGCGTACTGGAGTAGTAGTTAGTCGGTTGTGACAGAGCAGCGAGGAAGTCTCCACGGCGTGAGGTCAGGGTGGGGCTGCTGGCGGCGTGCAAGTGCGGTTCCAGTTGTGTGGCACTAGCTGCGAGAGCTGCAAAGTTCGTCGCCCACCGAACCTGCATAATGGAGTTGAGTAATCAGTGAACCCGTTATGAAATCTCAACTGCTGTGACGTCTCTTCGTTGATTACTGGTTGTTGCTTCCTGGGCTGTTCCCACAAGCAGCAATGTGATGATGTGCTGGAGTTGGCAAAATTTTGCAGCCGTCTTCCTGTATGGTGTTTAATTTTTGAAATGATTATAATTTATTAGTGAAGCGCACCAGCGGCATCTGCTGCCTTGTGGCAGTTAACGTTTTGTTTACCTAACCTGGTCATTAGCGTAGTTTTCTGGCAGTGTATTTTCCTCGGCGTGTTGATGCTGTCTGGCATGTCGTGTAGTTCGACAGCTTGATGTTGTTCTCCCTTTTTCTTTGAGTGGTTATTGTGCCTTGACTGTGTTTAGATGCCAATTATTAAGACGTAGTTCTGCTGCAGTCCTCGTCCTCACTGATATTTTTGGTTGTTGTCCCATTGGTCGGGTGGAAGGGAATTGATTGGGTTGTTGGTTGGTTCTTCAGACGTCCCTAGGTCGTGCTGCCACCTGATTATTTAATGTTAAGCTTGGCTGCCCGTCTCATCTAAACTGCTGTTAGAGTTTCCTCCCCAGGCCGACCCTTGGAACACTTCTGTGCACCACTGTTCTGTTGTTTGTGATTATGATTTTCTTTTGTCACAAGTACTGCCTTCAGCCGTGTATTAATTTTTGTCTTTTCTATGTTCAGTATATTGCCTTCAACTGAACCTTATGTGAAGTATTTTAAGCTTAGGCCTTCAGCCGTGTTTTATTTAAAATTCTTGTTTGCTCTGTGTTTAGGCCATCAGCTGCATTTGTTTTAAAATTTGTGGCTTTCAGCTGTAATGTGTGTCTGTAAGGTTTCTCTTTAATTATCTTGAATTCTTAAAATGGCCTTTAGCAGTACTGTGTAAATGCTTATCTTAAGGTTTGTCTTTAATCATTTTGAATAATTGTTTGGGCCTTCTGCTGTCTAGATATTTCAAGTTTTCTTAAGATGGTTTCTGTTGTATTGTGTAAATGCTTGTCTTTAAAGTTTGCTTTTTATGATGTTGAAATATTATTGCGCTTTCAGCTGAGGAATTAATTTAAATTTTCCGTAACATGTCTTTTAGCCGAAATTGGTAAATGCTTGCCTTTTAAAGAATTTCCTTTCTTGATCTGAAATACACTCCTGGAAATGGAAAAAAGAACACATTGACACCGGTGTGTCAGACCCACCATACTTGCTCCGGACACTGCGAGAGGGCTGTACAAGCAATGATCACACGCACGGCACAGCGGACACACCAGGAACCGCGGTGTTGGCCGTCGAATGGCGCTAGCTGCGCAGCATTTGTGCACCGCCGCCGTCAGTGTCAGCCAGTTTGCCGTGGCATACGGAGCTCCATCGCAGTCTTTAACACTGGTAGCATGCCGCGACAGCGTGGACGTGAACCGTATGTGCAGGTGACGAACTTTGAGCGAGGGTGTATAGTGGGCATGCGGGAGGCCGGGTGGACTGGAAATGGAAAAAAGAACACATTGACACCGGTGTGTCAGACCCACCATACTTGCTCCGGACACTGCGAGAGGGCTGTACAAGCAATGATCACACGCACGGCACAGCGGACACACCAGGAACCGCGGTGTTGGCCGTCGAATGGCGCTAGCTGCGCAGCATTTGTGCACCGCCGCCGTCAGTGTCAGCCAGTTTGCCGTGGCATACGGAGCTCCATCGCAGTCTTTAACACTGGTAGCATGCCGCGACAGCGTGGACGTGAACCGTATGTGCAGGTGACGAACTTTGAGCGAGGGTGTATAGTGGGCATGCGGGAGGCCGGGTGGACGTACCGCCGAATTGCTCAACACGTGGGGCGTGAGGTCTCCACAGTACATCGATGTTGTCGCCAGTGGTCGGCGGAAGGTGCACGTGCCCGTCGACCTGGGACCGGACCGCAGCGACGCACGGATGCACGCCAAGACCGCAGGATCCTACGCAGTGCCGTAGGGGACCGCACCTCCACTTCCCAGCAAATTAGGGACATTCCTAGGCCGGCAAGGGAACTTGCTGTTCCAACAGGACAATGCACGTCCGCATGTATCCCGTGCCACCCAACGTGCTCTAGAAGGTGTAAGTCAACTACCCTGGCCAGCAAGATCTCCGGATCTGTCCCCCATTGAGCATGTTTGGGACTGGATGAAGCGTCGTCTCACGCGGTCTGCACGTCCAGCACGAACGCTGGTCCAACTGAGGCGCCAGGTGGAAATGGCATGGCAAGCCGTTCCACAGGACTACATCCAGCATCTCTACGATCGTCTCCATGGGAGAATAGCAGCCTGCATTGCTGCGAAAGGTGGATATACACTGTACTAGTGCCGACATTGTGCATGCTCTGTTGCCTGTGTCTATGTGCCTGTGGTTCTGTCAGTGTGGTCATATGATGTATCTGACCCCAGGAATGTGTCAATAAAGTTTCCTCTTCCTGGGACAATGAATTCACGGTGTTCTTATTTCAATTTCCAGGAGTGTATTAATCAGGCCTTTAGCCGAGAAGATATTTTAATTTTACTTAAGTAAGGCCTTCAGCCATTTGTCTGAATTCTTGTGCCTTAAAACGAAATATTTAAGGATGTTTTAATTTTACTTAAGTAGGGCATTCAGCTGTTTCTCTAAATCCTTGTCTTTAAAAGGAATTATTTAAACCTTATTACTGAGAAGTTATTTCGGCCCTCAGCTGTGAAATGGCCCTTGTTGTTTTAAAGAGAAAACTGTGCATAGTGTTTTCGAGGAATAAGGCTGTGTGTTCTTGTGTTACTAACTGTAACTGGTCTTGGCCCGTTTCCACAACCTGAATCACTCTGTCCTGCGACACCACACTGCAATATTGTTCTGTTTACTCATTCGGACGTGTATGCGTATTTGTCTGTATGCATGTATAGTATTTATACGTGTGTGTGTGTGTGTGTGTATGTCTTACACTGTCCACAGTCTCACTAAACAAAGCTTCGTTAGACGCCATCCAATCCTAAGAGTGGCTCTTTTTTATCCGGTCAGTGGTACATTACAACAGAAAGATTGAAGATTGCACACTGTTTCCATGTTACATCACAGCTTTATACTGTAGCACACTTTTGAGGAGGAACGCGTTTACGAGTAAGATGCGACCGCAGTGCCCTCTTGCTTGGACTCGTCATCCCCATAGACTGACAGTGGGAAGGAAGGAAGCCAGTATTATACTGGCATAAGAGCAGCTCCTTCATTTCTAATATTCGCAACAGTCAACACTCTACTCGTACTCACTCCGTTTCTGATCTCTGTGATTAGGTTATAATTTAATTTCATAAGGCTCAATCTTTTAGTCCCCACTCCACTTGACTCTAAGCCCTTTCACATTTGCAGATACGCATGCGATGCAAAACCTTTCTTTTAACACAACTGTGTCTGTTGCGGGATCACATCCTCTTAGAGCTTCTTAAATGTAATCACAATATTCATCGACTTTTCTATTTATTACAAACTGGACTGCAATTCCTTCCCCAGGTCATTTTCGTGTTGTCACAGGTTTACAGGTGCTGACGACTGGTGACTACTTCTGTGTTATCAGCACCTGTAACCACTTGAAAATGACCTGGGGAAGGAATTGCAATTCTAGAAAGTGCAATAAATAGTACAGTCGACGGCGAGTATGACATCCTTCCCTTTCATTAGTTGAAGAGCCTATTACTGCTTAGGTAGCAACTTATTAGCATTGTTAGGTAGTACACGTACATTGAGAGAGAGAAAAAGGAAACATAAAATCGAGAATGTTGGCGCGACTTAGACAAATGAAACATTATGCACCAAGAATACACAATAGAGCTATGTTTACTGTTAAATTTATGCCAGTTACAGTGAACCAGTAGTGTCAACGGCAGTATACCCGAAGAATTCAGAATTCCCAATTGAACATATCAATAACATGCACTGTAAGCACTCTTGAATTTTACGTAAAATTTATATGTGAACTGTTTTAAATGGAAAATCAGTATCTGTTGTGAAATAGGACACCCCTCAAATATTAATTTAAGTAGAGATGACTTTCATCTAATAAAATGCGAAGAACCCTGATACGTGTTCCCTGAAAACTCATGCATGTAAATTGACCGTTAAGTGAAAACAGGAATGTTTACTTTTTACCAGGATGAACTGAATATTACACCCAAAAACGCAAGGAAGGCTTATAAAGATATAACATGTAGAGTATTCACGCATCTGCCAAAAACAAAAGTTTCCCGGTACGAAAGCACTTCACGAAACATATTGGATGCATATGATTGGCTACTCCGTTCTAACTTAATGCCGGGCACCGCACAATGCACGAACTGCTTCAGCAAAAGCTGATAATCCATTTCGGCATTGGCACAAAAACAAATAGATATGCAAATGCGAAAGTAACACTAGAAGACAATATAAATATGCACAAGCCGTTAAAAACAGATAAAAAATAAAGACTGAATGACTTTAGTCTCACTGATAATAACAGCAGTTATTTACAACAATGTGAACTGTTTGAATTTAACAGGTTTGCAAATTCATGAAGTTTATGGCAAAAACTGGTTTAGTCAACGAAATAACTTATATTTATTATTGTGAATGTTACTGAGAAAACTGGTTCAAAACTGCATGTCATTTACCTGAAACACAGTCACCAAAAATATAATAATTGGCAAATAAAGATCTTTTCGCGAGTGTTGAGCTTTTGCGTGATAAGTCAGTCCTCACTTAGTGTTGTTGGTTGTCCGCAGCACGTGGTCGTGCGGTAACGTTCTCGCTTCCCGCGCCCGGGCTTCCGGGTTCGATTCCCGGCGGGGTCAGGGATTTTCTCTGCCTCGTGATGACTGGGTGTTGTGTGATGACCTTAGGTTAGTTAGGTTTAAGTAGTTCTAAGTTCTAGGGGACTGATGACCATAGATGTTAAGTCCCATAGTGCTCAGAGCCATTTGAACCATTTTGTTGTTGGCGAGTTGTCAACGGCCATATTATTGGTCCATAATCCTTAAGCGTGTAGTCCAGTGGTTGGCTTGCTGAATATCTTGATCATAGCAACTCCTTTTGAACGCGGCAGGAACGCGGGGGATGACTGTAGAATCATCTCGCGCATCTACATGAAGCGATGAAAGTAGAACACACATCATTCAAATAGCGCGTGACGTATCCCGACATCATAATGCTTGTTATCAGTTTCCAGTCACAGTTTTAGATTTATAGTTTTCCGCTCGGTCGGTGGTCGGCACAGTTCACGTTACCTGCCATCATACACTATGTGATCAAAAACATACATTTTTCATATTAGGTGTATTGTGCTGCCAACTACTGCCAGGTACTCCACACGAGTGACCTCAGTAGCCATTCGACATCATGAGGGAGCAGAATGGGACGCTCCGTGGAACTCATGGACTTCGAACGTGGTCAGGTGATTGGGTGTCACTTGTGTCACACGTCTGTACGCGAGATTTCCACACTCCTAAACATCCCTACGTCCACTGTTTTTAATGTGATAATGAAGTGGAAAAGTGAAGGGACGCGTACAGCACGAAAGCGTACAGGCCGCACAGTTGAAGAGTCGGTCAGTCAGTCAGCCAGTCAATCAGGCAGCAGTAGCCGACCGAGACAGACGCAGCAACAGATAAGCAAACCGCTTTTGTGTCATTTACGAGTTCCTAACCAGGAGCGAATTTTATTGTATCATCTGTGTGCTTTAACAGTTTCGTTTCTTGAGTTTCTGCGTGTAAATTTGACATCTAATAGCCACAGTTATCGCGTTTCGGTTTGCATCAGAAAGTAAACCGATTTTGTGACATATTAAAAGTTCCTGATCAGGGTCAAATTATTTAGTTTCACTTGAGTGCTTCGGTAGTTAGGTTTTTGAATATCGGCGTATTACTAGACACAGTTCATGCGTTTTCGTAAGGGTCTACAGTAGAGTTGCGCAGCACGTACCGATAGTCCGTTTATCTGAATAGTTTAGTTTTCCACGGTCTTTAGTATGGACAGGGACTGCGATTGTTGTGTGCGGATGCGAACCGAGCTGTAGACACTTCGCTCTCAGCTTCAGTCTGTGATGGTTTCGGTTACATAGCTTGAGGCTCCAGTGGATGACCACCACTGTTGTGGGGCGGCCGTGGGAATCCAACGGACGTCCAGCACGTCAGAGTCCTCCGATGACTCCTCACCGGTGGCAGACCCAGCTACTGCTCGCACTGAGACCGACCCCTCATCTGTGGTCGAGTGGGAGGTTGCCCCGGATCGAAAGACTTCCCAGGCGGCCGCAAGTAAGTCCTCCCCCCGCCGGTTTGTCTGACAAACAGGTTCCAGATGCTGTCTGTGGCTGACACTGTCGCTGAGCCGCATGCTGTCACCTGTCCTGTTTCAGAGGAAACCACTCAGCCTGCAAGATCCGGGCAATCGCAGAGGGTGGGATTATTGTTAGTTGGGAGCTCCAACGTTAGGCGCGTCATGGGGCTCCTTAGGGACTTGGATGACAAGGAGGGTAAGAAAACCAATGTGCACGCCGAGTGCATACCGGGTGGAGTCATTCCAGATGTGGAAAAGGTCCTCCCGGATGCCATGAAGAGCACAGGGTGCAGCCAACTGCAGGTAGTTGCTCAGGTCGGTACCAATGATGTGTGGATCAGCAGAGATTCTCTCTGGTTTCGAGCGGCTAACAGAAGTGGTAAAGGCTGCCAGTCTTGCTTTCAAGATGAAAGCAGATCTGACCATTTGCAGCGTAGTCGACAGTATCGATTGCGGACCTCTGGTACAGAGCCGAGTGGAGGGTCTGAATCAGAGGCTCAGACGGTTCTGCGACCGTGTAGGCTGCAGATTCCTTGACTTGCACCAAAGGGTGGTTGGGTTTCGGTATCCGCTGAATAGGTCAGGTGTCCACTACACGCAGGAGGCGGCTACACGGGTAGCAGGGACCGTGTGGTGTGGACTGGGCGGTTTTTTTAGGTTAGAGGGTCTCGGGAAAACACAAGAAGAGCTTCAGTCACAAAGGGTGCAGGCCGAACACAGGAAGAACGTAGATATAGAACCATTCGTATAACAGTTGTAAATTGTCGCAGCTGTGTTGGGAAAGTACCAGAGCTCCTAGCGCTAATAGAAAGCACTGATGCACAAATCGTTACAGGGACTGAAAGCTGGCTAAAGCTGGATATAAGCCCACCCGAAATTTTTGCGAAGAACCTAACGGTGTTCCGAAAAGATAGGATAAACACGGTTGGCGGAGGCGTGTTTGTTGCTGTCAGAAGTAGTTTAACTTGTCGCGAAAAGAAGTAGATACTTCATGTGAGTTAGTGTGAGCAGAGGTCATTGTTGGCAATCGTAATAAAAGAATGGTTGGATCCTTTTACCGATCTCCCAATTCAGGTGATACGGTAATAGTTGGTGGTGACTTCAATTTACCCTCGATATATTGGCGAACATGTATGTTTAATTCCGAAGGTAAGCATAAAATATCATCCGAAATTGTGGTTAACGCATTCTCTGAAAATTATTTCGAGTAGTTAGTTGAAGACCCACGCGAATAGTAGACGGTTGTGAAAACACACTTGACCTCTTAGCAACAAATAATCCTGAGTTGATAACAAGCATCAAAACCGATGTAGGGATTAATGAACACAGGGTTGTCGTAGCGAGACTGAATATTGTAATCCCCAAATTCTCGAAAAATAAGCGAAAAATATACCTACTCACAAAAGCAGATAAAAATTCACTTGCGCCTTCCTGAGAGACAATCTCCACTCATTCCAAATTAATAATATGAGTGTAGACCAGATCTGGCTTTAATTCAAAGAAATAGTATCGGCAGCAATAGAGAGATTTATACCAAATAAACTAACAAACGACGGAGCTGATCCTCCGTGGTACACAAAACGGGTTAGAACACTGTTGCAGAAACAACGAAACAAACATGCCAAATTTAAACAGACACAAAATCCCCAAGATTGGCGATCCTTTACAGAAGCTCAAAATTAAGCGCGGAGTTCAATGCGAGACGCCCATAACAGTTTCCACAACGAAACTTTGTCTCGAAACCATGCAGAAAACTCAAATAGATTCTTGTCGTATGTGAAGTATGTTAGCGCCAAGAAACAATGCCTTCTCTGCGTGATAACAATGGAGATACTGTCGAATACAGTGCTGCCAAAGCAGAGTTACTAAACGCAGCCTTCCGAAATGTCTTCACAAAAGAAGACGAAGTAAATATTCCAGAATTCGAATCGAGAACAGCTGCCAACATGAGTAACGTAGAAGTAAATATCCTTGCAGTAGTGAAGCAACTCAAATCACTTAATAAAAGCAAGTCTTCTGGTCCAGACTGTATACCAATTAGGTTCCTTTCCGAGTATGCTGATGCATTAGCTCCATACTTACCAATCATATACAACCGTTCGCTCGACGGAAGATCCGTACCTAAAAGTTGCACAGGTCACACCAATATTCAAGAAAGGTAGTAGAAGGAATCTACTAAATTACAGGCCCATATCGTTAACGTCGATATGCAGAAGGATTTTAGAACATATATTGTGTTCGAACACTATGAATTACCTCGAAGGAAACGGTCTATTGACACACACTCAACATGGGTTTAGAAAACATCGTTCCTGTGAAACACAACTAGCTCTTTATTCACATGAAGTGCTGAGTGCTATTGACAAGGAATTTCAGATCGATTCCGTATTCCTGGATTTCTGGAAGGCTTTTGACACTGTATCACACAAGCGGCTCGTAGTGAAATTCCGTGCTTATGGAATATCGTCTCAGTTATGTGACTGCATTTGCGATTTCCTGTCAGAGGTCACAGTTCGTAGTAATTGACGGAAAGTCATCGAGTAAAACAGAAGTGATTTCAGGCGTTCCCCAAGGTTGTGTTATAGGTCCTTTGCTGTTCCTTATCTATATAAACGATTTGGGAGACACTCTGAGCAGCCGTCCTCGGTTGTTTGCAGATGACGCTGTCGTTTATCGACTAGTAAAGTCATCAGAAGATCAAAACAAACTGGAAAACGATTTAGAAAAAATATCTGAATGGTGTGAAAAGTGGCAGTTGACCCTAAATAACGAAAAGCGTGAGATCATCCACATGACTGCTAAAAGGAACTCGTTAAACTTCGGTTACACTATAAATCAGTCTAATCTAAAAGCCGTAAATTCAACTAAATATCTAGGTATTACAATTACGAACAACTTAAATTGGAAGGAACACATAGAAAATGTTGTGGGTAAGGCTAACCAAAGGTTGCGTTTTATTGGCAGGACACTTAGAAAATGTAACAGACCTACTAAGGAGAGTGCCTACACTACGCTTGTCTGTCCTCTTTTAGAATACTGCTGAGCGGTGTGCGATATTACCTGGTAGGACTGACGGAGTACGTCGAAAAAGTTCAAGGAAAGGCAGCACGTTTTGTATTATCGCGAAATATGGGAGAGGGTGTCACAGAAATGATACAGGATTTGGGCTGGAAATCATTAAAAGAAAGGCGTTTTTCGTTGAGACGGAATCTTCTCACGAAATTCCAATCACCAACTTTCTCCTCCGAATCCGAAAATATTTTGTTGACACCGACCTACATAGGGAGGAACGATCACCACAATAAAATAAGGGAAATTAGAGCTCGTAAGGAAAGATATAGGTGTTCATTCTTTCCGCGCGCTATAGGAGATTGGAATAATAGAGAATTGTGAAGGTGGTTCGATGAACCCTCTGCCAGACTCTTAAATGTGATTTGCACAGTATCCATGTAGATGTAGATGTAGGGTCGTAATGTGTAATGGGCAGACTTCTATCCAGACCATCACACAGGAATTCCAAACTGCATCAGGATCCATTGAAAGTACTATGACGGTTAGGCGTGAGGTGAGAAAACTTGGATTTCATGATCAAGCGGCTGCTCATAAGTCACACAACACGCCGGTAAATGCTAAATGACGCCTCACGCGGTGTAAGAAGCATAAAAATTGGACGACTGAACAATGGGATAACGTTGTGTGGAGTGACGAATCACGGTACACAATGTGGCAATCCGATGACAGGGTGTGGGTATGGCGAATGCCCGGTGAACGTCATCTGCAAGCATGAGTAGTGTCAACAGTAAAATTCGGAGGCGGAAGTGTTATGGTGTGGTCGTGTTTTTTACGGAGGGGGCTTGCGCCCCTTGTTTTGCGTGGCACTATTACAGCATAGGCCTACGTTGATGTTTTAAGCACCTTACGGCTTCCCACTGTTGAAGAGCAATTCGGGGATGGCGACTGCATCTTTCAACACGATCGAGCACCTGTTTGTAATGCACGGCCTGTGGCGGAGTGGTTTTGGAAAGCCGACTTCGTGCCTTGCCTCACCGACCGACATCGATACCTCTCCTCAATACAGCACTTTGTGAAGAATGGGCTGCCATTTCCCAAGAAACCTTCCAACACCTGGTTGAACTTATGCCTGCGAGAGTGGAAGCTGTTATCGAGGCTAAGGGTGGGCCAACACCATACTGAATTCCAGCATTACTGATGGAGGGAGCCACGAACTTGTAAGTCATTTTCAGCTAGGTGTCCGAATACTTTTCATCACATAGTGTAGTTGTGCTATGATCCGCACACCGTGTATCCAAGAGTAAAGCTGCTAACATCAGTTCACGACAAGGAAGTGCGTTACCATATTTCCGTTTAACTCTACGGTCCGCGGTATGTACTAAAGGGTATGTGCTGTCTAGAAACAAAACCATGCAGTTACAGCACTCACACAGCTTCGTCGTCTGAATATCATAGTTCTTAAGATTAACCTGTCGATCGGCAGGTCGGACAAATAAGCTACGCTATACGTGTGGCTATTATTTCTATCTTTGAGGGACACATCTAAACCACAAAAACTTATCACTGATGAAACCTAATTGACCTCGGCTACGCCAGACGGTGCACTCTCACTCACGTGACACGAGAATGAAATTCATATTATAGCTCCAGACCCTTTGTTAATCAAGAAAAGCATTTTGAGGCACCGGCTGTACATATATATACACCTGTATCCTCAACTGGCATCAGTTTTAGCAAACATAATCATGCAGAGAAAGCTGGCCTTAAATTAAATTCAAATGGGTTACTGCTGCATGTCCAGTACAAATTTGCTCCATAACAATAAGCGTACGCCCAATAACCCTCTAGACACCGTCAGGACATCTTTCTCGATTCTTTTCTGTGTCGACCTATCGATATCTTTCTACATCACTCGACACTTATTATTCAGCACTACACCGAGTATTACGATTTACAGTTTCATATAAAATTGCAACATATCATTATGCTGCCCATGGAAAATGAACTTAAACATCTTAATATACCCACGAACAAATAACATCAGGAAAAATGATAATAGCAGTTACATTCACGACAACTGTTTTGTATCCCGCGTGGATAGGCGGCGCGTGGATCTGCTCCTGCAAACTGAAGGGTAGGCCGAATGTAGGAAGCGAGTAGCAGCAGGAAAAGGTGAAGTACTGCGGTACTGCGTATAAGTTAAAATTCTTTTGCTGGTGTATGAACATGTACAAATTATAATATTACTTAACTTTGGCTAAGATGAGCACGTGGGTGCGAAGCCGTGCGGGTATCAACCTTAAGAGCTGCTAGTAGTGAGACAAACTATCATTGAAGTAACAAAGTCTGTATTGACTAGCTCCCTATGAAGTTGCTTGGTCGTCGGCTCGGAATCAAATGGGCTGAATCTGTATCGGCGCTCGTAGAGCTGCGCAGCGTCGGCTAGAGGGCGCTGTCGTCGGTGTCTGTCGTAGTGCCAACCTAAGAACTTGCACCTAAGCTGTGGCATTGTAGCTATAGATACCACAAACTGCTTGATGCAAACGGAAAAAGAAGTTGTACAAAGAAATGAATTTACACAACTGACCGTAAAGAATTCTTTCGATCAATCACGAATATAAAGCGGAGAAAAAGGAAAAAGGAAATACAGGAAAAAGGAAAAAAAACGTTATATTGTGTCGTAACGTTATCTTTACACTGTAATTCAACATAATGAAACATTCCAGGGAATCCCAACGCGGTGCAGGTGCGTGTCCCAGAGGAATGTAGATCGCTGAGCGGCAAACGGGCGAGATGGCAGCGACGGTGGCGGCACCGGCGGAGATGAAGCGCGAGGTGCGCCAGCAGCGCGCCAAGATGTCGCTGCGCCGCAAGAGGGCGCTGGCGCCGCACCAGCAGCAGCAGGTCAACGGCCTCTACGTGCACTCCAGCCCGCCCAGAGGTACGCCAACGCACGCTCACCGCCACCACTACCCTGAGGCAATGCTGCTCAGCTACGGATACAAGATGGGGGCGTCACGAACACTGCCAAGAAAGGGAATGTAGTGTACTAACCACTGATATAAACAAGTGTCCCATGATAAAAAAAGAAGCATCTAGAAGACATGTTCAGATGTCAGCTTATCTTAGTACACGGTGGGTATGTAAATGATTGGAATTGCAGTTCTCTGTACAGGTAAAGTAGTCATCAGAGTGCATTACTGTTGTTCGTGTTGTTGTTACCAGGCCTAGTAGGGTATACAGGATAAATCACTTAAAACTTGCAACACAGATATTTCGGAAATGGAAAGTGCTATCGAAGTGCGGTTTTCACAGAACTGATTGGCACTGAAGATCTCGTATTGTCAGCCAATAAACATATTGCAGTAATACTCAGATAGAATATCTTCTGTGTTATAATTTCTAAGACTTTCCCGGCGATTTGTTGTCATCTCGTAGAATCGGGTGTACTGCCGGTGGTCCGCGTCTTCCCAACACAATATTTCGACGTCGTAACTGGGCCTCACCATGCTACAGAAAAATGCTGAAGATTAGATGGGTAGATCACATAACTAATGAGGAGGTATTGAATAGAATTGGGGAGGAGAGGAGTTTGTGGCACAACTTGACTAGAAGAAGGGATCAGTTGGTAGGACATGTTGTGAGGCATCAAGGGATCACCAGCTTAGTACTGGAGGGCAGCATGGAGGGTAAACATCGTAGAGGGAGACCAAGAGATGAATACACTAAGCAGATTCAGAAGGATGTAGGCTGCGGTAGGTAATGGGAGATAAAGTGGCTTGCACAGGGTAGAGTAGCGTGAAGAGCTGCATCAAACCAGTCTCAGGGCTGAAGACCACAACAACAACAACAACTGGGCGTCCTTATCAGGTGTTCCCTGAGACTGGTTGACGAGCTGACCTTGTCCCATATTAATGCCTGAGAGGTGTGTGGCTCTCCCTATGCCGTCCGCGCCCACTATGGCCATTTCTGGCGGTGGTATCAGTCTCTAGGCGCTCCATCTTCGGTCCGCGCCCGTTGCGGCTCTCTTCTCAGGTATCGGACATCCCAAGGTGTTCCGTATTGGGTCCGCGCCAGATAGGCGCGATCCTAGCACTATCATGGCTCTGTTGAAGTTCCTTATGCTGTCCGCGACCGCGGCGAGTTTCTCTCGTGGCCGAGCCATTCTCCTGGCCTTCTGAACCCGGTATGCGCCTGTGAGGTGCGCTTCCTGCATCATCCGTCTGCTGTTGGAGCTGCATATTATGATGGCCATCCTCCAAGGAGCTTGCAGCCGCCTGCTATCGCGTATGCCGTTCTGTTCCGTCACTTACGCCCTTGGACTCTGTAGTTCATTCCGGCAGGAGGGAAATTTCTTCTGTTGTTTCTGTAGTAGTTCCAAAGCAGGATTCCACGCAGTGCTAAGCTGATATCCTGCTTCCGGTTGATCAAGTTGTCTGCCAACTTGATTTCAATCGATTGATTAATGACACTAGCCCAGAATAGGGGGGTCTGAGCAAGGATCCTGGTTTTGTCCTAATCCATGGTGTGCTCAAGTTCCCTCCTCCAGGAATGAACTACAGAGTCCAAGGGCGTAAGTGACGGAACAGAACGGCATACGCGATAGCAGGCGGCAACAAGCTCCTTGGAGGGTGGCCATCATAATATGCAGCGCCAACAGCAGCCGGATGCCGCAGGAAGCGCACCTCACAGGCGCATATCGGGTTCAGAAGGCCAGGAGAATGGCTCGGCCACGAGAGAAACTGGCCGCGGTCGCAGACAGCATAAGGAACTTCAACAGAGCCACGATAGTGCTAGGATCGCGCCTATCTGGCGCGGACCCAATACGAAACGCTTTGGGATGTCCGATACCTCAGAAGAGAGCCGCAACGGGCGCGGACCGAAGATGGAGCGCCTAGAGACTGATATCACCGCCAGAAATGGCCATAGTGGGCGCGGACGGCATAGGGAGAGCCACACACCTCTCAGGCATAAATATGGGACAAGGTCAGCTCGTCAACCAGTCTCAGGGAACACCTGATGTAGACGTCGAGTTACGACGTCGAAATATCGTGTTGGGAAGTCGCGGATTCTACGAGATGTCAATATCTTTTGTGCAAAAATACACTTTTTAAAATGAAAAATGCCTACTGATATAAACAAACAAAAATTATGGTAAATTAGAATGTCCGTTCTGCTTGTAGCAGGATTATAGTGCGAGTTGTTTAAGAGATACCGTATTTTGGAAAGTTTCCACACCGATACTTGTTTGTGGCATTCAGTCTGCGTAGTTGCTGGATACAATGTTGTTACGGTTATTCACAGAGTGCTTGTGTGTTTCTTGAGTGCATTGAGACTTGCTAGTCAGTCAGTGTGTGACAGTCCAAGCAGTAGGTCGTGAGTGGACGATGGGATTTATAGATGCAGAAAAAGCCGACATGGTGAGTAGAGAGTGTAGGAAGAATGCAGTTCGTTCTTGTACGATGTATGCGACAAGATATCCTAATAGACGTCAACCGTTTCAGCAGTTAGTTATAAACATCTTCAACCAGTTAGGTGAAAGTGGCAGTGTAACACGTAGAAATCGTAACAGAAGGGAAAGAGTGACAACGGAAGAAAGGGTATGTTCCTGCCGCTGTTACAGTTGATTCACACATTAGCTCCTGCGCAATCGCACGAGGAAGTGGCATGAGTCAGGCAAGTGCCGTAAGCATTCTCCATCGATATAGATTCCATCCTATCACATCTATCTCTATCAAGAGCTGTATGAAAATATTATGAGAATCGTGGTAACTTCTGTACGTGGGAATTAAGACAGCATAATCCAGATATATCGTTCACCTTGTTTAGTGATGAAGCCACATTTACCAATTGCGGCGACGTAAACCGCCGAATCATGTACTATTGGTCTGCTCACAATCCCCGTTGGCTTCGTCAGGTGAAACTTCAGCGTCCATGCAGGGTAAACGTATGGTGTGAGATAGTGAACCATCAGCTCATAGGCCTGTTTTTCATAGACCGGATACTGAACGCGCACAGGTATAGCAGCCAACTAACAGACCATCTTCCACAGATCCTAGAAGACGTTCCTCTGAAGACTAGGAGGAACCTGAGATACTAGCTTGATGGCTGTCCAGTCCGTAGTGCACGAAGTACCACAGTATATTTTCAAGAATTGTTTCCAAATCGTTGGACGGGGCGCAGAGAACCAAAACCTTAGCCTTGTTCCCCGGATTTGACACCTGTAGACTTTGTTCTTTGGGGAAAGCTGAAAACGTCGTTTACAAGGACATACCAACTACATCCGACGATACGATGCAGTCTGCTCAGCCATCTCCCCTGGAAAGATAGCACGTGCGCAGCAGTCGTTCCATACCAGACTGGAAGCGCGTATTGCCGCTGCCGGCGGTCATTTTGAGCACAAGCTGTGATGGTCCATTGTCTCGTTACTGATCAGAACCCAATAAGTAGTGTACGCACTTATTTTGTTCGTAAGTGTGTGCTACCACACTTATTGTACAAGCGTCGGTGTGAGAACTTTTCAAAATACAATATCTCGTAAACGACTCACACTTAGAATCCTGCGTAAATACCACTGACATTTTAATTTACGCTACGTTTTGTTTGTTAATGGTTCAAATGGCTCTGAGCACTATGGGACTTAACTTCTGAGACAATCAGTCCCCTAGAACTTAGAACTACTTAAACCTAACTAACCTAAGGACATCGCACATATCCATGCCCGAGGCAGGATTCGAACCTGCGACCGTAGCGGTCGCGCGTTTCCAGACTGTAGCGTCTAGAACAACTCGGCCACTCCGGCTGGCTGTTTGTTAAAGTCTGTTGACATTGTTCTATTCTAAAAGTGTACTTTTGCACAAAAAATACAGTTTCCAAGTATTATTACAATCCGTCGAATGGCTAACAATACAAGCTGGATCGATAAGATACATAGGTGTGCTCCACGAGCCGAGAAGCAAACGTACATTAGATGTGTTCTATCTCGAAAGGCATTCGGAATAGCACATATGTCCATATGAACGTTTTTGCTTCAAATGACCATACTGTATTTGCAACATGCCTTAGGCATTTTCACTTTATTGTTCGTTATGTGGATATTTCATACTCGTAAAGTTCCACTTCTCACAAGGCTCGGAAGCACACAGGAAAGCACGTGAAGTTACTGATATCTCGTAGTCGTTTAGTCGAGATTACCTCATGGCTCCATAACGGTGTTAGACACAACATATCATTGGACAAATTCTTCATGGTGCGATACAACAGTTTTTCACGAACTGCTCAGTTATGTATCTTTTCCTAGGTTGTTATACCGTTCGAAGAGTGGTTGAGATGAATCTGCACTCTTAGACGGCAGAGTTGCTGTCGGGTTTGAAACATAATCCCATTAATAAGGTGTCATACTCGTCACTGTTGAAGTTCTGAGGAGAGTCACCCACTATATTGCTTCCTCAGACGTGTACCTCGCGATTAAAACACGAAGATAAATTTTAGAGAGTTTTGAGCTCCCACGGAGGATTACCAACAATCTTTCTTCCCATGAACCATTTGCGAATGAAACAGTAAAGGAGGAAAATGACAATGGTACGGAAAGCGCCATTCGCTACATAAGGAGTTTTGCGGAGTGCAGATGTAGACGTGGGATATTTTTACCAACCCTATTCTTCAGCTGTGCTATGTGTCTGCTGGTGGCACACCACTCACTGTAGGCATGTTGCAGAATCCGCATTGATACGCCAATAAATCAGGCAGTTTCATTCTTGATGTGACCATGGGCAAACCATAATACGATCGCTCATTTCTGCCAGGCTCTAACGTCCTCGTTTCTATCCTTACTTCGCTGGTTCCTATAACCGAATGGCGCAACAGAACGTCGTTGCCATAACTTATGTTAGCGGTGGAGTGTCACGTGACCGACTACTAGCCGATCTTACACCATCTACGGCGATCCAAAGAGATCAGTGTACATTTGTAAAGGGGTAACTAGTAACGTATCCGGTGAGCTTAAAATATTCTTTACACTTGTGAGTCCGGATGGACAACCTGATAACATGTATACTATCACAGGTACATATTTGCTTGAAAATAAACTTTTGAAACTGGCTATCAATGATAATAATTAAAGGATATTATTCAAATATGCAGCCTCAGTTCAACACCGATTACTTCTCAATATTTTGGGGGAACTTTTTGGTACAGGTGAGAATATTTTATAATTTCTTGCATCGCTTCTAGCTATTTTTTTTTCTTGTGGGATTTAACTGTTAAGGTCATCAGTCCCTAAGCTTACACACTACTTAACATAAATTATCCTAATGACAAACACACACACCCATGGCCGAGGGAGGACTCGAACCTCCACCGGCACCAGCCGCAGCTAGTTATATTTCTCGTAAATGATATAAGTTCAGAATTACTAGCAATAATGGAGTTATTAGTGTGCACTGTACAGGGTTTCCCAAGAGTAACGATTCACTTTCATGAAAAATAGATTTAATACAGAAAAGATATATCTATACGACAAGGGCACATATAAGATAGCACAAGTCATTAAAGTACAACGTGGGCAACCTGCATGCCAACACAAAGAGACACTTTTTCCACCTCAGCCCTGAACACATACCGTAGTATATGACGTGTGATGATGAAACTTCTTGACAGATTAAAACTGTGTGCCGGACCGAGACTCGAACTCGGGGCCTTTGCCTTTCGCGGGCAAGTGCTCTACAATCTGAGCTGCCCAAGCTTCTGTGAAGTTTGGAAAGTAGGAGACGAGGTACTGGCAAAATGAAGTTGTGAGGACGGGTCGTGAGTCGTGCTT
This sequence comes from Schistocerca cancellata, assembly GCF_023864275.1. Lineage (NCBI taxonomy): Eukaryota > Metazoa > Arthropoda > Insecta > Orthoptera > Acrididae > Schistocerca > Schistocerca cancellata. The sequence goes on along the minus strand of NC_064628.1, from coordinate 644,995,473 downwards.
GGGTAGTTCAGATGGTAGAGCACTTTCCCGCAAAAGGCAAAGGTTCCGAGTTCGAATCTCGGTCCGGCACACAGTTTTAATCCGCCAGGAAGTTTCATATCAGCGCACACACCGCTGCAGAGTGAAAAATCTCATTATGTGTGATGATGTTAGCCGCCTCCATAATCCGATCACTCTATTGATACAAGGTGCTGATTTTAACCCTATGAACAAGGGACTTGATGTAATTCCAAGAGAACCAAGAGAACCCCGCCCTTCAGGAAACATACAATTGTCTTAATACAAAATTGTTAAGGCTTTCGTGGCCACTTGTTGACAAACTGCCTATTGGCTTCTGTCTCGGGTTCTTCGGCCGACGTTCATCTAATGATTTTACTGACGTTTCCCCAGCACGAGTGGCTGGCATTGTCAAAGCTTCACCACCAGCAATGGAGGGTGAAACTTTGACAATGCCAGCCACTCGTGCTGGCGAAACGTCAGTAAAATCATTAGATGAACGTCGGCCGAAGAACCCGAGACAGAAGCCAATAGGCAGTTTGTCAATTGACTTAATACCGAACAATAAGATCAAAATTGGTGGGAGCCCCGCCCTGCTAGCACACAACGGATTTCAGAATTCCATTAGACTCCAGCTGCGGTTCCAGGAAAAGCTCAGGCATATCACGGTAACTGATATTTGTTAAAGTTCGTCTCCAAAAAGAATGGTCCTTAATCCTTAGTCTTGGTCACCCTTAACAATACGTTCAGTTTCGGGGCGTTTTACTCCCATTCTTGTATCCTAAACGCCTTCCAAAAGGTCAGTACACACTTCCATATGGGGGTCATGATCTTCTTCCACCAGGGGACTCGTTACTTGGATGCTATACGTCGTCTTCTTCAGAATAAAACGGAGAGAACGACAGACAACGGGTCATGGAATGTTCAACTCACGGCTCAGCTGATGACAGGAAGGTCGTGGGCTCCTGTCAGTGGTCTCGTCAATTGTCAGGGCTGTGTCGTCAGATGTTGATGGCGTCCATGAAGTTCCTCATTAATCGGGGCTGTGTTGTCAGATGTTGACGGTGTCCATGAAGTTCCTCATTAATTATTAATTGGTTAATAAATAATTAATATATTCTCAAAAAGTCAGATATTGGTACTTGTTGATAGCCCTTTTCTATATCATCGACGGTGCAGCTCATGCACCTCCTAGAACTTTGTGGTAAATCACGAAGTTTCCAGGAAACAATGGTTTTTCTGTTTCTTTACAGAGAGTATCTGGAACAATCGTGAGAGGTGAATTGTTTAATTTAATGTTGTCATGAAAATGAATCGTTGCTTTTGGACATCCTGTATTAAAAATACTGTCGAATCACGGGGGTATACCTGGTCTTATCAAGCAATCCAAAAAGCCTAATGTGCAGAGGGATGACGAAGAGAAAGCAGGCGGTTTGGTGATTCGAAGTGGTGTGTTGCAGTGGTGCAGATGAACCCGAGCACGATCCGGCAGTGGCTGCGCGGTGGCGACCTGGAACGGCTGGAACAGGTGGTGCTGGAAGGCCACGGCCACCGTCTGGTGGGGGAGTACAGCCCGGAGCCCAGGGTGCGGGCCTTTCTCAAGACCGTGCCGGACTACATGGTGAGCCACACACGCGCGCGCGCGCGCGCACACACACACACACACACACACACACACACACATATATATATATATATATATATATATATATATATATATATATATATGTATGAAAGGTATCGTCCTTTTAAGATAGTGCAAGAAGAAAGTTGAACTGTGATTTTTAACTAATAACTCAGTAATTCTGATTATGCCACATTTCTAGATTTCCTGAACGCTTTGAGCACTGTTCCTCAAAAGCGGCTTCTAAGCAAATCACGTGCCTATACAGTATCGTTTCAGTTGTGCGATTGGTTCCTCCCCTGTCTACATAAAGAATTTAGAAGACAATCTGATCAGCCTTCTTGTTTGTTAATGGTGCTGTCTTTTAGCCTCTAATAAAGCCATCAGAAGACCGAAACGAATTAGAAATGATTTAGGCATATGTACAGTTTAGACCGCCTCCGTAGCTGAGAGGTGAGCTTGCCTGACTACCATTCAGAGCATCCGGGTTCGATTGCCAGTACTGCCAAGGATTGTCCCTTGGTGGGAAGGTATGGGATGCACTCAGCCTCATGAGGCCAATTGAGGAGCTACTCCACCGATTAATAGCTGTTCCAAGGTTAAGAAACCCGACAACGACGGGGAGAGTAATATGCTGAATACATGCCCCTTTGTATCTCATCCGATGACGCCTTTGGCAGAGGATGGCATGGCGGTCGTTCGCGCTCGATTGGCCGTCTGTGGCCAGAACGCGGAACTTACTTTATTCTATAGTGCAAGACGTGTCAGTTGATCCCAAACAATAAAAAACATGAGGTTTTCCACACGTATGCTAAAAAAAATCTAGAGATTTGTCTGTTGCACCCCAGACTTCTGGCTCTGTGTGATGTATCCTCGTACTGAGGAGTGACCGAAGACACTTTGAAAAAATAGTGCGTATTTACAAAACTCAATTATAATGTTCCCGGATGAGCAACCGCACTACTACGTGTAACCGAAATATCTCTCCTGTGACGTTGTCTGTGATGTACTTACACGACGAATCCCACAGTCGTAGCAGGCAGCGGCGTGAAGACGTGGTATGTTACTTGAGCCGGTGCTGCCTGCGTATGATGGCTGTTGTACCACTGGTGAAGACCACTACGAACTGAGTCGTGTCCGCCGGAATGGAACGCTGAAACGAAACCGCTAGAACTGCCAACTTGTAGCGCTGAGACTGAGCTGCTGGTGCGTGCGGACTGAACTGCTGTTACGTCTACATCTACATCTACATCTACATTTATACTCCGCAAGCCACCCAACGGTGTGTGGCGGAGGGCACTTTACGTGCCACTGTCATTACCTCCCTTTCCTGTTCCAGTCGCGTATGGTTCGCGGGAAGAACGACTGTCTGAAAGCCTCTGTGCGCGCTCTAATCTCTCTAATTTTGCATTCGTGATCTCCTCGGGAGGTATAAGTAGGGGGAAGCAATATATTCGATACCTCATCCAGAAACGCACCCTCTCGAAACCTGGCGAGCAAGCTACACCGCGATGCAGAGCGCCTCTCTTGCAGAGTCTGCCACTTGAGTTTGTTAAACATCTCCGTAACGCTATCACGGCAACCAAATAACCCTGTGACGAAACGCGCCGCTCTTTTTTGGATCTTCTCTATCTCCTCCGTCAACCCGATCTGGTACGGATCCCAGACTGATGAGCAATACTCAAGTATAGATCGAACGAGTGTTTTGTAAGCCACCTCCTTTGTTGATGGATTACATTTTCTAAGGACTCTCCCAATGAATCTCAACCTGGTACCCGCCTTACCAACAATTAATTTTATATGATCATTCCACTTCAAATCGTTCCGCACGCATACTCCCAGATATTTTACAGAAGTAACTGCTACCAGTGTTCGTTCCGCTATCATATAATCATACAATAAAGGATCCTTCTTTTTATGTATTCGCAATACATTACATTTGTCTATGTCTTGAGGCGTAGGGCGTAACTGACTTCGCACCGTCGGGCGTTGGTGTAAATATTCGGCTTAGACGGATGTTCGCGTGGCTCTGTGAGGGTACGCGACCTGGCGTAGCAAAGTCGTACCCTGCTGACAGCACTCTCTGTTTCGGAAGCCACACCGTCTGTCGGCGAGGTTGGCACCCCTAGACGCTGTGAAGGCGACGTGTAACCAGGCCATACAAGGAAAATATCTCTGTGTTACACTGAGGTGACAAAAGTCATGGGATACTTCCTAACATCGTTTCGGACCACATTTTGCCCGGCATAGTGCAGGAAAATCGACGTGGCATGGAACTCCCCTGCAAAAATATTGAACCATGCTGCCTCGATAACCGTCCATAATAGCAAGAGTGTTGCCGGTGCAGGATTTTGTGCACGAAATATTATGTCCCATAAATCTGGGTGGTCTAGAGATTCGACTGAATTGTCCAGAATGTTCTTCAAACACATTGTGAACAACTGTCGTCTGGTGACATGGCGCATTGTCAGCATTAAAAATTTCAAAATAAAACACCTACAGCCGTCCTTATGATTTTATTTTATTTTGTTGCAACCAGTTTCAACGCTTCAGTGCGTCATCTTCAGGCTTGTATGCATAAAATAGTAACGACAGCATTATCAACTTATCAATCAAGTTACATAGAAACGGATTAAAACAAAATGAGAAACAATGGCAAGGCTCTACAAATGGTTTTACACCGAACATTTGATAGATCGAACGGATACATCCATTGTCACATATCTAAAATATACCATCACGAGGAACTAGATAGGTTGAGAAGGGTGAAGGGTGGTGGGGGAATGGGAACTGGCAGTTGGCAAGAAGGTAGCTAGGAAGAGGAGGTATTCAGACAGTTACACTTTGCGTGTATGCAATAGATTTGACCAATTACCAGAACTGAGTGGAGACTCGTGTAGCTGTAGATGTAGGGAACATGCAGCAGTCCTCAGCAGTTCGGAGGCCTCGATTAGTTGCAAAGTCCAACAGAAAGAAGATGGTTCTGCTGCTGGGTAGTTCGCATGGTAGAGGTGTGGGCCAGCAGTTGCAGGAAGTGTTGGGGAGTGAGGACCAGGTCACCAGCCTTATGAAGCCTTGTGCAGGGTTGGCTCAAGTGACTGACTGCATAGGGGAGTTACGTAGGAATTTTACGAAGTAAGCTCAGGTAGTGATAGTGGGTGGAGCAGGAAACTGTCTTGATAGGGACGGGGAATATGATGTAGGTGGTGCCACGGTTAAGATAGCTACTCAGACTGGTGGCGCTAATGTGCATTTAGTGCAACTGTTTCAGCGTCATGATCGGCCTCATCTTAATGCAGCTGTTGACATGGGGCTGGGGAGGGTGCTGATGGCTGAGGGTATGGGTCACACCTCAGTGGTGCCACTTGGGTCTATCAGTAGTTGGGATTTACTAGGCATGGCCTGCACCTCAGTGGGTGTGAGAAGGGGGGGCTGGCAGAGCTTATAGGTGACAGTGTAGGGGGTGGTGGTGGGATCACTCATGGAAAAATTCTTGTAGTAGTTGGTGTTAGAGCTGCATCTTTTTTAGATTGAAGTCAGCTGATAGGTATACCTGCTTAGAGGAAGTTCCTCTAACTAAGTGCTCACCTCCTGAGGATGTAATGTTTCCAAGTAGAGAAAGAATTAACATATTTCATCGAAATATAAGTGGTATTAGGGATAAAGTTAGTGAACAGCTTATAGATGTTGACTCAGAAATTATTGGTATATCAGAACACCACTTAAATAATTTGACAATTCAGAGGCTTCCTTTCCTGGATACAGATTACCTGGCTGTTTTTCAAGGAGTTCCTTGCGGGGTGGGGGAGTGTCTATGTACGTAAAAAACAATATTCCATTTGAGTCCATAGACGTAGCACCATACTGAGCTGAACAGATATTTGAATGTTGTGCAGGGGCAGTTGAATTTAGTAAAACTAAACTTCTAACTGTTGTTGTTTATAGGTCCCCTAACTAGGACTTCAGAGCATTTCCGCTCAAGCTGGAAAGGGTTCTTGATTCACTTTGTAGGAAGTACCAGAAATTAGTTATATGTGGTGACTGCAATATAAATTTTGTATATTATGGCGCAAGAAATAGGAAGTTGGTAGATCTCATAAATTCATATGATATGATGCAGTCTGTGTTTTTTCCAAAGAGGGTGCAGGGGAACAGTAGCACAGCCATAGGCAATATTTTTATTCGTTCTTAATTACTGGATGGGCATTCTGTTAGTAAAAGGGTGAATGGCCTTTCAGACCATGATGCACAAATTTTAATACTTAAAGGCTTTAGTACTCAAATAAAAGTCACATTTAATCACAAACTATGTAGGAAAGTTAATCCAACAGCAGCAGAGAGTTTTCAAAACCTTGTCAAGGAACGGGAGTGGCAGGATGTTTATAGTGTCGATAACATGGATGACAAATATAATGCGTTCCTTAACACATTTCTCATGCTCTTTGAGAGTTGCTTTCGATTAGAACGTTCTAAACGGGGTACTAGTAGTAATGGGCAGCCTGGGTGGCTGACCAGTGGGATAAGGATATCTTGTGGAACGAAGTGGGAATTATATAAAAATGTTAGTAGTCACAATCAAGCTACAGTAGCCCATTACAAACAGTATTGTAAGGTGCTTAAAAATGTTATTAGGAAGACAAAGAGTATGTGGTATACAAATAGAGTAGCTAATTCACGGGATAAAATTAAAACCATATGGTCAGTTGTGAAGGAAGTGTCTGGTCAACAGCCCAAGGTCGACGATATAAAGTCAGTTCACAGCAAAGATATTTCTGTTACTGATAAATCAGACATGTGTACAGTATTTAACAATCATTTTCTGAGCATTGCTGCTAAAGTAAATAAAAACTTGGTTTCTACAGGGAATCATACAACTTTCTTGGCAAATGCCTTTCTGAGATTGATGTCTGAAATACTCCTCAGTGATAGAGACAAGAGGGAGATTGAACCAATAATGAAATCACTGAAGACTAAGGACTCTCATGGTTATGATGGAGTGCCTAGCAGAATATTAAAGTACTGTGCTGCACATGTTAGCCCTGTATTTAGCCTAATTGTAATTTTTCCTTTAGGAATGGTCAGTTTCCTGAATGATTAAACTACTCAGTAGTAAAGCCACTCTATAAAATGGAGAAAGGGATAATGTAGATTATTTTAGATCTATTTCTATGCCATCAGTGTTTGCTAAAGTCATTGAAAAGGCTGTGTATATAAGGATAATTGATCATTTTATATCACACGATTTGCTATCATACGTACAGTTCAGCTTTAGAAGTCGTTTAACAACTGAAAGTGCTACATTATCTTTCCTCTGTGAGGTATTGCATGGGTTAAACAAGAGGTTTCGAACGCTTGGCATATTTTTTGATTTTACTAAGGCTTTTGATTGTGTTGATCACAAAATATTGCTCCAAAGTTGTATCATTACGGAACACAAGGAGTAGCTGACAATTGGTTCACCTCTTACTTTAGCAACAGACAGCAAAAGGTCATTACTCAAAGTTTTGAGAATGGCTGTGATGTGGGGGTATGTGTGGGGTACGGTCAAGTGGAGGGTGCCCCAGGGATCAGTGTTGGGGCCACTACTGTTCCTTATTTGTATAAATGATATGCCCTCTAGTATTACGGGTAACTCTAAGATATTTCTGTTTGCTGATACACTAGCTTGGTAGTAAAGGATGCTGTGGGCAACATTCGCTCAGTTTCAAATAGCGCAGTCCATGACCTAAGTTCATGGCTTGTAGAAAATAAACTAACTCTATATCACAGTAAGACTAAGTTTTTAGAGTTTCTAACACACAATTCAACAAAACCTGACGTTTTAATTTCACAGAATGGGTATATGTTTAGTGAAACTGAACAGTTTTTTTATCTTATGGGACTTAACTGCTATGGTCATCAGTCCCTAAGCTTACACACTACTTAACCTAAATTATCCTAAGGACAAACACACACACCCATGCCCGAGGGAGGACTCGAACCTCCGCCGGGACCAGCCGCACAGTACATGACTGCAGCGCTCTAGACCGCTCGGCTAATCCCGGGCGGCAAACTGAACACTTCAAATTTCTAAGTTTTCAGATAGACAGTGAACTGTCGTAGAAAGCCCACGTTCAGGATCTTGTTCAAAGACTTAATACTGCCATTTTTACTATTCGAACGGTATTTGAGGAGAGTGATCGTTCGACACGAAAATTAGTCTACTTTGCTTATTTTCATTCGCTTACGCCGTATGCTATTATATTTTGGAGTAACTCTTCCCATTCTGAAAGGGTATTTTTAACTCAGAAACTGGCGGTTCGGGCAGTAAGTGGTGTAAGTTCAGGAACCTCTTGTCGACCCCTATTCACAAGTCTGGGTATTTTGACATTGGCCTCTCAGTATATATATTCCTTACTGCCATTTCTTGTTAACAATATTAGCTTGTTCCTAAGAATAAGCAGCTTTCACTCAGTTAATACTCGGTAGAAATCAAACCTGCATTTGGATCGGACTTCCTTAACTCTTGTGCAGAAAGGTGTATAGTATAATGCTGCATCCATTTTCAATAAGCTACTACTCGAACTCAAAATCTTGGCAGTAATCCACGCGCTTTCAAATCGGTCGAGGAGCTCCTTGAAAAATTAAGCCGATTCTTGTTCCATTGTTGACTGCGTTTAGTTACACTTATGGACTAACTTTTTTCGGGTTCGTAAACATTTATTTTTATCTCTTATTACTTTTATGTTGTAATTTCATGTACTGACACGTTCCATGACTTTGGAGATTTGCTCCTCAATTTGGTCCTACGGAACTTGACGTGTAAATAAATAAATAAATAAACAAGTTTCCACTGAGTACATTGTACAATTATACTATCTATTAAATCTTCTTTAAATAACTATTCATGATTTTTATTGTACAGTCGGACATACATTATCTGCACATCATGAAATAACCTACTGTAAGACAAAATAACCGTAGAAGGTGATAAATGGAAGGAAACAATACCTCACAAACAAGTAAAAAGGAGGAACACGACCTATGTGTCGTGTCAAAGTATAAAATGCTTAGTTGTACACAGATGAGGGGCATACACTATGTCATATCTATAAAATGAACATCCAAGACGTGTTATAAACCGAACGTAGGACCCGCCTCAGATAATAGCATATGTAGAACGTATGAAAGATGCCCACAAGGAAACTGTTCATGATGCAAACATTCATATGCGAGTGCAGCATATATCGTGTACTGCCGTGAAACAATCACACACGTGGATACTAAGTAGTCGCACTGGCTCCTGGTTCTTAAGAGGAGATCATGGCAAGTTCAATTACCCGATTTCGTTCAGAGGAAGAGGAGTCAAAATAAATGAACACGTGTTTCGGCATGTCCATAGATACTCGACCGTTTCTGAAAAACCGGCGGTCAAAGTCTTCGAGGTATTTTTGAGGAACTTTATATGCCTCTTACCTCGCGATATGTTCAGACAAAATGGCGGCTCACTGGTTAGCGTCGCTGGTTATTAATTTTCCGCCGCATTTTCGAAACCCGGTTACTGTTTTTATTTATTTTATTTTATTTTTATTGTTTTCATTTATCTGCCCATGTCTAGAGGGTTTCCTACGTGAATGTTTATTATCAAATTGGGGATACAAAGGCGTAAGCAATCTTAGTCGCCCACAAAAGACTTATTACAACACAGCACTGATAATCTCTTCCATGCTTAATTTTAAATGACACCGAAATAACCTTTTCTCCTTTTGCAAAAAACTTGGGGATAATCCTGGACCACCACTTAGACTGGACTGCACACACTACTGCAGTCTGCGAGAAAGTTTCTGCATCCCTTCATTGTCTACAGACATATAAAAAAGTATTTCCATTCGTGCTTAAGAAGAAGCTCGTAGAATCTCTAACACTCCCTATTCTCGACTATGGCGATGCTATTCTTCAAGGACTTTCGTACGAAAACTCTCGCAGGCTTGAACTGGTGAAGAATGCTTGCGTCCGATATATTTGAGACGTTCATTATTACGATCATATCACTCCAGCCTATGAACAATTATCGTGGCTACGTGCTGATAAACGTAGGGACTGCCACACTTTATGGTTACTCCATCGTCTTCTCAGTCATCACTCCCTCTTACTAATCCTCAGCCATTACATTACTATCTGAACAGCACAGCAGAAATACTCGATCTCAACAAAGTAAGAGCCTCTCTCGGTACCACCACACAACACCGTCATGTTTTCAAAGTCATTTTCTGTATCAGGAACCCGACTTTGGAACAATCTTCCTCAAAATATCAGAGAAATTAAATCCCTTCCAGGCTTCAAAAAGCAGCTAATGGCTAACCTTCTCTCGCAATACCTATCTCCCCCACATACTGGTCTGCAGCCCACACTCTCCAATCCCCCCACCCCCTAGAACGTTTCCCTTCTCCTCGCTTACACAGTTATATACTATTACTGTCATTCCACTTTTCTTGTTCTTCATCCTTTCCTTTTCCGACAGTACTAAACATGATTAAATATGTTCTAAACTAGTCTATATTATTTTTAATGCACTTCGTTTTATTATTGCTGTTTATCATTACTTTCTTTACTGTGAACTGTTATTATTATTATTTTTATTATTATTACTATTATTAGCTTATTATCATTTTCATGAATGTTTTGGTAATACACTCCTGGAAATTGAAATAAGAACACCGTGAATTCCTTGTCCCAGGAAGGGGAAACTTTATTGACACATTCCTGGGGTCAGATACATCACATGATCACACTGACAGAACCACAGGCACATAGACACAGGCAACAGAGCATGCACAATGTCGGCACTAGTACAGTGTATATCCACCTTTCGCAGCAATGCAGGCTGCTATTCTCCCATGGAGACGATCGTAGAGATGCTGGATGTAGTCCTGTGGAACGGCTTGCCATGCCATTTCCACCTGGCGCCTCAGTTGGACCAGCGTTCGTGCTGGACGTGCAGACCGCGTGAGACGACGCTTCATCCAGTCCCAAACATGCTCAATGGAGGACAGATCCGGAGATCTTGCTGGCCAGGGTAGTTGACTTACACCTTCTAGAGCACGTTGGGTGGCACGGGATACATGCGGACGTGCATTGTCCTGTTGGAACAGCAAGTTCCCTTGCCGGTCTAGGAATGGTAGAACGATGGGTTCGATGACGGTTTGGATGTACCGTGCACTATTCAGTGTCCCCTCGACGATCACCAGTGGTGTACGGCCAGTGTAGGAGATCGCTTCCCACACCATGATGCCGGGTGTTGGCCCTGTGTGCCTCGGTCGTATGCAGTCCTGATTGTAGCGCTCACCTGCACGGCGCCAAACACGCATACGACCATCATTGGCACCAAGGCAGAAGCGACTCTCATCGCTGAAGACGACACGTCTCCATTCGTCCCTCCATTCACGCCTGTCGCGACACCACTGGAGGCGGGCTGCACGATGTTGGGGCGTGAGCGGAAGACGGCCTAACGGTGTGCGGGACCGTAGCCCAGCTTCATGGAGACGGTTGCGAATGGTCCTCGCCGATACCCCAGGAGCAACAGTGTCCCTAATTTGCTGGGAAGTGGCGGTGCGGTCCCCTACGGCACTGCGTAGGATCCTACGGTCTTGGCGTGCATCCGTGCGTCGCTGCGGTCCGGTCCCAGGTCGACGGGCACGTGCACCTTCCGCCGACCACTGGCGACAACATCGATGTACTGTGGAGACCTCACGCCCCACGTGTTGAGCAATTCGGCGGTACGTCCACCCGGCCTCCCGCATGCCCACTATACGCCCTCGCTCAAAGTCCGTCAACTGCACATACGGTTCACGTCCACGCTGTCGCGGCATGCTACCAGTGTTAAAGACTGCGATGGAGCTCCGTATGCCACGGCAAACTGGCTGACACTGACGGCGGCGGTGCACAAATGCTGCGCAGCTGGCGCCATTCGGCGGCCAACACCGCGGTTCCTGGTGTGTCCGCTGTGCCGTGCGTGTAATCATTGCTTGTACAGCCCTCTCGCAGTGTCCGGAGCAAGTATGGTGGGTCTGACACACCGGTGTCAATGTGTTCCTTTTTCCATTTCCAGGAGTGTATATCTGTATGTGTTGATCCTGGTCAGATGTAAGAGAGGGCCTTAAGGCCCTAATCTGGTCAAGCTAAATAAGCAGATAAATAAATAAATAATATTAATTGTAAAATTACAACTGGATTTTACAATGCGTGTCACACATTTATCATATAGTATATGTGTGTATTCCATGTTCCCCTCGTTGTTAATATTCCGCCATCCTCCGTAAGAAACCACAGTCATTGCTGAGCATGTGGCTTACAATCTTTTTAAATTCTCATATTCTGATATTTCTTTCTCATATCAATTATTACATTAATTCTCATTTTTATTCATATTTTTATTCTTCAGGAACATTTTGTGCCCACCCTTGGATGATACCGATCGTAGAAACTTTCGGGACACAGATATTCCGAATACCACGAACATCGCACGGAGATGCGTTTGCCACAGTGACATTTCTTCGCAAGAAACTTTGTCGAGGAAAAAAAACCACTGTTAACATTGGTGAAGACTTCGCGCGTTGGGAATAACTTCGCGGCAAACTATGCATAAGATATCACTTTTTCGAAAACTGGCACCTGTAGTTTATTATGAACCAAGATACTCTACAGGGATTTAACCGAAATCAATTTCAAATAATTTTCTCATTTCTTAAAATTCATTCATCTGACATACAATTACTACACGAGTAAGGAGAACGTTATATTACTATACACTGGAAATAATCGTGTAGTAATCTTCTACAGACATGGGTATATAAATGAAAAACAAAAATAAAAGAAATAATCGGGTTTCGAACACGAGGCGCAAAATTAATAAGCCCCGACGCTAACCATTGTGTCTTCATTTCGTCTGACGGTAAAGCATGGTAAAAGACACATAAAGGACCTCGAATATATCTTGAAAACTTTGACTGTCGTTTTTTCAGAAACGTTCGATTATCTTTGGATAAGCCGAGTCACGTGTTCGCTTATTTTGACCACACTTTTATTCTGGGAAACAGGACGATGGCACTTCCCATGTTCTCCTCGCTGTTAATATTCCGCCATCCTCCGTAAGAAACCACAGTCATTGCTGAGCATGTGGTCAAGAAACGGAAAAAAACGCATAACAACCACATACTTCAGAATTTCATTAACAGAACTCAGCGACTGAAGTCTAGAAAACGACTGTGACCCACAACACTCAGTGTGCAGAAGAGTCATATCAACATGCAAGAAACCTGGAACTATCAGAGGCGTGAGCAAACTTCCTTGATGCATCAACGTTGATTAAAACTCCCTGGTAGTGATCAGCAGGTTTTCATCTACTCCGATGATCCTGGTGCATACTGCATCGGATCAGACCTGACTGCGGCATTGGTGCACCTATGGTGATAAGTCTTCCTTCAATATTAGCACTGAGCGGGGTGGTGCACTGGTTAGCACACTGGACTCGCATTCGGGAGAACGACGGTTCAAACCCGCGTCCGACCATTCTGATTCAGGTTTTCCATGATTTTCCTAAATTTCTTCAGGCAAATGTCAGGATGGTTCCTTTGAAAGGATATGGCCGACTTCCTTTCCTAATCCGATGGGACCGATGACGTTGGTGTTTCGTCTCTTCCCCAAAATCAACCAACCACCTATCAATATTAATACGGCGAAGAGCATTTGAATGTTCACTCAGAGCAACCGAAGGGAAGAGGAAAGACCTTTACAATTTGTCTGCAGTAGCTTCTGGCTGGATTTCGAAAGTGGACTTACGACTCTGAATCCACTATGAACTTGTGGTTGCGTGTATGTGTCCAAATTTATATTTTTCTTGCAAGTCGTTGTCTAGTATTTTCTCTTGTCTTCGCAGGATAAATAAATAATTGGGAAATTTGGAGACAGTAGTTCAGCTATACTGCTAAATGTGTAACACAACAAGTAATTCAGTTGTTAAAATGAATGCTCGATTTGGCGTATAAATGAGAAAAACTGCTTCTGACGACTCCAATCCATCCAGCGCATAACGACTGAAACGCGGAATTTTTCCCTCCGTCACTTGATTTAGATGTTGGATTTTTAACATTAATATTGCAAAGATAGTAGTGTAAATAGGATATTGTGAAAGCTCAATATGTCTGGAAAGTTGGTCGATGTACGGACTTCTGGTAACACGCTCTTGGTTCGCTGCCACGCCACCTGGAGCGCTTCAAATTTATCGGTCCATTATCTCGTTATTTTGTTGGCTCACATTGGTCTTTCATTTGGTTTTTTCGTTTCATAGTTCACACTCAGATTCGTAAGTAATAAGAGCTACACGTCAGTCCGCAGAAGACCATGCAACGAAAACAGCCTCTGTGTTATATGACACAAAAACAAATTTGGAATCTTTTACTCCACCCAATACAGGGTGTTTCAGAATTGATGGCCATTATTCAGGGATATAACAGGAATCACCATTCAAAACAAAAAATCAGGTAAGCGCATACCTTAGGAGCTATGAACCATTCTTGATCTCAGATACCGTGAAACAAATCTCTTCTACTGCAAGCCCTTTGCTTTTTGTATTTTGGCATGTGGTAGTGTGAACTAAAACTAGAAAAAAATGTCCGGTAAGCATGTGTTCTAAAACGAATACTCTAAGAGCAATGAGCACTTGTTCATCTTCACTGCTTTGAAACACAACTCAAGGAAGATAAGCGAGCCTATGTTTACTTGACTTTTTTGTTTTGAACGATCATCCCTGTCATATCCCAGAATATTGACCATCGCTTCTGCAACAGCCAGTATAACTAGTGTGAGAAGAACGCTATTAGAAAACGAGTAACATATTTACAACAAAATTCAAAGAGCGCAATATGCGTCCCTGTCCGACGATTCTGATTTAGGTTTTCCGTGATTTCCCTAAATCGCTTCAGGCAAATGTCGGGATGGTTCCTTTGAAAGGGTACGGCTGCAATCAGGAACGTAATTTCCACTTGATAACAGCCACACGGTTTTACAAATGAATGCACTTTACAACCAGGCTTCCAGACCGAACCATAAAGTATAAACGACAAATACAATCATTTAGTTCTAGTATTTCCGCGCCACATTTCTCGTACTCAAAGTACGCTACCACGTCACTTGGAGCGCTGCTGTCGTTCTGTTACCGTGTCATACTGTGGGCATTGGACTTACGATATTTTGGTGTTCTGTGCTCAGTGGGTCTCGCGAAGTGGCCTATGAGATACATTGAAGAGCCAAAGAAACTAGTACACCTGTCTAATACAGTGCAGGGCTCCCGTGAGCACGTTGAAGCGCCTCAACACGACGTGGCATGGACTCGACTAATGTCTGAAGTAGTGCTGGAGAGAATTGACACCATGAATCCTGCAGGGCTGCCTATAAATCCATAAGAGTACGAAGGGGGGTGGAGATCTCTACCGAACAGTACGTTACAACGCATCCTAGATATGCTCAGTAATGTTCATGTCTGGGAAGTTTGATGGCCAGCGGAACTGTTTAAACCAAGAAGAGTCAGTCTGTAGCAATGCTGAAGGTGTGGAGTGTCGCATTGTCCTGGTGGAATGGGAGAAGTTCGTCAGAACGCACAATTGACATCAATGGATGCAGGTGATCTGACAGGATGCTTACGTACGTGTCACCTGTCAGAACAGTATCTAGATGTATCGGGGGACCCATATCATTCCAGCTGCACTCGCCCCACACCAATACAGAGCCTCCACCAGCTTGAACAGTTCCCTGCTGATATACATGATTTCATGAGGTTGCGTCCATACCCGTACACGTCCATCCTCTCGACACAGTAAGAAACAAGACTCGTCCGACCAGGCAACATGTTTCCAGTCATCAACAGTCCAATATCGGTGTTGACGGGCCCAGGAGAGGCGTAAAGCTTTGTGTCGTGCAGTCTTTCTTTTTTTTTGTCATCAGTCTACTGACTGGTTTGATGCGGCCCGCCACGAATTCCTTTCCTGTGCTAACCTCTTCATCTCAGAGTAGCACTTGCAACCTACGTCCTCAATTATTTGCTTGACGTATTCCAATCTCTGTCTTCCTCTACAGTTTTTGCCCTCTACAGCTCCCTCTAGTACCATGGAAGTCATTCCCTCATGTCTTAGGAGATGTCCTATCATCCTGTCCCTTCTCCTTATCAGTGTTTTCCACATATTCCTTTCCTCTCCGATTCTGCCTAGAACCTCCTCATTCCTTACCTTATCAGTCCACCTAATTTTCAACATTCGTCTATAGCACCACATCTCAAATGCTTCGATTCTCCTCTGTTCCGGTTTTCCCACAGTCCATGTTTCACTACCATACAATGCTGTACTCCAGACGTACATCCTCAGAAATTTCTTCCTCAAATTAAGGCCGGTATTTGATATTAGTATACTTCTCTTGGCCAGAAATGCCTTTTTTGCCATAGCGAGTCTGCTTTTGATGTCCTCCTTGCTCCGTCCGTCGTTGGTTATTTTACTGCCTAGGTAGCGGAATTCCCTAACTTCATTGACTTCGTGACCCTCAATCCTGATGTTAAGTTTCTCGCTGTTCTCATTTCTACTACTTCTCATTACCTTCGTCTTTCTCCAGTCATAAAGCGTACATTAGTGGGCCTCCGGCTCCAAAAGCCCATATCGATGATGTTCCGTTGAATGGTTCGCACGCTGACACTTTGCTGATAGCCCAGCATTGAAATCTGCTGCATTTTGCGGAAGGGTTGCACTTCTGCCACGTTGAACGATTCTCTTCAGTCGTCGTTGGTCCCCGGTTTTGCAGTATCTTTTTCCGGTCGCAGTAATGTGGCAGATTTGATGTTTTACCGGATTCCTGATATTCGCAGTACACTCGTGAAAAGGGTCATACGGGAAAATCCCCATTTCATCGATACCTAGGAAATGCGCCGACTATAACATCACGTTCAAACTCACTTAAATCTTGATAACCTGCTATTGTAAGAGCGGTAACCGATCTAACAACTGCGCCAGACACTTACAAGGGGAGGCCACAACGTTTGGAACGCGGATTTAGTTTAAACTTCGTACACTCGTAGTACTCCATGAGGACAACAAAATGTGTAAGCAGTAGCGCGTACTTCTCAAGCGTTATTGAGAAAATCGCAAGACGATTTGCCATGAAGCGGCTGCACCGGAGTGCTGCAGGCAAGGTAGCTCAGGGTGTTCGGTCAGAGCGTTACCTACCCTTTCTAATAAAAAAACTAAGCTAACAGATCAACGAACAAACTGAGTGGGTGTCATCAGACGTCCGCCCTGAACAAATTCAACGAACAATATGGAACAAAACATTTTTTTTTAAGTGGTTGGCGTTCAAGCCGTTAGATCGCTGGATCGAGTTCCGCTCGTCAGTTTTTTTTTTAAATTTTCGACACAGTCATCTTCTTTACTATTTATATTACAATTGATGTAATGGGGAAAATACGTGTAATCGGATGAACTCTTATTAAATGTACAATGTTATTTGTCAGTCTACTAATTTTTGCTGTCACAAATAATGTAATATTCGTAACTACCTACTAGTAAACGACCAGGTATGAGGGATTTCTCAAATCACTGACAAGCATACATTTTCAGTATCACTTTATGCGTTTTGTCGTTTACTAGTCGATAGTTACGAATATTACATTATTTGTGACAATAAAAATTAGTAGACTGCCAAATAACATTGTACATTTAATAAAAGTTCATCCGATTACACGTATTTTCCCCATTATATCAATTGTAATATAAATAGTAAAGAAGATGACTGCGTTGAAAAAAAAACTGACGAGCGGAACTCGATCCAGCGATCCAACGGCTTGAACGCCAACCACTTACTAAAAAAAAATTTGTTCCTTTTTTTTTATTTTGTTAGTTATTGATCGTTGTGTTTGGTCGTTGCAGACGTCGCAAGACATCCTGTTCAAGTTCGGTGGTTGATCCTTCCACTCAGTTTTTTTGTTACAGAGGCTAACCGGCTCTCTGACCGAACACGCTGAGCTACCGTGCCGGCTGTTCGTTGAATTTGTTCAGGGCGAACGTCTGACGACACCCGTTCAGTTTGTTCGTTGATCTGTACGCTCAGTTTTTTTTATTAGAAAGGATAGGTAACGCTCTGACCGAACATGCTGAGCTACCTTGCCCGCAGCACTCCGGTGCAGCCGCTTCATGGCAAATCGTCTTGCGATTTTGTCGATAACGCTTGAGAAGTACGCGCTACTGCTTACACATGTTGTTGTCCTCATGGAGTACTACGAGTGTACGAAGTTTACAGTAAATCCGCGTTCCAAACGTCGTGGCCTCCCCTTGTTAGTGTCTTACATTGGCGTTTTGGTGTTACCCGACCGCAGTAACTGTTTACATATCTCTGTATTTGAACACGCATGGCTATACCAGTTTGTTCGGCACCTCAGTGTACAAGCTAGGTGAACTCGCAGGCGCGGATCGAGCTGGTGCACGACGCAGCGTCGCGCGGGGACCTGGAGGAGCTGCAGGCGCAGCTGCAGGAGGCGGGCGGCTTCCGGCGGCTGGCGCAGAGCAAGGACGCGGCGGGCCTGGGGCTGGCGCACAAGGCCGTGCTCGCCGACGACGAGCGCATGCTGCGCTGGCTGCTCGACGCGCACCCCGCCGCCGCCGGCGTCAAGGACCGCGTGAGTACCCGCTCTGCCACAGAACTACTGGCAGTTCAGAAGGGTCACCAGCAAGTACAGGAACCAACTTTTTGTTGCACAGAGGCCCGTAATAAGGACTATACAGGGTCGTCCATTGATAGTGACCGGGCCAAATACAGGGTGGCGCACGAAATGTGTTACCATTTTGTTTTTGAGTATAAACTTTATTGTGAATACAATCTGAAAGGAACGTATACTACAATGAAGAGCCGTCCTTGGAGATTTTTTCTAACTCAGCACATGCTCAATATGTCCATCATTTCGTTTTCTAACTTCCTTCAAACGAACACTGAAGTTAGTGATTACCCTAAAGCCCGCATCTCGTGGTCGTGCGGTAGCGTTCTCGCTTCCCACGCCCGGGTTCCCGGGTTCGATTCCCGGCGGGGTCAGGGATTTTCTCTGCCTCGTGATGGCTGGGTGTTGTGTGCTGTCCTTAGGTTAGTTAGGTTTAAGTAGTTCTAAGTTCTAGGGGACTTATGACCACAGCAGTTGAGTCCCATAGTGCTCAGAGCCATTTGAACCATTTGATTACCCTAAGGCACATGTCTTCCGTAATTTCACTGCAAGCTTGAAGAATAAGTCTTCTAAGCTCCATTAAATCACGTGGACGTTTCAAGAAAATTTTTTCCTTTAGGTACCCGCAAAGAAAAAAGTCACACAGATTGAGGTCTGGACTATTGGGGGACCAATTTTGTCCCTCATAGAAGCGACCTGGAAACCTGAGTGAAATGATCGGCATGTCGGAATGCTCGTGCAAAACCTCCAACACAATGTTTGCAGTATGTGGCCTTGCTCCATGTTGCATGAACCACTGCGTGTTGAAGGGCAAGGCAGTAGAAAGAAGCTATTGCGAAGCATGCTCAAATAACGCTCGCTGTTCACAGTTTCTTCTAAGAAAAAGGGTCCAATAAGTCCATGACTGGAAATTGCTGCCCACGCTGTAGACCTCGGAGCATTATGTCGTTCGTGAAGCACTTGTGGGCTTTCAGTGGCCCAAAAGCGTACATTTTGTTTATTAACTACACCGTCTAAATGAAAATACGCTCGTCTGAAAACCAAACGTTGTTGAGAGTTTCTTCTCAATCATCCGCCCACTGACCAAACAGTAGTCTCTGCTGCTTGTGTTCTTCAGTGAACTTCTGTGCACAGGTCATCTTGTATGGGTACATATGGAGGTCACTTTTAAGAATGCGTTGAACGGAGCGTCTGGATATTCCCAGTTGCACTACTGCCTTTCTACACGACTTCCCGGGACTTCTCTGTACAGCAACTCGTACCGCTTCAATACTCCCCTGCGAACAAACAGGCTTAGGTCGAGGTCGCTTTGCTTCCAATACTGTTCCTTCCTGTACAAATTTATCGTACAATCTGTGGATGGTCTTCTTGCAAGGGACCAATCGTGTGTTAAACTGTTGTCGAAAACGCCTCTGACTCACAACAATGCTTCTCGTTACATGAAAAAGTAACACAATTGCCGATCGTCGCTGTGTCGTCAGTCTTCATTGTCAGCCATTGCTGCTTACTAGTCTCCTAGCGGCAGTATCGTGTATTACACGTCATTTCGTAACTCATTTGCTTTTCAAAGCTCTGCTGGTACTGCTGTAGAGATCCCAGCGGGATATCTAATGTGCGACGTAAATTCTGAAGGAAACAATTGGTAACACATTTCCTGCGCCACCCTGTATATCACGAAGTAAGTATCAAACGAAAAAATGGCAAAGAACGAAACTCGTCTAGCTTGAAGGGAGAAACCAGATGGCGCTATGGTTGGCCCGCTAGATGGCGCTGCCATAGGTCAAACGGATATCAACTGCGCTTTTTTAAATAGGAACCCCCATTTTTATTACATATTCGTGTAATACGTAAAGAAATATGAATGTTTTAGTTGGACCACTTTTTTCGCTTTGTGATAGATGGCGCTGTAATAGTCACAAACGTACAAGTATGTGGTATCACGTAACATTGTCCGCCGCTCGTGGTCTCGCGGTAGCGTTCTCGCTTCCCGAGCACGGGGTCCCGGGTTCGATTCCCGGCGGGGTCAGGGATTTTCACCTGCCTCGAGATGACTGGGTGTTTGTGTTGTCCTCATCATTTCATCATCATCCAGGAAAGTGGCGAAATTGGACTGAGCAAAGGTTGGGACATTGTACGGGCGCTGATAACCACGCAGTTAAGCGCCCCACAAACCAAACATCATCATCATCATCACGTAACATTCCACCAGTGCGGACGGTATTTGCTTCGTGATACATTACCCGTGTTAAAATGGACCGTTTACCAATTGCGGAAAAGGTCGATATCGTGTTGATGTATCTCTATTGTTATCAAAATGCCCAACGGGCTTGTGCTATGTATGCTACTCGGTATCCTGGACGACATCATCCAAATGTCCGGACCGTTCGCCGGATAGTTAAGTTATTTAAGGAAACGGGAAGTGTTCAGCCACATGTGAAACGTCAACCACGACCTGCAACAAATGATGATGCCCAAGTAGGTGTTTTAGCTGCTGTCGCGGCTAATCCGCACATCAGTAGCAGACAAACTGAGCGAGAATCTGGAATCTCAAAAATGTCGGTGTTGAGAATGCTACATCAACATCGATTGCACCCGTACCATATTTCTATGTACCAGGAATTGCATGGCGACGACTTTGAACGTCGTGTACAGTTCTGCCACTTGGCACAAGAGAAATTACGGGACGATGACAGATTTTTTGCACGCGTTCTATGTAACGACGAAGCGTCATTCACCAACAGCGGTAACGTAAACCGGCATAATATGCACTATTGGGCAACGGAAAATCCACGATGGCTGCGACATGTGGAACATCAACGGCCTTGGCGGGTTAATGTACGGCACGGCGTCATTGGAGAAAGGATAATTGGCCCCCATTTTATCGATGGCAATCTAAATGGTGCAATGTGTGCTGATTTCCTACGTAATGTTCTACCGATGTTTCTACAAGATGTTTCACGGCATGACAGAATGGCGATGTACTCCCAACATGATGGATGTCCGGCTCATAGCCCGCGTGCGGTTAAAACGGTATTAAATAGCATATTTCATGACAGGTGGATTGGTCGTCGAAGCACAATACCATGGCTTGCACGTTCACCGGATCTGACGTCCCAGGATTTCTTTTTGTACGGAAAGTTGAAGGATATTTGCTATCGTGATCCACCGACAACACCTGACAACAGCGTCAGCGCATTGTCAGTGGATGTGCGAACATTATGGAAGGCGAACTACTCGCTATTGAGAGGAATGTCGTTACACGCATTGCCAAATGCATTGAGACTGACCGACATCATTTTGAGCATTTATTGCATTAGTCTGGTATTTACAGGTAATCACGCTGTAACAGCATGCGTTCTCAGAAATGGTAAGTTCACAAAGGTACAAGTATCACTTTGGAACAACCGAAATAAAATCTTCAAACGTACCTTCGTTCCGTATTTTAATTTTAAAAAACCTACCTGTTACCAACTGTTCGTCTAAAATTGTGAGCCATATGTTGGTGACTATTACAGCATCATCTATCACAAAGCGAAAAAAGTGGTCCAACTAAAACATTCATATTTCGATACGTACTACACGAACATGTAATAAAAAATGGGGGTTCCCATTTTAAAAAACGCAATTGATATCCGTTTGACCTATGGCAGCGCCGTCTAGTGGGCCAACCATAGCGCCATCTGGTTTCCCCCTTCAAGCTAGACAAGTTTCGTTCATTGTAGTTTTTTCGTTTGACGCTTATTTAGTGAGATATTTGGCCCGGTCACGATCAATGGACCACCCTGTATGTGGTGTCTACTGTGACATATCTGCACCTCACATTATTTTTCGAAGGGTTAATTAGCGGTCGCAAGTGCAACCGAGGCCGTTGGAAATCATTGTAGTTGCCTGGGAAGAAGTTTATTTGACCTGGAAATTATTAGAAAATATTTGTTGGCGCCAGAGTGTTTCCATTTGGTTCTACCCCAAATTAACAACTATTCACATTACTAGAATAGAGCTGTGTGGCAAAAAATATGTTGTTCTCCATTTATTAAAATTGATTTAATACTATTTTGAGAGATACGTGTGTCTAATTCAGTCTTCATTTCTACAGATTTATTTTCTGTAAATGCTGCTGATACACTATGATTTACTTTTGTTTATTTGTAATTTTATTACTTTAATTGTTTATGTTTTAAGAATATTGGCGTTTGTGACATTATTAGAACATGAAGTTCTTATGTAGCATTCATATTTGTAAGGGTCCTAATAAGATATGATCTTTTGGCACTCCTCGATCTTTCAAAGATGCCATTAATTTAATCTAAGCACTAAACAATTCCTATTGTATTAAATTATTTACCTTACTAGTTTTCGTCAGTTTTCAAACCACAAATTCCTTAAATGTTTGATTATTTTTCTCTATTTTACTGATGTAAGGTCTTTTCCTTATTGAGTTTTCTATGTCGTTCTGAGTTGACCACCAATGTTGATTTGTTCTTTACTAGGTTCTTTACATTCTGCGGCTTCATCTGTTATTTGAGAAGTCAGCTTAGCTTTATATTACTATTTTTAAGTATTTTAATTGGTGAATTGAAAATTAATCTTTCATAGATTATCAATATTATTATTGTTTATTTTCTATTTCTTTTCCTTTAGTTTTAGCTTGTTTGGCTTCCTTTTTAGTTCAAAGAACCCATACTCCTCTTGATTTTGCTAAAGCATATCTTGGTAGGCAGCAGTGTTGAGTGAACTGAAAGAGGTTTATTCTCATTTTTTGCTGAATATTTTGAAATTTTTTCGTAAGTGTACGTTGTCTTATTTTTTATGATCTGATTTTTCTAATTTAATATTTTTACTAAGTTTTCTGTTATCTTTTGGTTTTATTTGGTTAAATGGTTTTTTTCCACTGTTCGATTCTTGTCTTTGTGGTTATCGTTGCGTTCTGTGCAAAGACTGGTTTGATGCAGTTCTCTACCCTAGTCTACCCTGTGCAAGTCTCTTCGTCTCTGAATAACTACTGCAACCTACATCCATTTGAACCTGCTTTTTGTATTCATCCCTTGGTCTCCATTTTCTGTTTTTGCCTCCGCACTTGCCTCCAGTATCAAACTGACATTTCCTTGATGCCTTAGAATGTGTCCTACAACGATACCTTCTTTTAATCAAGTTGTCCAGTATATTTCTTTTCTCACAAATTCTATTTAATACTTGCTCATTAGTTGCTGATCTATCCATCTAGTCTTCAGCACTCTTCTATTGCACCGCATTTCAAAAGCTTCCATTCTCTTCTTGGTTGACCTAATTATTGTTTATGTTTTGCTACTGTACAAGACTACAACGAGACAAATACATTCACAAAATACTTGCTAACACTTAAATTAACATCTTAAAAAATTCCTCTTATATAGAAATTCTTTCGTGCTATAGTCAATCCTCATTTTATATTCTCTCTACTTTGTATATCGTCAGTTATTTTGCTGCCCAAATAACAGAGATTATCTACTATTTTTAATATCTCATTTCTTAATGTAGCTGCCTCTGCATGGCTTGATTAAATTCGACTACATTACATTACCCTCGTTTCACTTTTGTTGATGCTCGTGTATAACCTTTTTTTCGAGGCTGTTGCCATTCTGTTCTACGCTCTTCTAAGTGCTTTGCTGCCTATCAGAATTATAATGTCATCGACAAAACACAAAGTTTATTCTTGTTCTTAAACCTTAATACCATCTCCAAATTTTTCTTTGCTTTCCTTAAGCAATTGCTCAATATATGTACGAGGTGATTAATGTCGGGGATAGGCTCACTTTCATATCAACCACTGCTTTCCTTTCATGCCCTTCGACCCTTATAACTGCAATCCGGTGTCTGTACAAGCTCATAACGTTTAGCTCCCTGTATTTTATCCTTCCTACCTTCAGAATTTCAAGTAATGTATTCCAGTCAAAACTGTCAAAAACTTTCTTTAAGTTTACAAGTTCTGTAAATATAGCACTAATATAGCATTCGAATTAGCTGCATTTGATGTAATGTTTTCTATTAGTTATTCTATATGGATGCACATATTACAACATAGGAGTAATATTGGTTTTAAGAATTTTTAGGGCCTGACATATAACATTCAAAGATTTTACGATGTATAGTAGCATCCCTATTACTAAACTGTTCACAATAACTCACTCTCTGCCATTTCATCCTATTCATAAAGAATCCTTCTCCCGTTATACCATTTTCTAGTTGATGTTCATATGAGACTATACTCATCTGTCCAGAAATCTTTGTGTTCTTTCCATTTTACATCACTGATCACCACTATACCTAAGTTGAGCCTTAGCATTTCCCTTTTCAGATATTGTGGCTTTCCTACCACGTTCAGACTTCAGACATTCCGTGCCTCGACTCGTAGAACGTTACCATTTTGTTGGTTACTCCACATTTTTACCATAGTCACATCCTCTTGGCAATCTCCTCCTGGGGATCCGAATGAAGAACTAATCCGGAATCTTTTGTCAGCGGAGAGATCTATATGACACTTTTTCAGTTACGTACGACATGTCCTGTAGATAACATTACGTATCTTTAATGCAGTGGTATCCATTGCCTTCTGTACCCTCATGCCGTTCATCATTGCTGATTTCTCCGCCTTCTAGAGGCAGTTTCTCACCGCAAGGGCAAGAGAGTACGCTGAAGCCTTGTCCGCTCCACCGGCCTCTTTGACAAGGCCGTTAGCTGAACGAGACTAACCTCTTATGCCGGAAGACTTCGGCCGCCATTGCTGATGATTTTATTCAAAATTCAAGCAGGAGAGGGCTTTTTCGAACCCGGGACCGAGGACGTTTTGATTACTAGTCAAAGACGCTAGCCCTAAACTACGGGTGCCACACGCTGTTCAAAATATTCTTTCCAGGCCTGTAATATATCATCTGACCGAGTGATAATGTTTCCATCGATGCCGTGAAGAGGTGCTGTCCACGGTTTATATTCGTTCCTGATGTAATGTAGGTTCGATATACTTTGCGAATGTTGTTTTCCTTCTGGTAGTTCTCAGTAGTCTCTGTATCTGCTTCAGATACAGCCTTTTTTTCTCTTCATAGGGTTTTGCTCGTTTACTTCTGTCTCTCCCTGTAGCGCAGTTCTAATTCTTCGTTTTTCCTGCAGCTGTGCCAATTGGCTGTGATGATAGCTTCTGCTATCTTTTTTTATGTATCGTTCAAACATTTCTTTTTCTTTCGTTCTGCTTTTCGCAATGTGTTTTCTGCTGACGTTTGAAATCCCCCAGATTCCATTTAGTACTTATCATTTGTTGCTCACTACCACTTGACACTGATAAGTTTCACGACTGTAACTCAGTGGTTGAACTTCATACTGCACTGTCTGTCCTTGGTGTTTTCTGTGATTTATTTTCAGCTTGTGTTCCACAGATGCAACAACCACGTTATGGTCAGAGCCTATTTAGGTTATCTGGTACATAAGAATATCTCTGATGGGTCTCCTATATGCGCGTGAGATTAATATATGGCCAGTTTGGTTTGTTGTCTTTCCATCTGGCGAATATCAGGTCTCTTTGTATATATCTTTGTGTGGAAATATTGTAGTTCTAACACTCATGCTTTTTGATTCAGCAAATGAGATCATTCTCAGTCCGAATTCATTGGTTTCCTCATGGAGGCTTTCAGTGCCTATCTTCAATTGCAAATTTCTCTCTTTTCCTACCCTGGCATTAAAGTCTCCTATTATGATTTTGATGTCTTGCAGCAGGTTGCCATACACGTTCTCCAGTAGTTTATAGACACTCTCTTTCACAGCATCTTCTTTTTGTAGGTGTATGAACATCGACAACAGATACATTGGACTATCGACCTTTCGCTTAAATGTAGCACAGTATTTCATTAATTGCCTCAAACTTCATGACAGTTTCAACGAGCTGCTTTGAAATGAGAAGTGCTATTCCAAATTCGTGTCCTTCAGTTTGTATTCTGCCGTTAGATATAGTATGTTGTCCGAGGTTCTGTTGGCATCTCCAGGAAATCATCTTTCTTGTGCTGCAGAAATTGTTACACTGTGTTTATCAATTTCTTCTTGCAATCTTTGTATCTGCCCAGGTTTCCACAGACTCCTTGCATTTCATGTACCAATTCGGAAATGCCATTTTCGTTCGCCATGTCGTCATATAGGGTTGTTTCATAGAGGGTTGTTTCTTAAATTGTTGAGAGGCGTAAATGAGGGATCCGCAACAATTTGTTGTTGCGTGAGAGGGTTTTTAGTCCTTAGCCAGCCCACAAACTGGGAGGGGGGGGGGGTAGGGGGGCAGGGGCTGTTCTGTCGGAGTTACTGTAACTTAACGAGGAAAAGATGGTGAAGAAATAACTAAGGACAGCAGGAGATTCATAGTTGCTTCATCGGCTCTTGCGGATAAGGAAACGACAGGTAGTTGTGGGACACACTTCTTTTGGCTCCTCAGTTAGACAAAAACAGAAAAATATTGTTTGACATAAAATGCAAAACAACAACACAAAAAACAATTTACGTCACGAACATTGTTTGCCTTTGGGTAATGGTTATGATTTTGACAAAAAGTTCGGTACAAGAAAACGACGTGAAAGCGTTACATAAAAAAACAAAAAAAGTAAATGATGCTCGAAAGATGTGAGATTAGAGTAATAATGTTTGCTCAAATATGCATCATATGAAGAGCAACATTACGAACAATAATTAAAACACTAAGTTAAACTTTCATCTCATTCAGTTGTTGAAGAAAGTACATGCATGTTAAGTGCCCTAGAGCGTCAGTGAAAGATTTCACCACCCAGTGCACACATCCGTATGGCTTCCTTATATTCCCAACTCAGACGCAGCTGAAACCACACACAAACTGGGCGTGTCCTTGAGGCCAGGAATGAGAACGTTCTTCTGAAGGTTACTTGGGGAGCAACCTGAAAAGACCACCGCACTGGAAGGTCTTCATGACGGTACAGCGTTCAACAGGGACCGCGCCAGTTGTCTCCGGTCTCGCTGCTGAAGGACTGTCGATGCAGCCCCTGTAGCATCCTCCGCACCAATCTCGTGCAACGCAGTAAGTCACGCTCGTCTGCAGACATGGCCGCCACATATTGTCGCTGCTGACTGTCACGTTGATGGAACTTGACACACAGATTGGTGGTCGTGTCGCCACTGATGACGTTTTGGGCATGTCATTGGCATGGCAGCCAGTGTTAAAATTAAATTGTCCAGACTATGCACTGACTAGAGTATCAGCACAGATCTGCCACGTTGAAGGGACCTGACATGCAGAGCGGTGGGCGTACGCCCTCTCATGATATCTTGGCTATGTGTCAGGCATGGCAGCTGGTGTTAAAATTAAATTGTCCAGACTCCTTACTCACCACAGCATTTGAAAATGTCTGCCACATTGATGGAACATGAACAGCTGGTGATAAAATTAAATTGTCCAGATACCGCACTGACCGTAGTATCGGAACAAATGTTCAGTATTGATTGGACATGAGACTCAGACTGGTGGACACGTTCCCTATCATGAAATCTTGGGTATGTGATACACATTACAGCTGATGTAAAAATCAAACTTTTCAGACACCAGATCATATGGCTTACCATCAGGAAAATGACATATAAGCTCTTTATATTCTTGATATTAGCTTGTAAGCAACCCAGTAGGAAACATTGTCCACTACGCTACCTTTTCTACACTTTCTTTGTTTTACGAGATTACTTTCCTGGCTGCATGGGGTCGACCTTGTTTGATTCCTTTTTTACCTGACTATTCACTCTTGTGAGACGTTGTTGACTGAGGGTCCATATTTCTCAAATTATTGCTCGTAGTGACTTAACCTGTTAATACGATCGTTTGCAGACTCGCTAGCTGTAGTTTGCAAGTTATGCGGGATAGACGTATGTACCTAGATTTCAGGTGATTATCTGTACCTCCCTGCCGTATGGTGGTCACGCACAATTCAGCCGTCATTAACATTATATCTTGTGCTACTGCGCTGTCTACACAGCTGTGGACAAACTTCTACAAAGTTAACACCACGAGAGAAATGTTTCTCGCACTTCTAGAAAATATTCGGACAAAACCGCATTGGTATTATAGTTCCACAACAGTGCATTTCCGGCATATGGTTAATTGGAAAATTGTGCTCGGTTCAATATTACTATCTTGCTGTGATCTTATCAGGTTCTTTCTCTGTCCCCTTTATAAGGCTAATAAACAACACGATCTAACCTGCAAGCCATCACCCACCATAACTAAACAACATAAGGCATTCAAAACACAAGACTCGGTTTTATTGCCCCCAGACGGGAAAGGAAGCACGACCCGAGATTTACAGGATAAAAACATCCCAGACGCGATCTAGATGACGTCCGATGCCTGGCGTTTTCCACTTGACCCATTTTGTTTCCAAATGTGTGGGGTAGTCCGCTCTAGCATCAGGCCTCGTCAAACAGTGTAAAGGGTTGAACGGTGGATGACGTCACAGGAGGGCCGCACGGCGCTGCACTACTGCTCGGGCTGCGCGGACCCTCGCGGGATGTGGTCGCTGCTGGAGGCGGCGGGGGCGGACGTGGGCGCCGTCGACTCGGCGGGCCACACGGCCGCCTTCTACATGCAGCACCCCGAGCAGGCGCCCGCCAGGCCCAGCCACAGCGCCGCCAACGACGCCTCGCAGGCGCGCAAGCTCACCACCGGCAAGGAAGGTAGGGCCGTCTGCTGTACCCTCATACAGATGGGTAGTTCGCGAACGAATGGGTGCAAAGGAACGGTTTATCAAGATGAACCAAAGGACCGAGGAACGAATTCCAAGGAACGATCTGTTCATAGTTCACTTCGGTCGCGGCGGTATACTTATAGTTCCCGGGAACGAGGAACGATCGGTTCATAGTTCACTAGTTCACTTCGGTCGCGGCGGACACTTCGGCTGTTCTCGTTCCAGTCTCGGTTGCGTGCTCGTCTCAGTATCGGTCTCCCTCGGCTGCACTCGTCGTTCTTCGCATGACCACCTGTCTCAGTTCCACTGCCGACTGCTCCTAGTTGTTCAGTATCCAGTTGTTCGTTTCGTTCACTGCGCTCGACCATTTTACATGTGTTCCAAACTGTTCTTCCAGTTGGGTCTGGCTATTCAGCGTCCACGACCGGTAATCAAAAAGTATTTTATAATTACGTAAATTATAGAAAAATCACGTTGTATGTAGTACGTACGTCTTTTCAGGTAACAAAAGGGCATATCAGCTCACTTCATTATATCGATGAACAGCAGAAGACATACTTACAACAAGGCAAGTTTTTTTTTGTTATTCGTATATTTTTTGGTTTCATCGACTTGATTTAGCAACTAACTTTCAATAATTTGCTTAATTTTTAGTGTAAGAAAATTCATATAAAACTATTTTCGTGTATCTTTCATATACAAAACATTACATTTAGGAAGGCTCTAATTATTTTTAAGTTTGATTGTTTCCAATTTGCATTACCTGCTAGTTTGGTTTCTTTGAAAAAAAAAATTGGGTTGTGGGTTATTTTGGCTCAGTAGCAAAAGTGGTGCCTCTCCATTGGAACAGACATAGATTGCCATAAAATCGTATTTACTTATTATCTCAAAAACATTTGTTCAGAAGGAGCTTTCAAACCAAAAACTTTATTACTGCGAACTTAATTATTATTATTATTGCTGCATTAACTTTAATAATGCAACATAAAAACTTAATTTTTACTAAGCGTGTGACGCAACTATGATGAGAAAATCAGATTTTATTTTATGCTTCCATGAAGTCTACTTCGCCTACGAACTCAGAGACAACGTGAAGTATATATAGGGTGTAAACGATTATTGTTTACAACGTACCATAGCTATGTAGTGGAAATCGAAACGAAGAACTTTAGACAAGACACTTGTGGTCTATTAAGTTGGGAAACAGCCACCAACAGGTTTACAAGACTACATGTGCTATAGCCCATGCGCGTCGCGTGAGATTTTCATGTTCTCTTCTCCAGCTCTCTACTCATCATCATCGATTGTTCCGCAATTGTTGCTTGCATTAGCTTATTTCTTCACTGCCTAATTATTACATTTTGTCTGTTTGTTGTATCTGCTCGTAACGGGCAACACATCGTCCGTAATTGGCGAGATGTCTGTACTCGGGGCCGGTTTTCCGTGCGCCACCCTATATTATTTCCCTGCCATCAGCCACACAACGCTACAGTTGGCTAAACGAGAGGTTCTGCAGAATCACAGAAATTCTTACACACTTCTAAAAGTGTGTAAGAATTCTGTGATGAATAAAAACTCTATACTCCAGGGGGGAGGCAAGTGCCCCCTCTTAGTGCCCTCCATCCTTCAGTCACCTACACTACTAGATTTCAGTTTTTCATAAAAACCATATACCAAGCACAAATGAACGGTGAACGAGTAAAAATGAACGGTTCCCAAAAAAGAACGATCAGCAGTGAACTAGTTCCCAAGGATGA
Source organism: Schistocerca cancellata (assembly GCF_023864275.1). Taxonomy (NCBI): domain Eukaryota; kingdom Metazoa; phylum Arthropoda; class Insecta; order Orthoptera; family Acrididae; genus Schistocerca; species Schistocerca cancellata. Next base: position 644,964,660 of record NC_064628.1, on the reverse strand, counting down.
ACGAGTTTTCCCATCTCTACGTATAGTCAGTTGCAGGAATAGCCAGTAAAATAAGTTGCACTTTCAGGCACAGGTTAGCGTACATCTTACTATTTAGTTTCTGGTCCAGCACTTTATTTTACAGGTCCATATTGATTACATAAAACTTTTATACTTCCTGTTACCAGTTCCAGTTACTGCCATCTTCAGATTTGTTACAAACGAAAAAAGGTTGTAACCAACTAACTACAATTTGCTGACGCTAAATCTACAAAAAGCCTGGTGCTACATGATCAAAAGCGCTGCATACCTGTTGCACATACCATAAAATATTCTGATGTAGGTATCAACGTCAGCTTATGCATGTAAGTACACAGTAAGTGCTAGTGACGATCGGGATGCGACTGATATTTATACAAGTAACTGAGGCCAGCACAGAGCACTATAGCTAGAGTACATAAGTAATCAGTATCGCAAATTTAATAGTTAAAATGCAGTGTGCGTAACCATTAATTAAAATTACTTCACATGGCAAAATAAGAATCTGACAATAAAACATTTACTGACATACAGGGTGTTTATAAATGAATATCGAGGTTTTAACACTTTACAATATTTATTATATTAAACTTACAGTTATAAATGATATGCCAAATTAAAGAGCAACTCAAACATTGTTACCAAGGACCTTATTAATGTTCAATGAGAGCACCATTTGTCATACAGCACACATCAAGTCTATAGCTGAGTTCTTCCCAAATGTTGATAACTGTGTCTTCAGTGATTGTAGCAACAGCTGCTTCAATCAGGTTTCTTAATTCAGGGATGTCTGGTGGTAGCAGAGGGCTGCAAAAGATTAGCCGAGCAGTCAAGTGCGCTGCAGTCATGGACTGTGCGGCTGGTGCAAGCTGAGGTTCGAGTCCTCCCTCGGGCATGGGTGTGTGTGTTTGTCCTTAGGGTAATTTAGGTTAAGTAGTGTGTAAGCTTAGGGACTGATGACCTTAGAAGTTAAGTCCCATACGATTTCACACACATTTGAACATTTTTTGTAGCAGAGGCAAGTACACACAATCCTTGACGAAGCCCCAAAGGAAAAAATCGCATGGCGTTAGGTCAGGTGAACGTGGAGGCCATGCAAAGCAAGCCCTGTCATTGGGCCCCTTGTGGCCTATCCAGCATTTGCGTACAGTGATGTTCAACCAATCATGTGAGGTGGCGCACCATCTTGCTGGTTCTCTGGCTTATCTTCTTCCAACTGAGGGAAGAGCCATCGCTCTAGTGTATCAAGGTAAGAAGTGCCAGTTACAGTAGGTTCACCAAAAAAGAAAAGCCCATAAACTTTCTGCTGGGATATGGCACAAAAAAAAGTCACTTTAGGGGAATCTCGTTGCATTTGTACCACCTTGTGGGGATTTTCTGAGCCCCAGATGGGCACATTATGAGTGTTAACATGTCCACAAAGGTGAAAGGTCGATCCAGCACTGAGGACAACATGGTCCAGAAAATCTTAATCGTCATGAAACAACATTCCGTTTGCAAAGTTGGCACGTAATCCATGGTCTGCCGGCTTTAGAGCCTGTAATAACTGTAAACGGTAAGGATGTAGTTGTAAGCGTTTTCTTAAAACTTTCCAAACAGTCGACATGGGATCTTGTAATTCACGACTAGCCTTCTGGACTGATTTCTTTGGGCTACTCTCTCACTCGCAAAACAGTCTCTTCACTAAATCTTGGTCGTCCTGTGCTCTTCCCTTTACAAAGGCAACCAGTATCTTCAAATTGATGATAACATCTACGAATGTTATTATCACTTGGAAGATCACAACCGAACGTCGGCCGGAACTCACGTTGCACAGTAACTACAGATTCGATCTTTGCAAACTGCAAAACACAAAACGCTTTCTGTTCACTAGTCGCCATCTTCGCGACTACCGCTGTCTAGCGGATTGCGGCGGAAACATTGCGCGCTGCGCATGCGCACTGGTGCCAAATACAGCTGTTTGAGTTGCTCTTTCATTTGACATATTATTTATAACTGTAAGTTTTAATGTAATAAATATTATAAAGCGTTAAAACCCCGATACTCATTTATAAACCCCCTTTCCAATACGTACAATTAGATCCATACTTAAAATCCACATAACAAGTGCAAATAATAATAATGGGAAGCTCCTAGCCTGACTGTGCACCCTAAACCACTAATCATCATCATCATCCTAGCCTGACAAAGTGAAACACATAATTGTGTAAAAGCCAGTATAAGTAGTGTAAAAATAAAATCACGTCTATGAAACGAAGTCTTCCAGCTTGACAAAACAATTAAACCATAACCGTAAGTGTAAGATAATTAACAAAGGAGTGCCTATTATTTAAGAAGTCGATAATACATCCGGAGTGGTATCTCAATGGCACCGCCTCGTGACTTCTCTGTATGACGTGCTTGTTTTCCTGTGGCGGAACTTGAGGAGGAAGGCCCAGTCTCCTCGTGGCTGGCGGCCGGCGCACACGACTGCACGCCAAGCAGTTTCGGCCTTCGATGTTGCTCGAACTAGAAGGTTTCTAAATACATAAAAAGAAGCATTAAGGTTAAAGTCATCCCGTTCATTCAACAGTAATTCCGGTTGCAGTTTTCTTTGTACACAAATCTCCATTTCCTCGAGTAGGTTCAGTAATTGCCCCTTTGGCAACCTATGCAACGCTTCTATATTATTATCTATGTTTCCTGTCGAATGTTTCTCTCTGTCCAAATGTGTACCGAAAGCGTTCTTATTTTTGTAAGACGTATTCTTTCTAAAACGAGTCTTGAAATTGCTTCCCATCTGACCGATGTAACAGATCTGAATATGGCAGGATGTCGAAACCGGTAATAGTGAAGAGTAAAATATGATCACGGACTCATTTTCAGACATTACGTCTTCGTTTGATAGATCTTGTTCAGCGCGTGGAACATGATCGCGCAGGGTCCGCAACTGTAGTAATTACTTGGAACAAATAACAGCACCAGCTGCACTTTTATGTTCGGTCATCATGAGCAGTTTGGTTCTCCAAGGCCGTTTTCAACTGTTTGTGAGTCAAATGTCGTGGGAGTACACTTGCAGACTGTTTGTGAAGTGTTGGTCGTAACGTAAGTATAATCAAACGAACAAAACTTTAGTTTAATAGAAAGAAACACAATTCAGCTTAATAATGACAAATCCTGGGCATCATGAAACAAATTAAGTTCTTTTAGTTAAGCATAAACAGTCTTTCAATCCTTGGAACGACAAAACATAGTTTTACAGGTATGAACTGTGTTTTCTCCTTGCAGGATTTGAAACACTGTTCGTGCCAAATTACTTCTGAACTATCTTAGTAAAGGAAACAACTAGACGAAGTCTCGGAATCGAATATAAAAATTGTCCATCTTTCTGGCAATGAGGAAAACAATGTGATACTGGGCTCTGGCTCTAAAAGATAATAAAACGACTCTCATCATTGACTTCAGATAAACACTGTCAAGGAAAAGTTTTTAAGTCACTTAGAAAACTAACTAAGTCTGTTCAAGTTAACAACACGATAATGACAAAATCCGATATAAATTCTAAATCTGACAACACAGTCCGGTAGGGAAAAGTTAGTGTTAAGATTCAAACAAGAATGTTCTATGTCCAGCGATGCCAACAGTAGGCAGTCACGCAAATACTACGAAATCAGGACTCAGTCTTGCTGTCGGGGCTGCGCCTTCTGCAGAGTGGCCATGCAGCAGGATCCAGCGCCAGGAGGCTGGCTCGGGCAGCGATTACAGCGTAGCGACGACCACAAAGAGAGTTCCTGATTCTGGAAACGCGATAAGCATTCGGGGCCCTGCGATTTTTCCAAATGAATCTCCACTTCCTACACAGACAGTATAACCTTTGACGTGTAGTTGATTTAAATGAAAATGAGAACTATTAATGTTGGTGTGACAGACGATAGTTTACTTCCAGTTATTTCATGCTATTAAGATTATTTTACATCAACGAACTGAAAACGAAGACATTGTACGAACTACGATTACAAACTTCCCTTAAAAGTGAATGGTGACTGGATGCTCCGTGCTGCGTTATGAACAGGTTTCATAATATGTTCTTCTGTTCTGCCTGCTTTGGGTGACTTGTCGTCACTGTCCCATCACGTCAGCCGACTAATGTGATGCTTTCTTAGAAGGCGTTTGGCTAAAGAAATCAAAGTAAACAAAGTGTGTACATAAAGTAATCAATGAATTTAACACACAGAGCAGTACTTGTGCAAACTTTGCATTTTATCTGGAAATTGATCTAATATCCAAGTAGCGTGCACAATTAGATAAAAAGGATCAGGGAACAAGTGAAAGTGAAAGATTCTCCAAAAGGAACGATCATCAGAGAACTACTTCCCAAAGATGAACGAGTTTGCCTATATATACTAATGTTCATGATGTACTACGATTAATGATAATAGTTCACTTCACTTCCTATAGTTTCACTACTAATCACCAAGTATACACATAAATATACCCATAAGCATACTCATATATTCACAATTGCTCTCACATTTTGGTAGTGACATTTTTTTAAGATCCTTATTGGGTTGCAACCCTCTTACCTTGCCTGTTCTAGGATAACTCAATAAATATGCCCCTCCATGGGGTATACTAGTTACTATGAAAGGACCATTATATAGTGTTTGATAATTTGTATTTTTAGTATGTATAAGAGAGGAACTATGATAGTTGCTTAGTGATACCTTCTCTCCTAGCTCATAGCTTTGTAACTTTCACAGCCTTTATCAAAGAGCTTCTTCCTCTGAGCAGTTGTTTCAGTTAATGTTACAGTAGCTTTTCTCATTTTTCTCTTCCTAATCGATGTTATCTCTGGATTTACTTGGTAAAAGGATTTATCTGTCAGTCTCTTTCTACCCTTTGAAACACTAATTCACTAGGTGTGCATCCAGTAGATCTGTGAGGTAAATCATTAACAGCTTATTCAAACATATGTAAATAGATAATCTCCTGGACTTCTTATTGAAACAATATGTTCTAATGAATCTGTTTAGCTCTCTAATTGTTCTTGCAAATGGGTTTGCCTCTGGATGGAACCTGGAGATTAATATTGTATTTGATTTACCTCATTCACTCAAGAAACTTCTCCAGCTAACATTAGTGAAGTTCTGTGTGTAATGAGACAGTATTCCTGTAGGCTTGTCAACCTTGAGGATGTAATTGTTTACCATTCTGTTTGTTATGGCAGTGCTTGTGGCAGTTCTCAGAGTGTAAAGTTTGATATGCTTTGAAAAAAGTCATTCACTGCTGGAATGTATTTTGCTCAAGATTAAGGATGAGGAAGAGGGCCACAAACATCTGTTGTAATGATTTGTAAGATTTCATTGATTAAAATACTCTTTAGCTCTTCCTTGCAGCATATATTAGGAGGTTTCGCCTTCTGGAATACTAAACATGTCTGATAATTCTTAGCGCTTTCCTCCACCTTTTGGGGAAATAACAATAGGGACCTATCTCACTCACATACTTAATAACACTGAAATGTCACCAAGCTTGATGTGTGTACAGCATTAATTTCTTCTCATACATGACGGGAATATACACACACCAGCTGTCAGACACAGGGTCCTAGCGAGAAACAGTACTCCCTCACGAATCTCATAGTGATTCATAAATTTTGTAGGAGGATTAGTGGCTAGCTGTTGTTTAACATTGCTCCAATGTAGATCCTTATCCTGTATGCTGATCATTTTTTTGTACATATCAGTGTAGTATTTCCTGTAATGCTTATCTTGCACTAACAGGACCCCAAATTCAGATTTTTTTCTCATAACATTGTGTTTCTTCTTTCAGGTAAGTGGGATAATGAATTCATCACCATGTTATCATATAATTTCCAAAATATACTCAAGTACTATGAAGTATCACATGACAGGTCACTCATGCAGTAACCTACAACTCAATAAAAGCCTTAGTGGCTGAAGCTCGCAAAACAAGAATGAAATTTTTTGAATGCCCAAACAACTGCTAGGCCGCTAGGGCTTTTAGCTCTGCTGTCGAAAATGCTGTTTTGCACTTGAATAGTAAGTGCCTGGCAAAGGCTTTGGCTTGAACAGTTGGTGTTTTATTATCATGTTGTATTTGAATAAGACATGCACAAAATCCACCCAACAATGTGTGATAGCTAGATAAAATTCCTTTGACACATCCAGAGCAACCAAGAAGAAAAAATCTAAGTCAGATTTAAAATTTGTCTTGCTGCCAGTGAACATTTTATGTTACCAGGAAAATAATCAACGACAGTTGTTGCTGCATATGGAATTTCTTTTTGATACACTGACGCCGGCCGCGGTGGTCTAGCGGTTCTACACGCTCAGTCCAGAACCGCGCGACTGCTACGGTCGCAGGTTCGAATCCTGCCTCGGGCATGGATATGTGTGATGTCCTTAGACTGGTTAGGTTTAAGTAGTTCTAAGTTCTAGGGGACTGATGACCATAGATGTTAAGTCCCATAGTGCTCAGAGCCATTTGAACCATTTGATACACTGACAGCTATAATAATGGGTAATAAAGATCATTTTCAATCTAGTGTTGTAGGCCCTTACAGTTCTTTGCATATTGTGATGGATTATTTATGACAAATTTCACTAGCGAAAATATGTATATTGACAGTGCAGTTAAAGTGCCTATCTCCTTCAAGAGGTACCTACATGACATCTTGGTTGCACACCACAGACTATTCTTATTACTCGCTTTTTTGCAACCTATATTTTCTTCCTAAGTGGAGAGTTACTCAGAAAATTTTCTATAAGACATTATTGAGTAGAAATATTGAAAATATGTCAGGAAGTTAATTCGATGCTTCTGAAGTTAGCAATTATACGAGGAGCAAAAATGGTGAACTTAATCGTCCGTGATGCTCACTAATATTCTTCTTCCAGTTCAAGTTTTATCATGAATATGTTCACCCAAAAATTTGAACCATTCTACCCTATTTACTGACTTCTGCTCATGTAGTACAACAGTTGTTAGTATGACTCTACTTGTTGTACAAAACTGAATAAAATGTGTTTTTTTTTTCAAAATTTAGATAGAGTCCATTTTCTGAGAAGCACTTAATATTTTTCTTCTGAAAACCTAATTTAGAATCTCTTCTGTTGTTTTCTCTCTAATTAAGATTTACTGTAATACTAGTATCATCTACAAAAAGTACCAATTCTCTTTGTTGAATGTTACTGGAAGTTCATTTACAAATCTGAGGGATAAGAGTGGACACAAAACTGAACTCTGTGGGATACTCGCTTTGTGATTTCTCCCCAGCACAGACTGAATTATTCAGCACTACTTTTTACATTCCGTTTAGGTATTATTCAAAGTAACTGGGTGTAAAGCTATCAGTTCCACAAAATGTAGATTTTTACAAGAGAGTAACACGATCTACACGATCAAACACCTTGGAAAGATCACAAAAAATACCATCTGGTGACATTTTATTACTTAAGGCTTCCACTACTTATCGAGTGAATGTATAAATAGCATTCTCAAGGGAATCCAAACTTATATTTGCTAAGTAAATTGTTTCTACTTGTCAGACTACTCTTGAGCACATTAATTTTTCGAATATTTTGGAAAAAGATGTCAATAAGGAAACTGGATGACAATTATTTACGTCTTTCTTTTCAACTTTCTTATGGAGAAGATTAACAATTAATAATTTTGACCTGTCTGAAAAAAATCCCTGTGCCAACGATGCATTACGTATACCACTCAAGACACCGTTTATTAAGTTGGAGAATTTGAAATTCTCTCAACACTACATGAGATTTATGATTCAGTTAATTTCAGTGAATGTAGATGCTACTTCTTGTTCCTTAAAGTTTTGTGGAATATCATTTTTAATATATTTTCTTGCTTGTTCAGTTGAACAATTTAATCCTATTTTTGCTATCACATTTAGAAGGTGATTGTTAAAAGTACATGAAGCTTGTTAATTATCAGTCACATAATTGTTATTTAGTTTAGTTGTTATGGTATCTTGTACACTGACTGGCTCTCCTGTCTCCCATTTGACAATATCCCGTACAGGTTTGTAACATGTATGAAACTGGTTCTGATCTACCATCCTTCCATAGTTGCGCTAGGACGCTCTGTGAGTGTTATAAGAATTTGTGTTGAACCTGCGGCCTGCAAGGTAGGAAGATACCATCTCACACATGCAGAAGAGTGCAGCAGTATGGACAGTAATGTAATCAGACAATGACCTCAATGTCAGTTCCACCACACTCCCTGTAAAGGAAACGGTATCGCTAACAGAAATTAGTGTAAGGTTTCAGGCGTAACTGTATGTTAGCAAAAAATGAAAATGTTAGACTTTCGTTATTAAGGTGTATTTTTTCTCGAAATATGACTTCATGACATATTATAATACGTACATGATGGTAAAATATTGATACGGGGTGTTCACAACTGTGAAGCAAACTAAGGTTCTTTAAGAGTAAGATGGTGGATGACCATGTCCGGCGGTCGATAACAAACAAACAAATTAAATACAGTTGGGGCCAGAGATATCAATTACGTTAAAAAGCGTAATGACAATACCCAAAATTGGATGGGGGTCGGTAAAGAGCAATCAAGAAGAAGTACACAGTTAAAACAATTCAATAACGACAGGGTATAAAGCATTCTACAGTGGCTGATCAGTTCTTTTCGTTAAATCGGGTACCTCGCATTTCTCCTTCAATTGAGCCTGACAATCGTGAATATGTTTAACTGCAGGTCATGGTTGAACGTACAAAACAACAGGAGAGACGGAGACGACCGCAGTTCTGAGTGTCAACTCAATATCACTTGCCGACGTAGCACGAGAGCTCCTGTTTACCTTTCGTCGGCGGCGGCTGTCAGCGCGACCTGTGAACCTGAGAACGTGTTCTAAATCTCTCTCGACTGTTGAACCCCAGTCTGATACATTATCTACGTCTTCAGTGAATCTGAGACTCCAGTTGTTCCCTAGCTAATTTAATTGGCATTATATACGCCATTTGACTGGAATAGCGCGTACGTCGTTGCCCTCAAATCACAAGTGTTAACCGTCAGTGCTCGGTGCGATTCTCCGAACTAACAAGGGAACCTCCCCATCGCAGCCCCCTCAGATTTAGTTATAAGTTGGCACAGTGGATAGGCCTTGAATAACTGAACACAGATCAATCGAGAAAACAGGAAGAAGTTGTGTGGAGCTATGAAAAAATTAGCAAAATATACAAATTGTGTAGTCCATGCGGAAGACAGGCAACATCAAGGACAACGTGAGCACAAGAGCTCCGTGGTCCCGTGGTTAGCGTGAGCAGCTGCGGATCGAGAGGTCCTTGCTTCAAGTCTTCCCTCGAGTGAAAAGTTTAATTTTTTATTTTCAGACAATTATTATCTGTCTGTCTGTCCGTCCGTCAAATTCGAGGTAACTGCGCCGTAGTATGGGGACGCTACACCTAAACAAACATCGAAACACACGACGTCAGTCGACTACAGCGCACGGAAGAGAGAGTATTCCTGCTAACGAGGCTCCCTGGCTGGCAGTTGACTGTTCGTTACTTTGGACGAGAGTGCATTAAATACGTGAGATGTATTCCGTGGGCAATATGAATCCAGCAAATATAGAGGTTGCAAAACACAGACACTAAACTTATTACAGTGAACAGAGACGTCAGTGAACGAACGGACAGATCATAACTTTGCGAAAATAAAGGAGTAAACTTTTCACTCGAGGAAAGACTTGAACCAAGGACCTCTCGTTCCGCAGCTGCTCACGCTAACCACGGGACCACGGCACTCCTGCGCTCATACTATTCTTGATGTTGCATATCTTGCACATGGACTACTCAGTTTGTGTATTTTGCTCATTTTTTTCGTAGTTCCACACAACTTCTTCCTGTTTTCTCGATTGATATGTGTTCAGTTTTTCAAGGCCTATCCACTGTGCCAACTTATAACTAAATCTGAGAGGGGTGTGATGGGGAGGTTCCCTTGTAAGGGACATTGCAATTTAACTCCTTACGAGTTAAGACGAGCCTGTGGACAAGTGTTCACATAATGGCATTCGCAATCGTCTCAGCATAGCGCGAGTAGCCTTGGTCAAACATTCGACGATTTTCTCAAGAGAAGAGTGAATTTCTCTGTCTACATTTCCGTTTATCACAGTTGGTGGTCACCCGTTTTCTTTCTGGCCAATCAGAGCGTTCATACTTGTTATAACTCCACCCACAAAGGTTTTTGAAGCCTATCACAGGCGTTGCTTCTTTCTTAGGGCAGAGTTCAACTTTTGCTACGTACTACTGAGATAAAAGGCTTTTTCTTTCATGCGAGTTTTAACACAGGTGGCTACAGTGAGGCACCAGTGTTTTGAGTTGGGTTTCTCCGGACATTTATCTGCCCTCTCCAGCCATGTTCCTGTAGCAAGGCTTTCCGAAGTGTCGTTTTTAAAAGCAGGGACAAGGGCGGCGTTTACCGACGACCTGCGCAATGACTCCGGCGTCTCATTGTCCTACTGTGTGAGTTTCAGCCTAACATTGGGATGGGCCTTGCTATTGTAAAATTGAAACTTCCTGGCAGATTAAAACTATGTGCCCGACCGAGACTCGAACTCGGGACCTTTGCCTTTCGCGGGCAAGTGCTCTACCAACTGAGCTACCGAAGCACGACTCACGCCCGGTACTCACAGCTTTACTTCTGCCAGTATCTCGTCTCCTACCTTCCAAACTTTACAGAAGCTTCTGTAAAGTTTGGAAGGTAGGAGACGAGATACTGGCAGAAGTAAAGCTGTGAGTACCGGGCGTCAGTCGTGCTTCGGTAGCTCAGTTGGTAGAGCACTTGCCCGTGAAAGGCAAAGGTCCCGAGTTCGAGTCTCGGTCGGGCACACAGTTTTAATCTGCCAGGAAGTTTCATATCAGCGCACACTCCGCTGCAGAGTGAAAATCTCATATTGTAAAATTCTCCTTCCCTCAGAACTGCCTCTCATAGCTTGGGTTTGGGATATTACTTTTGTCCAATTACTGGTGTTAGTGGTTTATATTCACGAAAGGCTGGCTTGTTTATTCACTTTGTCTATCAATAATTCGTACATTTTCATGTAACTACACTATATGATCTAAAGTATACTGACTCCTGGCTGAGAATGACTTAAAAGTTCGTTGCGCCCTCTATCGGTAATGCTGGAATTCAATATGGTGTTGGACTACCTTAATGACAGCTTCCACTCTCGCAGGTATACATTCGATCAGGTGCTGGAAGGTTTCTTGGGGAATGGCAGCCCATTCTTCACGGAGTGCTCCACTGAGGAGAGGTATCAATGTCGATCGGTGAGTCCTGGCACGAAGTCGGCCTTCCAAAATATCCGAAACGTGTTCTGTGTGATTCAGATCAGGACGCTGTGCAGGCCAGTCCATTACAGGGATGTTATCGTCGTGTAACCACTCCGCCACAAGTCGTGCGTTATGAACAGTTGCTCGATCGTGTTGAAAGATACAATCGCCATCCCGAATTGCTTTTCAACAGTGGGAAGCAAGAAGGTGTTAAAAACATCAATGTACGCCTGTGCTCTGATAGTGCCATGCAAAACAAGGGGTACAGGCCCCATCCATGAAAAACACGACCACACCGTAACACCTCCTCCTCCGAATGTTACTTTTGGCACTACACACACTGGCAGATGATGTTCACTGGGCATTCGCCATACCCACACCCTGTCATCGGATCGCCGCGTTGTGTATCGTGATTCGTCACTCCACACAGCGTTTTTCCACTGTTCAATCGTCCAGTGTTTACGGTCCTTACATCAAGCGAGGCGTCATTTGGCATTGGCCGGCGTGATGTGTGGCTTATGAGCAGCCGCTCGACCATGAAATGTAAGTTTTCTTACCTCCCGCCTAACTGTCATAGTACTTGCAGTGGATCCTGATGCAATTTGGAATTCCTGTGTAATGGTCGGGATAGATGTCTGCCTTTCACACATTACGACCCTCTTCAAGTGATTAGATTAGATTAGATTAGATTAGATTAGATTAGTACTTGTTCCATAGAACATGAATACGACACTTCGTCATGATGTGGAACGTGTCAGGTTAATAAAAGGTGTCTATACAAGAAATTACGTGACACTTAATATTTTTAATTTTTTTGTGGGTGTTGGGGAAATTACCCACTTACTATATCCAAAAATTCATCTAACGAGTAGAAGGAGTTGCCATTAAACATTCTTTTAATTTTCTTTTAAATGCTATATGGCTATCTGTCAGACTTTTGATGCTGTTAGGTAAGTGACCAAAGACTTTTATGGCAGCATAATTTACCCCTTTCTGAGCCAAAGTTAGATTTAACCTTGAGTAGTGAAGATCATCCTTTCTCCTAGTGTTGTAGCCACGTACACTGCTATTACTTTTGAATTCGTTCGGATTGTTAATAACAAATTTCATAAGTGAATATATATGTTGTGAGGCTACAGTGAAATCTCTAGCTCTTTAAATAAGTGTCTGCAGGATGATCTTAGATGAGCTCCAGTAATTATTCTGATTGCACGCTTTTGTGTAATGAACACTCTTTTACTCAGTGATGAGTTACCCCAGAATATGATGCCATACGAAAGCAGAGAATGAAAATAGGCGTGGTAAGCTAACTTACTGAGATGTATATCGCCAAAATTTGCAATGACCCAAATAGCATAAGTAGCTGAACTCAAACATTTCAGCAGATCCTCAGTGTGTTTTTTCCAGTTCAACCGCTCATCAGTGCATACGCCTAGAAATTTTGAATATTCTACCTTAGCTGTCAATTTCTGATCGAATTCTATATTTATTAATGGTGTCACTCCATTTACTTTGTGGAGCTGTATATACTGTGTTTTGTCAAAATTTAATGAGAGCCCATTTGCAGAGAACCATTTAATGATTTTCTGAAAAGCATCATTTACAATTTCACCAGTTAATTCTTGTCTGTTGGGTGTGATAGCTATACTTGTATCATCGGCAGAAAGTACCAGCTTTGCATCTTCGTGAATATAGAATGGCAAGTCATTAATATATATTAAGAACAGCAGAGGACCCAAGACCGAACCTTGCGACACCCCATTCTTGATTGTTCCCCAGTTTGATAAATCACCAGTTTTTTGCATATTACGTGAACTGATTATTTCAAATTTCTGCACTCTTCCAGTTAGGTATGATTTAAACCATTTGAGCACTGTCCCATTCATACCACAGTACTTGAGCTTATCTAGAAATATTCCATGATTTACACAAAAATGTGTGTGAAATCTTATGGGACTTAACTGCTAAGGTCATCAGTCCCTAAGCTTACACACTACTTAACCTAAATTATCCTAAGGACATACACACACAGCCATGCCCGAGGGAGGACTCGAACCTCCACTGGGAGCAGCCGCACAGTCCATGACTGCAGCGCCTTAGATCGCTCGGCTAGATTTACACAATCAAAAGCCTTTGACAGATCACAAAAAATCCCAACGGGTGACTTCAGGCTAGTCAGAGCATTTAATATTTCGTTAGTGAAAGTATATATAGCATTTTCCGTCGAAAAACCCTTCAGGAAACCAAACTGACATTTTGTTAAAACGGCGGTCTCTGTCAGTCAACAGACGAGATCAGCCTGGACGCTTTTGTGCTGTACGTGTCCCTGCACGTTTCCACTTCACTATCACATGGGAAACAGTGGACCTAGGGACGTTTAAGAGTGTGGAAATCTCGCGTACAGACGTATGACACAAGTGACACGCAATCAACTGAGCACGTTCGGAGTCCGTGAACACTGCGAAGCGCCCCATTCTGCTGTCTCACGATGTCTAATGACTACTGAGGTCGCTGATATGGAGTACCTGGCAGTAGGTGGCAGCACAATGCACCTAATATGAAAAACGTACGATTTTGGGGGTTTCGGGATACTTTTGATCATATAGTGTATGTCGTACGACATATCGATTTAACCGAAATTGTTTCAGGAATTCAATGTAAGATGTGCTATTTGTTTGACTCCTTACTATTTTCCTCTCATTATCATAATCATTAATTCCTGTCAGGGTATACATATATTTGCACTTTTAATCAATTTCTTTAAAATACACTCCTGGAAATGGAAAAAAGAACACATTGACACCGGTGTGTCAGACCCACCATACTTGCTCCGGACACTGCGAGAGGGCTGTACAAGCAATGATCACACGCACGGCACAGCGGACACACCAGGAACCGCGGTGTTGGCCGTCGAATGGCGCTAGCTGCGCAGCATTTGTGCACCGCCGCCGTCAGTGTCAGCCAGTTTGCCGTGGCATACGGAGCTCCATCGCAGTCTTTAACACTGGTAGCATGCCGCGACAGATTGGACGTGAACCGTATGTGCAGTTGACAGACTTCGAGCGAGGGCGTATAGTGGGCATGCGGGAGGCCGGGTGGACGTACCGCCGAATTGCTCAACACGTGGGGCGTGAGGTCTCCACAGTACATCGATGTTGTCGCCAGTGGTCGGCGGAAGGTGCACGTGCCCGTCGACCTGGGACCGGACCGCAGCGACGCACGGATGCACGCCAAGACCGTAGGATCCTACGCAGTGCCGTAGGGGACCGCACCGCCACTTCCCAGCAAATTAGGGACACTGTTGCTCCTGGGGTATCGGCGAGGACCATTCGCAACCGTCTCCATGAAGCTGGGCTACGGTCCCGCACACCGTTAGGCCGTCTTCCGCTCACGCCCCAACATCGTGCAGCCCGCCTCCAGTGGTGTCGCGACAGGCGTGAATGGAGGGACGAATGGAGACGTGTCGTCTTCAGCGATGAGAGTCGCTTCTGCCTTGGTGCCAATGATGGTCGTATGCGTGTTTGGCGCCGTGCAGGTGAGCGCCACAATCAGGACTGCATACGACCGAGGCACACAGGGCCAACACCCGGCATCATGGTGTGGGGAGCGATCTCCTACACTGGCCGTACACCACTGGTGATCGTCGAGGGGACACTGAATAGTGCACGGTACATCCAAACCGTCATCGAACCCATCGTTCTACCATTCCTAGACCGGCAAGGGAACTTGCTGTTCCAACAGGACAATGCACGTCCGCATGTATCCCGTGCCACCCAACGTGCTCTAGAAGGTGTAAGTCAACTACCCTGGCCAGCAAGATCTCCGGATCTGTCCCCCATTGAGCATGTTTGGGACTGGATGAAGCGTCGTCTCACGCGGTCTGCACGTCCAGCACGAACGCTGGTCCAACTGAGGCGCCAGGTGGAAATGGCATGGCAAGCCGTTCCACAGGACTACATCCAGCATCTCTACGATCGTCTCCATGGGAGAATATCAGTCTGCATTGCTGCGAAAGGTGGATATACACTGTACTAGTGCCGACATTGTGCATGCTCTGTTGCCTGTGTCTATGTGCCTGTGGTTCTGTCAGTGTGATCATGTGATGTATCTGACCCTAGGAATGTGTCAATATAGTTTCCCCTTCCTGGGACAATGAATTCACGATGTTCTTATTTCAATTTCCAGGAGTGTATTACACTATTTCTTGAGTATGCAAATAATGTCGGATCTTGACTTATTCTGGCCTTTAAATTTCCCTCTTCCTCGTACATGAGATTTTAATTCCCTTGAGTATCCACGGCTTAGTTTTGTAAATGGATGTTGTGGATAACTTTCAGGCAATCAATTTTCTAATGTTGAAACAAATTGATTATAAAACAAATTTAATTTGTCTTTATCATCTCTTCTGCATATGACTCAACTCATACCACATCCGTTACCATTCTCTTAAAACGTTGTATCCTGTTGCCCCCAGTAAGCTTCGTTGCTTTATATGAACCCCCCCTCCCCCAGGGATACAAGGTACTGTGTTGTTTATTTCCAATGATTGTGCATTATGATCAGATAGTCCATTGACACTGTCCTGAGCACTATCTATAAAAATGTTATTAATCAGTGTCCTATTATCTTGCTGCACGTGTGTTGGTAAATTGACTTCTCAAATTTGATTCAGACTCAAAAAAATTATTCTAGTTCATTTCTCCTGTCCGTATCTTATATGTTCTGTTTCTTCTTCTCTCACAGGTTACTCAATAATGCATCTAGATTTCTGGTAAGTAGCTGAATGTTTCCTTGAGAAGATCTGAGACTGCAGTAAAAACTCACAAACACATGCTGCTAAGTTCTTATACACACAAAAACTATTCGTTTCAGTATTTTTGACTTTATGTCCAACTTTTAAATATATTGCAATTCCCCATTTTTGCACGGACTCCACACGAAAGTGATACTAGTCTGTAATCCCTGATATTTAACTTCTAGATCCATTGGTTACGTGGTGTCCAGAGAGGCACAGAACATATACCACTTCAGAATTTTTCACATATTCTAGAAGTAGCAGAAGTTCATCTATCTCATTCTTCAACTCCTTAATTTAATTTAATTTTTCTGGAAACTATTACATATATTACGATACTGCCCTGCTCTGATTTAATTCACTACTGTCTGTCTGACATTTTAACCTAAAAACGGGCCCCTTTGACTCCAGCAATCACAGGGATTTTGTCTTGTTTGGATGTAGCCCTCCTTGCCCCCTTATACTTTCTGCAAGATGCTCAGCTAATATTACCTTGCCCCTTCCAGTCAGATGCAGGCCATCATTTATGTATCCCCATCTCTCAAATGCTACAAAATTGAGTTCGAATTGTGAAACTCTCAACTGAGTACTACGCAAGTGTAGAGAAATGTAACATACTTGCGTGATTCCTCGCCCCTTGTCTAAGGTGATCTGCCAATGTGAGGCACAAAATCAGTATTAGTCAGGTGTCTTACTCCACGAAACTTTTGAATT
This sequence comes from Schistocerca cancellata, assembly GCF_023864275.1. Taxonomy (NCBI): domain Eukaryota; kingdom Metazoa; phylum Arthropoda; class Insecta; order Orthoptera; family Acrididae; genus Schistocerca; species Schistocerca cancellata. Next base: position 644,947,824 of record NC_064628.1, on the reverse strand, counting down.
TGCTCTTCCTCATTCTAAGCTCAAGTCCTTATGTGTATGATAATCCTGTTAATGTCAATGATGTCTACAACACGTCATACACTATCATCAGACTTATCGACAGCTAATAGCCCGTTACAATACAGAATCATAGATGGTTCTATAATTTACCATTCCAGCATTTTCCTTATTTCCTGAGTGACAGCCAATCGTTTCACCCAATGGATGGAATAGGAAGTATGGCACTATGTGTCATGTGGTACACCATTGAGGTGGCATACATAGCGTCTGATAGCCCGTGACATTCCTTCAAACACTTTGGCATACTATAGAAAAATACTTCCTAAGCTTGTGCAGTGCTCATGACCTAAGGATGTAGACTGCCCTATTCTTTATTCTATGTTTTCCTGCACGTCGGTCGCGGTAGTGAACGCCAGCAACTGATCACCTAAATAAGTGGACTTGTTGCTTATCATTTTAACTTGCAAGCTCTGATAATACGAGTATTTACGGTGCCCTACTTCAGATTTTAACAAATTCAGCTGTACTGTACCTTCTGTAATAGTCATGTGACATTGCCTCTAGTTCAGTTGTTACGTCCCTTTAATGAAGAAATTCTATGACTAGCCTATTTTTCTGTGTTTTTATTCACAATTAAAGATTCGATCTCTTGAAACATGTATCGTATGGCTACATTTTTAGTGTCATTGGTATACAGACTTGCCATTTTACGTTGTGTATCGCTTCAAGCATTTTACGATTACTAACTGGCAAGGTACATACACATTTTTCTGTACCAGGCTTATTGAACACAGCCCCAGAATTACTGTAGTTAGGATACCGCCTGCTTACACTTTTAGTGCTGACTGTGATTCTATTACACATCAGTTATCGCAGTTCTCACCATGAGAATGCAATTTATTCATCATATCATTACCATAATCGTATTTGATCAATTGGATACATTGATCGCTGTCCATGTTCTACCCTTCGACTGCCACGTTGGAGCTTAATGTCGTCTTTGGTCATTTTCCATCTTCAGTCTAGACAGACGGCTAGCAGTTCTGTCACGTGACTAATCTGAACTGTGCCATTCTGGTTCGGATTAACTGGAATATTTTGCTGTGTGTCTGCCACCGATGATCATTATGAACATTACTATATTCAAGATTAACCTGTCATTGTGGCGCCTTTGTTTGCACTTGTTCATGAGACTGTTGCAATTATTATAATTATTGTTGTCGCTACCATTCTGTTGGCCTCGTAAGCCATTCTCTAGCAGGATATGACTCGTACACTGGTTTTATCCTGAATTCTGGCTGTGACTATGTCTATTAAACTTGAGACGTTGCCTTTGCATCCTGATGAATCAGGTCAGTGGAATCTAATACAGACAGGAATTGCTCCAAGTTAGGTTCTGACAATGTAACGAGTTTTGCTCTTATATGCACAAGTAGTCTGGGTTTTAAAATCTGTGGCATATCCCGGTGTGTCATTGATTTCTCCCAATATCTCATTTTGCTAATATACTTCGCAAATTATTACCTGAGATTTCCTTGTCATGCATGGAACAGTTCTGCATTAAAAACCTTCTTTACGAAGTTGTTCCTGGACTCCAGCAGACCAGTACTTTGCGAGAAAAGCCTTCTCAAATTCTCTTCGTACGTTTCAGGGGATTCTGCAGCTTTGTAGCCCCTAACGCGACATTGCCCAAGATGTAACCACTTACCAGCCTAATTTTCTGAGCATCTGTCTACGATTTAGGCATTGCAGCTTGAAAAGAATAGATGAACACAACAGAGTGTGTTGTTCTTTCATCTGATGCGAAAATTTTAAACTACCTGTGGCATGTCAAATATCCTCTAACATGATTGTATTTAACAGTGTAGCTGCTATGGTAGCAGACTGTGATTCACGCATCAGTGCCACGGATAGTTCCTGTTGTCCTTGCTACGGCAGATTTAACACAGGCTCAGGAATGCGCCCATTCTCTGATCCTTGTCCTGTAGGGTGATTATCTTGCACGATATCTCCCATTCTGGCCAGTTGTCTTTTCACATTATCTATTTGTTCATGGACAGCATCCTGCCACCATGAAGAGTTTTGGTCTAGTCTTTGCGTAGCGTTATACAACTCAAACTCCGTTTGACTCTCCGCAAGGTCATGTTCCACTATGGCGCCGTTCGTAATTTTAGGAACCACAGTATGAACTTTCTTTTCTATGGCTTGGTCTATTGCTGTATTCTTTGCGGTTATCCAAGCCTTATTGTTTCCCTTGTTGTTCAATTTGCTCCTGCAGTGGTGTTTGCTCTTCTGTTGTCATATTATCCATCTTCGTGGATATTCTGCAGGGCTGCGGTCAAATAAGACTGCATCAGCTGAATTTCGGTAATTTCGTTTGCTAGTTTCTCTACCACTTTCGATAAATCAAGCGCTGAAGTGTCTTGGTTCCCTGCGAGTTCGTAAGTTTTGAATGTGATAGTATCCTGTTTATGTGCCATTGTCTCCCGATTTTGAGCTATTGTCTCCAGATTTTGCGACAATTTTGTCATGATTAATGACATACCTTCCAACTTTTTACAAGTACCTCGACCTAATAAGTCGACTGCCTTTCTTGTGACGTGGCTTCTTCCGCTCCAGATTCCAAAGCGACAATATTACATTCTTTCGTTTCCACAGCTAACTTTTGCTACCTGATTTTCACCATAGTTTAAAATTACCATAGATCTGGTAAATACAATGCCTATTTTGCAAATACACTGGTTCTTAATGCTATCCCGCTGTCAAGTGATAAAAGTGATTGCAACGTAAGACGCTTGGCAATGAAAAAATAATTACTTTCTGCGCAAACTAAATTAATACTCGGCGGCATTCCGATGAGAGCGACCCTATAGGCATTTCCCATTTGCCTGCCGGAGTGGCCGTGCGGTTCTAGGCGCTACAGTCTGGAGCCGAGCGACCGCTACGGTCGCAGGTTCGAATCCTGCCTCGGGCATGGATGTGTGTGATGTCCTTAGGTTATTTAGGTTTAAGTAGTTCTAAGTTTTAGGGGACTGATGACCTCAGAAGTTAAGTCCCATAGTGCTCAGAGCCATTTAAACCATTTCCCATTTAGGTTCGCACTCATCAGCCAAAGCGCCAAGTGTCAAAAAATTTAGTCTGCGCGGTCAGTATCGACCCCTAGACTGATTATTGTCAGAGGACGCAAATTTTCGACAAAAATTACTGGAATTTCGGTACTGAATGAAATTACGCTCTCTTCCTAGACAAATTTACAGAGCTGAAATTTGAGTTCTCCTCAGAAATTACCTGTTTACAAGTTTGTCTGTATGAAAAACTGAAGTTTAAAATAACGGTTTTTCTGCTCCGCCGGCGAATTCCTTTATAACTTTTATTTATAACTAGCGACAAGTAAAGGAAGAAACACAGAGTTTTACTGAAAATGTATGCCTGTAGTGATTTGCGAAATCCCTTTCACATGCAATCTGGTAAGGTAACCGGAAGTACTTTGCATCTCAACGCTCCGAGCTGCAGACACAGAAGCAGGCCCCATTTGAAGTTTACCTGCATGGTGGTGAGACGTAGCTTGTGACGAAAACTGGTCACTGCCCATCTGCCACCGTATCCTGCAAAAGCTATACCTACGATGTTTCAGCGTCTTACTATGTATGCAGCCGGCACTGCAGCACTAAAACACCTTCAATTTAATTATAACCACCAAGTACATTCTTTAATGATTCGAAATTGAAGTGTAAATATTGAGAGTCAATGAAACGATTAAAAAGTAGGAAAATGGAGCAGTTCGTGGAAAGATAATTAATATGATTATTGTGGTTTCAATATTGGACTGCCACAATGTAGATGCGCGGAAAATGTTGAAGCAAGTCCCATGTTATCCTCGTCAGGTGTGATTATTGTTTCATTCCCCTGGGATTTATCAGTTCATTAAACTTCAAAAGTTAGCATATCGATGACGTATAGGAAAAGAGCAGTCGCAAACACAACCATCTCTATTTTGGAAAACTTCATACTGTAAGTGCAACGTATACAGTTCATAGACAATCTCATCAAATTTACGTGGACGCCCCTATGTAATGCGGAATGGACCAGCAGATGTCAAGAGAGGCAAAACTACTAATAAGGAAGCAGGGAATATTTCGTTGGCAGCAGAAAAGCAGTAACAGCGGAAACGATCTGTCAGGCTCAGTAACTTCGAATGTGGACTAGTCATTGGATGTCACCTATGTCGACTGTTGTTGATGTAACTGCAAAGTAAAAACACAACAGAATACAGCGAACTAAGTAGTCATTAGACATCGTGAGAGAGCAGAATGTGGCGTTCCGCGGAACTCAAGGACTTAGAACGTGCTCAGGTGATTGGGTGTCACTTGTGTCATACGCCTGTACGTGAGTTTTCCACACTCCTAAACGTCCCTAAGTCCACTTTTCCGATGTGATAGTGAAGTGGAAACGTGAAGGGACACGTACAGCACAAAAGCGTACAGGCCAACCTCTTCTGTTGACTGACAGAGACCGCCGACAGTTGAAGAGGGTCGTAATGTGTAATAGGCAGACATCTATCCAGAACATCACACAGGAATTCCAAACTTCATCAGGATTCACTGCAAGTACTTTGACAGTTAGGCAGGAGGTGAGAAAACTTGGATTTTGTGGTCGAGCGGCTGCTAATAAGCCACACATCACGCCGGTAAATGCCAAAAGACGCCTCGCTTGGTGTAAGGAGCGTAAACGTTGAACGATTGAACAGTAGAAAAACGTTGTGTGGAGTGACGAATCACGGTACACAATGTGGCGATCCGATGACAGGGTTTGGGTATGGCGAATGCCTGGTGAACGTTATCTGCCAGCGTGTGTAGTGCCAACAGTAAAATTCGGAGGCGGTGGCGTCATGGTGTGGTCGTGTGTTTCATGGAGCGGGCTTGCACCCCTTGTTGTTGTACGTGGCACTATCACAGCACAGGGCTACACTGATGTTTTAAGCACCTTCTTGCTTCCCACTGTTGAAGAGCAATTCGGGGATGGTGATTGCATTTTTCAACACGATCGAGCACCTATTCATAATGCACGGCCTGTAGCGGAGTGGTTACACGACAATAACATCCCTGTAATGGACTGGCCTACACAGAGTCCTGACCTGAATCCTATAGAACAACTTTGGGAAGTTTTGGAACGCCGACTTCGTTCCAGGCCTCGCCGACCGACGTCAATACCTCTCCTCAGTGCAGCACTCCCAAAGAAACCTTCCAGGACCTGACTCAACGTATATCTGTGAGAGTGGAAACTATCATCTAGGCTAAGGGTGGGCCAACACCGTATTGAATTCCAGCATTACCGATGGAGGTAGCCACGAACTTGTAAGTCATTTTCAGCCACGTTTCCGGATACTTTTTTCACACAGTATATATAATGTTAACTGTGAAGTTCGAAGAAGCTGCTGTTACAGTATTGGCATGTGTGTCGCTGTTAGGGCGTGTTCGACTTATTGCGCTTAAGAAAACATTAAAACGGTATAGATATGGACACATTTACTGCATTGTGGACTGCATTGTGAACCGCATACAGTAGAGGCACAGTTTGGAGACGGTGAATGTATTAGCATGGCAACGTGCCCTGTCATAAATCAGCGTCTGTGAGGGGGCAGTGGTCTGTGAACAGTAACTTTCCTGAAATAGACTGGCCAGCGCAGAGACCCGACATGATCCCAACTGAACTTATGAGAGCTGACTTAGAACGTCGACTTCGCTCTAGACCCCAGCGTCCATTACTGCTGACCTCTCCACAAACATTCAGACATCTCACTGAAATCACATTGTCTTTATTTGTGACAAACGTGTTTTTTAACAAACCTATGAGGAATTTGCTTCACACTTTCATTACAAATTCAACATGGCATGTGTGATACAATCATAATGGAACAGAACATATTAAAATTTTCTTGGAGACCTGAAGATGACACTCTCAACTGTTGAAACCTGCCATCAGGAATAAATAGCACTGAATATGATTTTGGCTGTTGAAGGTTTCTTAAAAGCATCCCCATCAGAGTTCATGCCGTCATAAAGCCGAATGGTGGATACACAACATATTAATCCCAACTTCTAGGTGTGCCGATATTTTTCATCAGATAGTGTATATAGTTTCAATCAGTTTTTTATCCTTTCACCAAATAATACGTCATGTGAATCTGCTGTGCATAATTGTCCGTTACACGTTATTGTTTCTTAAGCGACTTATTCGTCAGTTGCCTTTTAAATTCGTTAACATTCAAATAGACTTTTACCTCTATGAATGATAGAACAGAAACTTATCCGTTTTCACCATAATTTTTATTCAGGTTCGGACGTTCGAAGTGATATACTTCTTCTTGTAAGGGTAATGTTTTCTGTGAAAACGTTTCTTGAAGTCCATGAAAGTCATTCTTGAAATTTCGGCAATATTTTCCATGTAAGTAGATTACAAATTAAGATTGTTACTCAGTGTCAGCCCATTCAAATTCTGATACTGTAGTTTGCCAACGAATTACAACAGCTGTACTCGAAAGAGTTATACGGCAAAGTTTTAATTTGCCTTCTTCAGTTGAACCGCGGACCTATTCCGAGGAAAACAAACTGGAGCATTTGTCTTTCTCTCTTTCCTGCCAGCGTCGGTTACAACCGGGAAAATCAGTTTCTGCTTCACAGACATCTTTACACAACTCTCAAGTTGCGAGAAAGCTCTGCCATTTTTATGTTCGAGCATGCAATTCGAAGAATCGTTCGTGTTCCGTGAAATGTCAGAACTCTGCTGGTCGATTGTTAAGTGAGCTGTTGCGTGTTGGGCCGTGAGTAGATCGATGTGCTGTTCATTATTCAGCGAGATCGACCAGCTGACGCATGTGAAATGTATACACGCGTCTTTCGCTGACGCTATGTAGGCTGCTCTACTGGTTGCAAAGTGTGTGTTAGTAGATCAGGGCGTACGAGGCATTTTCCAGCTGCGTGTAGCTGCTGAAGGACTATTCTACACAGTACAATACTTTACTACGACAATTTATCCCGAAACTTTATGGACATATCGATTCGAATGCTAAATAAGCCTTAACAGGATATTTCTATATGAGTAACTAATGGATATTTAGTTTTTTGTTCACATAAACGGCCTACACACTGCAGGAACGACGAGCGGGGTAACTAGGGCAACTGGCGGCCATTGGAAACGCTAAGTATTCGTCCCCGCCTTCCTCCCCTGTTGACAGTTAACTATTTTTAGTTTCATACTCATCACTGCTTAGCATGTATATTTCTTTATTGACGTCAACACGAGTTTAGGATGAAGTAAAAGATACACATTTCAATAACAGCACCGTCAGTACAAAAAGTTTCGAAACTGGATTAATAAAAATACTGAAAAAATTTAATATGGTGGTTTTAATGCTTCAGATGTTCTACGTATTCTTCTCCCCACTTCAGCACAACTCACGGAACGTTCATACAAGCAAATAAAACTGTCAGAATACCCCTTTTTTGGGATGTTGTTCAACTTGTGCTTCACGTTCGCTTGAATGTCGGTTATGTAGTCAAAACGTTGAGGGTTCGTATTGATAACACCAAGTCTCGTCACCAGTAATGATTTTTTTCGTAGAAAAGAAATATACGTGATTTGCCTTTCAATGAAGTTGCGTCAGGCGTCCACTTGTTGCTTTTGTTCGGGACACAAGATGTGCGGGACAAAATTCTCTCCTTAAAATATAACATTCTGAGGAATGTCTTGAGCAGTTGATTTAGGGATGGTGCAGCTTTGCGATTCATGGCACAAAAACGTCGACACTCTACGGCCGCAAGTTCATTACTTAACATCGCCTTTTCACAACTGACTGGTTGAATGCACACCTATTGTTCGCAATTATTAGTTTAAGCTGACACCGTAATTATAGCCCAGACATTTCAGAATTTTTTAGACGAACGTTGTATGTATAAATCTGTGTTTCCGACTGAGCTTGTTTCTTGTCAATACGTAGATCACGGAATCGAAGGAACAGTTTCAAAAATAATGTTGCAGATTCTCTTACCTCCAACACGAGGGAGAAAAACGTTAGAAGAATAGCAGAGATGACAGTAATAAGTTGTTTTTACTGAAACAGCCGTCAGTTAATTCAGTTATCCGCCGCTGAGCGACAAAGAGATTGCATATGCAGGTCCAGAAAACAGTAAATAAAGCGCTTCACTTATATTCAGACTCTTCAATAAAGCAGCACCCTCTGTTTAAAATATCTTGTATGTACTTCTTCTGACCTTTTCGCTTTGCAGATGTAAAATGTATCATTAGATGGAAAATACACTCATGCTCATCTCATAAATTAAGGATAATGCTGATACATGGTGAAACAACGCTTTGGTGGGCGGTTTGCGGGTTTAAATCACTTCGGGGTATGACCATGCGATGCATTTGACCTGCGGTCGTCACACGGTGGCGCTGGCAGCAGTCCACTTACGCAGAGGTGTGTTGGTGCATGTCAGAGTACGGTGCAGCGAGTAAGTGCGAAGACGTTTTTTAGAGGCGCTAATAGTGAATGTGTATTGCAAATGGCTCAAAGAGCACATATTGATGAAGTTATGACGGGTAGAATACTAGGGTCACTGGAGGCTGATCAAACACAGCAGATCGTAGCAAGGGCCTTCCGTGTGCCACAAAGTGTGATCTCAAGATTATGGCAACGATTCCAGCAGACAGGAAACGTGTCCAGGCGCTACTGTACGGGACGTCCAAAGTGTACAACACCACAAGAAGACCAATATCTCACCATGAGTGCCCACAGACGGCCACGGAATACTGCAGGTAGAATTGCTCGGGACCTTACCGCAGCCACTGGTACAGTTGTCTCCAGACACACACTCTACAGACGACTGAAAAGACATGGTTTATTCGCCCAGAGACCTACAAGGTGCATTCCACTGACCCCTGGTCACAGGAGAGCCCGTAAAGCCTGGTGTCACGAACACAGTACATGATCATTGGAACAGTGGTCCCAGGTTATGTTCAGGGACGAGTCCACGTGTAGCCTGAACAGTGATTCTCGCCGGTTTTCATCTGGCGTGAACCAGGAACCAGATACCGACCCCTTAATGTCCTTGAAAGGGACCTGTATGGAGGTCGTGGTTTGATCGTGTAGCGTGGGATTATGATTGGTACACTTACACCCCTGCATGTCTTTGACAGAGGAACTGTCAGGTATATCGGTACGTCATTTTGCACCAATATGGCCGCCGTTTCAGGGGTGCAGTGGGTCCCACCTTCCTCCTGATGGATGATAACGCATGGTCCCACCGAGCTGCCATCGTGGAGAAGTACCTTGAAACAGAAGTATCAGGCGAATGGAGTGGCCTGCCTGTTCTCCAGACCTGAACCCCATCGAGCACGTCTGGCATGCTCTCGGTCGACGTATCGCTGCACTTCTTCAAACCCCTATGACGCTTCAAGAGCTTCGACAGGCACCGGTGCAAGAATGGGAGGTTATACTCGACCACCTGATCCAGAGTATGCCAACCCGTTGTGTAGCCTGTGTACGTGTGTATGGTGATCATATCCCATATTGATGTCGGGATACATGCGCAGGAAACAGTGGCGTTTTGTAGCACATGTGTTTTGCGACGGTTTTCTCAGCTTATCACCAATACCGTGGATTTACAGATTTGTGTCGTGTGTGTTCCCTATGTGCCTTTGCTATTAGCGCCAGTTTTGTGTAGTGGCACGTTGTGTGGCACCACATTCTGCAATTATCCTTGATTTATGAGCATGAGTATACTTACATTGAACACTAAACTGCTATTAATTGCATTGCCGCTCACATACATGTTAAGAAGACTTACTCTCAACTAGAATAACTTCCGAATCCGTTAAACAGACCAAGGAAATACATAGACTAATTATGTTAATTGTTACTCTGGTGCTGCAACACTGATCCGAAGTTACAGGGCAAAACTCGAGCGTATCTCTGAGAAGCGATGGGCCTTGGATGCGTTGTAGGAGGTGGTCAGCACTCTACAGCACACTCCCATTGATACCCGCTACATGAAAATGAAATACATAATCTCTGCACATACGTAGCGAACACATATTTCAACAAATTCTAAAAGTTGTACAGTGCTGACTATATACGAGCACATATGGTCGGCTGTTGCAAGGATGTGTGACACAAATACCTTTGTGACACTACAACCTCCAGACAGTCCAGTGCAACACTGATTGCAACAATAATGCGATTCTTTCTTCCTTGTTCCATTACCGATCAATGCAAAGCCCTTAAAAACAAAACAATAACTCAAAACATATTCCTTACACGTTCAATGCGTAGCGTGACTTCGCATATGGAGAGAGGCCCCATTTAGCAGTCGTAAGCAGGACACAAACGTCTACAAACCAGGTGCAGGCAGGTCTTACGGAAATGTTGCTCAGCACAACCCAATCCGAATTGGCTATGAGTGCCTTTCATACACTGATCAAAAGTATCAGAACACCTGTTAATCGACATTAATATGGGTTACGTCGCCTTTTTCTTTAGGGTGGCCTCAACTCTGCTGGAGACACTTTCAATGAGGAGTCTGATTGTATGTGAAGGAATGGCAGCCCATCCTTCCTCATGAGCCGAAAGCAGAGATGATAGTGAAGTCGGACGCTAAGGTCTGGGGCGAAGTCGACTTACTAACTGATCCCAAAGGTGCTCCGACGGGTTCAAGTCGGTAAGCGGGGAAGTGCAGTTCATTTCTGGAATGTTATTGTCCACAAATCATTGCCTTATAGGCGCTGTTTTTATGGCAAGGTGCACTGTCGTGCTGATACAAATTATCATCATCTCCGAACTGTACCTTACTGTACGCAGCAGACGATGTTGAAAACTGTGTTCACATGTTTTCACATTAAGCGTTTTCTTGAGCTTTTTAAAGGGACCACTCCCTCAGCACGACAAATACCCCCACACAGTAGCACCACATTTTCCATACTTCACTGTTGGTACTACACATAATGGCAGGTAAGTTTCTCCAAGCATTCGCGAAATCCAAACCCTCCCGTGGAAATGGCAGCCGGTGTAGCGTGATTCACCATTCCAATATCACTCGTTTTCAATCATCCACTGACAAGTGACGTCACTCTTTACGCCACCTCCAATGCTGACAACGGAAATCTTTGGCTCTTGGAGAAGCTGCTCGACTATTGTAGCCCGTTCTTCGTACAGACGGTCAGTGAGCTTGCTGGATTGCTAGTAGTCTTCACGACTGATTCCTTCAAGTGGTTTCGTGCAATTTTTTTTACTACCACCCTTCATAATGATCCATAGTGCCCGCCCGTCAGTACGTGAGGCCTTCCTGGTCTTCGTTTGGCTGTTGTTATTGCTTCGTTTTTCCACTACATAATCACGTCACCACCAGTGGGCTTTGACAGCTTTGGAAGGAGTGAGATGTCCCTGATGGATACTTAAGTGACATCCAATGACTATTCTACGTCCAGAGTCAATGATCTCTCCTGACCGACATATTCTACTATTACTGCTTCCCTTCTGACAACATATACGTAGCATTCCTCTTCTGCTTTTATAATGGCGGGTCCGTCTCACGTAGCGTCTAGTGGACAATTACGGATTTCGTCGGTGTGTCCGGAATCTCTGATCAAATTATATACATGTCCACCCCTTTCCTATTATAGTATGCTACAGTCCTACAAATTTCTTCTTCTTCCATCTCCTATTTCGCCCTCCTTACTCAAATTTTTTCGGGTGTCACAGAATTGCGCTGCCACAGAAACGGTGTCCAAGGCACGCACTCAGGTTGCCGAACCGCAGTTATATCACTGGCGACAACCTACGCTGAATGGAGCTCTGGAAGGTGACAACTACCAGTCATGATGTATGCCTTAACATGTAATGTACGGTCCGGCCATATTAATGTGCCCATTGTCTATGTTCAGAGTCAACGTGCAATAACCACTCACAGACGGCAGTAGCGGAGAGTACACGAAGCGTGTCAGGGAAATGTGGAAAACAATGCAGTCGTTGACGTAATGGATAAACAGAGTGATTTTTCTAACGTTCTAAAGGGCAAAATAATTGGCTTTTCGGGCCAAAGGTGAAAGCATGTCCGAAGTACCTAACAAGGAACCACTAGAGTGCAAGGTCCCGAAAGGCCAATGATGGTTACAGCATTCGACGTCCCACATATTGTCTACTATGCGTCACAATATTGGCTGCTAACGGCAACAGGGAACGGGATTGGAGGTATCCAGTGGAGAGCGCAGCATGGTTCTACGGAGCCTAGTTGAACTGCTTAGTCGACGAGTAACTCACAACAGCGCTACAGTGCTAGCGGTGTTGATAAAAACCAGTGCAATGGCAACGATAAGCAAAGCAAACATTGCATTATAGTTACAACAATAGTTGCTGAAGTTGACATTTCGTTATAAAGGAACACAAGGAATTGTGCATAGTGGGAAAGAAGTGGGGCAATGGGAGTCTGTGGCATGTGTGGTGTCGTATACGATCGACTGTGCAGATAATGTACACGAGGAGTACAGCGATAACGATGAAAGTGGTACCGACACAGGTGTCGAGATATGTAGCTGTTCGTCCTTCTTGGACAGGGAGTCACAAATCCCATCCTCAGTAAAACGTACTAAAAGACAATAGTTGTACAACGAGCGGGTACTAAACATAATTATGTACATAGAAGATCATCTGCAGGATAATAAAAAAATTATGAACAGATTTCGAATAATTCCGCAGCAGTATGACAGTGTAGTGGATAAAAAAACTAATGAAATTCAAAGGAGGGACCCCTAGATGCACTTGTTACAAAGACAGGTGTTCGTACGTTTCAAGGATGCTCGATACAATTTATAGGACGTGCATGATATGACCTACTATGCAACGCAGCTGTATGAGTATATGCTGATGTCTCAACAGTTTTCGCCACACGTTTCCAGACGCGTGCATCGAAACTCTCATTGTTATTTTGCGTATAGGCACCTGTAAATATTTTAAACAATAATCATTGGACAGAAACTCGTGTACTGATTGAATCTTTTCTGGGACTAATTCATTGTGTTCCTACAGGGTGTGTTCGGAAAGTAAGTTAAATGACTTTTTCCTACTAACCTCGAAGGTTTTAGTGTAACAGCTCTTGGGAAGGCAACATGTTCTTTGCCAGTCGCCTCCTGACCAGTGCCCAGGGCGAATTGCTCCCAGTGCGTACCTGTGTTCGAATGATGCCGTGGGAGATCAGAATACAACATCTGCTTAAACTATTGTGGAAAACTAATCAAAAATCACACAAGCCAAGGCCATTAATATGTTATGCGTAATCGACCCTGGTCTGGCCCAATTTGCTGTTTCGCAAGTTAGAGCGATGCGCTTACGCTATGCGAGCAGGTTAACCTTCCTATACTGATATTTACAGTAATTACTTCTAGATTAATTTGCACATGTGTATTAGCAAAGGAACGGTTACTTTGGGAAAAAAAGAAAAGAAAACGTCCCTTCTCCTGCAGCAGTAAGTTGGTGTTCTTATCTAATACTTCAAACGAAATACCAATGTACTCGTAACTCCACAAAGACAACTATCAGCAGGCTATATAACGGCAAACTAACGTTCTGTCTAATACAAATTTAGAGGTGTCATCAATTTTCATTCCAGAATCCGGGAATTCTGATAAGTTGCAGAAAGAATAGCTACTGAGGTATTATTTTACTTTGTTGTTAAATGTTAGTGGAGTTTCAGTTTCCCGTCTGACGCCCACGGGCGAGCGATTTATAGTCTTGAAATGTATCTTATTTAGATCGCGGTGGAATCTTATGCAGATCATGTACTTCGTGATATCTTTCTCGTCGTTCGCGTAAAGGAGGACGTCCCACCACATGTTTAGTTTGACAGCCATTCGGCGGCAGAACGGGCGGAATTAAGAGAATTGGTAGACGTTATCTGCGCGTGGAAAAAGACACCAGTTCTAAACTCTCGCCAATCCGCGCGTGCGCACTGCATTGCGTTAACGTCCACATGTTCGGAAAGGAGTACTAAGAGTATACTTTCTGCTTGATATTGTTTACTGTGTACTGTTGTAGCTGACACCTGTGGCCAGCACCTAACATCAAGTTTTCATAATGGAGACTTCTGAGCACTTTTCAGTGAGCAAGTTTTCATAAATGCAGTAATTAAACAAAAGCAATAGTTTTTACAAGCAGACTTTCTTTTATAGAAGCTGTTTGCGAAAACCATTTTTTGTACTGGTTGCTTCGTATTCTAGAAATGGAACGGTACAAACAAGCACTCAGTATCCTAATCCAAGTGTATAGTGAATGCAAGTTTCTGTCTGATCCTCAGGACCGGCTGTATCAAAATAAGATGCCACAGCAATCGTTTATTTCTAAGTAAATAAGCATAAAACTTTAAATGTGCAATTTTCGATTTGTATTCGTAGCTCCTTAAAGGACAAAAGTTCACGTTTGATTTGATTACATCTTTAGCTTTATTTCAGCATGCTAGGAAGGAGAAACTGGCTATAGTCGGTAACAGAGTTCGCTCGCAAGATGAATAAACAAACTGTTAAGTCTTATTTCCGATTAAGTGGAACTGCCTCAAAAAAAAAAAATGGTTCAAATGGCTCTGAGCACTATGGGACTTAACATCTGTGGTCATCAGTCCCCTAGAACTTAGAACTGCTTAAACCTAACTAACCTAAGGGCATCACACACATCCATGCCCGAGGCAGGATTCGAACCTGCGACCGTAGCAGTCGCGTGGTTCCGGACTGAGCGCCTAGAACCGCTAGACCACCGCGGCCGGCAGTGGAACTGTATCCTCAGTACTATGTCACTTTAGCGAATTCCTTCCTACGACAACGAGAGCAGCTTGTACAAACAATCCATGTCCTCTAACACGAAGTTCCAAAGTTCCTTCGGATTTTCTGCCTTAGTTCGTTCTAGGAAAGGTATCTCCATGTCATCTTTTCTTCTTCGCAGCCAGGGCCGGACCCATCAACGACTGGTTTCTCGTCGTTCACAGTCTGCCCTAATCCTAAAGGTTATAGACACTGGCAGTGGCTCCAAATACAACTGCTTCCTCAAATTACTATATGGTGTATAAATCTAAATTTAGATAAAATGTCATTATGGAAGCAAGTGTCATCCCGGAAATTTTTAATTGGAATTAACGACTTTACAAGGAATCAGACAGTCTCCATCCAGTTTCTTAGCACACTGGACTCGCATTCGGCAGAACGGCGGTTCAAACCCGCGTCCGGACATACTGATTTAGGTTTTCCGTGATTTCCTTAAATCGCTTAAAGAAAATGCCAGGATGGTTCCTTTGAAGAAGCACGGCCGCTTTCCTCATCATTCCTTAATCAGAGCTTGCGCTCTGTCTCTAATGACCTCGTTCCCGACGAGACATTAAACACTAATCTCCCCCTCCTTCCAGTTTCGCGTGTTACTGCCGTCTAGGACGCCTACGCAGACTAAGTCCATGAATATCAAATGTGTATCGTGTAATCGGTCGATGCAGTTCCAAACATGTACGCTGCTCCATAGGGAGTCTTCACCTTCGCCTGCATCGTGTAATAGGGGCTGTGTGCAGATGCGCTGTATGCGCCGTCTTCTCGAAAGTCTCTGACGCTATTCTACATTCTGCTCACCGCAGTAAGAGATCATAAATGGTTCAAATGGCTCTAAGCACTACTGGGACTAAACATCTGAGGTCATCAGTCCCCTAGACTTAGAACTACTTAAACCTAACTAACCTGAGGACATCACACACATCCATGCCCGAGGCATGATTCGAACTTGCGACCGAGCAGCCGCGCTCTGCCGCACTGAAGCGACTAGAACCGCTCGGCCACAGCGGCCGGCCAGACAAAAAGTGTCCGGCGCAGTTGTTAATCATTACTGCTGATACAATGGCATGTTATCAAGATTTAAGTGAGTTTGGACGTGGTGTTACAGTCAGCGGACTAGCGAAGGGCACAGCATCTCCGAGATAGCGATGAAGTGGGGCTTTTCCAGTACGAGCATTCCACGAGTGTACCGTGAATATCATGAATCCGGTAAAACATCAAATCTACGACATCGCTGCGGCCGGAAAAAGATCCTGCAAGAACGGTACCAACGATGACTGAAGGGAATCGTTCAACGAGACAGTAGCTCAAAGCATCACCAAATTGCTGCAGATTTCAATGCTGGACCATCAACAAGTGTCAGCGTGCGAAATATTCAACTAAACATAATCGATATGGGCTTTTGGAGCAGAAGGCCCAATTGTATGCACGGCACGAAGCTTTACGCCTCGCTTGGGCTCGTCAACACCGACATTGGACTGTTGATGACTCGAGACATGTTGCCTGGTCGAACGAGTCTCGTTTCAAATTGTATCGAGCGGATTGACGCGTACGGGTGTGGAGATATCCTCATGAATCTATGGGCCCTCCATATCAGCACGGGACTGTTCAAGCTGGTGGAGGCTCAGTAATGAAGTGGCGCGTGTGAAGTTTATATGGGACCTCTGATACGTGTAGATACGTCTCTAACAGGTGACACGAACGTAAGCATCCTGTCTGATGACCTACATCCACTCATGTCCGTTGTGCATTCCGGTGGAGTTGGGCAATTCCAGCAGAACAATGCGACACCCCAAACGCCCAGAATTGCTACTGTGTGGCTCCAGGAAAACTCATCTGAGTTTGAACACTTCCGCTATTCACCAGACTCCTCAGACATGAGCGTTATTGAGCATATATGGGATGCCTAGCAATGTGATGCTCAGAATATATCCACTCCCTCGTACTGTTACGCATTTATGGAGAGCCTTTCAGAATTCATGGTGTCAGTTCCCTCCAGCAGCACTTCAGACATTAGTCGAGTCCATGCCACGTCGTGTTGCTAGACTTCTGCGTGCTCGCGGGGGCCCTATACGATATTAGGCAGGTCTACCAGTTTCTTTGGCTCCTCAATGTAGGTCGCAGCATGAAATAAGTGAGAGCAGGGTAGTATACAGGGTGTTAACAAAAAGGTACGTCCAAACTTTCAGGAAACATTCCTCACACACAAATAAAAAAAAGATGTTACGTGGACATGTGTCCGGAAACGCTTAATTTCCATGTTAGACCTTATTTTAGTTTCTTCCACCCACGCTCAATGGAGTACTTTATCATGATTTCATACGGGATACTCTACCTGTGCTGCTAGAACATATACCTTTACAAGTACGTCACAACATGTGGTTCATGCACGATGGAGCTCCTGCACATGTCAGTCGAAGTGTTCGTACGCTTCTCAACAACAGATTCGGTGACCGATGGATTGGTAGAGGCGGACCAATTCCAAGGCCTCCACGCTCTCCTGACCTCAACCCTCTTGACTTTCATTTACGGGGGCATTTGAAAGCTCTTGTCTACGCAACCCCGGTACCAAATGTAGAGACTCTTCGTGCTCGTATTGTGGAAGGCTGTGATCCAATACGCCATTCTCCAGGGCTGCATCAGCGCATCAGGGATTCCATGCGACGGAGGGTGGATGCATGTATCCTCGCTAACGGAGTACATTTTGAACATTTCCTGTAACAAAGTGTTTGAAGTCACGCTGGTACGTTCTGTTGCTGTGGGTTTCCATTCCATGATAAATGTGATTTGAAGAGAAGTAATAAAATGAGCTCTATCATGGAAAGTAAGCGTTTCCCGACACATGTCCACATAACATATTTTCTTTCTTTGTGTGTGAGGAATGTTTCCTGAAAGTTTGGCCGTATCTTTTTGTAACACCCTGTATATGATGTACTTTGGTTTCTTAGTGGTTGATCTAGCAGTACAATTGGCGTAAGATATTTTTCCTCGCGGCCAATTTAAGAACATGGTACTTCGAGATAGTTTTCAAAGATTAAATGTATCCTTTTTCACACTACAAAAGTCAGTTTGTTTTATGCCGCATATCATCAGACGGACGAGGCAAACATACTACCACATATATATGGCTTGGGGATGCGTAACATATTATAGTCTATCTTGAAATTCTTCTTCACTTTATGTATTAGGTAAATTGCCTATTACGATACCCGTCTCTTGTATGGTCTTCCTAGATTCCTTCTTACAGTGCATTTATAATTTCTACCCATTACCAGGAATCTTTCTCCACCTATGTGGTCTACTTGTTCCTAGCATTTCATCCTAGTTTACTTAATTTTTTCTTTTAGGTTATATGTTCCTCAATCTTTCCTTATATCTTCATTTTTTTTCCGATCATCCCTTTTACATCCATCGCTTCTTAGAATCCTCATTCTGCGATCCTGTATTCTACTTCCCTGGTGTTTTTTAGTTGCCCATGCTTCACTTCCGTAAGTAAGAGTTGGTTCTTCTATTGTTTTATAATACTTCAGCTGGGCTTCCTTCCTTGCTTTATTCTGCGAACGTTTTACGATGGTTTCATATGTGGAAGTAATTTTATTCAATTTTTGGTCCACGTCATGATTGTATTCACAAGTAATGTCGCAGACTAGAAATTTAAAATGTTTTACATGCTCCAAGGCTTTATTATTCAAGCCTATTTTAGATCTTACTGGTTGTCTGCCCTGAAATGCCAATTCTTTTGTTTTATATACTGGCAATGTTAGTTTGTAATCTGCGGCTATCTGCTGCAACTTATAGAATCCACCTGAAGATTATTGTCATTCTCTGTAGTCACAGCTAGGTCATCTGCCTATAAAACTGTATTTAATCTAGTGTCGTGATCTAAAGGACTATGTTTAACATTTTCCATTTGCTGATAACTCATCCATATTATATATTGAAGAGTGCTGGAGAAATTCAGGATCCTTGTCGTACCCCTCTATTTGCGTTGATTGGCTTTGTTATTATATTTCCTATATGTGCAACAGTGTCGGCTTTTGTGTGTAGAGTCTTGCTAGGATTTATAAGTTGAGACGGAAACCTGGATCAGCCACGACAGTACATAACATTTCTGTATTCACATTATCGAATTATTTCCCCAGAATCCACAAAAGCAAAATAGGTTTCGCTACTGAACTCTCGTCTCTTTGCCATTACTTGTTGCAGTGTACAAACATCGTCAATAGCTAACCGTCCTTTTCTGAAACCTGATTCTTCTCCAGATATTAACTTTTCCATGATATTTTTGAGTCTTCCATTTAGGATTTTGGCATATAATTTATAGTGTAAATCCAGAGGGCTTATACCTCAATAGTTATTACATTTATTTTTATCGCCCATTTTAAAAAATGGTTCAAATGGCTCTGAGCACTATGCGACTTAACTTCTGAGGTCATCAGTCGCCTAGAACTTAGAACTAATTAAACCTAACTAACCTAAGGACATCACACACATCCATGCCCAAGGCAGCATTCGAACCTGCGACCGTAGCGGTCGCTCGGCTCTAGACTGTAGCGCCCATTTTAAGGATAGATATTACTTTGGTTCTCAGCCAGTCTTTTGAGACCTTCTTATTTCTCCAACATTGATTAAATATGCGAAGAAGTCTTACATGTGGGAAAAACGCTCCATATTTCCACAGTTCCATATTGAACCATCTACACCCGTGGATTTCCTAATTTTGTAGCTTTACGAGCTTCCGTCAGTTGTCTCATGTCAGTGTCGTCCAGGTATTTTGTATAATTTAGTTCTAGTAACGTCTGAATTAGATAATTATCATGCCACAATTTTTTTTATTATGAGCCATCCATTTATTGTCTCCTGTATTATTAATACTTACAACATTATTTTCTTATCTGTTGAGTGATTTCATCACTTCACAAGCGATAGTTTGTTTTTCATGTAAATCATGTTCTTTGTTGCTAGTAAAGCTTTCCCATGATTCCATGTGAGTTTTCAGAGTCATGCGTTTCTTTTCTCTTTGTATTCATTATACTTTTCATCACTAAGCTTATCTATGTAGTTCTTGAGGGCTTCTTGTTTTTCTTTAATTTCTGTTTCCGTGTCTGGCGTCCCCATCCTTACACCTCTACGTTTTCTGTGTTTCCATTTCTTCTCCAGAGTCTCATTAGCTGTGTTCGATAATGCTATTTTTATATTGTTCCAGTCTTCTTCCAAGTCTTCTACCATTTCTAAATTTGCTAATGTTTTTGTTGTACGGTTTGGTAGAGACCTCTTATGCTGCTATATTCTAAAAGGCAAACTTTAAGAAATTGTTCTTCCATTTGATCCTGAATTGTTTTCTTCGGTTTTTTAAATTTTGCACAGACGTCAATTAGTGACATCAATAATAAGTGGCCTGATCCAGTATCCACACCTCGATAATCTATGGTATCTCTAACCAGTCCAGGAAATCCCTCATTTCTTATTACATAATCTACGAGTATAATAGACCTATACCCTTTGCTGACCAGATGAAATTGTGTATGTCTTTATTGCTAAAGAATCTATTGGTAATTTTTAAATGATTAAAGGTAAAAAAACCTCTGACTGTTTTTCCTTTTCTGTACATACGTGTTCTTGAAACGTGCCTACTGTTATTGGAATGTAGCATATTTCCCATTCTGGCACTGAGACCTCCTTTAAGAAAAAACTGATTTTTATTGTAACTGTTTAAGATCACTTGTAATTGTAAAAGGCTTTGCACTCGTCAATGTTGCTCCTTCTGGGTCATAAGTTGCTATTATTCTTAGGAGTTCTCTTGAACCTTTTCTTTCTACTAATACAATGCGCTCAGTTACATTTTAATAGCCTAATATTTTATCTGCCCATGATCTGTGGGTGTAGGTGGCAATACTGTTACTTCCTCTTTGTTCGTGCTTTTCTCCGTTGTATGTCATATTATTGTCGCCCACATACTTAGTTCCAGTTTCCATAATTGCTGCAAACCCTATTTCCCTTTCTTTCTTCCGAGTGTTTAGCTAATCCGACTTCGTTAAGAGCAATTCCCTTAATGTTCTAGGCGGCGATTTTCCAAGCTCAATTTTTCATTTTCTCTTGTTCCTATTTCTTGCCCCTGTCATATCCCGGTAATCCGTTCTGTTTCCGAAGCTAGACTGACTACTAGAAGTACCTCTATTGAGTCCTTGGATGGGGTACTGGCTCCCTGCATTTAAGACGTGATGGGACTGCCGCCTCTGAGCTTTATCAGCCACTGCTCGTAACTCACGTAAGTCAGTGTGGTACACCATTTCCTTTGTACTCAATGTTATGGTTGTACTGCCAATACTCGGTCTGAAATTATTCTTACCTTTGGTATTTTGGTTGAGATTCATACTGTCCATTCTAAATTCACAGCTGTTCTTAGCCGCACATACCATCAGGGATTACATCTTTGTCTGCGACTTCCTGTCCACCTTCGACAAACAGATTTGAACAGAAAAATCAGGTAAACTCTACTGTGGACACATATGGGTTATTCTACAAGGGTTGTCCATAAAGTAAGTTCCGATCGGTCGCTAAACGGAAACCACAGTGAAAATCAGAAACATTTTATTGGCAAGAGTGAGCTTCACTTTCCAGATACCTCTCTACGTAGTCGCCACTACGACTTAGACATTTGTTGGAGCGTTATACCAAATTTCCAACAGCATCGTCATAGAAGTCAGCCACCTGTGCTTTTCGATAATTCTCTATGCTGGTCTATAGCTCGTAGCCTGCGCCCAAGTGTTGTCTTCGCATCCAGCGTTTCATGTGAACAGAGATGATACTCTGGACGAGCCAATTAGGGCTGTGTTGTGGGTGATCGAACACTTCCCATCGAAAAGGCTGCAGAAGCGTCTTTACTGCACCTGCAGAGTGCGGCTGAGAATTGACATGAAAAAAGAAGTGCTTGGCAGTTTTGTTAGGTGGTCTGCATTCATTAAGGCGAAGCCTCTCAGTGGGCCATCCTTCTTGGCGGGAGACATCGTTGTTCTAGGCACCTTTACTCGCTCACAGTGCGCTCACAACTGAAAAGAGCGCCTTGATGCGATCGACGGTCATACTAGAGACACAACCCAACACATCTGTGCAAAGCTTCATCGGGTTTTCAGTGTGGTGTCCATTTCGTGAACGATCGGAACTTACTTTCTGGACAACCCTCGTATATTGTTTTTCAAATCTCCGTCATCATCTACGTGAGAGACAGCCGTGTGTTACGAAACGTAAATGCCTTACCTGCACTTGTACGCGTTACTCAATCAAGACGTCGGACCGCCTGAAACACTCGTTGGCGACTAATATTCCCTAGTCTCTAAATACTCGGTTTGGAATTCTCTCCTGTCTATACGATTTTGCGATTTTGACTCTAAAGGTTTTGGTCACTGGATCAAAATTTTTGGTTAAATTACTTCTTTTATACTCCTATTCTGTCCACTTCGCCTCTACTCCCTTAGCCAATGACGTGTAGAAATACAGTTTTGGTCTAAAATTTTTAAGCCTCTAAAGCTCTGGTGACATCACAGCCGAATTATGCATGGCCTCGCTAAATTCAAATCAGTCTGATGATATGATACTTATGTAATCACAGTACAGAGAACTTTCAAGTACGTAACATGTGAATATTAATTTTGTGTCCCGCAGAGTAGCGGTGACGATTCTTGAAACAAGGGTGCCCTGTTTATGCTCGGGGCCTTTATTGTACATTTCCACTAGCTTACCGAGCGATGCGGCGCTGAGGTAAGATACTAGGCTCTGATTCCGTAGGAAAAGCATTCAAATCCATAGCGAACTGTTCAAGTTTTCCTTGGTACCCCTAAACCACGTAATGCCATTGAGAAGCAATGTCCAATTTCCTTCCCGCCCGCACCCAGTGCGAGGTTGTGCACTGTCTCTCATGAACGGAAATGACCCATCATGGTTTAACAACGAAATGCGGAAAATTCTTATGTAGCAAAGGCTTTGGCACTCTCGGTTCACAAGAGAGCACCCAAATGACGACACGCAGAGGTTAGCAGAGATAAGTGCGTCTGTGGAAAGATGTACGCGCAAAGCATACGTTACCACCGCCACCCTTTAACAAAATATCAGGTCGAGAAGCCGACAAACTTCTGGACCTATGCAAAATCGCTGAGCGCGCCTGAGGCTTCCATCCAATTACTCGTCGACCTGCCTGGTGTGGCAATTGAAAATAGTAAAATGAAAGTCGAAGTTTTAAATTTCGGCTTTAAGAACATAACAAACACATCGTCGTCTGTCTATTGCACGGCTCCTGTACAGGAGACATAGTAATAAGCATCCCTGGTGCAGAGAAGCAACTGAAAGATTGGAAAAGAAATATATACCCAAGTCCTAATGGATTTACAGAGTGTACTCCCCATGAACCACGGACCTTGCGAATGATGGGGAGGCTTGCGTGTCTCAACGATACAGATAGCCGTACCGTAGGTGCAACCACAACGGAGAGGTATCTGTTGAGAGGCCAGACAAACGTGTGGTTCCTGAAGAGGGGCAGCAGCCTTTTCAGTTCCTGCAGGGACAACAGTCTGGATGATTGACTGATCTGGCCTTGTAACATTAACCAAAACGGCCTTGCTGTACTGGTAATGCGAACGGCGGAAAGCAAGGGGAAACTACAGCTGTAATTTTTCCCGAGGTATCCAGCTCTGCTGTATGGTTAAATGATGATGCCATCCTCTTGGGTAAAATATTCCGGAGGTAAAATAGTCCCCCATTCGGATCTCTTGGCGGGGACTACTCAGGAGAACGTCGTTATCAGGAGAAACAAAACTGGTGTTCTTCAGATCGTAGAATGGAATATCAGATCGATTAATCGGGCAGGTAGGTCAGAAAATATAAAAATTGGAAATGGATAGGTCGAAGTGCGATGAAGTGGAAATTAGTAAAGTTCAGTGGCAGGAGGAACAGGACTCCTAGTCAGTTGAATACAGGGTTGTAAATGCAAAATCAAATAGGGGTAATGCAGGAGTAGGTTTAATAATGAATTAAAAAATAGGAGCGCGGGCAAGCTACTACGAACAGCATACTGAACGCGTTATTGTAGCCAATATAGACACGAAGCCCACACCCACCACAGAAATACAGGTTTATATGCCAACCAGATCCGCAGGTGATGAAGAGATTGAAGAAATGTATGATGGGATAAAAGATATTATTCAGGTACTTAAAGATATTTAATGGAGACGAAAATTTAATAGTTATGGGGACTGGAATTCGACAGTAGGAAAAGGAAGAGGAAGAAAAACAGTAGCTGAATATGGAATAGGGAAAGGTATGAAAGAGGAAGCCGCCTGTTAGAATTTTACACGGAATGACATTTAATCGTATAACACTTGATTTAAGAGTCATGAAAGAAGATTGTACGTGTAGAAGAGATCTGGAGGCATCGGAAGGTTTCACATATTATACTGTACAGGGTAATTTTTCCACTGAGTACAAACTCTATGGATTGATCGATTAGTTAATACGGGACAGAAAAGGTCTAATGAACTTATGTTCGGAAATGCATGGTTCCCATGCAAGAGACTGCGGTCTAATACGCGCTGTGCCATACAGCCACAGTTACAGTATATGCTGAAAATGGCTTCCATGTGCCTCAACGCATGCGTGTTTGCGTCGCAGCATGTTTTGTCTCCCGCGAGACATCGGCCAGGCTGTATCCGAACAGTGTCAAAGGCAACACGAATACGTTGCCCCAATGCCTCCACATCTGGAATTTTCTCTGTACATACGATACTTTCGAGATGGCACCGTAACCAGATATACCAGATATCGCACAGGTTGAGATCCGGTGAACGAGCAGGCCTTGCAACTTGACCCCTTCGTCCAATCTATCGACCAGGGATCACACTATCGCGATGTATCCGCACGTTAATGCAAAGTGGAATGAGGTACTATCACGCAGCAGCCAGATAACAAGTCGAACCGTCAATGGCACATCTTACAGCAGGGAAGGCAAAGCCACTCGCAAGAAACACCGGTAGTTCCGGCCTGTTAGGCGATATGGAAGGAAGACTGGTCCCAAAATTGGTAGCCAACCATCCCGGCACAAACATTTCGGCTGCACCGATGCTAATGATTCGCTGTCACCATACCATGAGTGTTCTGCATACTATCTCACAGATGACTGTTATGAAAAGTGAAATACTATTCCGCGTAAAGATGGCCTCATCTTTGAATAGGATGGATGAGACAAATCCCGGATTCGTGGTTGCCAGGTGAAGAGACCAGTGACAACACTGCTTCCGACGTGGAAAGTCTGTCGCTAGTAAGCCCTGCACACGCTGTAAGGGGTTAGGGTGGTAATAACTGTCACGGAGAATGTTCCACACGGTCGTCTGGCTTACCCTGTACTGGCGGGACAACTGCTGCCTGGTACTGACACGGCGGTCACATTTTCCTGCTGGTCTGGCGTCCGAACGTTTCTGGTACGTCCTTTATGACTTCCTTCTTCCTGAAACGACCCTGTCTCAGACAAACGACGAAGTACTGTTGCAAACATTCAGTTCTGTGGTGGTTGTCGCAGGGGCTAAGTCTCCTGATACAACCTTGCTGCCCATCGCCCGTTGCGATTTGCCTTTCCGTAAGCATCCACCATGTTGGCAAGCTCCCGATTCGAATACGGAACCATTGTGTACAACGCTGCTTCACACCCACTACAAGGCGAGTCAGTAAGAGAAGTGAATCGGACACAACATTGCCAATTAGTATATTAGGAGAGGGCGCAAGGCCATGCCGTATGAGGAATAGTACCACCTTCTAGGAGCAAACCATGCATACTGTAATTGTTGCTGCATGGCAAAGTGCATTACAGCCTCTGTAACAAAATATCGTTGAATAAATGGTCTCTTGCATGGAAACCATGTATTTCCAGACATAAGTTCATTACACCTTTTTTGTTCCGTATCCTCTCATCGATCAGTCTCTAGAGTTTGTACGGAGCGGAAAAAAATCACCCTGTATAATGGTAAGACAGAGGTTTCGAAATCAGGTTTTAAATTGTAAGACATTTCCAGTGGCAGATGTAGACTCTGACCACAGTTTATTGGTTATGAACTGTAGTTTGAAACTGAAGAAAATGCGAAAAGGTAGGAATTTAAAGAGATGGAACTGGATTAACTGAAAGACCGGAGGTGTAGAGAGTTTCAGAGGGAGTCTTAAGGAACGATTGACAAAAAAAGGAAAGGAATACAGTAGAAGGAGAATGGGTAGCACAGAGACGAAATAGTGAAGGCAGCAGAGGATCAAGTAGCTAAAAAGACGAGTCCTAGTACAAATACTGGGTAGCAGAAGAGATACTGAATTTAACTGATGAAAGGAGAAAGTGTAAAAATGCAGTAAATGAAGGAGGCGAAAGGGAATACAAACGTCTAAACAGTGAGATTGACTGGAAGTGCAAAATGGCTAAACAAGAGTGGCTAGAGGACAAATGTAATGATTTAGATGCATATATCACTAAAGAATGGTGCCGCCTACATGAAAATTAAATCGGCCTTTCCAAAAAGAGAACTACCTGTATGAATATCAGGAGCTCAGGTGAAAAACCAGTCCTAAGCAAAGAAGGAAAAACAGAAAGAATGATGGAGCATATAGTGCTTCTATACAAGGGAGAAGTACTTGAGGGCAAATTATGGAGATGGAAGAGGACGTAGATGAAGCTGAAAGGGGTGATACGATACAGCGTGAAGAATTTTATAGAGCACTGAAAGGCCTAAGCCGAAACAAGGCCCCGGTAGTAGACAACAAGCCGTTAGAACTGCTGAGCCAGCCCGTGTGGCCGAGCGGTTCTAGGCGCTTCAGTCTGGAACCGCGCGACTGCTACGGTCGCAGGTTCGAATCCTGCCTGGGGCATGGATGTGTCTGATGTCCTTAGGTTAGTTAGATTTAAGTAGTTCTAAGCCCTAGGGGACTGATGACCTCCGATGTTAAGTCCCATAGTGCTCAGAGCCATTTGAACCATAGAACTGCTGATAGCCCTGGGAGAGCCAGCCATTAAATCTTCCGTCTGGTGAAAAAGAGGTATGAAAAAGGAGAAATACCCTCAGACTACAAGAAGAATATAATAATTCCAATTCCAAAGAAAGCAGGTGCTGACTGATGTAAAAACTACCGAATTATCAATTTCATATGTCACGGTTGCAAAATACTAACACGAATTCTTTAAAGAAGAACAGAAAAGCTGCTTGAAGCCGACCCCGGAGAAAATCAGTTTGGGTTCGGGAAAAATGTAGGAACACGCAAGGGAACGTTGACCATACGACCTCTCACAGAAGGTACGTTAATGAAAGGCAAGCCTACGTTTATAGCATTTATAGACTTAGAGAAAGCTTTTGACAATGCTGACTGGAATAATCTCTTTCAAATTCTGAAGGTACCAGAGGTAAAACACAGGGAGTGAAAGGTTATGTAAAACTTGTACACGAACCAAACAGCAGTCATAGGAGTTGCATGGTATGAAAGGGAAGCAGTGGTTGAGAAGGGACTGAGACCAGTTTGTAGCCTAACCCCGATGTTATTCAATCTGTATATTGCGCAAGCAGTTAAGTAAGCAAAAGAAAAAATTGGAGTAGGAATTCAAGTCCAGTGAGAAGAAATAAAAACCTTAATGTTCGCCGATGACATGGTACTTCTGTCAGAGTGTGTAAAGGACTTGGAAGAACAGCTGAACGGAAGGGACAGTGTCTTAAAAGGAGGATATAATATGAACGTTAACAAAAGCTAAACGAGGATAATGGAATGTGGTGGAATTAAATCTGGTGATGCTGAGGAACTTGATTAGGGAATGAGTTTTGCTATTTGGGAAGCAAAATAACTGATGATCGTCGAAGTAGGGAGGATATAAAATGCAGACTGGCAGTGGAAAGAAATGCGTTTCTGAAGGAGAAATTTGTTAATGTCGAGTATAGTGCCAGGAAGTCCTTTCTGGAAGTATTTGTCTGGAGTGTAGTCATGTGTGGAAGTGAAACATGGACGATAAATAGTTTAGACAAGAAGAGAATAGAAGCTTTTGAAATGTGGTGCTACAAAAGAATGCTGAAGATTAGATGTAACAAATGAGGAGGTAGTGATAGAACTGGGGAGAAAAGAAAGGAAGGGATCGGTTGGTAGGACACATTCTAGACATCAAGGGATCACCAATTTAGTGTTGAAGGGAAGCGTGTGTGGTACAAATTGTAGAGGAAGACCAAGAGATGAATACAGTAAGCTTATTCAGAGGGATGTAGGTTGCAGTGGTTACTCGGATACGAAGAGGCTTGCACGGGATAAAGCCGCACGGAGAGCTGCATCAAATCAGGTTTCGGACTGAACAACACAACAACAACAACAACAACAACTCTAAATATTGACCCCATGCTTAGTTTACATTTATCGCGAGTCTCCCACTCTGTGAAAAGTCACAAGCGAGGAAACCGCAGGTGACTCCTGTACATAAGAAGGGTAGAAGAGCGGACCCACTAAATTACAGACCAACATGATTAACATCAGTTTGCTGAAGAATCGTTGAACATATTCTCAGTTGGATTATAATAAGTTTATCGGCGGTCGAGGAGCTTGTATCCGTGAATCAGAACGGTTCTAAAAACCATCGCTCGTGCGAAACTCAGCTTGCTCTTTTGTCACATGATATACTACGAACTACGGATGTAGGGCAACAGACATATTTCATATTTCTAGATTTCCGGAAAGCATTTTGGCTCGGAGTGTTCTTAAGTAAGAAAAATCATTATGTTGTCCTTGACGGCGAGTGTTCATCAGAGATTGGGGTATCATCAGGAGTTTGATAGGACCGCTATTATTTTCTGTATACATAAATGATCTGGCGGAAAGTGTGGCCAGCAATCTACGGTTGTTTGCAGATGACGCTGTCGTGTACGGTAAGGTGTCGAAGTTAAATGACTGTAGGAGGATGCGAGATGACTTATAAAAAATTTCTTGTTGGTGTGATGAATAGCAGATAGAGCTAAATGCAGAAACATGAAGTTAATGCGAATGAGTAGTAAAAACAAATCCGTACTGTTCGGATGCTGCATTAGCAGTGTCCTCCTTGACACAGGCACGTCATTTAAAAATCTGAGCGAAAAGTTGCAAAACGATATGAAATGGAAGGAACATATGAGTATTGTGGCATGGAAGGCGAATGGTCGACTTCGGTTAAGTGGGAGAATTTTAGAAAAGTGTGGTTCAAGTGCAAAGGACACTGCGTACAGGACGCTAGTGCTACCTATTCTTGAATACGGTTCGAGTGTTTGGGATCCGCACCAGGTCAGTTTAAGGGAAGGCATCGATGCATTTCAGAGGTGGGCTGCTAGATTTGTTACCGGTAGATTTGTACAAGAAGCAAGTATTACTGTGGTGCATCGAGAACTCAAACAGAAATCCCTGGAGGGAAGGTGACGTTCTTCTCGAGAAAAAAATATTGAGAAAATTTATAGAACCGACATTTGAAACTGACTGCAGAACGATTCTGCCGCCACCCACATACATTTCGCCTAAGGGTCACGGAGATAAGATACGAGACATTTGGGCTCATACGGAGGCAAAAAATAATTGTTTTTCCCTCGCTCTATGCGCGAATGTAACAGGAAAAGAAATGACTAGCAGTGGTAGAGGGCATGCACCGTACGCTGACTTGCGCAGCGTGTCTGTAGATGTAGATGTCAAGAGAATATCGTGGATCAGTCTAGTGGGAAAAGTAAAGAGAATAGACCGAAAACCGAAATATTAAGCTCCTCGTCTAAGAAGGGTTTCAAACATGTGCTCATTAAAACTTTATTATTGATTGAGAGCGTCTCTCTCTCTCTCTCTCTCTCTCTCTCTCTCTCTCTCTCCTTACACACACACACACACACACACACACACACACACACACACACACACACACACACACATACACACGCCTAAAATATTGAACTAAGAATTTCCAGTATCGAGAAACAGCTGAGATTGCAAACGGCCCAACAGGCCGTGACAGTGTGTCTATTACATTTTACTTTGAAAGCACTGCGTAAGTTGACCATTTCCTATTTCATATGTGAATGCAGACTTCCTCCGCGTATAATACTGACGAGAAGCTATCGGGATTTCAGTCGGGTCGCGGTGTTTTAGCATTGGCATCCGACTGCAAATTCGAGAGCTTCTCATCAGTTTCGTATTTAACGTTTATCGAGCAATTATACAACAAGCGGTCTCACGTACCTGGAAAGGAAAGCAGGTCTCGCCTGTTTTGAAAGAAGTTAAAAGAATTAAACTAATATCCGTTACATCTGGCTGTTGAAGGATATAACATACAGGGTAATTTAGCTGCCCTAATGGGTTTTATGCAACAAGCAATGCTTTCAAATAGTAAGCGCAAAATATTCATTTTCTCCCGCTCGCTATGAGCAAGCTATTAGTCTACAGAAAAGTAAATAGGAACTTTCTGTAGAAAATTTCATGTACTTAAATTTTGTAGTGTGATACGTTTTCGCTAGACGCTATAGTTGTCGAATTGTACAAGAAAATCGTACAAAAGTAACTTCAAACGCGTTTTTCTTGAATAACTCAGAAACCGTGGCCTCTAGAGGAAATATGTCTCAGTACAAGAGTTAACTAAATTAAATTTCCTACAGAAGAGTCCTGTTCAGTTTTTATGTAGCAGTAATAGTATGCGCATAGTGAGTGGGAATTTGAAAATCTCGTGCGTGGTTTCTGAAGGTGTTGCAGATTGCATTAAACTCTTAAAAAATGATTCAAATGGCTCTGAGCACTATGGGACTTAACTTCTGAGGCCATCAGTTCCCTAGAACTTATAACTACTTAAACCTAACTAAGCTAAGGACATCACACACATCCATGCCCGAGGCAGGATTCGAACCTGCGACCGTAGCGGTCACGCGGTTCCAGACTGTAGCGCCTAGAACCGATCGGCCACCCTGGCCGGCATTTTAAACTCTTAGATAGGGGCAGTTGAATCACACAGTACATATCATGACATTTCTCAAGGAGGAGAGGAAAAAAATATCTCAGAGAATGAGAACATGTACAGGAGAAACTAGTTGTGGGAAACAGCTCAACTTTACCACACACGGTAGTACACACGGTAATGACTGTATACTGCTACATGTACACCCTCATTCCTCTAGATATTTAGCAGTTTATAGGTTCTCCTGTACCGAGATAGAATATGATGTAAAAAGGTTAATACTTATGATTAAAAAATTCGTATTTTGCAAGTTAATGAGCATTATTTGTGTTATACGTTTAGAATGACCATGAAAATAAGACGTGATGTTGAAAGGCTCTTTTAATAATCCAACATTTTGCTTAAAACAGAACTACGAAACTGGTGTTCGGTCTAAGTCCTCTCCCTGGAAATGCTGAGAACATGTTTTGCTATGTTTGGTCGCTTTTCGATCTTTCCTTCTCACAAGTTTCATCTAGAGAGCTTTTCGAATTGGAATGTTAGAAAATCTTAAGTAAACTAACTAAAACCACTACATTAGAAGTAAACAGTGTAACCAAAATTAACATACACTCATGTTCATAAATTAAGGATAATGCTGATACATGATGAAACAACGCTCTGGTGGGCGGTTTGCGGGTTTAAATCACCTCGGGGTATGACCATGCGGTGCATTTGGCCTGCGGTCGTCTCACGCAGAGGTATGTTGGCGCATGTCAGAGTATGGTGCAGTGAGTAAGTGTGCAGACGTTTTCAGACGTGCTAATGGTAACTGTTGTGTTGAAAATGGCTCAAAGAACACATATTGATGACGTTATGAGGGATAGAATACTAGGGCGACTGGAGGCTGGTCAAACACAGCAGGTCTAAGCACCGGACCTCCGTGTGCCACAAAGTGCGATCTCAAGATTATCGAAATGATTCCAGCAGACAGGAAACGTGTCCAGGCGCTACAGTACGGGACGTTCACAGTGTACAACACCACAAGAAGACCGATATGTCATCATCAGTGCCCGCAGACGGTTACCGAGTACTGCAGGTAGCCTTGCTCTGGACATTACTGCAGCCACTTCAACAGTTGTCTCCAGACACAGTCTACAGATGACTGATCAGACATGGTTTTTTCGCCCAGAGACCTACAAGGTGCATTCCACTGACCTCTGGTCACAGGAGAGCTCGTAAAGCCTGCGGAGTGAAAATTTCATTTTGGATTTCTAACCTAGGTTTAATTGACTCCAAAACTGGTTTCAAAATACGGGGTTGGCATTTCAACTATTTTGTCCATTTCTAAAATGTTGACCTACAGTTCTTCCTTCTCAGATACGTTTAGGGGACAAATCTCTCAAAGTAAGATCATTTGCAATGTCCTCTGAGCTCCACTTTACTTGCTTTCTCTTCTTTAACAAACAGCGAATTTGTCCTGGTGTGAATCACCGAGAAAGTGTAGTTCTTGCATCCGAACACACACATTTATGCTTCTTAGTGTGAGACACATTACGTTTTATAAATGCAACCTGTTTAACTTTTTTCATGGACTTAATTTTTTTGTTCCGTAGAGCATTTTTAATCCACAAACTTATCAATTCTTTCTTTACTTTTTGAATGTCTTGGTTCTTAAGTGAAATTACCGGATCAGTACAAAAGTCTGTGTTGTTAGATTGCTCCAGCTTACTTTTCTTCGGAGACAGAATTTTCAACGTTGAGAGAGCTCCTTTATTTTTTATTTATTTATTTGTTTTTACGTTCTAGCATTACGACTCTCTCTCTCTCTTACAACGCTATCAGTAACATTCGAGGTGCTAGGACCTGCAGTTTAAAATTTATTTCCGTGCCAGTTTGATATTTTTTGAGACGGAACAGTAATTTCCATGTAGGTAGATCCACCAATTCATTCTGCATGTTTAGTTTGTAATCACTTCCACAAAAAGTTCAGAACAAATTCTTGCACTATTAACATTAATTTTGTCCTCTCGCTTACAACGAACAATCCACTTACGCTATAGTTCAATACTTTTTTGGAAAACGATACGAAATTACGCCTTCAGCTTTACGGCCGCTATTGTTACATTCAGCAACTGCACAATGCGACGTATTTCTTAACAACTGAACACTCGGCAGGCCAAGAAATACACACAAACGATCACGAACTCACGTTTACGCCACAGTAAAATGCTGAGCGACACTATTGTAACTTAACCAGCGATAGTTGCAGTTCTGTACGGCAAGCAAAAATCCGGGACGTCGATTTTACGGCCCATGCACAGCACGCGATTCTATACGGTGGGCACCGAACGAGGTGGCGCAGTGGTTAACACACTCGCCTCGCATTCGGGAGGACGACAGTTCAAGCCCGCGTTCGGCTATCCTGATTCGGGTTTACCGTGATTTGCCTAAATCACTTCAGCTAATGCCGGGATGGCTCCCTTGAAAAAGAAAACGCCAGTTTCCTTCCCCATCCTTCCCGAATCCAATGGGACCAAACAGTGAGGTCATCGGTCCCATCGGATTCGGGAAGGAAACCGGCGTTTTCTTTTTCAAGGGAGCCACCCCGATGGGACCAATGGCCCCGCTGTTTGGTCCCCTCTCCCAAACCAACCAACCAGCGGCGGGCAAAGGCCCAAGATGTCGGTTTAAGACCCTCCTGTGCCTTACAACCTACAGAAATTTTCCATTCTTTTGGATTTTAAACTTTGCGATAAAGTGCTTGCCTGCGAGTATTGGTTAAGCTTTACTAGGCAGGGCTGGTTTGAGGCCCAAGTCACATAAGCTGCCGCTTGGGACCAAGGCAACATGTGGACAGTCTATAGAGCGTGTTGTGTTAGAACAGCGCTATTTGGGCGAGCGCTGTCCAGTTGGAGAACACCCCCTGAAATGCTGTTCGAATCACCAGACGTACAAATTTGCATTCTTAGTGCGTGGTATAACCACGAGAGCACTCCTGCTGTCATACGAAATCACATCCCAAAGCATAACTCCAGGTATAGGACCAGTGTGTGTAGCACACAGACAAGTTGGTTGCAGGCTCTGAACCGGTGTCCTTATAACTAACACACAGGCCGCCACTGGCACCGAGACAACAACAGCTTACATCGGGAAACACAACAGACTCCCACACTGCCCTCTAATGAGCACTCGCTTGGCATCATTGAAATCGGCCGTGGTTTGGGGTCAAGGGAATACACACTACAGGTGCTGATATCGAAGTAATCGATTTGTAACAGTTTGTTGTGTCACTATGGTGCCAACTGTAGGTCAGATTGCCACTACAGAAGCAGTGTTATGCGCCAGAGCCACACGCCGAACAGGATGATCTTGCTTCTCGGTCTACCCGTGCTCACTTCAATGTGCAAAATTTATCGAGGAGCTCTGTCACCCGCCAGGGTAGCCGAGAGCGCTAACGCGCTGCTTCCTGGACTCGGGTAGGCACGCCGGCCGCGTATCGAATCCGCCTGGCGGATTAACGACGAGGGCTGATGTGCTGGCCAGCCTGGATGTGGTTTTTAGGCGGTTTTCCACATCCCGGTAAGTGAATACCGGGCTGGTCCCCATGTCCCGCCTCAGTTACACAGCTCGCAGAACACATTCGCACTATTCCATGGATTACACTGGATGCAGACAGTTGGGGTACAATAATTCCGTCCCAGGGGGTACGGGTGGTGGCAGGAAGGGCATCCGGCCATCCCTTAAACATTAACATGCCAAATCCGATTAAAGATGGCTGACCCTGCTCAACTGCGGGACAAGGCTCAAGGGATAGATAGATAGAAAGAATCGAGAAGCTCTGTCGTCTCACATGCGCTAGAGATGCCCATGTCTTTTCAAGAACTGTGTGTTTGGTATGAAGTCATCATACCTGACGTTTGTAATGTGTCCAAGCTAACTCGGTACACAATCAGTTTGGTATATAGTGTCAGATCATTATTCATGAACACATCCAAAGACAAAATGGACAGCACATACTCTGTTCCCCATGTCCAATTCCGGTGAGCAGCTGATAATATACTTCCTAGACAGAGGAAGTGATCTATTTGTTCCAACGGTGGCTAGAAAGAGAGATACTGGAATCCAAAAAGGCAATTCCAGGAGCCGGTTGTGGGAGTGCCTTTGTTTTTATGATGTTGACATTCAGGCCAAGCCGTGGATATGCACTACTGCAACAAGTTACAGATATTTGCAGCTCTTCGGGTGTATGAACTGGAGATGCATGGTCGGCAGCATATTGCAGTTCAGTTACTTGGATGAGACCTGTGGACTGAATACTACGTTTAGTTTCCTTTTTCTGATGTCTCATATTTGCGCCCTAACACGATCCTACTGAAACGGCGAATTTATTGGTTATTTTCCAAAAAGGCTATGATTCCAGTGAAGATGTTAACAGTCGTATGTAACATTAAGTCTATACCTTCAGGTCCTTCTGCCCTTTTTCGGATCAAATCGCCCACAAAATTCTGCTCCGACGATCTCATATTTTTCAGGCAATGTACTTATTCATTTAGGAATATAGAGGACGAAATAGGATGATGCAACCAACTCCAGCACTCTTGAGCTAATGTCGTTGTCGAATGGAAGGAAAGGTCTGACTGTAGAAACATGTTTCTCCGTATCACGGTTCTGCAAGAGATTGGTTTCGAAAAAGAAATTGAGAGACTGCGACAAGATATGGTAAATATATTGCCCTATAGAATTCCAAACTGGTCTCTCTTGTAGTCTGGAGCCAAACAACCTACGTTTCCCCATTATGCACTACACTCACTCATTGATAAATAGGGCTGTAATCACACATCGGATCTCTGTTTTCATTTGATTTGATATCTCCTCCCAAAGCACACACATGTGCCAGAACGGTTATGATGTGTGTTAGAAAAACTTTTCGACGAAGCTATCAGCTTTGCTCGTCTCCTGTAGTATACAGGGTGAGTCATGTAAGACATAACATCATTTACATCGTGAACGGTTACACATGTCGAAACGCGGATTTCGGCAAATGTTAGGGTGTCGAGCGGCACGCACTGTTTTGTTTGGTTAATGTTTCTAGCTCTGATTTTAACGGAGATATTGAAACAAGTACGCTTTTTTAAATGGAACCGTATAATTTTTATAACCGCATTCGATAGCTCTTGAGGAGACAGTTACATTGACATAGTATTTGTTAATTTTGCCGTCAAAACCTGAATAAAAAAATTCAAGAAATGTTCTAGAATCTGAGAGCACGATGGCCTGAATCGGGATTAGCGGGGCAAACACCTCCAACCAGAACTCTCGCGCTACACTTGTCAAAATGTCAACACATTTATCTGTTTCTTGTCTGCACTGCAGATCGCTCATTTCTGCTTCAACATTCGTTTCGTGTAGACGTGTACACCAATGAGTAGAATTTGGATATACTCCTTTTATTTGGTGAATGTAAAAGAAATGCCATAAAAACAGTACAGCGGTATGGGGCTACTATCCGGATAGCCAATATCTGAAGTTTCAGGCAACTGCACAAATTATTCGAATTATTAAGACAGGTAACTTGAACGTCAAAAAGAGAACAAGAAAGAGAACACGAGTAAGCTGCTCTGACTACTAGGCTAATGTTTCCGTACAGCGGTACGGTACATGTTGCCGAGAGTGTGGTATCAGCCAGACGAGTATCGTTCGGATCCTGCATCGACAGAATTTCCATCCCTGTCATCCGTCTCTACATCAGGCACTCGACGACCGTTATTTCGAACGTCGTACAGATTTTGTCGGTTTGCGCTACAGCAAATGAGAGACGAATCTACGTTCCTCTAACGTGTGCTCTTTCCCAATGAAACAACGTTTACTAACTACGCTGATGTACATTTGCATAACACGCACTACTGGGCAGCCGGAAATCCACACTGGCTTCGTCAGGTGCGATATCAACGGGCATGGAGCGGAAACGTATGGTGCTGCATCATAGGACCTACATGTGGAACCTTACTTCATCTCCCACGTTCTAAATGGACATTCGTACGCACACTTTCTGACGAACATTTCCGGTTCTTCTCTAAGAGGTACCACGGGATATTCGACAGTATGTGTGGCTGCAACACGACGGTTGTCCAGCTAAATCGTCCCATGTTGCAACCCAAATACTGAGCGAGGGCTTTACTGAACGTCGGATAGAACGAAATTCTGTTGTCGAATGGCCTGTAAAATGTCACGATTTGACTTCTCTGGATTTGTTTCTTTGGGGAGCACTCAAAGATGCAGTCTGTGACGAAGCCCCAACTACGCCAGACGGTATGTGTCGTCGAATAGCCAGTGCTTGCTCTGCTGCATCATCCACTAATCACATCTGTTCTCGTTCTTTCGGACGGCGATTGCAAATGTCCCTTTCAGTCCATAGTCAGCAGTTTGAACACTTGCTTAAGTAAAGGATAAAGTTATTTGTTTAGAAGACAGAATATATGTTACATGATTTGGGTGGTTGCCAAATCATTGTCAGTAAATTGTTCGTTTCTCTCACATATGTACGAAACTGCACTGCAATGTCAAACAATCAGTGAAATGTCCTAGAACCTGAGAGAACGATGGCCTGAATCGGGATTAGCGGGGCAAACACCTCCAACCAGAGCTCTCGCGCTACACTTGTCAAAATGTCAACACATTTATCTGTTTTCTTGTCTGCACTGCAGATCGCTCATTTTTGCTTCAACATTCGTTTGGTTGTCAAGAGGGCAACGCGTGAAGCCTTCAACGACTACAATAGGAGAATATAGTCGGAAGATGTGTCACAAAATACAAAGATGTTCTTGTCATAGGTAAAGGCTGTTCGTATGGAGCTAACGTTAGTGTCTGAACGCTCAAGTACAAGGTAGAGACTGAAATGGAGAGTAGGAAAGCAAACGCTGAAATGCTTAACTCCTTATTCAATACAGCACGTATTGCATTGTTATTACGCGCTTACGTTCAACCTGAAACGACGTTTCGTTAAGAAGAATATTTATTTCGGGTTGTACAGGTGGTCACCAAAGTATTTTTAATAAAATGTTTAGTTCAACGAATGTACCGCATATGATATAATTTACAGCAGTGTAGGTAGACAGAATTGCCCAACAGCATGTATTTTACCTTTATGAAGTGAACAGCCACGTACAGGAAAAGATAGGTCAAATCTTCCTTCTAACATTTAGACATGTACGACAAGTTGATTTTTGCAGCGTATAATAACCCTTTATTTTTGAAGAATGAACAGTTGATTTCTTTGTTTCAGCTCACGTAAATCTGGAAGGATACACAAATGCGAAATAGTTTTGCTAGATCCTTTATGAGGTGCTAAATGCTAGCCTATGTCGTATTTCTATATACAACATTCGTAGGTGAAGCTGCATCTACGGCGTAGGTTTATTCAAGGGGAAATAAAGCTTTACTCTCGCAGCGCAGGCGTACCTTATGGTATACAATTATTCAGCCTGGTCCGAGACGCCTGCCTGGCAGTATTTGCACCGCAGATGCCGTTTCCGGCCACCATGCTCTCAAATTAAAGGACATTTCTCGAATTTTTTTTACAATAGGTTTCAACGTCAACATTAAAAAACGCTATATCACTGTAAATGTTTTTCAAAGAGCTATCGAATGTAAGCATACTGTTCCATTTAAAAAACCTACTTATTTCAATTTGTTGATACCAGCGCTAAAAACATTAACAAAAAAAAACATACGTGCCCCTCGGCGCCCTAACATTTGACGAAAACCGCATTTTGATATCTGTAAACGTTCACGAAATAAAGGGTGTGTTACATCTTACGTGACTCACCCTGTATATTGGAAATCATTACTGTGATTGCATGAGGAGCACAAGGGCCTCACTGGTAGTATCCACGAAATAATTAAATTTTATAGCTCTTTATACTTCGTATTTTTAAATATTCAAGAGGTTTCTGACGCAAATCTTAACAAAATCTGCACTCACAGCCCCTAGCATTTATTCAGCCTCAGTTGGTGAAACGATAGAGAGTCTAGATCTAGGAGTGATAAGACTCTGAGCATAGAAGACTTGAAGATTCCGCACTCCTATTATTATTATTATTATTTCAAATTTTTACGTATGTGAATTCTCAGACATTTAAGAACTTAACCCAGAGGCCCTCAGCACAACTATTTAAAAACTCCTTTGACAACGAAAGTTAAAGAATTCGGAAACATTTTACAAAATGCAAATTTAAAAGACAATAATCAAAACCAGAAAGTCTGGTTACAGTTTTTAAAAGTTAATTGCAAGGAGCCCTAAATGCAGATGCAAAATAACCACCGTTCAAGTTTAAAAAAAGTTTTAAATTATTCCAAAAATAAATTCACTGAGACAGCAAAGTTATCGATTTCTAAATTTTAAATAATTAAATCAGCACAAAGCAAAAATCAAAATCACGTGCATTCAAAAGGGGGGCTGGAACTTAAGTAACCAACACATTGTTACTGGCCTGAGCTCAGGCTAGACGTCAAACAGTTGCTTGATTCAGCTTTGACTCTAAAACGCACACAAGGTACACATTAAAATTATATAACATACGCAAATTACAAATTGCAAGTGGGTGCGTGCCCTCCTTGCTCTTTTAGCTCACAAACACAACAGACAACAGAACCTAAAAATATTCTAAAACAATTCGACAACTGATCTTTTAGAGTGACACTCAAAATACTCGACGCATGAGTGCCTTAAATGCAAAATAAGTACAGAGTTTGAGCCGCTGAGAGGTTAAAAATAAGGCACAGTTACCTGTATTAAAGGAACAATGTTGGTCTTTAATCAAGTAATAATGGAACTAGAGGTAACCAAAATATGACCTCATTTACAATTGTCTTAAACGTAAGTCGGGCATGTTCCAATTACCAAGGATGCTGACCCACTTTTAACGCCCAGGCCAAATAACGGCCACTAGCGAGAGGTGCACATTGTTAGAGGTGTGAACCCAAACCAAGTCTCAGTTAGCAGGGTCGGTTGGGAGGTTTCCGCAAATTACAACCATCACATCGCACGGAGGCTCTCACCGTTCATTTCTATGCCGGAATACGAAGGATTGAAGAATGCAGCCAGAACCACATCCATCCACCTAGGCACCAGACTGGCCGATGCAGAAGACCCAACCCGCGTCTGCGAAGGCAGAGTGAAGCAATGAATCTTAAAATGGCGTCGAAACCCTCTACTGACGGGACCCCATTTCACGAAAGCTATTCTCAGCAGTCACACAGAAAGTTTTCAAATTCTTCCCAAACCGGAAAAAAGACAAAGAAATACTTAATTATGGGGCGTGTTGGAGACATTTTTGTGTCTTCCATCAATACAGATAGACTTAAAAAAGTAACTGAAGAGTTAATATGGTAAATATGCACGTAGGCTTTAAATTCAGTTGTAATAACACTAAATAAAGGATAATTAACATGCACAAAAGTACATTGTACACAGTTACAATGAGTTTGCAGAAACGGCTCTTGAGTTTCTACATTTAGGGCAACTGAAGATACTATGAAACAGAAGATAAAATTTGTCTTGGAGTGAACGTTAAGAAAAACACCACAGCAGTTATTTTAGCCACAGTTATTAAGTCACGGCCGGTTTTATTCTATAAGAATATCCCCAGGTAACAGAGGCGGTTCGAGGCGCTACGGTCTGGAAACGCGCTGCTGCTACGGTCGCTGGTTCGAACCTTGCCTCGGGCATGGATGTGCCTGACGTCCTTAGGGTAGTTAGGTTTAAGCAGTTCTAAGTGTAGGGGACTGATGACCTCAGATCTTAAGTCCCATAGTGTTTAGAGCCATTTGAACCATTTGAAAAAGAGGCGGAAATGTGGTGATGTGACTTAAAAATTTAATCCCTAAAAAAAAGTTTAAATGTATATGTTAGAATACAAGAACTACAATATTTCATTGCGTTGACTGTGCTTGGTATTAGCACATCCAGGATCCCGTGTTTGTTACAGAACAACATGCAACACTGTAATGGGCTGCGTTTATATGGGAGCATACTCTGAGAGATTTGATCCAGAAAAGGAGAGGGGAACCTCAAGGTATAGACCTAAAGCCACCTCGTACTTCTGTCGAATTATTTCTCTTCAGTGAAATCATGTCCTTGGAAAAGTAACCTAAAAGAATGCATTTTGAGTAAGGCCATCTTACGCTACAAATGTTGTATATTTATGTGAAAAATTTTTCTTGACATACAATTTACGTGTTTTGTTCATGATGTGTCGACAGAGGGGCCGACACAGTGTTATTTTGAGGGGGCCGAATAGGCACGCTATAAGCTCACCCAGAATATCGTGAAGTCTGAAACAGGACGCTCAATGAATGCTAATAAGAAAAGAACGTAATGTCGGTTTACTTATCTTTATTATCCTTGTGGTATACACCGTTCTTGTTGAGACATGCTTTGGACGATAATTATCAATTGCTATGTAAGGCTAATGGCGACTTGCTAGGTCGTAGCCATGGACTTAGCTGAAGGCTATTCTAACTATCTGCTCGGCTAATTAGCGAAAGGCTTCGTACGTCTAGTCGCTAGCAATGTCGTCCGTACAACTGGGGCGAGTGCTAGTTCGTCTTTCTAGACCTGCCATGTGGTGGCGCTAGGTCTGCAAGTACTGACAGTGGCGACACGCGGGTCCGACACGTACTAATGGATCGCGGCCGATTTAAGCTACCACCTAGCAAGTGTGGTGTCTGGCGGTGACACCACAGTTCATAATTTATTTCTCACGAAGTAGTAGTCCTTCGTGATTTATAGTTACTGTCAATAATTAAAGTTCCGTTCCACATTAGTTTTTTTTCTTCTTTTGACGGTAATATGTACTGCCTGCGTTTATCGTAAATTAACGCTATCGTCTAATTTATTGGCGTACTTAACCTTAAAAACGTTCAAGAGAAAAAGTAAATTTGATAATAAGTTTTTCTGTTATATTAACAAATATTTCGTTTTGGCTGTTCATCGCTTCAGTTCTTAAAGGAAACAGACAATACTTGTAGCACATCAGGCTCATAAATTAAAACAGAGTCAGCAGGCTTAGTTTAAAGTTATTTGTCTACTGTTCTGTAAAACATTGCACCAGTCACAATGCAATCCCACTGCATATGCTGTTTTCAGGCACAGGATGAGTTAGTTACTATTCGTAAGCAGCTGGAAATCGCCATGACTACTGTCAAGTTGCTCTGAATGGATGTGTTGGGAGGGCTACCAAGGGTCATTTAGCAGAGGTATCTCAAGTACTGTCTTCTCCTATGGCTACTGACTCCTCTTCAGGAAGTACAGGATATATCAATACTCGTCCACAGGACTTGTGAGTGGTGTATCAGCGTTTGGTGTATGCTCCATGTTCAGGGGTGACAGGGATCAGGCACAACTCACGCTGTTACACCCAACACCCTAACCAACAAGTCTGAGGTCCTGCTCTACACTGAATCTGAAACTGAGCAAGTGAGAGCCACCTAGGTTTTTGGGGAACATGCTGTGTCTCGTGTAGTAGCGAGGAAACGACAGAACGACGGTTCAGGTGTGCGACGAATAATGGTACCCCTTACGGAAATGGCACCATGGGATGAAAAGGAACATCAGGTGTACTCAGTGCGTATACCGGGGGCCTCATTCAGCACCTTGAGAAGGCTGGTCCGACTGCAACAGGGGAGTGGGGTGCAACCAACTGCATATTGTGTAGCTTGTTTGGACAAACGATGTCTGTCGTCTGAGCACCGAGGTCATACTTGGATCATTCCATCGACTAGCAGAGGAAGTCGGGCATACCAGCCTCGTTGAAGGTGTTTCAACAAAGCTCACAATTTGCACCATTTTCCCAGATCTGATTGTGGTCTCTTGTTCTGAGTGGAAGGATTGAAACAGAGACCACGAACGTTTTGTGTCAAGGTAGGCTGCGACTTTCTGGACTGAGAACTGTATGGATTTTGAACTGTATGGATTTTGAACTGTATGGTCCCTCTAAATTGGTCAGATCAGAGGCTAGCACCCAGATAGTTGAGTCTGTGTCGGGTGCACACAGGACTTTATATTAGGGGACTCCCCATTCAGTCCAAATAACGATAGCTGTTGAAGACCCAGCAGTAGTAGTGTAAGAGCGAAAGAAATACACCTCACAGGAGATGGTATTGAAATCCTATTGATTAACTACCGAAGCATTCGCCCCAGATTTTCAAGCGCGCCTAAGAAGCAGTTAAGGTTATATAACAGTAGGTATAGAAAGCTTGTTAGCATGCGAAATTCACAGCGGTGACATTTTTTATAAAATTTAAGCGTATGTTGCCAGGATATGCTAATGGGAAGTCACGATATCCAAGAAACTGAAATTCACCCAGACAGAAAGAGAAGTTGCATGTGAGATTATTTGGATAATTCTCCGTGCCAGGGTTGGTATAAACTTATCTCAGTGAGGGTTCCTGAAACATTTAGCTTAGCACAGAAGCATGTAGAGGAACTATGACTCAAATTTAAAAGAATAATTGATCGTGCACTTGATAGATGGGGGGAGCCTCCACTCATTGTATAGTTGACATGCACTTGATAGACGATAGAACATTTGATGATGGGAGAATCTTAGGAAAGAGTGGCTCACCTGTTAAGGAAACCGCATATAGGACGCTGGTGCGACCTATTCCTAAGTATTGCTCGAGTGTTTGGGATCCGTACCAGGTCGAATCGAAGGAAGACATCGAAGGAGTTCAGAGGCGGGCTGCTTGATTTGTTACCGGTAGGTTCGAACAACACGTAAGTGTTATGGAGTTGTTTCGGGAACTCAAATAGGAATCCCTGAAAGGGATTTCGAGAAACACTGTTTTAGAAAAACGACATTTAGAGAACAGACATTTGAAGCTGACTGCCGAACGATTCTAGTGCCACCAACGTCCAATGCTCATAAGGACCGTGAAGATAAGATATAAGAAATTAGGGCTCACACAGAGGCATACAGACAGCCGTTTTTCCCTCGCTCTCTTTGCGAGTGGAACAGGAAAGGAAATGACAGGCAGTGGTACGAGGTACCCTCCGCCACGCATGGTGCGATGGCTTGCTGAGTATCTATGTACATGTAGATATAGGTGTAGACCCTCCATAGTGTACTCTCACTGTAAAGAAACGTCTAAACAGACATTGCTGAATAAAGATCTGAAATGAAGCATAGGGATATAGATGGGGAGATGCAGAATGAAACACGTATGGTTGTCAAGAGGGCAACGCGTGAAGCCTTCAACGACTACAATAGGAGAATATAGTCGGAAGATGTGTCACAAAATACAAAGATGTTTTTGTCATAGGTAAAGGCTGTTAGTGTGGAGCTAACGTTAGTGTCTGAACGCTCAAGTACAAGGTAGAGACTGAAATTGAGAGTGGGAAAGCAAACGCTGAAATGCTTAACTCCTTATTCAAATGTCTCATTTAGAAAGAAAAGCCCTGGAGTATTTCCCGAAATTTCACTGGTGTACAAAACTTAAAGAAGAAGGTAAGTTTCGAATGATGTGTCAGTAACATAGCTCGATGAAGTTTTGAGCAGACAAAGAAAGAACTATTAGTACAGGCGACTGAAAGAAATACGCAATTGCACGAACAGAAATGACACTTTGATTCAAAGACAATAATTATACTTAAGTCACTGCGCTCCATAATGGTCCTCTGAATATTAAAAAAGCGGGACATAGTTTTCACTAGGATGTGTGATCACAACGGACGGTAGTAAATCCTCTGGAACATGCTCGCAGACCTGCCACACCGTTAACAAGAAGTTCATTCGCCCACCAGCAAGGTTGACAACTTCTGGATGGACGT
The DNA here is from genome assembly GCF_023864275.1 of Schistocerca cancellata. Classification (NCBI taxonomy): domain Eukaryota; kingdom Metazoa; phylum Arthropoda; class Insecta; order Orthoptera; family Acrididae; genus Schistocerca; species Schistocerca cancellata. The sequence continues at coordinate 644,903,224 of NC_064628.1, read as the reverse complement.
TGGTTTATGTGGACATGCAGGAATACGTCTCCCCAACGCATCCCACATGTGCGCGATGGGATTTAATTCGGGGGAACGGGCAGGACAGTCAGTTCCAAGAGCCCCTCTACCTGCGCTGTTCGATGGGATCGCGCATTGTCATCCACAAAAATGAAGTCAGCACCCAGTGCACCACTGAAAAGACGCACATGGAGGGGTGGGGATGGGGAGTACAATGCCACAGTAACGTTGACTGGTGAGTGTGTCGGGTTCACAAAGATTTGGAGCGCTTCATGCTTCCTCGCATGCAATGGCCTTGCCGCAGTGGATACACCGGTTTCCGTGAGATCACCGAAGTTAAGCGCTGTCGGGCGTGGCCGGCACTTGGATGGATGACCATCCGGGCCGCCATGCGCTGTTGCCATTTTTCGGGGTGCACTCAGCCTCGTGATGCCAACTGAGGAGCTACTCGACCTAATAGTAGCGGCTCCGGTCAAAGAAAACCATCAAAACGACCGGGAGAACGGTACACACTCGCCGACCGCACGCACGTCTCCATATATTTTCATTTTTCTCATTATGTCCCTGGAAAAGAATGACACATTCTCTCCACGGGTTCCCATTTAAGTTCCTGAAGTATACTTGTGTGTTGCTCGAATCTACTGGTAACAAAACTGGCAGGCAACCTCTGAATTGCTTCGACTTCTTCCTTTAATCCGATCTGGTGCGGACTCCCCAACACTTGAGCAGTACTCAAGAATGGGTAGCACTAGCATCCTATATGCTGCCTCCTTTACAAACGAAGCACACTTTTCCAAAATTCTCCCAATAAACCGAAGTCAACCATTTATCTTCCCTACCTCAGTCCTCACGTGCTCCTTCCATTTCATATCGCTTTGCAACATCACGTCCAGAATTTAAACACCGTGACTGTGTAGCAGGACACTACTAATGCTATATTCTAACATTACTGGTTTATTTTTCCTACTCATCTGCATTAACTTATATTTTTCTACATTTAGAGCGAACTGAAATTCATCACACCAACTAGATATTTTGTCTGACTCATCTTGTATCCTCCTACAGTTATGCGACGACGACACCTTTCCCTACACCACAACATCAACAACACACAGCCGCAGATAGCTACTCAAGCCATCTGTCATATCCTTTAGGTGTATAGAAAATAACAGCTGTCCTATCACACTTCCATGGGACGTCTTTGACGATTCCCCTCTGTCTAATCAATACTAGCTGTCAAGAACAACGTACTGAGTTGAGGGCTTAAGAAATCATCGAAACACACACATATGTATCAGATAATATCAGGTAATGTACAAAAGTGGCAAAAGAAATCAGGTGACTCATGCCCCCTCAAGAGAGTGACATGAGGGCAGTTGGCATGTGCAAGCAAGCAGAAGGCATCGTAGGTCAGAACAGGAAGAGAAGGCACTGACTGTCGCAGCTAAGAGATCCTAAAAGACGGGAGCAAGAGATGACATGCTTTGTCAATGACCCCATGTCAACTGACCAAATTGTTGTTGTTGTGGTCTTCAGTCCTGAGACTAGTTTGATGCAGTTCTCCATGCTATTCTATTCTGTGCAAGCTTCTTCATCTCCCAGTACCTACTGCAGCCTACATCCTTCTGAATCTGCTTAGTGTATTCATCTCTTGGTCTCCCTCTACGATTTTTACCCTCCACGCTGCCCTCCAATACTAAATTGGTGATCCCTCGATGTCTCAGAACATGTCCTACCAACCGATCCCTTCTTCTAGTCAAGTTGCGCCACAAGCTCCTCTTCTCCCCAATTCTATTCAATACCTCCTCATTAGTTATGTGATCTACCCACCTAATCTTCAGAATTCTTCTGTAGCACCACATTTCGAAAGCTTCTATTCTCTTCTTGTCTAAACTATTTATCGTCCATGTTTCACTTCCATACATGGCTACACTCCATACAAATACTTTCAGAAACGACTTCCTGACGCTTAAATCTACACTCGATGTTAACAAATTTTTCTTCTTCAGAAACGCTTTCCTTGCCATTGCCAGTCTACATTTTATATCCTCTCTACTTCGACCATCATCAGTTATTTTGGTCCCCAAATAGCAAAACTCCTTTACTACTTTAAGTGTCTCATTTCCTAATCTAATTCCCTCAGCATCACCCGTCTTAATTAGACTACATTCCATTATCCTAGTTTTGCTTTTGTTGATGTTCATCCTATACCCTCCTTTCAAGACACTGTCCATTCCGTTCAACTGCTCTTCCAAGTCCTTTGCTGTCTCTGACAGAATTACAATGTCATCAGCGAACTTTAAAGTTTTTATTTCTTGTCCATGGATTTTAATTCCTACTCCGAACTTTTCTTTAGTTTCCTTTATTGCTTGCTCAATATACAGATTGAATAACATCGGGGATAGGCTACAACCTTGTCTCACTCCCTTCCCAACCACTGCTTCCCTTTCATACCCCTCGACTCTTATAACTGCCATCTGCTTTCTGTACAAATTGTAAATAGCCTTTCGCTCCCTGTATTTTACCCCTGCCACATTCAGAATTTGAAAGAGAGTATTCCAGTCAACATTGTCAGAAGCTTTCTCTAAGTCTACAAATGCTAGAAACGAAGGTTTGCCTTTACTTAATCTTTCTTCTAAGATAAGTCGTAGGGTCAGTATTGTCTCACGTGTTCCAACATTTCTACGGAATCCAAACTGATCTTCCCCGAGGTCGGCTTCTATCAGTTTTTCCATTCGTATGTAAAGAATTCGCGTTAGTATTTTGCAGCTGTGACGTATTAAACTGATAGTTCGGTAATTTTCACATCTGTCAACACCTGCTTTCTTTGGGATTGGAATTATTATATTCTTCTTGAAGTCTGAGGGTATTTCACCTGTCTCATACATCTTGCTCACCAGATGGTAGAGTTTTGTCAGGACTGGCTCTCCCAAGGCTGTCAGTAGTTCTAATGGAATGTTGTCTACTCCGGGGGCCTTGTTTCGACTCAGGTCTTTCAGTGGTCTGTCAAACTCTTCACGGAGTATCATATCTCCCATTTCATCTTCATCTACATCCTCTTCCATTTACATAATATTGTCCTCAAGTACATCGCCCTTGTATAGACCCTCTATATACTCCTTCCACCTTTCTGCTTTCCCTTCTTTGCTTAGAACTGGGTTTCCATCTGAGCTCTTGATATTCATAAAAGTCGTTCTCTTTTCTCCAAAGGTCTCTTTAATTTTCCTACACGCAGTATCTATCTTACCCCTAGTGAGATAAGCCTCTACATCCTTACATTTGTCCTCTAGCCATCCCTGCTTAGCCATTTTGCACTTCCTGTCGATCTCATTTTTGAGACGTTTGTATTCCTTTTTGCCTGCTTCATTTACTGCATTTTTATATTTTCTCTTTCATCAATTAAATTCAATATTTCTTCTGTTACCCAAGGGTTTCTACTAGCCCTCTTTTTTTTTTTTTACCTATTTGATCCTCTGCTGCCTTCACTATTTTATCCCTCAAAGTTACCCATTCTTCTTCTACTGTACTTCTTCCCGCCACTGCTGTCAATTGTTCCCTTATGCCATCTCCTTAAATTCCCACCTTTTTGCAGTTTCTTCAGTTTTAATCTACAGTTCAGAACCAATAGATTGTGGTCAGAGTCCACATCTGCCCCTGGAAATGTCTTACAATTTAAAACCTGGTTCCTAAATCTCTGTCTTACCATTATATAATCTATCTGATATCTTTTAGTATCTCCAGGGTTCTTCCATGTATACAACATTCTTTCATGATTCTCAAGCCAAGTGTTAGCTATGATTAAGTTATGCTCTGCGCAAAATTCTACCAGACGGCTTCCTCTTTCATTTATTAGCCCCAATCCATATTCACTTACTATGTTTCCTTCTCTCCCTTTTCCTACTACCGAATTCCAGTCACCCATGACTATTAAATTTTCGTCTCCCTTCACTATTTGAATAATTTCTTTTATCTCCTCAAACATTTAATCAATTTCTTCGTCATCTGCAGAGCTAGTTGGCATATAAACTTGTACTACTGTAGTAGGCGTGGGCTTCGTGTCTATCTTGGCCACAATAATGCGTTCACTATGCTGTTTGTAGTAGCTTACCCGTACTCCTATTTTTTATTCAGTATTAAACCTACTCCTGCATTACCCCTATTTGATTTTGTATTTATAACCCTGTATTCACCTGACCAAAAGTCTTGTTCCTCCTGCCATCGAACTTCACTAATTCCCATTATATCTAACTTTAACCTATCCATTTCCCTTTTTAAATTTTCTATCCTACCTGCCCGATTAAGGGATCTGACATTCCACGCTCCGATCCGTAGAACGCCAGTTTTCTGTCTCCTGATAACGACGTCCTCCTGAGTAGTCCCCGCCCTGAGATCCGAATGGGGGACTATTTTAGCTCCGGAATATTTTACCCAAGAGGACGCCATCATCATTTAATCATACAGTAAAGCTGCATGCCCTCGGGAAAAATTACGGCTGTAGTTTCCCCTTGCTTTCAGCCGTTCGCAGTACCAGAGCAGCAAGGCTATTTTGGTTAGTGTTACAAGGCCTGATCAGTCAATCATCCAGACTGTTGCCCCTGCAACTACTGAAAAGGCTGCTGCCCCTCTTCAGGAACCACACGTTTGTCTGGCCTCTCAACAGATACCCCTCCGTTGTGGTTGCACCTACGGTACGGCTATCTGTATCAATGAGGCACGCAAGCCTCCCCACCAACGCCAAGGTACGTGGTTCATGGGGGGGGGGGGGGGGGGGGGGGGGGACCAAATCGTTAGGGAAAAAAAACTGCTGTAAAATCTACAATCTTAGGAGATACCAGGGCGATAAAGAGTGAGGGTAATAACTTTATTTCTATTCCATTTTTGGGGAACGTATCATACAAGATAAGCACACTTCTACAGAAGTAATACGGTTACAGAGTTGCCTTTTCCGTAAAAAATAGCTTAAAACTAAGAGTGATTCATACTATTGGGGTACGAGAAGATGATGTGTGATGATGATGTTTGGTTTGTGGGGCGCTCAACAGCGCGGTTATCAGCGCCCGTACAATTTCCCAACCTTCGCTCAGTCCAATTTTCGCCACTTTCCTGGATGATGATGAAATGATGAGGACAACACAAACACCCAGTCATCTCGAGGCAGGTGAAAATCCCTGACCCCGCCGGGAATCGAACCCGGGACCCCGTGCTCGGGAAGCGAGAACGCTACCGCGAGACCACGAGCGGCGGACGGGGTACGGGAAGAACATGTCACTAAACCCGGAGTTAACAAAATTACTTGTAACGACTGCCCCAACTATCACGTTGGACAGACAGGTAGACCCATTAAAGTAAGATATAAAGAACACATGCTAAGTAAAAATTGGGGAAAACTTGTACAATTCCACGTTTACTGAACGTCTATTGCTCTTACAGCATACGGCACGTGAACTGGATGACGTAGAATTGCTGCACGATGTGAGTAGGGGTTACAGGCTGGACCTGTTCGGGGAGTTAGAAATTTTCAAACATCTATCTCAAAAAGATGGATTTATTCTAAACGAACAGGTGTACCTTAGAAACAAAAATTGTTTGGACAGTTTCAAACTCCTTCTTGCTCTAACGTAAACCGAGCGAGGTGGCGCAGTGGTCAGCACACTGGACTCGCATTCGGGAGGACGACGGTTCAATCCCGTCTCCAGACATCCTGATTTAGGTTTTCCGTGATTTCCCTAAATCGTTTCAGGCAAATGCCGGGATGGTTCCTTTGAAAGGGCACGGCCGATTTCCTTCCCCATCCTTCCATAACCCGAGCTTGCGCTCCATCTCTAATGACCTCGTTGATGACGGGACGTTAAAAAAAACCCTAACCCCTAACCCTCTAACGTAAAATAGTCTGGCTGACTAGAAGCTAGTTTTCTTGTCTGTTGATGATGGTGAGATGCTCCTTTCCTGTCTTGTCGGGATTTTACGTATTTTGATGATTGTTGTTCGCGGTTTTCGATGTATATGTGTGGTTTATACGATTCTATTATGTTTTTCATTCATGACGGCAGATAGTTACGATTTACTACAACATTTTCTTCGTAATCGCTAGTATGTATCCTAGTCTTTAATTTGCGCGAGATTTTCGCGCATAACACTAGTGCCCTCTCTTGTTAGATGTGTTCCTTAGCGCAAGCTTCAGCTGCTTGACACTAGGACACAGGCAAATTGGTGTTAATATTTTCTGTTGTATGTAGGTGTTTTAAATGATTTTAATATGTTTTATTTATTAAGACAGAGCGTTTTAACTAGCACAACCTTTAAAAATTTGATACACATGAGTATGTATCCCTGGGTTTTAATGTGCGCGAGTGTCTCGCGCATACCATAAGTACCCTGTCTCGGTGAAACTGTCTGCGCCGGCCGGCGTGGCCGTGCGGTTCTAGGCGCTTCAGTCTGGAACCACGTGACCGCTACGGTCGCAGGTTCGAATCCTGCCTCGGGCATGGATGTGTGTGATGTCCTTAGGTTAGTTAGGTTTAAGTAGTTCTAAGTTCTAGGGGACTGATGACCGCAGATGTTAAGTCCCACAGTGCTCAGAGCCATTTGAACAATTTTTTTGAAACTGTCTGCCCTAGAGCTTCCACACCCTCTTTACTCTAGTTAACAGGCTAAGTACTGATAATATGCCGTGTTCGCATTGATCGTCTCTTCATAAAAATGGTTCAAATGGCTCTGAGCACTATGGGACTAAACATCTGTGGTCATAAGTCCCGTAGAACATATAACTACTTAAACCTAACTAACCTAAGGACATCACACACATCCATGCCCGAGGCAGGATTCGAACCTGCGACCGTAGCAGTCACGCGGTTCCGGACTGAGCGCCTAGAACCGCTAGACCATCGCGGCCGGCATCTCTTCATAATTATGCTGTACAGATGGAGGTGATATTTTAATTTTAACTACTGACGACGCCTTTGGCTCCATTGTTTTATGTATCTCCACTGCAGGATGTGATTTTAGTAAGTGACCAAACGTTTTTGTGGTTGTAATACCTAGATAATTTTGATGGTTACCTAAAGCTGTGTTTTTTTTCCCTTCTATCTCAGTTATGGTGCTAAGTTTTATGCTAACGAAGGTGTCTTCCGGTTCAGGTGTATTTTTGCTTCCGATGAAGGTATATTTAGATATACCGAAACCGTGGTCAAGGATTTCAATAAATCTTTATCCTGCAACTGTTTGGCTGTTATCATTTACCGTGAACCTGAAAGGAATTGCTCGGGTCAATGGATGTAGGTCCATTTCAATCAGCTTCCGAGCGAACACTGCAAAGGGGACTACATACGGTACGAGTTTGGAGTCGAGAACCTCTCGGCGACACATAAAGCTGTTCATTTTCGACGGGTCAAACAACACAGAAGCGGGACAGTAGCTGACAGGTGGCATACACTGTGGCCTCTTCTCAAATCGTGCAAAGTGTCGAGTGCGCCGACGTGCTGATGACGCGTTCAGCCCGCTCTGTGTGACGTGTGAACTCGTGCCGGAGGTGGTTGTACGGTGTTTAGATGGAGTCTTTCGTTAAGTGTCTTGAGCACAAAAGTTACTGTGAACATGAACCAGAATGAACAAAAAGTCCTCAGGTTTCCAGCCACGTCAAGTGGTTAAAATTATACGAGCTTCTGGCCAAGCACTCCTTGCCAGTTGTCAAGTGGTGTGACTGCTTGTGGGCTGCTGGAAACCCCTTTTATACACTAACTGTCGGCTGTGACATCACAGGTGCTCACGGCATCACCATACTTGGGCATACGTTGTTTTCGGTGTGCCCAGTTCAACCGCTCAATCGCTGGATCCCACGCCGCTCTGAGCTGCTGGCCATCATCTCTGTTTGGGTCGTTATGGGTGATATTTATTTCAATGACTTACAAATGGCTCTGAGCACTATGGGACTCAACTGCTGTGGTCATAAGCCCCCTAGAACTTAGAACTACTTCAAACCTAACTGACCTAAGGACATCACACACATCCATGCCCGAGGCAGGATTAGAACCTGCGACCGTAGCGGTCGTGCGGTTCCAGCCTGTAGCGCCTTTAACCGCTCGGCCCCAAAATGACTTACACAGTCCCGGAAACCGTTAGTGCGAGCTACGACCGACCTTTCATCAAATTTTATCCGATGACCATTTTCTAAAGCATGCTCAGCCAAAACGGATGTCTCGGTATAGCGTAGGCAACAAAACCTCTCATGCTCCTCCGTGCGGTTTTCTACAGTGCATGCTGTTTGTCCGACGTAAGAGAGGCAACACACGCAAGGTGTCTTGTGGAGCTCAGGTGTTCTTTAACTGGCTTCAGCAGCTGACGGATTTTCGTCGGAGGCCTGATGATCGATTTGATCTTGTTTTTTTTTTTCAGTAGGTGGTTAATCTTGCCCGACACAGTCACAGAACAGCGAGAAAGAAGGTTTCTTTTCATATTACTTGACGGTGGTCTTATTGTGATTCTTATTTGAAATCACTTCATTAATTTGATGAATATTACAGGTTGCGAGTGCGGTCAATCTTACGTCGGACAAACAGTACACGTTGTGGAACAACGCAGAAAGAAGCTTGAGAAGTTTTATCTCCTACGCTACCCCGAAAAAATCCGCTTTGGCTAAGCATGCTTTAGAGAACAGGCACCGGATAAAATCTGACGCACCGTAGTGGTTCGCACAAACGGCTTCTGGGACTTCGTAATTAGAGAAGCCATTAAAATATTACTAAAAATCTTCGATTACATCCTTAATGGAGACGACCGCCTGCGTCTCAACGCGGCGTGGGATCCAACGATCGCGAAGTTAACCCTTTCAGACCCTCCGGCTACAATTGTGTACATTAACTTTTACAGTCTGTTAGCTGCAACAGAAGTACTTGTTCCCTAAGCGAACCTGAGCCACACACTTGTAAATGTTCAACCTTTACATCACGTGCAAATGCTGCCAACCTTTGGGCATCACTATAAAAATATCAGCAAGTCAATGTAGCAGTGCGCAGCAACTCGTGACCACCAGAATACATGGTTCGCTATAATCCAGTGTATAATTGAATATTGTTGTTATTTTACATGGAAATTATTAAATGATAATTTTACTAATTATTACAATAGACAATATTTAATAATTAGTTATTTTAGTCCTTAAAGTGAAGCCAAGTGAACAAAGTAAGTTTTGGAAACGGGTACGTATTTTTCTATAAATCTTGCTCCTAAAATCATTAAAATATCAACTAAGACCACTACCACATAAGTAAAAATTTTTCTTCCTCCAGAAATATTTCGGGTCTGAAAGGATTAAAGCGGGCATGTAGAGCGCCGAGTCAACGTACGCCGATATACGGTATTGCTGCGAGCACCAGCGGCGCCAGGCCAGCGTGTAGCATGTATAAGGGCGTGTGAGGAGCCCCCAGGCGGTTATGCCACTTGACAATGGCCAAGAAGTGCTTCGCCAAAAGCTTGTGTAATTTTAATGACTTGACACGACTGGAAACCCGAGAACATTTAATGATACCGCTACGAGTCTGTGTTCTTACACGAACAGGCTGTTTATTTCAACATTTTCGGCGATCAAACGCCGAACTTTCCCTGCATTTCATGATGACTATACGTGAATTATTTCTTCTTCTGCTATGGCAATGGCTATATTAATACGTTACTGCCGCGCGTGGTAGCCGCGTGGTCTAGGGCCCCTTGCCCCGGTTGGCGCGGCTTACATCGTCAGAGGTTTGAGTCCTCCCTCGGACATGAGTGTGTGTGTTGTCCTTAGCCTAAGTTAGTGTAAGTTCGATTAAGTAATGTGTAAGCCTAGGGACCGTTGACCTCAGCAGTTTGGTCGCATAGGAACTTACCATAAATTTCCAGTTTCCAATACGTTACTGGGTCGACGACCACTCATTCTGTCACACCTCAACCTGCCTGCTAAATCACCCAGCCTTCCTTCCACAGCAAATGTCTGGGACTATTTGGAAATGTAGCAGTTAAGATCCCCGAAATTTTGTACGTCTAAGGTCTCGAATAATGCTATATGTGGCATACTTGAAGAAACTTATGGACGCTCTCTCTCGTCGAACTGAGGCAATTACAAAAATTAGAGTACGTAGTAAGTTACTTGGCCACTAGCTGCGCGGACAACGCATTAGGGCCTCCCGTATAACCGCCAGGTTGTTGGATGGAAGCATGCAAACGTGCGTGCATTGTGTTGTACAGGTGGCGGATACCAGTTTGTGGGCTGGAGTTCCATGCCTGTTGCACTTGATCGGTCGGTTGGTGCAGGCTGCGGAAGACGCCGCAATCATCGTCCAATGATGTCCCATATGTGCTCTATTGGAGACAGATCTGCTAATCGAGCGAGCCAAGGTAACATTTCAACACTCCGTAGAGCATGTTGAGTTACAACAGCGGTATGTGGGCCAGCGTTATTCTGTTGGAAAACACTCCCTGGAATGCTGTTTATGAGTGGGAGCATAACAGGTCGGATCACCAGATTGACGTACAAATTAGCAGTCAGGGTGTGTGGGATAACCACGAGAGTGCCCCTACTGTCATACGAAATCGCACCCCAGACCGTAAGTCCAGTGTGTCTAGCACGCGCACAGGTTGGTTGCAGGCCCTCGACTGGCTTCCTTCTAACCAACACACCACCATCACTGGACAAAGCCATCAGAAAACACAACAGAGCTCCACCCCGTCCCCCAACGAGCTCTCACTTGACATCACTGAAGTCGCTAATGGCAGTGGTTTGAGGTCAGTGGTTTGAGGCAGTGGCTTGAGCCTGGTCGGAGCTGTCCTTGAAGTAACTGGTTTGTAACAGTTCGTTGTGTCACTGTGGTGTCAACTGCAGCTCAGATTGCTATTGCAGACGCAGTGCGATGCATCAGAGCCATACACCGAACATGCTGGTCTTCTTTCTCGTTAGTGCCACGTGGGTGTCGGGTGACTGGTCTCCTTGTGGCCGTACATTCTCGTGACCATCGCTGCCAGTATTAATCTACTGTGGCTATATTCATACCCAGTCTTTCTGCAGTACTGGAGAAGGAACAGCCAGCTTTTCATAGCCTTATTAAACGGCCCCGTCCAAGCTCAGTGAAGTGTTGATAGTAGTTTTCTCGCCGTCTTACTGGCATTCTTAGTTAAATCGACTGAGTTCGTCCAGTCTCAAATGTAATTAACGCTCACGACCGTTATTAAAGCGTGTATTTAAAGCAAACGTGCTTTGCATCCACATAGTGAAGCAACTAGCGCCACTCTTACGCAGTTAGTGCCAAATTTGAACAGCCGTCATATTTCAGACGTAGAAACATGACTACCGATTTCCTTTCATGTCGCACAACTCTTTGGTGATGTTTGCAATTTTTTCATTTAGTATATTTGGCAAAGTATTCTTCGCTTTGCATGCTGTATTTTGCCAAAAGACCTTTCGGTATGTCAAACTGCTTATGAGGGATGTAACGAATATTTCTCTTTCACTCTATCGTTTGTGCATGTCTGGTAGCGAGTCCACTACGTCCATTCAATTTTCTCGAGATTGCAGATAGATAGAGCTCTCGTCTCAAGTTTAAAAGAGAAATTCAACATCTTAGCTACATTTTGTAATCAGCACTGTATACTCTAACATTGACGAAACGCAGACTCATAAGAAAATTGTCGAATTTCGCACAGTAGTTTATGTAGTGGTGAAATATCACAATAACTGTGATCATTAACGAAGTAATCGGCAGGTCATCATGAAGATCGATTTCCCTGTACGCCGTTCGAGAACGTAACGACAGACAAATAACTCGGATTTTTGTATGTTTATCTTTGTGACTAGGGGACTATGACCGTTCACTATTGTAAGAAACTGAAACTCGTAAAGCCGTCCTTATGATGTCATTTATTGTACAGCTGCCAGTTTTGGTGCTTCGGTGTTTCAGTGTACCTTCTTCAGGACTTGGCTGATGCTGAAGGGATTAACACCATCGGTATACACGATCCATCGTGGCCAGTATAACTGGTTTGTGCAGACTACCTGTAACTGTGATGTTGTCTCTCCAATCATCAACAGTTGACAGTTGATGGTTGGTGAGACAACTTCATGGTGAGACAACTTCATGGTGCACTGAAGCGCCGAAACTGGTAGCCGTACATTAAATGACATCAAAAGGACGGCTGTAGGTGTTTCATTTTCTTAAAATAGCTTGGATGTGGTTCGATGAATCCTCTGCAAGGCGATTAATTGTGTGTAGATGTACAAGGTCGACAACTTTGCTTCCGTCGTTTTTTCTCGAAGTTCGGAGCTCTATTGTGAAAAACTTAGCAAAAAAATTATGAATGATGGTATTGCCCATCACTGGCCACTACTGTCTTTCGGATAACGTACGAATCTCGTGGCGGAAGAACTGGGCGTCTTTTGTGGGGCTCCATGAATCGATTCAATTTTGCACTTGTTCATATGATCGGAAGTGCTGGTCAGCCAAACTGTACAACACTGATTGAAAAAGGTGGTAGTCAGAGAGAACAACGTATGGCGAATATGGCTGGAGGGACAGGACTTCTCATTTCAACGTTTCCATGTATATTTTGACGGGTTTTGCGACATTGGGTCAAGCACTGACCTGCTGCAAAATTACCTTTACGTGTCTATCGCTGTATTGTGGCCGTTTGTGTTTCAGTGCTGGGCTCGAACGCATCAATTGCTTTCAATATTGATGTCCTGCGTCTTCGTCTGTTTCAGTAGCTACGAAAACGTTCCGTCTTCCACTGCCATGCCGGTCTTCGACATCAAAATCACCGTTCTTAAGGCGTTGAATACATTCTCTGCACGTTCTTCCACTAATAGTTTCCTCACCATTGGTCTTACCCAGAATTCTAATAGGCACAGCCGCAGATTTCTTCATGTTAAAGCTGAAAATTAAAACTTCCCGCAAATGGCGAGAAATGGGTACGTAAGTTGACGTTGTTAATCGAGAATAACCTTGTGAGGCGGCCATTGTGGCCGAGCGCTTCTAGGCGCTTCAGTCCGAAACCGCGCTGCTGCTACAGTCGGAGGTTCGAATCCTGCCTCGGGCATGGATGTGTGTGATGTCCTTAGTTAGTGAGGTTTAAGTAGTTCTAAGTCTAGGGGGCTGATGACCTCAGATGTTATGTCCCATAGTGCTCAGAGCCATTTCAACCATTTTAACCTTGTGATGCAATCACAAATCAACTAATATTATTATCGCATTATGTTTACAGATGTTTAAGCTTATTAACCCCCCCCCCCCCCCCCATGAACCATGGACCTTGCCGTTGGTGGGGAGGCTTGCGTGCCTCAGCGATACAGATAGCCGTACCGTAGGTACAACCACAACGGAGGGGTATCTGTTGAGAGGCCAGACAAACGTGTGGTTCCTGAAGAGGGGCAGCAGCCTTTTCAGTAGTTGCAGGGGCAACAGTCTGGATGATTGACTGATCTGGCCTTGTAACACTAACCAAAGCGGCCTTGCTGTGCTGGTACTGCGAACGGCTGAAAGCAAGGGGAAACTACAGCCGTAATTTTTCCCGAGGGCATGCAGCTTTACTGTTTGCTTAAATGATGATGGTGTCCTCTTGGGTAAAATATTCCGGAGGTAAAATAGCTCCCCCCCCCCCCCCCCCCATTCGGATCTCCGGGCGGGGACTACTCAGGAGGACGTCGTTATCAGGAGAAAGAAAACTGGCGTTCTACGGATCGGAGCGTGGAATGTCAGATCCTTTATAAGAGGTATTGAATAGAATAGGGGAGAAGAGGAGTTTGTGGCACAACTTGACAAGAAGAAGGGACCGGTTGGTAGGGCATGTTCTGAGGCATCAAGGGATCACAAATTTAGCATTGGAGGGCAGCGTGGAGGGTAAAAATCGTGGAGGGAGACCAAGAGATGAATACACTAAGCAGATTCAGAAGGATGTGGGTTGCAGTAAGTACTGGGAGATGAAGAAGCTTGCACAGGATAGAGTAGCATGGAGAGCTGCATCAAACCAGTCTCAGGACTGAAGACCACAACAACAACAAGCTTATTAAGCCTATGACCAACCACCTGAACCCCACTTGTCGCTACTGTCGTCTATTGCATAACGGCGGAAGCAAAGTTGTAGACCTAATAGATGTAAAGCTGATGAATTGGGCTACGAGATATGAATTATTTCTTTTACCGAATAGATTGCCGAGCAGCATGCGTGTGCACATTTCCGTTCCTACTGTGTAACTCTGTGTGCGGCTAGCAGGCAAAGAATGTTTCGTTCAAGGACAAAGGGTACAGCGACGCAAACCAAGACGGCCGCCCCTTCGGAACACAGCTGTGGACTGGCCCAGTTCTCAGAACGACAATACGTTTCTGTACAGGTGCTATGCTATCTCGAGAGAGCTGTACATATATTACTGCAAAGACGTCTTTCGGGGCGATTAATTTTATCCAGTTTGCTTGTACACATCCTACGAGTAGTGAATCCTCGGAACGAGGTCAGTGGGGAAGGAAGTGACTTACTGGCCGACGACAGTGTTGCCTGTTTTCGCTGCATTCCTGCCGGTACAATTAGGGGCGCCGTCGATAGCGTCCTTTTAATAAGTAAGAAGCGTTGCGCCAGCAATGAGGACGGAGTGGTGGGAACGGCAGGTGGCGGTCAGCCGAGTTCAATACGCGCGGCGCATCGCAGACCGACGGGCAGGTAGACAGCGGGAGTCTACCGTGGGCTGCCAGTCCGTCACCATGACAGGTAGGGAACGCCGCCTGCGCTGCTCGCGTCCGCTGTACTGGCTGCCACACGCCGCGCGCACCTGTCGTCCGCGAATACTCCTGGAGAAGTCGATCTATCGAACTGGGCCAGTCTATTGTGGCGTTAGGTCGTCTCTTTACTATATCATTTTTAGCACGCAACGTTAACCCAACACATCACGGGGCTTTGCGGATTTACTCGGCAAGTGAATGATAGACAAAAGCCCCATGTCTACATCTACATCTACATGATTACTCTGCAATTCACATTTAAGTGCTTGGCAGAGGGTTCATCGAACCACAATCATACTATCTCTCTACCATTCCACTCCCGAACAGCGCGCGGGAAAAACCAACACCTAAACCTTTCTGTTCGAGCTCTGATTTCTCTTATTTTATTTTGATGATCATTCCTACCTATGTAGGTTGGGCTCAACAAAATATTTTCTCGTTCGGAAGAGAAAGTTGGTGACTGAAATTTCGTAAATAGATGTCGCCGCGACGAAAAACGTCTTTGCTTTAATGACTTCCATCCCAACTCGCGTATCATATCTGCCACACTCTCTCCCCTATTACGTGATAATACAAAACGAGCTGTCCTTTTTTGCACCCTTTCGATGTCCTCCGTCAATCCCACCTGGTAAGAATCCCACACTGCGCAGCAATATTCTAACTGAGGAGTAACGAGTGTAGTGTAAGCTGTCTCTTTAGTGGACTTGTTGCATCTTCTAAGTGTCCTGCCAATGAAACGCAACCTTTGGCCCGCCTTCCCGACAATATTATCTATGTGGTCTTTCCAACTGAAGTTGTTCGTAATTTTTACACCCAGGTACTTAGTCGAAATGACAGCCTTCAAAATTGTACTATTTATAGAGTAATCGAATTCCAACGGATTTCTTTTGGAACTCATGTGGATCACCTCACACTTTTCGTTATTTAGCGTCAACTGCCACCTGCCACACCATACAGCAATCTTTTCTAAATCGCTTTGCAACTGATACTGGTCTTCGGATGACCTTACTAGACGGTATATTACAGCATCATCTGCGAACAACCTAAGAGAACTGCTCAGATTGTTACCCAGGTCATTTATATAGATCAGGAACAGCAGAGGTCCCAGGACGCTTCCCTGGGGAACACCTGATATCACTTCAGTTTTACTCGATGATTTGCCATCTATTGCTACGAACTGCGAAATTCCTGACAGGAATTTACGAATCCAGTCTCACAACTGAAACGAAACCCCATAGGCCCGCAGCTTGATTAGAAGTCGCTT
Organism: Schistocerca cancellata; assembly: GCF_023864275.1. Classification (NCBI taxonomy): domain Eukaryota; kingdom Metazoa; phylum Arthropoda; class Insecta; order Orthoptera; family Acrididae; genus Schistocerca; species Schistocerca cancellata. Next base: position 644,887,228 of record NC_064628.1, on the reverse strand, counting down.
GCGAGGAACGGTGTCAAAAGCCTTCCGGAAATCTAGAAATACGGAACCAACTTGAGATCCCCTGTCGATAGCGGCCATTACTTCGTGCGAATAAAGAGCTAGCTGCGTCGCACAAGAACGATGTTTTCTGAAACCAAGCTGATTACGTATCAATAGATCGTTCCCTTCGAGGTGATTCATAATGTTTGAATACAGTATATGCTCCAAAACCCGACTGCAAGCCGACGTCAGTGATATAGGTCTGTAGTTCCATGGATTACTCCTACTACCCTTCTTAAACACTGGTGCGACCTGCGCAATTTTCCAATCTGTAGGTACAGATCTATCGCCGCCTACACTACAATTGTAAATGTTTCTTTAATACGTAACAGAAAGAAGTCGGCACAAATGGTGGTTATAATTAAGAATAGTTTGCTAGTTTTCTCCTTAATCGTCGATGTAGATGTGGTATCGATAGCTACGATGCCACGGCGTAGGTGAAGTTCTTACTTTGGTACTACGACACCGACACCGACACCGGCAGCGCCCTCTAGCCGGTGCTGTGCAGCTCTACGTGCGTCGCTCCAGATTCAGCCCATTTGATCCCGAGGAGACGACCTAGCAACATTGTTTCATTTTCATGGTGGGCGAGCCACTACAGAAATTGCCTGTGTAACTTGTTAGCGTTTATACATTCGGCTTCACACCTACGTGCATCTCAGCCAAAGTTTGGTAACAGTTTATGTATTCAACTTAAAATTGTTGCGATATAGTAAAACCACTTTAACGTATACGCAGTACCTAAAGTTGTACCTCACCTGCTCCTACTCGCTTCCGACATTCGGCCTACGCTTCAGTTTACAGGAGCAGGCCCACGCGCCGCTTTCCAGGCGTGATGCGAAAGAAGATGTATCACGCAATTTTACCCGTGTCACACACCCCAGTCATACTTTTACGTCGAGCAGCAACAATATTGTTGCTGCTCGACGCTCTTGTGATTAAAATACTATACCATCGATCCTTTGGAGCTATAATAAGGAGAGTAATGACGTCACAAACTTCAAGGTGACGTTCAGCATGTTAGTTGCCCCATACATTAGGTTCTGGTGGAAGTGTTTTCATCAAACGTGTCAGCCTGCTTCGTTTACGGGTGTACTAATCGTTCTGATTGTAGTGTAAAGGAATAACGTTTTAATCCTGAGTGGACATCGGTGATGTCGTCAGTCATACGATCACACCGCCGCCTGAGAGATCGATCCGCCGGATGCGATTCTCTCGATAAACGGAACAGAAGAACGGCTGTGTTAGCCAGAGTACACAGCCAGTCGCAGTACTTCTGCTCGCCGCGAGGCGCCGCTACGCCACTTCATGTGCAGCAGGGGAGTAGTGCGGTTGTGCCAGTCTACAGTTCGTAGCCGCGCTCAGTCGTCAGCCAGCGCCGATGTTAGTCATCGTCTGCAGCTCAGTCATTGCTGCCATCAAGTCTTTGTAGCTCCGTTCCAAGCTAGTCTTCAAATTCACCCGATTCGACTTTCAAGATTACGAGAGATTAATTCGTCACTGCAAGATTTGTGACTTGTAAATTCTGTCATTCTACAGACGCTTAGTCTAGTCGCTTCTTCTATAATTGTCAACCAACTGATCATGGACTACAGCAAAGTTAAGTAATAAATAATTTCTTATTCTGTACTCCTGCTAAGTAATTGTGTTTTCCTGTTGTAGCTACCAAGCAGTCTTGGCATAGTAGAACCCACGTTTCCACTTCCTTGGCTACCTCATATTTGCCACCTCCTGCTGATGGACTCGATTATGGTGGAAGATCGAGAGCCATCATGATCTTTTATATACATGAATTTTGGTTCCTCTGTTTACTTTTACCGTAGTGGTTTTATTTCTGTCAAATGGCTCTGAGCACTATGGGACTTAACGTCTTAGGTCATCAGTCCCCTAGAACTTAGAACTACTTAAACCTAACTAACCTAAGGACATCACACACATCCATGCCCCAGGCAGGATTCGAACCTGCGACCGTAGCAGTCCCGCGGTTCCGGACTGCAGCGCCTAGAACCGCAAGACCACCGCGGCCGGCCTTATTTCTGTCATTTGACTTTAGATTTCCTATCAGTCCAACTCTAAAAGCTCTCTGAATTAAGGGAAGACTGGAAACCGACCAAACATAGCAGAATACACTGAGGTGAGGAAAGTCATGGGATACTTCCTAATATGGCATCGACTTAACAAGCCAGTGCAGGAATTTGTGCGCGATGTGACCTCTCGATTATGTCTCATTGTTCTATGGGATTCACGTCGAGCCGGTGGTCGCCCAAATAATTCGCTCGAAATGTCCAGAATGTTCTTCAAACCGATCGCGAACAATAGTGTCCCGGTGACATTCGATCGTTGTCTGGTACCATGAAGTCCATGAATGGCTGAAATGCCTTCCAAGTAGCAGAACATAACCATTTCTAGTCAGTGATCGGGTCAGTCGGACCAGAGTACCCGGGTCATTCCTTGTGAACGCAGCCACAACCTTTTGGAGCCACCACTGGTTACAGTGCTTTGTTGACAGTTTGGCTCCATTGGTTGGCGGGGTCTGCATCACACTTGACCCCTACCAATGGCTCATACCGACTGAAATCAGGGCTCATCAGACCAGGCCACGGCTTTTCGTTAAGGCCATTGCGTTATCCGTGGTGAGAGGTAATGCCTGAAATCTGGTATTCTCGGCAAACTTTTGACGCTGTACGTCTTGCAGTATTGAATTCCCTAACGATTTCCCATGCGTCTTGCTCCAATTATCATTCAGCGTTCAAAATCTGTTAATTCCGGTGGCGCACCCATAATCGCGTCAAACATTTTCATATGAATCACCGGAGTACAAATAACAGTGCCATCAATGTGCTGTCCTTCTATACCTTGTGTATGCGATACTATCACCGTCTGTGTATATGCATATCGCTATAACATCACTTTTGTTGCATCAGTGCACGTTGTCGGGAAGAGGACATAGAACGTACATCAATTTCGTGAGTTCGTAGTAATGTAAATGCAGGATTACGAAGGCAACCTTTTCGTATCATATTCTTCTCTTGTCCGCCCTCGTGGTCTCGCGGTAGCGTTCTCGCTTCCCGAGCACGGGGTCCCGGGTTGGATTCCCGGCGGGGTCAGGGATTTTTCCTGCCTCGAGATGACTGGGTGTTGTTGTGTCGTCTTCATCATCATCATTCATGCCCATTACGGTCGGAGGAAGGCAACGGCAAACCACCTCCATTAGGACCTTGCCTAGTAAGGCGGTGCGGGTCTCCCGCATCGTTCCCCTACGCTCTGTAAAGAAGCATGGGACTTCATTTCCATTCTTCTCTTCTTCGTTATTTGAAACATATAACAATAAGAAAGTTACATAAACGAGGATATATGAGTCGTGTTACTTCTGAAAATGCCTCATGACGCTGTGTTATTCACAAAAGCAATGCAACATATTCTCCTTAAATCAACTGTTGCTTGCACACAACATAAATTGACAACAAGGAGCAATCGTAAATCTTAGTCTGCTAATGCTTTGGGGCATGTAAAATGGAGGCGCCGACTTCAAAGCAACTTACAGGGCGAGTCTTTAAGGCCAGCTTCTCCCCTTATAACACCTCCCAAGCGATACTCAACTGACTTTGCTCTTTTTGTATGGAATTTTTTAAAACTAAACCCACGCAGCACCAAAAAGAACGCATTTGACCTTCTCTCTCTCTTCCTTCGTTTTTTTAGAGTCGTTACTGATACTTAAAAGAAAGTGATTGTGCTGTTACAATATTTTGAGAGGTTAGTTACTAGAGGATTAATTATTTTTGAATCGATATCCTGCATTTCATAACCATAGGATCAGGTTCTTCGATATTCGAGCGTTTCTTTTAAACATTTTTAGTTGCTTTCAAATTAAACCAGTTTATAGTGGGCAAATTTAATTCTGTTCTTTAATATTTAATTCTTCTTAGGCAAGTAATAAAAATTTTATTTTCATATCATACTATCAGGCTGAGATAATAAGATAACTGCCGGCCGCGGTGGTCTAGCGGTTCTAGGCGCTCAGCCTGGAACCGCGCGACTGCTACGGTTGCAGGTTCGAATCCTGCCTCGGGCATGGATGTGTGGTGTCCTTAGGTTAGGTAGGTTTAAGTAGTTCTAAGTTCTAGGCGACTGATGACCACAGATGCTAAGTCCCATAGTGCTCAGAGCCATTTGAACCATTTTTTAATAAGATAACTACCAGTCCACATTGCTTAAAATCAGGGATCGAAAGATCAGCTTGACTGTTTTAAATAAAAAACATGTTTCACCTACGGTTGTGTGTAGCACCCTGAGTGATACAATAATGATATTCACAGTCTTGCCTATTGCCTTTCCCTCGTAATTGGGCGAGCAAACAATATAGCAAAAATTATTTCTACCCTCACGTACCACTTTTCCCTACCAAACAAAGTTCTTTTCCACTTTAGGTGTGATCCATTCTAATTTCATCCCAAAAATATACTATACAAATTAATCAGTCAGCTCAGATGCTACCCACTCAAATGTGAGGTGGGCGAAGCATTATTGTTTGACATAATTTACCGCAAAATATTATCGAAGTGCGACTATTCGCTGAACACACGTATTCTCTAGCCGTCAGACAATAGGCAACTCTTAGTCCGCCGCTCGTGGTCTCGCGGTAGCGTTCTCGCTTCCCGAGCATGGGGTCCCGGGTTCGATTCCCGGCGGGGTCAGGGATTTTCACCTGCCTCGAGATGACTGGGTGTTTGTGTTGTCCTCATCATTTCATCATCATCCAGGAAGGTGGCGAAATTGGACTGAGCAAAGACTGGGTAATTGTACGGGCGCTGATAACCACGCAGTTGAGCGCCCCACAAACCAAACATCATCATCATCAATAGGCAACTCTTCTTTAATTAGACCAAAATTCACGAAACTTCGATCACCTTACAACAATACATTTCATTATCATGCCAAACGAATAATGTGTCAATTGTGGTCAAGTTAATTTTACAATTTATTTAATACTCTGGTCAAGCTTCGCTGCTCTCAAGTTGCTCAGTCCGTTTATTTTATAGCTTTTCCCGCCAGATACCGCCTCCTCTATAGCTGACCACCTCGTGACTCCCACAATTGTCACTGCAACGCTAGTTAGCTATGGAACGATTAGCAAGACATATATTACACAGTCATCGTTACTACAAACAGTGTTCACTATTTGTGAACATAACACTTCGATTTGTACTACTTCTGGCGCGACCTGATTACTGTAGAGGTTTTCCTCCAAAGAAACGTTAATTAGTGATCGATTGAATTCCTGACGCAGAGCGATCCGATGATAGCATTTCTGAACAAACTAATCACCTTCGAGGAGTCGTAATGACTACTGAAGTCTCTCACTCGTCTGAAGTTATTTGCACATGTGTAATGATGTCCAAGAGTGACAGCTTTTCAGACATCTTGGTTTTAGCCTTTGCAGTTGCTACTACACGTCCTCTGTGCGCCAAGAAATGGCCTTGGCCTTATAGGATGAAAGTGACGTGGACTGTCAGTAAACCGACACAATCACCATTACTTGATGAATTAATGCATTTACGCGTACCAATGACTTGAGCTAGTGGGAAGGGGAGGGCCCGGGGGGCAATCACGTTAATTTCGTGAAAGAGGAGTGGCGAAGGCAACTAAGCGCAACTTCTTAAAAAAAATTTTCATCTGCCCTCTAATTGTTAGACCTCTTGATCTGTTCCGGTCTCTTCCAGAGGTTCCCATGCCATCTTCTCAATGTTAGACATAGACATCTTACACAGTTGCGGTGTCATTGCTGCATGGATTTTGAGATACTTTTTCAAGCCATTCTTTATAGACGTTCTCTCCAGTTGTTTTTGTAGTTCTACAGATAATGTGTGATGGACTCAGTTTTAAGTTCGTTAAACACATCTCCATTCCTTTTGTGATCGCATTTGGTATAACCAGCTGTTCGTCTCAAGAATTTCATTCACAGGCTGTTAGTTTTTTCTCATCTTTTGCATCTAGGGCCTACTCTGGTGTTCTTCTATGCTAGAGAAGGTCTCATTGCATTATTAATGCCACCCCCCCCCCCATTGTTTTTGTATACCTGCTGGATTTTTCAGTCAGTTGTGTTTTTTTTTTTCAGAAAGGATAGTTTGCAGCCTAAGTATGTGAATGTGTTCACTCTATCAGAATTTTATTTTTCAAAGAGATCTTACTTTGTACTGGGTAATTTCCTCATAAGGCCATAGGTTTTCATCACTTAACACTTCCCGGCTCACCTGACGTTTCGCCTTCGACTGCGGAAGGCATCCTCCAAGGACAATCGGAGGATGCCTTCCGCAGTCGAAGGCGAAACGTCAGGGGAGAGTCTTATGTATGGATCACGGCATCTCAGCCCGGAAGTGTTAATTGATGACAACACCTGCAGTGAAAGCCTTCATTCTATGACCATAGGTTTTGTTTTTTTTGTTGTTCAAATGTGTGTGAAATGTTATGGGACTTAACTCCCAAGGTCATCAGTACCTAAGCTTACACACTACTTAACCTAAATTATCCTAAGGACAAACACACACACCCATGCCCGAGGGAGGACTCGAACCTCCGCCGGGACCAGACGCACAGTTTTTTTTCCGGTGTCGATGTCCATTCTCTGTTTCTCGAATATAATCTGTAAATTTTACACAGCACGTTTGAGGCCATCCTCTAAAAATAAAAATAAAAAATAAAACAAATGCTACAAGTTCTAAATCATCTGCAAACGAAAACAATTACTGTTGTGTTCCTTCTGATTTAATGAATACCTGTAGCATTTTTTTCTACTCTCAGCTGATTTTATTCAAAGAAATAATGAACAAGAGTGGTGAAAGGCCGCACCTCTGTTGTACTCTAGCATGGATTCCATTCCGATAATTTCTCTTTGTTGACAGAGATTAAATCTGTTCTGTAAATTTTGTAGGCACAGTATTTTGACAAGTTGCTGGGGGATATGATCATCTGCCAGAATGTCTAATAATCCCTCTCTGTTGACATCATCAAAAGCTTTTTTTGAAGTCGACAAAGGCGATACGAGTTTCTTGATTAAGTTCTATATTTTTTTCTATTAGAAATTTCAATGAAAATAGCCATCTCAGCATTCTCTTCCATTTCGAAAGTCGTTTTGCTCTTCACTCATGATCGGTGAATAGTATCTGTAAAACTTAGTTTTGAAGATAGCAAAACCTGTATATTCCTAGTTCAATAACCTAATTCCTCTATAGTTACCACAATTGTTTACGTCTCCGTTTCTGAAGATAAGAATGACAATTGACTTATTCCAGATCTCAAGTGTATCATCTCCTGACCGGATCATATTTAAGAAGCTTAGGAATCTGTTTGTAAATGACTTGCATGCATATTTAAACGGCTCTACATTGACTGAGTCTTCTTCTCGGGCTTTATTACTTTTATTTTCTTTAATATTTCTTTAAATTCACTCTTGGAGATTGTTTCTATCGAATTAATTCCTAAGAACTGGATTGTAACATGCTCTGATGTTTGAGGCTACAGATTCTGAAAGTGTATTGAAAAAATTGTTTACTGATCACAAAACATCATAATAGATACTTGCGAGGACAAGCTGAAAAGTAGTTTTGTATAGCAAAATTCTCAAAGCTTTTTAAATAAAACAACCGTTATTAATATTCTATATCTCTATTCTTCATGTCTACATATTTCTTTTTCAACAGTCACCCTGGCAAGAACCACATTTCTCCTAACGGGAGACCAGTTTGTTGATACCGTCACTATAGACTGTTTGGCTCTGTTGACGGAGCCACAAACTCACCTGCCTGCCCCGTTCAACACTATCAACGTGAAGCCCTCGAAAAACTGATAAAATTCGATGAGAGCAAGTCAGGACTGTGTGGAGGGTGATCGATGACAGTGAGCCCAGGTCGTTCGACTGTTGCAGATGACGCAGCTCTCGTATGTGCTCTGGCGTTGTCGTGCTGAAGGAGAGGGTGTTCCATGTGTGGACGAATATTTCCTGTGGTTAGGAACTCCATTACAGAACGCTGCTTCTCACGCGCCGAATGGTTATGTTATAGCCGCCTTGTCTGGCGCTACAGTTCGGAGCCATCTACATCTACATCCATACTCCGCAAGCCACCTGACGGTGTATCGTGTAGGGTACTTTGAGTACCTCTATCGGTTCTCCCTTCTATTCCAGTCTCGTATTGTTTGTGGAAAGAAAGATTGTCGGTATGTCTCTGTGTGGGCTCTAATCTCTCTGATTTTATCCTCATGGTCTCTTCGCGAGATATACGTAGGAGGGAGCAATATTCTGCTTGACTCCACGGTAAAGGTATGTTCTCGAAACCTCAACAAAAGCCCGTACCGAGCTACTGAGCGTCTCTCTTGCTGAGTCTTCCACTGGAGTTTATCTGTCATCTCCGTAACGCTTTCGTGATTACTAAATGATTCTGTAACGAAGCACGCTACTCTCCGTTGGATCTTCTCTATCTCTTCTATCAACCCTATCTGGTACGGATCCCACACCAGTGAGCAGTATTCAAGCAGTGGGCGAACAAGTGTACTGTAACCTACTTCCTTTGTTTTCGGATTGCATTTCCTTAGGATTCTTCCAATGAATCTCAATCTGGCATCTGCTTTACCGACGATTAATTTTATATGGTCATTCCATTTTAAATCACTCCTAATGCGTACTCCCAGATAATTTATGGTATTAACTCCTTCCAATTGCTGACCTGCTATATTGTAGCTAAATGAAAAGGATCTTTCTTTCTGTATATTCACAGCACACTACACTTGTCTACATTGAGATTCAATTGCCATTCCCTGCACCATGCGTCAATACGTTGCAGATCCTCCTGCATTTCGGTACAATTTTCCATTGTTACAACCTCTCAATATACTACGTCATCATCCGCAAAAAGCCTCAGTGAACCTCCGATGTTATCCACAAGGTCATTTATATATATATATATATTGTGAATAGCAACCGTCCTACGACACTCCCCTGCGGCACACCTGAAATCACTTTTACTTCGGAAGACTTCTCTCCATTGAGAATGACCTGCTGCGTTCTGTTATCAAGAAACTCTTCAATCCAATCACACAATTGGTCTGATAGTCCATATGCTCCTACTTTGTTCATTAAACGACTGTGGGGAGCTATATCAAACGCCTTGCGGAAGTCAAGAAACACGGCATCTACCTGGGAACCTGTGTCTATGGCACTCTGAGTCTCGTGGACCAATAGCGCGATCTGGGTTTCACACGATCGTCTTTTTCGAAACCCATGCTGATTCGTACAGAGTAGATTTCTAGTCTCCAGAAAAGTCATTATACTCTAACATAATACATGTTCCAAAATTCTACAACTGATCGACGTTAGAGATATACGTCTATAGTTCTGCACATCTGTTCGACGTCCCTTCTTGAAAACGGGGATGACGTGTGCCCTTTTCCAATCTCTTGGAACTATTCGCTCTTCTAGAGGCCTACGGTACACCGCTGCAAGAAGGGGGGCAAGTTCCTTCGTGTACTCTGTGTAAAACCGAACTGATATCCCATCAGGTCCAGCGGCCTTTCTTCTTTTGAGCGATTTTAATTGTTTTTTCTATCCCTCTGTCATCTATTTCGATGTCTACCATTTTGTCATCTGTGCGACAATCTAGAGAGAGAACTACAGTGCAGGCGTCTCTAACGATAGAGGGCTGCAACTGCTCTCACCGAAGCGCGAAAGCCGACCGAATAATATGCATGACATGTAATACCTCGACTGACATTAAGAACAGAATAAAAAGTACGTCCTCGTGCTATGCACTCATTATTTAACTGACAGAAAATCAAGAAATTAGAATAAAAATCTACAAATATTACATCGCTTGCTGTACAGCGATACCTAGTTTCATGAAAGAGAGCAGTTTGTTGAGATCTGCACATATTACACTGTTCTCACGTAGATGACTTTCGATTTACGTGCGAATACTTTTTATATTCAGTTTCAGTAGATTTTGACACTGGGTGATAACAAGAGAAAAAACATCGGTAACTGAAAATCAACGCTACTGGAAATGTTTGGAATTCAGGGCCCTCTAACATTCTCACTTACAGGGAGACCAGCAGCGGACAGCGAAAACACAGATTTTGCTGGATACATTTGCTACTAGTCAGTTCAATATCCATAATTTGTATTTCTCATTACTGATGTTTCACTGGTACGTCTACCTACATGGCGAGCCAGGATGTGAATTTGTTTGTGAAGATAGTTTTTGTTTTCTAGAGGCGAGGCACTTTCTAGCACCCACGTTTTTTATACTGTCCAAGCTATACTATACCACTGACCTTATCAGGACAAATCAGCCTGTTTAAGACATTAAAAATCTCATAAACGTTCTTGGTGGTACCAAGAATCGAGTACGATTCCACCAAGTTATGCAGGCAAATGTAGAAAACTGCAGTGCTTCACTCTGAGATGGTAATTGACTAATCTTACTTTCTACAACGTATTTTTTGCCAGGTCGTATATCTTTCGATAACATAAGTAAATAATTATATCTCTGGAGAATTATATTTTAGATTAGCTGAGCTCTTTGTGAGCGTGTTAGATTTGTCTGGATGGATGTACAGTCGTTTCATGAACGCATCTGCGCGCCTGACTTCTGTCAAACAATACCAGTGTAGCAACATTCTGTTTCAAGGATACGGTCGTCTTTTCTTTTGCTACAAGTGACACATGATCTCTTATGCTCCCCTCTTCATTTCCTTCCATAGTTGTTTAGAAGAATGCGAGGTCCCCTACGCGATAAACGATCGCCTGTTGTGGATTTAGTTTCTGTTACTGTACGTGGCTGTACATACACCGAAGCGCCGAAGAAACTGCTATAGGCTTGCGTATTCAAATAAAGAGAGATGTAAACAGGCAGAATATGGCGCTGCCGTCGGGCACGGTTATATAAGACAACAACTGACTGACGTAGTTGTTAGATTGGTTACTGTTGCTACAATTTCGCCACACTGTCCTAACGGATACATTCGTCGTACGCTCCACATTAATTTCTGCGGTTATTTCACGCAGCGTTACTTGTCTGCTAGAAATGGCAACTGTTCACAAACGCCACTGCTCTCGGTCGTTAAGTGAAAGCCATCGGTCACTACGTTGTCCTTAGTGAGAGGTAATGCCTGAAATTTGGAATTCTCGGCACACTCTTGACACTGTGGATCTCGCAGTATTGAATTCCCTTATGATTTCCAAAACACAATCTCCCGTGCGTCTAGCTCCAACTACCATTCCGCATTCAAAGCTGTTAATTTCAGTCTTGCGACCACAATCACGTCGGAATCCTTTTTACATGAATTACGTGAGTACAAATGATAGCTCCCCCAAATCACTGTCCTTTTACATCTTGTGTACGCTATACTACCATTATCTGCACTGAAGAACCAAAGGAACTGGTACACATGCCTAATACCGGGTCGGGCCCCTGCGAGAATCCAGAAGTGCCGCAACACGACGTGGCGTGGACTTGACTAATGCCTGAAGTAGTGCTGGAGGGAACTGACACCATGATTCCGCAGGGCTGTCGATAAATCCTTAAGAGAATGAGGGGTGGAGATCTCTTCTGAACAGCACGTTGCAAGGCATCCCAGATATCCTCAATAATTTTCATGTCTGAGGAGTTTGGTGGCCAGCCGATGTGTTTAAAGTCAGAAGAGTGCTCCTGGAGCCACTCTGTAGCAATTCTGAACGTGTGGGGTGTCGCATTGTCCTGCTGAAATCGTCCAAGTCCGTCGGAATGCACAATGGAATGGATGCTTACTTACGTGTCACCTGTCAGAGTCGTATCTAGATGTGTCAGGGGTCCCCATATCAACCTAACTGCACACGCCCCACACCATTGCAGAGCCTCCACCAGCTTGAACAGTCTCCAGCTGACATGCAGGATCCAGGGATTCTTGAGGTTGTCTCCATACACGTGCACGTCCACCTGCTCGACAGAATTTGAAATGCCACTCATCCGACCAGACCACATGTTTCCAGTCATCAACAGTCCAATGTCAGTGTTGGCGGGCCCAGGCGAGGCGTAAAGCTTTGTGTCGCATCATCATCAAGGGTACACGAGTGGGTCTTCGGCTCCGAAAGCCCATATCGATGGTGTTTCGTTGAATGGTTCGCACGCTGACACTTGTTGGTGGCCCAGCATTGAAATCTACAGCAATTTGCGGAAGGGTTGCAGTTCTGTAACGTCGGACGATTCTCTTCAGTCATCGTTGGTCCCGTTCTTGCAGGATCTTTTTCTGGCCGCAGCGATGTCGGAGATTTGATGCTTTACCGGATTCCAGATATTCAAGCTGTACCGGTGAAATGGTCGTACGGGAAAATCCCCACTTTATCACTACCTCGGAGATGCTGTGTCCCATCGCTCATGCACTGACTATAACACCAAGTTCAAATTCACTTAAATGTTGATAACCTGCCATTGTAGAAGCAGTAACCGATCTAGCAGCTGCGCCAGACACTTGTTGTCTTATACAGGCATTGCCGACCACAGCGCCGTATTCTGCCTGTTCATGCACTGAGGAGCAAAAGAAACTGGTACACCTGCCAAATATCGTGTAAGGCCCTCGCGTGCACGCAGAAATCCCGCAACACGACATGGCATGGACTCGACTAATGTCTGAAGTAGTGCTTAAGGTAATTGACACCATGATTCCTGCAGCGCTATCGATAAATCCCTAAGAGTACGAGAGCGTGGAGATCTCTTCTGAACAGCACGTTGCAAGGCATCCCAGATATGCTCATTAATACTCATGTCTGGGGAGTTTGGTGGCCAGCGGAAGTGTTTAAATTCAGAAGAGTTTTCTGGAGCCAATCTGTAATACTTCATGAATAAAAACTTGAACTTGGTGATCGTAGTCGGCTTCCCTGAGTGTTAATAGCCGCGCGGGGTAGCCGCGGGGTCTCGAGCGCCTTGCCGCGGTTCGCGCGGGTCCCCCTGTCGGAGGTTCGAGTCCTCCCTTCGGCATAGCTTTGTGTGTTGTCCTTGGCGTCAGTTAGTTTAACTTAATTGGTGTGTAAGCCTAGGAACCGATGACCTCAGCAGTTTGGTCCCATTTCAAAACTGCGTGATAATAAATACTAAATAAGTTTTGCTTGTACTCGCAGCTGAACATTAATGAGGCTTCCACTATGCTACAATATCAATATTGAGTACCTTCAGTTACCTTGACTCTCGAAGTACATGATCAAAACAAAAATTTGTTTAGTACGTATTTATGTGTTAGACGGTGTCTTATATTTTTCTATATCATCAGCTGAGACAAAAGATACTCTTAGATCTCCTTTTTTCTGATACATACAATTTCTCTAATAAGATAAAATAAGAAAAACATCTTACACTGTACTTATACAGGACATTTTTATGCTTAGACTGGTTACTAACAGGAAATTTGCTTGACGTTAAAGAGTGTATAGCAGCATTACGCGAATTGTCTTGCTGTTTTGTCACAATGACTCCGGATTTTAGACCTCCTAATGATGCACGGATAGAAGTCCCTACCCTCTAGAAACCGTTACAATGAAACTACAACATTCTGTTACTTATTTGCACCACCCATCATATTTACTTTGGATACAGAAAGAAAAATTTCATTACCTCATGACTAATTAGGTAGCCTAGTCAGCGATAATGGATACAGTATATCAACAGACATGACACAAAACACGGTTGAGATAAGGTCATTCCGCGAGCAGCGTCTTCAGTCCGCCCGTCGTCTGCAGATGACTTCAGATTCTTTGTCACCGCGTAAATGCCACCACATTAAGACACTACTCTTCTGTTTCTACAACTTGCTCTCTTATTTCAGCTTAAGTAGAAAAGACTTCATCGTAAGGTCACAGTAGAATAAATTAGTCACTTAAGCGCACACGCACACATGAATAGTTAAGCCTTCATAGACCTTATTAAGGAATTCTGCTACCTAGGCAGTAAAATAACCAATGACGGACGGAGCAAGGAGGACATCAAAAGCAGACTCGCTATGGCAAAAAGGCATTTCTGGCCAAGAGAAGTCTACTAATATCAAATACGGGCCTTAATTTGAGGAAGAAATTTCTGAGGATGTGCGTCTGGAGTACAGCATTGTATGGTAGTGAAACATGGACTGTGGGAAAACCGGAACAGAAGAGAATCGAAGCATTTGAGATGTGGTGCTATAGACGAATGTTGAAAATTAGGTGGACTGATAAGGTAAGGAATGAGGAGATTCTACGCAGAATCGGAGAGGAAAGGAATATGTGGAAAACACTGATAAGGAGAAGGGACAGGATGATAGGACATCTGCTAAGATATGAGGGAATGACTTCCATGGTACTAGAGGGAGCAGTAGAGGGGAAAAACTGTAGAGGAAGACAGAGATTGGAATACGTCAAGCAAATAATTGCGGACGTAAGTTGCAAGTGCTACTCTCAGATGAAGAGGTTAGCACAGGAAAGGAATGCAGGAAGATCTGCAGCGCATAGGCACTTGGTGCAGGGAGTGGCAACTGACCCTTAACATAGACAAATGTAATGTATTGCGAATACATAGAAAGAAGGATCCTTTATTGTATGATTATATGATAGCGGAACAAACACTGGTAGCAGTTACTTCTGTAAAATATCTGGGAGTATGCGTGCGGAACGATTTGAAGTGGAATGATCATATAAAATTAATTGTTGGTAAGGCGGGTACCAGGTTGAGATTCATTGGGAGAGTCCTTAGAAAATGTAGTCCATCAATAAAGGAGGTGGCTTACAAAACACTCGTTCGACCTATACTTGAGTATTGCTCATCAGTGTGGGATCCGTACCAGATCGGGTTGACGGAGGAGATAGAGAAGATCCAAAGAAGAGCGGCGCGTTTCGTCACAGGGTTATTTGGTAACCGTGATAGCGTTACGGAGATGTTTAACAAACTCACGTGGCATACTCTGCAAGAGAGGCGCTCTGCATCGCGGTGTAGCTTGCTGTCCAGTTTTCGAGAGGGTGCGTTTCTGGATGAGGTATCGAATATATTGCTTCCTCCTACTTATACCTCCCGAAGAGATCACGAATGTAAAATTAGAGAGATTAGAGCGCGCACGGAGGCTTTCAGACAGTCGTTCTTCCCGCGAACCATACGCGACTGGAACAGGAAAGGGAGGTAATGACAGTGGCACGTAAAGTGCCCTCCGCCACACACCGTTGGGTGGCTTGCGGAGTATAAATGTAGATGTAGATGTAGATGTAGATGTAGAATTCGTGGCGGGCCGCATCAAACCAGTCAGTAGCTTGATGACAAAAAAAAAAAAAAAAAAGACGGCGCATCGTACGAGTCACGCGCTCAAACACGCGAGCACTGCCTTCATGTGATCATAAGAAGTGGCGGTCAGTGAGACATCTATATTTCAAACTGACATCTTACGTAAACATGGGTAACTTTGAGGACGTTACAGGGTGGCTGAAAGTGGCAATCGTGCTTCGTCGTGCCCATGGGCATATGGTGTGAAGTTGCTGGATTTGTTGGTCTTTCGCGGTAGACTGATCAACGCCTCTACAAACAGTGGTGCAACACACGTGGCCAAGAAACACGGCGTCAGAACAGTGTTCGGAAAAATATCCTGCCTGAGAGGGAACAGAGACGCGTTTCAAGGCTTCCAAATCAAAATCGCTTCCAAACTCGACAGGAATTGCTGCAGCCTGCAGGCACTTGTTCGCGAGAGAACATTGCAGCGGGTACAGCATGCGATGAACGTTTGGAGTCGGCCTCCGCGCAAGAGGCCATTCCTCACGCAAAGATACATAAAGCTGCGAGTCTTCCCTGTGCTAAGAAGTCATCAAACTTGGACAGTAGGTGACTAGCGGAACGTGATGTGGTCAGACGAACCACGTTTTTGGCTATATTCAAACGACGCACGTCGTTGAGAGCACCGAAGGACAAATGAATGGCTGCAAAGTCAGGTTCAAGCCAGAGGTGAGCTCTGATATTTTGGGGTGTTCTTATCATAAACTGGGCCAGGGCACCGAGATGTCTAATAACGTGAACCAGCGTGTTTATTAAAACACTGTGAATGATTAGACTTTGTCTTTCAGTGAATATTTGCTTGACGGATATGCTACTGATACCACTGCTTTTCAAGACAACAATAGCAGACTTGATCGGTCTGAAAGAATATTTGATTCGTTTTCTGAACACTCCTCCACCTTATTACATTTCGACTGGCCTGCAAAATCGCCTGATTTGAGCCTCATAGCAAATCTACATCTACATGGATACTCCGCAGTTCTCATTTAAGTGCCTGTTCATGCAACCACCTTTACAATTCTCTATTATTCCAATCTCGTATAGTGCGCGGAAAGAACGAACGCCTATATCTTTCCGTACGAGCTCTGATTTCCCTTATTTTATCGTTGTGATCGTTTCTCCCTATGTAGGTCGTTGCCAACAAAAACTTCTCATTCGGAGGAGAAAGTTGGTGATTGGAATTTCGTGAGCAGATCCCGTCGCAACGAAAAATGCCTTTTTTAAAATGATGTCCATCCCAAATCCTGTATCAGTTCAGTGACACTCTCTACCACATTTCGCGATAACACAAAACGCGTTGCCCTTCTCTGAACTTTTTCGATGTACTGCGGCAGTCCTATCTGGCAAGGATCCCACACCGTGCAGCAGTATTCTAAAAGACGACGGATAAGCATAGTGTAGGCAGTCTCCTTAGAAGATCTGTTACATTTTCGAAGTGTCCTGCCAATAAAACGCGGACTCTGAATAGCCTTCCCCAGAACATTTCCGCCGGCCAGAGTGGCCGAGCGGTTCTAGGCGCTACAGTCTGGAACCGCGCGACCGCTACGGTCGCAGGTTCGAATCCTGCCTCGGGCATGGATGTGTGTGATGTCCTTAGTTTAGTTAGGTTTGAGTAGTTCTAAGTTCTAGGGGACTGATGACCACAGCAGTTGAGTCCCGTAGTGCTCAGAGCCATTTGAAGCAGAACTTTTTCTGTGTGTTCCTTCCAACTTAAGTTGTTCGAAATTGTAATTCATAGGTATTTAGTTGAATTTACGGCCTTTAGATCTGACTGATTTATCGTGTAATCGAAGTTTAACGAATTCCTTTTAGCACTCATGTGGATGACCTCACACGTTTCGTTCTTTAGGGCCAATTGCCAACTTTCGCACCGTTCAGATATCTTTTCTAAATCGTTTTGAAGTTTGTTTTGATCTTCTGATATCTTTATTAGTCGATAAACGACAGCGTCATCTGCAAACAACCTAAGACAGCTGCTCAGATTGTCTCCCAAATATTTATATACGAGGGCTGTTTGGACAGTAAGGAACGATAGGTTGCAGAATGGAAACCACAGTAAAAATCAAAACTGTTTTATTTGCAACAGCTACAACTTCCAGGTACTTATTTCCGTAGTCGCCGATCCGACTTAGACGTTTGTCGTAGCGTTGAACCAACTTTCCAATACTCTCGTTATAGAAGGCAGCCACCAGAGCCTTCCAATTCTCTGTGCTGGCCTACAGCTCGTTGTCTGTGCGAAAATGATGTCTTCGTAGCCAGCGATTCTTGTGAGCAGAAATGAAACTGAGGGAGACTATTACAGGCTGTATTGTGGGTCCAGCTGGAGAGGCCGAGCGGTTCTAGGCGCTACAGTCTGGAACCGCGCGACCGCTACGGTCGCAGGTTCGAATCCTGCCTCGAGCATGGATGCGGTGATGCCCTTAGGTTAGTTAGGTTTAAGCAGTTATAAGTTCTAGGGGACTGATGACCACAGCAGTTTAGTCCTATAGTGCTCAGAGCCCTTTGAACCATTTGTATTTTGGGTAATGAAACTTTTGTATCCCGCCTGGAAGGCGGCGCGTAGGTTGGATCAGGAAAAGGTAAAACACTTCGGTATTATGGTATGAATTTAAATCCCCTTTACTCAAGCAATAAGAGTACATAACTTGGAATGAGGTGCGAAGCTGAAGCGAAGTGTCCTGGTTGGCTGCACCTGATGAAATGGGCAGAATCTGTAGCGGAGCTCGTAGAGCTGCACAGCACCAAATAGAGGGCGCTGCCGTCGGTGTCTCGTGGTAGTGCCAACCTTTGAAACTATATGGCGTGGTTACTATCGGTACCACACAAACATTTCCCACTGAAAACGATGCAGGAGCATCTTCATTGCCCCTGCAGAATGCGGCTGAGGAGAGTCTTGAAGAAGAAAACGCACGACAGTCATGTAATGTTCGCTGCATACGTTCACGCAAAATTTCTCACCAGGCCCTCGTACTCGGCGGGAGACACTGTTGTTCTAGGTGTCTTTATGTGCTGCCTGTGTGCTCAGAACTAAAAAGAACGACGTAACGCGATCGACTGGCATACTGGAGACACTGCCAAACACACCTATGCAAAAGTTCATCGGATTTTCACTGTGCTTTCCATTTCGCGACCGATCGTTCCTTACTTTCCGAATAACTCTCGTACATAATGAACAGCAAAGGGCCTATAACACTACTTTGGGGAGCGCCAGAAATCACTTTTGTTTTACTCGATGACTTTGTCAGTTACTATGAACTGTGACCTCTCTGACAGAAAATCACAAATCCTGTCACATAACTGAGACGATATTCCATAAGCACGCAGTTTCACTACAAGGCGCTTGTGTGGTACAGTGTCAAAAGCCTTCCGGAAATCCAGAAATACGGAATCGATCTGAAATCCCTTGTCAATAGCACTCAACACTTCATGTGAATTAGGGACTAGTTGTGTTTCACAAGAACGATGTCTTCTAAACCCATATTGACTGTGTGTCAATAGAGCGTTTTCTTCGATGTAATTATAATGTTGGAACACAATATATGTTCCAAAATCCTGCTCCATATCGACGTCAATGATATGGGCCTGTAAGTGGATTACTCCTACTGGCTCTAAGCACTATGGGACTTTATATCTGAGGTCATCAGTCCCATAGACTTAGAACTACGTAAACATAACTAACCTAAGGACAACACACACATTAATGCCCGAAGCAGGATTCGAACCAGAGACCGTAGCAGCAGCGCGATTCCGTACTGAAGCGCCTAGAACCACTCGATCACAGCGGCCGGCGATTACTCCTACTGCCTTTCTTGAATATTGGTGTGACCTGTGCAACTTTCCAGTCTTTGGGTATGGATCTTTCGTCGAGCGAACGGTAGTATATGATTCTTAAGTATGGAGCTAATGCTTCAGCATACTCTGAAAGGAAGCTAACTCGTAGACTTGCTTTTATTAAGTGATTTAAGTTGCTTCACTACTCCGAGGATATTTTCTTCTACGTTATCTTGGCAGCTGTTCTTGATTCGAATCCTGGAATATTTACTTCGTCTTCTTTTGTGAAGGCTTATCGGTAGGCTGTGTTTAGTAACTCTGCTTTGGCAGCACTGTCTTAGACAGTATCTCCACTGCTTTCGCGCAGAGAAGGCATTGATTGTTTCTTGCCGCTAACATACTTCACATACGACCAGAATCTGTTTTGGATTTTCTGCCAGGTTTCGAGACAAAGCATCTCGCATTGAAGTCCGTGCTAAATTTCGAACTTCTGGTAAAGATCGCCAATCTGTTTAAATTTGGAATGTTTGTCTCGTTGTTTTTGCAACAGTGTTCTGACCCGATTTGTGTACCAAGAAGGATCGGCTCCTTATTTCATTAATTTATTTGGTATAAATCTCTCAATTGCTGCCGAGCTATTTCTTTGAATTCAATCCACATCTGGTCTACAGTTATGTTATTAATTTGGAAGGAGTAGAGATTGTCTCTCAGGAAGGCGTCAAGTGAATTTTTATCTGCTTTTTTGAATAGGTGTATTTCTCGTTTATTCGTCCCACGCTTCGGTGTGTGTAGACACATGTTTTTCCAAACTTGTTACTTGTGTTTTACGTTCTGTTTTATCTTACTGTTCTGAGTATTTTCTTGACATCCGTCTCAATCTGTTACTGAGCGGGCGCTGAAGACCTTGCCGTCGTGCGCCCATACAACCCCCCTTCTTCTTCTTCATCATCATCATCTTTTTTTTTTAGAGGATTTTGGGGTTACAATATTCAATCTTGCTACGACAACTCTGTGTTCACTAATCCCTGTATCCGTTTTGATGCACGTTATTCAATGGCTCTGTGCACTATGAGACTTAACATCTAAGGTCATCAGTCCCCTAGACTTAGAACTACTGATACCTAACTAACTTAAGGACATCACACACATCCATGCCCGAGGCAGGATTCCAACCTGCGACTGTAGCGGTGGCGCGGTTCCAGACTGAAGCGCCCAGAACCGCTCGGCCACAACGGCCAGCGGTGCACCTTATTAATCCAGGATTTTTGGCACTTTTATTTTGACAAGTCCGTCTTGATCACACAGATTTCTTTACACTTTATTACCGGTTTCGACTTACCGCCATCTTCAGATATGTTATAAATATAAAAATTGTGTAATCGACCAGGTTCAGTTAGTTAAGAATAACAATATACAGTATGAATTATGCATGAAATATAAAATATAAGACATTTATAGCCATGTATTGCAGCCATACACACCGCTAAAATATTCTGATAGAAAATGATCGTTAAATTAAACATGTGAGTACATCGTACGTGCTGATAATACTCAGATTGCGTCAGGTATTTACACAGGAGCCTACTGCCAGCAGAGGGCACTTTAGCTAGAGTACATAGTAAACCAGTGTCGCCAATACTAACATTACAATGTAGTATGCACTGTCTTTAGTTAAAATTTTTCTTTGGCGTAGTGAGCGTCTGGTATTAAGAACATGTGCTGATATACTATATGTGAAATTGGACTCATACTTGAAATCCATAAAAAGCACAGATACTATACAATACAGCCCTTAGCCTGGTTAGTAACATACAACCTTTTATGAATGCCAGTATAAAAAGTACAAAACAAAAAATCACAAAATCTTCTATCCTAAGAGATCAGTTAACAGTGAACGTAATAATAATACAACTAATAAAATAGTGCCCCTTAACTGAAAATAAAAAATCTATAATCGATATTATATTAGAGTGCGGTATTGGTGGCGAATATGTCGTGACTTCTCTGTGTGACTTGTTTTCCTGTAGCTGAGCTGGCGGAGGATGGCCCAGTCTCCTCGTCGCCGGCGGCCGGCACACGCCAGTCCGCTGGGGTGCTCCACGCTATTCAAACTAGTAGGTCTCTGAGTATATCCAAGTAAGCACTCAGGTTAAACTCGTTCTGTTCATTCAGCAGTAGTTCCGGTTGTTGTTTTCTGCGCACATAAATCTCAATTTCTTCGAGCAAGTTCATTAACTGTCCCTTTGACGCCCAGTGAACTGCATTTTAATCTTTATATTGGCGACACTGGTTTACTATGTACTCTAGCTAAAATGCCCTCTGCTGGCAGTAGGCTCTTGTGTAAATTCCTGACGCAATCTGAGTATTTTCAGCAAGTGCCATGTACTCACATGTTTAACTTGACGATGATTTTATCAGAATATTTTAACGATATGTATGGCTGCTGTACATGGCTATAAATATTTTATATTTTTATATTTCATGCATCATTCATACTGTATACATTTAGTCTTAACAAACTGAACCTGGTCGATTACACAATTTTTATATTTATAACATATCTGAAGATGGCGGTAAAGCGAAACCGGTAATAAAGTATAAAGAAATCTGTGTGATCAAGATGGACTTGTGAAAATAAAAGTGCCAAATATAACATGATTGCGGACTCATTTACAGACTTCATGTCCTCAATTGATAACTCAGGATTATTTGTTGTTAAGAGGTCAATTGTGTTTTCACAACCGTTTACTATGCGCGTGGACTCATGAACTAACTGCACGAAATAATTTTCAAAGAATGCGTTTAGCACAATTTCGGATGATGTTTTATGCGTATTTCCGGAATTAAACATGTATTTTCGCCAACATATCGAGGGTACATTGAAGTCACCACCAACTATAATCGTATCAGTCGGGTACGTGTTTGAAATCAAACTCAAGTTTTCTTTGGACCTTTCAGCAACTGTATCATCTGAATTGGGAGGTCGGTAAAAGTATCCAATTGTTATTTTATTCCGGTTGCCAACAATGACCTCTGCCCATACTAACTCGCAGGAACTATCTAGTTCAATTTCACGACAGGATAAACTACTTCTGACAGAAACAAACACGCCACGGTAACCGTGTTTAGCCTATCCTTTCGGAACACCGTTAGGTTCTTCGCAAAAATTTCGGCTGAGCTTATCTACGGTTTTAGCCAGCTTTCAGTGCCTATAACGATTTCAGCATCGGTGCTTTCTATTAGCGCTTGGAGCTCTGGTACTTTCGCAACACAGCTATGACAATTTGTAACTGTTATACTGTTGGTTCCTGTATCTACGTTAATCCTGTGTTCGTCCTGCACCCTTTGTGACTGAAGCTCTTCATGTGTTTTCCCAAGACCTTCTAACCTAAAAAAACTGCCAAGTACACGCCACACAGCCCCTGCTACCCATGTAACCGCCTCCTGCGTATAGTGAACACCTGACCTTTCCAGCGGACATCTATGGAACATGTTGGGACAGCTGGTAAAAACGCTGAGATCAGTATCCTCGCAAATTGGTGTAATTGCGCCATCAGATCCTCATAGATTGGCTTAACCTAGATGCGACATACCAGCACATCCTTGTGAACGCGGTTCCTAACCGAAACCACGAGGTTATCAAGTCCAGAGACGGAATTACACGGTATTAAATGATGATTGTCATGATTTCTCTAGGGAGACAAATTTTTTGTTCACTGAGCTTATAAAGTAACGTCTTTCCTTCGGTGTTTCATGATAAAGTGATTATGCCTGTGAAGCGTTTGGTAGTAACGTTATTTACATCATTCTTCATGGTCACGGTGGATTCAGTATAAATCAGTTTTTCCAGTGAAACGTAGCTTGATGACTCAAAAAATGACGTGAGGTTCTGCAGACAGGTTCCTTTAGTATGTTGGTGCTGCTGACAATGTCTCTCTTTCAACGTATGGCGAGCCTCATCCCGTCAGGGCTCAGGTGTTTGGCGAAGTGTGTCAGTGTGAGGTTACAATTCGAAACTTGTTGCCAGTGTTCTTTCAAGGCTTCAATCCTATTCAATACTATTTGTTTACTTAAAGTACAGACTAGCCATCGGGTACTACCTTCTACGACTTTTCCAGGGTGGGAGAATCTCCTTCTTGTAGATGCGGAAAAATCTGTCAGAAGCATGAATCCATATTATGCAGATGCCGAAACAGGTTCCTCCATTTCTGGAGGCTAAACAGCGGACCGATGGACAAAAGTTTCTTTTGTTCGTCGTCTTTCTGAGCTGTGGCGCTATTGCAGAAATGGTCTTTTCGTGTCATGAGGCACTTTGAGCATAATTACAGAGCACATAGAATAGGCCATTGTATTATACGTCAGTTTAAAGTATTTCACAAGACAAAATTGTTAAGGCTTTCGTGGCCACTTGTTGACAAACTGCCTATTGCTTTCTGTCTCGGGTTCGTCGGCCGCCGGTCTGATGATTTTACTGATGTTTCGCCAGCACGAGTATCTGGCATTGTCAAAGCATCAGCCTCCATTGCTGGTGATGAACTGGAGCCGAGCTCTCGGCCCCGGACTATATGTACCTGGCGCGCCAACTTCCGAGGGCTTCTCCGCGGTCATTTCTGGTGCGGTTCTCCTCTTGCTATCTGTGACGGTCGTTCGCTGCAGCACGGGAAGCCACGATCCGTTTACCTTAAGGCTTTCTTCTTTCTTATTGAAGTTATTCCCTTGTTTTTGTATTTCTACAGCTTCTCTGAACAATCTGGTGTGATATTGCTTCTCTACAGCCAGAACTTCCATGTCGACGAATTTTACTACGTGGTCGGTCTCACATAGTGCGTGCCCTGCCACGGCCTATTTCTCCATCTGCCCCAACCTGCAATGTCGCTTGTGTTCCAGTCGTTCCGTCATAAACTTTTCCGTATGTGCATAGTACGCGGTATATTCCCGACATTGCAAGTGGGTCCCTTTTCTCCTTTGCCGATGTAAGACACTCTTTGATCTTCTTTGTCGGTTTGCAAATCGTCTTTACGCATCTTTGCGCAATATATGGCCGATTCTGTCCATCCCTCTGAGAACGTATGGCAGAAAGGCCGTACCCGACATTTCCTTTTCTGATTTGTCACTTCGCCGAGTATCTGGCTCTGTAACACTTCTAATATAACTTGTGGAGTACCCATTGCTCCTCAAAATACTTTCCAGGTGTGCCATTTCTTGTCTGAGATGCTGCGGATCGCATATTTGTCCTGCTCGCGTAACGAGCGTATTAATAATGCCTCTTTTCTGGCTCGCGTTTTGGTTTGATAGTTTGTGCAGGTATCAGTCCGTGTGTGTCGGTTTTCGATACTCGCTGTGTCCCAGGTTTTCGCCGTCCCTTGTGACCAGCGCATCTAGAAATGGTAGTTTTTTGTCCTTTTCTACTTCCATAGTAAATTTTATGTTGGCATGGAGGCTATTAAAGTGTCTTAGGAAGTCACCGAACTGTTCTTCACCATAGCTCCACGCAACGAAAGTATCATCGACGTATATGTACCACATCTTAGGTTTACGAGTCCAGTGCGTGTGCTTAGAAATGTTCCATGAAGAAGCTGGCCACCACTGGACTAAGGGGACTACGCATGGCGACGCCTTCCATGTGTTCGTAGAAATTGCCATTCCACTTTAAGTAGCTCGTGATGAGACATGCATGAAAGAGCTCTGTGATGTCTTACGGGAAAATGGAACCGATACGCTCCATTGAGTCACTGAGTGGCACTTTCGTAAACAAAGAAACGATACCACAGCTGATCAGGATTTCGTTTGGTGCTACTTTTAGTTTCTTTAGCTTCTCAATGAAATGTTCTGGGTCCTTTATGTATGTGTCAGTTTCCCCAAGTGCGGCTGGAGCAGAGGCCAAGTGTTCTGCCAGTTTATACATCTGTGAGCCAGGAGCGCTAATAATCGGTCTTAGTGGAACGTTGTTCTTATGGGTCTTGGGTAATCTGGTATCTGCCGGCGGAAATACAGAGGAACCTGCGCAACACAGAAGCCCTACCACCTTTGCTCGTAGGTAGCAAGAGGAGAACCGCACCGGAAATGACCGCATAGAAACCCTCGGAAGTTTGCGCGCCAGGTACATACAGTCTGCGGCAGCTAGCTCGGCTCCACTTCTTCACCAGCAGTGAAGGGTGAAGCTTTGACGATGCCAGCTACTCGTGCTAGCGAAACGTCAGTGAAATCATCAGACGAACGTCGGCCGAAGAACACGAGGCAGAAGCCAATAGGCAGTGTATCTATTTCACAAGACTCTATATCACCTTGGGGCAAATTTTTAGCTTGCGCATAGGATCTAAAAGTTCACAATGGCGTCAGATATAAGTTCTCGTTTCATTTAGTTGCCGACAGGTTCTCGTTGCTGCAACTGGCTCACTAGCTCGTTCACTATCCGGCGTGCACCGAATCGATACCGCGGTAACACAGCAACAGACAGGTGTATTACGTTTCCTCTTTGAAGAGGTACAATTGAGTTCCAAGTGAGCGCCATGGAACTCGTCGAAAGTACAATACAGGGTGTTTGTACAGTAGTTGTACAAAATTAACCTTTAATTGTGGAAAGGTTAATAACTTACAAAAATGTTTGATACAACATTGAATGCATTATATCTTCCAGTTTTATTCCCACGGAACAGAGTCAGTTCCCACAATTCCCACTAGGTGGCATGCACGAGTGAGTTATTCCAACAGTCATCATGGAGTCGTGTAACGCTGCAGAGTGTGCGCAGTGTTGTTTACGGTTTCATGAATCCAAATCCTTAGTTCCGAGACAATCCAAGAGTAAATATCACACGCCACCATCTCTAAGACAAACTTCTGTTAATTGATATAATCGTTTCACCGAAACTGGGTGTGTATCACATAGGACGCTGGGTCAGGGTCGGCCAGCAATCTCTGACACAGCAGTTTAACGTGTGCTGACCAACAGGTCGACGAGCCGTAACAACGGATAATATAAGCAGTTGCTACCATACATCAAGACTTACGTCATAAGATTTGGCAGGAAACTGATTACAATGGGGACATGTGTTACGTTACAAAAGGTAGCCACATTGAGCATTTGTAAATTAAACTTCAAGATATACTGTATTCAATGCTGCATCAAACATTCCTGTACATTATTTACCTTTTTCACAATTAAAGGTTAGTTTTGTATTACTAATTTATAAACACTCTCTATTGCATACCCTATATCATAAATGACGTACAAATCTCACATTACATAACTAGTCTCCAAGGTCGCCTTATCTTGCCTTGTGAGAGTTTTATTGGTTATTTTGAAAAACTATGTGCTTCCGCTTGAAAAAACTTTGGGGGACCTGTGAAACCGTGTGGCGGCGAAGATATTAAGTCTGTGGCTTCTCTGACACGAAATGTCACTTCTTTGATTACTCTCTTTGGCTTTGCATGCTGTCTTTGTTCGCTCGAGCCATATTCGACATCCATTTCTGTATTCGCTCTGTTCAGTGCCGAAGTAAATCTTACTTATTACTCTAAAAGTGTGTTATTACGGTTGTACGCCATGTAATACCCACATGTTTGAAGGACTCCATATAATTTGTTATGTAAGGCCTGAGAGAATATTAAGAGGAAACTCTTATCTTCAGATGTGTGATATCCTGCCCAGTACAGTAGTTGGCAAGAGCAGTGTACACCTACTTACACATCACATAAAGAAATGAGACAATATTCATAAATACGACTTTCACCTAAGTTGATAACAATATCGCGACTGGCATGTCTGTCGAAAGATCTTTCTGTCACCCTGACCTCATAGAGTTCATCAGTTCATTTATCGAATCGTACCAATAAATTTAACTGACCACTGCTTACCGTCAACTGCAGAAATGTCCAGCAAAATCTTCTCTCTCAGTAGCAGTGGATCGTGTGGTGAATGTAAATGTCTGTAGCAAGTATCACAAATGCATATACACGGCTGTCCATTACAGATGAAATACAATAAAGAATAGCAAATAAGTAAATTACACTTATTGTGCCTGCACAGTATAGTTGGACGAATAAACGATTTGGGAGTATACAGAGGGGCATTTAGATCGAAATGCAGCCCCTCAGGCAACAACAATGGTCTTGACCCGACTTGGCATCGAGTCGAACTGAGCTTGGAGACAGATTACTTGTCGCTTCAACTCTGTACCAGAGATCATTATTTATAGCTGACGAATGGTGGCGTGCTACTATCTCGGATAACCATGACCAGATGTTTACAACTAGTGAAATATTTGGAGAAAGTACTGGTAAAGGCAAAAAGGGAACACACTCGCATCGAATAGGTCAGGACAGCACAGGCAACATGCGGACTTTTGTTATTTTCTTGAAATGTAACGGCATGGAGACCTTCAAGACAGAACATACCCACCAACACTAACATGTCAGAAATTTAATGTCTGTTTTCCGAATTACCGACTTCGAGAACCTGAGGTTGTAGTGTTGTGTACCTCAAGGAACTGCATACCATCAATCCATATTCTGGGCCCGTATGATGATAACGAATGCAGTCTGGCATCGTCCTTTCAGCTCTGTGACTCCACACACGGATACGTCCATCGTGATTCTGTACATGGAACCGGTGATGCAATTCCTGTGTTCAGTATTCAATGCAACGACTTTACTCCATCTTACTGGGAGGGCCTGTATACCCACATGGTACCACTCTGGCTGCTCGCGTTGAAACCAACATCTTGCTGCTCCAGTAACCTCGCCATCATCCACGTGCTGCCTCCTGTGGAGTGCATTCTTCATTGGGCCGACAGATGCTCTATATGGTCATCTGTTAGGCAACGAGGTACGCAGGGGGCGCACACTTATGAGTACCGCAATTTGTGGACGACTGGATCAGCAGCCGCAACAGAGACATCGAGCTGATTGTGATCCATCAATCACCTCGAATGAGAGTGTCCACACAATCCATCATTGCAAGAGCCACAGCTGCATGCAGCTGACCGGCTTGAGATCAGACTGGTTTGTGCGACATTGTTGCCATGATGGCAGACACCTTGACCAACGGCTCATGGTGCTTTATTCACTACCAGATCTCCATAGACATTCTGCATATGAATTCTGCGCATATGAATATCTGTGATGTTCTGGTTTTTCGACAAAATAAATTAATGATATTCTCTGCTCGCAACGCACCTCCATTATGGACGCCATCTTGAAATCAGCATGTAGTACAGCTATCAGAACTTCATGAAATTATAGGGGCTGAGAGGGGAACATGTCCCACAGCAAGTTCCGCATTTTTTCAACCGAAACTGGCCGAGAGAAAAATGAGTTGCTTCACTTACTGAACACCTCTCGTAAATGATGTTAACTCTATGCACTTCGTTTGGCTCTGCTGAAATGCTAGCAGCATATATTGTCACTTTTTTTTTTAGTCATCAGTCATCTGACTGGTTTGATGCGGTCCACCAGAAATTCCTCTCCTGTGGCAACCTCTACAAAATAGCTCAAATGGCTCTGAGCACTATGCGACTTAACTTGTGAGGTCATCAGTCGCCTAGAGCTTAGAACTAATTAAACGTAACTAACCTAAGGACATCACGCACATCCATGCCCGAGGGAGGATTCGAACCTGCGACCGCTGCGGTCGCTCGGCTCCAGACAGCAGCGCCTAGAACCGCACGGCCACTCCGGCCGGCCAACCTCTACATCTCCAAGCAATATTTGCAACTTACGTCCTCAGTTATTTGATGGATGCATTCCTCTACATTTTTCATCCTCTGCAGTTCCCTCTAGTACTATCGAAGTTATTCCTACCATTCTGTCCCTTATTCTTTACAGTGTTTTCCATATATTCCTTTCCTCGCCGATTCTCCCCGCTCCTTTCCTTATCAGTCCTCTTAATTTTCAACATTCTTCTGCAGCAACACATCTCAAACGCTTCGATTCTCTTCTGTTCCGGTTTTCCCACAGTCCATGTTTCACTATCGTACAACGTTCTGCTCCAGAATGTTTTTCCTCAGATGAAGACCCTTGTTTGAAGCTCGTAGACATTCCTTGGCCAGGAAAGCTCTTTTTGCCAGTGCTAGTCTACTTTTTATGTCCTCTTCGCTCCGTCCATCATGGATTATTTTGCTGCCTAGGTAGCAGAGTTCCATAACTTCATCTACATAATGATAACCATTTCTGATGTTCAGTTTCTCTCTGTTCTCATTTCTGCTACATCTCATCTACTTTTTTTCTTTTTCGGATTTAGTCTCAACTCATATTCTGTATTTATCAGACTTTTCACTCCATTCAGCAGATCCTGTAATTCTTCTTCATTTTCACTGAGAATAGCAATGTCATCAGCGAATCTTATCCTGTCACGTTGAATTTTAATTCGATTCTTGAACATATTTTTCTTTAATATTTGTCATTGCTTCTTCGATGTGTAGGTTGGTCACTACATCCTTGTCTTACAGCCTTTTTAATACGAGCAATTTGTTCTTGGTCTTCAACTCTTATTCTTCCCTCTTGGTACTTGTACGTGTTTTATATTACCTGTCTTTCTCTATGGTTCTTGTACGTGTTTTATATTACCTGTCTTTCTCTCTGACTATGGATCTCAAAGAAAGGGAATGAATCCTGTGCTGAATAAGAAGTACGAAGTGTCATTAAGCCTTTCAGTGCCATGCGATGGCCAGTTCGCCGTCACAAGCTTTCTCAATCCATATGACATAGCATGGATGTTCAGAATTTAAAACAGAATAGTGATGGGACAAGATAGCGCAGAGAATAAAAGAAAACCACCCCTTATCCTCTTTCGGGGCTAGTTGTAGTAATAAATAATCCTTCAGTGGCAAGGGTTCGAGTTGTTTATCTCCTGGCAGAACGCGACTTAAGTTGGCCTCAGAGTCGAGCTAATCCGCAGACATTATGCAGTAGATGCCATCAGGGCACAATTTCTGACAAAATAATTCTGTCGTGCAGTGATGCGATGTGTTCACTTGCTGTGTGATGGCTCTTTCACTGTCGGCACAGGAGCTGCATTGATGGATCATTGGTAGAAGAAATATGGTGGACAACAGCTTTGGCACAGCTCGAGGACTAATTCTAGAATGAAGATTTGAACTCAGGTCTACGTCTACCTAAATAGCCCATAAGTCCTTTGTAAAGCGGATGTTTGGGGGCCTCATCATGTATCACTCAATCTGCGCCACAGAACTACATGGCAGTGTCATTAAAATATGGTAGATACTATATTATTTTTGCCTGTAACATTTGTGAATGTTCTCCACACTTGTCTTAAGATTTTTTCTCACACGTAAGAGAAGTAGCTTTTCCTCATAATAAATTGAATGTACAGCCATGCTTCTACGATGCAAATGTTTAACTAGCACAATTCGCCATTTCTAGCATACCAATAACTCCCCCAACACGCGAGTTTTTAAAGAATCGAACTCCCGTGTGTAAAACAGTTATAAACTGTTTTCGTTTCGTTCTTTCTTCCGGCTGTAAGTGAAAAAAAATTAGCAAAGGTTTGAAATTATGTTTAAAATTTCTTAGATGTCGCTAAGTTGCCTCATTATCACATTCTGGATGAATGTAATCCGGGTAATTTGCAGTCCATATCAAGAAAAACTAGTTTTTTTCCGCATCTCTGTGATTGTGACACTGTATTTCCTTAACTGTGTGTCGTAAAAACATGTAATTTTGCAATTATTTTCAGTGGTCTGTATGGATACTACCCACAAAATGTGTTGCGAATAGAGTTAGCGGTAAAGAAGTATTTGATCAACACGTCAAGGCTGATGCTGAAGTTTAACTGCTCATATTCCCAAAAATATACTAAGCGATCAACTTTTTCCCTTCACTGTTTTAGGAGGGTGTCAGTGAGGAAATTTTTCGGAGAGGTTTGAAATTACACTCCTGGAAATGGAAAAAAGAACACATTGACACCGGTGTGTCAGACCCACCATACTTGCTCCGGACACTGCGAGAGGGCTGTACAAGCAATGATCACACGCACCGCACAGCGGACACACCAGGAACCGCGGTGTTGGCCGTCGAATGGCGCTAGCTGCGCAGCATTTGTGCACCGCCGCCGTCAGTGTCAGCCAGTTTGCCGTGGCATACGGAGCTCCATCGCAGTCTTTAACACTGGTAGCATGCCGCGACAGCGTGGACGTGAACCGTATGTGCAGTTGACGGACTTTGAGCGAGGGCGTATGGTGGGCATGCGGGAGGCCGGGTGGACGTACCGCCGAATTGCTCAACACGTGGGGCGTGAGGTCTCCACAGTACATCGATGTTGTCGCCAGTGGTCGGCGGAAGGTGCACGTGCCCGTCGACCTGGGACCGGACCGCAGCGACGCACGGATGCACGCCAAGACCGTAGGATCCTACGCAGTGCCGTAGGGGACCGCACCGCCACTTCCCAGCAAATTACGGACACTGTTGCTCCTGGGGTATCGGCGAGGACTATTCGCAACCGTCTCCATGAAGCTGGGCTACGGTCCCGCACACCGTTAGGCCGTCTTCCGCTCACGGCCCAACATCGTGCAGCCCGCCTCCAGTGGTGTCGCGACAGGCGTGAATGGAGGGACGAATGGAGACGTGTCGTCTTCAGCGATGAGAGTCGCTCCTGCCTAGGTGCCAATGATGGTCGTATGCGTGTTTGGCGCCGTGCAGGTGAGCGCCACAATCAGGACTGCATACGACCGAGGCATACAGGGCCAACACCCGGCATCATGGTGTGGGGAGCGATCTCCTACACTGGCCGTACACCACTGGTGATCGTCGAGGGGACACTGAATAGTGCACGGTACATCCAAACCGTCATCGAACCCATCGTTCTACCATTCCTAGACCGGCAAGTGAACTTGCTGTTCCAACAGGACAATGCACGTCCGCATGTATCCCGTGCCACCCAACGTGCTCTAGAAGGTGTAAGTCAACTACCCTGGCCACCAAGATCTCCGGATCTGTCCCCCATTGAGCATGTTTGGGACTGGATGAAGCGTCGTCTCACGCGGTCTGCACGTCCAGCACGAACGCTGGTCCAACTGAGGCGCCAGGTGGAAATGGCATGGCAAGCCGTTCCACAGGACTACATCCAGCATCTCTACGATCGTCTGCATGGGAGAATAGCAGCCTGCATTGCTGCGAAAGGTGGATATACACTGTACTAGTGCCGACATTGTGCATGCTCTGTTGCCTGTGTCTATGTGTCTGTGGTTCTGTCAGTGTGATCATGTGATGTATCTGACCCCAGGAATGTGTCAATAAAGTTTCCCCTTCCTGGGACAATGAATTCACGGTGTTCTTATTTCAATTCCAGGAGTGTATGTGAGAGGTTATCTGGAGGTCGCCAAGTGTTCTCATTCTCAAATACTAGATAAATGTATTGTCGGTAACTTGCTAGCTGTGAGTTATGCTGTCTCAAGATATAAAACTGCCAATTTTAATACTTGACTTACTGTGTTAAAACTTTAACGCAAGATTGTAGCTCTTAATGAGGATGTTACGAAAGCATTTTCAGTTTCTAAATTCGGCCAATAATTAAATGAAATACTGGAAATAAATTTTTTGTTGCCCATGAAGCCTTTAGATAGGCAGCTTGAAACTGGGATTAGGCCGTTTGCGTGTGCAGTGTTATCAATGTTAAATTGAGCGGAAGTTTTCTAAATGTTGGCGAATCATGTAACCGAACCAACACTTGTGTACCAGCCCGGTATTAACCTAGTGGAATATGGGAAAACGCCTAGAAACCATGCCCAAACTGGCCATCATGTATTAATTTGTTAATTAGCCAGATTGATTCCATGTGGCGTCGGTGCAGCTTCGTGTTCAGGACGTGCTTCTTTAACACACTCACAGGTATCCGGGCCGCTGAATACAGCTGGATATTTTCATAGGAGATCTCTTGAAACACCACTTGGTGCGCGCGTGCGTGTGTACGTGTGTACGTGTGTGTGTGTGTGTGTGAGTGTGTGTGTGTGTGTGGTCTGGAGAGGGGTAGCGGCGTTCTGAATGCCCTGGAGGAATCTAATCTGATCACAAAACTTAGTAACCAACTACTATTATTTTTGTCATGCGACGAGACGTGCGCTATCGGAGGGGAGAGCAGCATAGTAAGACCTAAGCGCCCTGTGTGCATGTGCAACACTAGTAGTGAAGTCCTAGAGGCAAACATGAGTCCTTTCACTTTCAGTGTGGTAAGTGGACCAATATACAATGGGCTCCAGCAAAAATGTAAACACTCCTTGATAGTAACTATTAACGAAACAAAATTACATACCATTACAGCTCTTGCACAGGGGGGAAGGTTTATTATGTTATGCGTTGAAAGTGACCCCCATTAACAGCCAAACACCGTCGATGCCAATGAACTGTCGACCGAACTACGGCTGTCAGTGTTAGCGGGTGACAGGCTCAAAGGACGCTTCGATGGTTTCTCGAAGCTCGCTCAATGTAGATGGTTTCCGTTGTTAAACATTTTCCAAGGTCCCTCATAGGTAGAACAGATGTAAAATCTGGGTACTCAACAGCTCCTCTTCGACCTGTCCATCGTTCCCGTAGATGTTCATCCAAGTAAGCTCTGACAGCCCTGTGGCAGTGAGTCGTAACGCCATCTTGTTGTAGGTGAAATCGGCCTTTTCCAAACACCTCTCGGATGACAGGTAAAATCGATGTTTGCAGCATACGAAGATACACCTCACCAGTTAGGGCCAATCTGACCGCGCGATGACACCACACCACACATTAACACCCGGTAGATTAACATGTTTGTCAAAGTGAACTTGTCAGGCCAGATAACCATCCCTGCAAACCGTTCATCCTCGCGAAACATTCGCAGTACATCCTCCGATCCGGATGAAATGATAATGAAATAAAGACCCTAAGCTGTCGACAGGCGTTGATATACATCAACGGGGACATTTGAAAACGTGTGCCCCGACCGGGACTCGAACCCGGGATCTCCCGCTTACATGGCAGACGCTCTATCCGAGCCACCGAGGGCTCAGAGGATAGTACGACTGCAGGGATTCATCCCTTGTACGCTCCCCGTGAGACCCACTCTCCCAACATAATGTCCACTAACTACATTCGTAGTGCCCCTGCCCATTACACCCATTATTAACGGCAGATAATCGTACAGAGTTCCGTAAGAGTTCGGGCAATGCGTGTTCATCCAGCACAGAAGAAGGTTAATGGCCGGTTAACCTTAACTATATGAAGATAGCATCTATTCTTTCGGACATGTCCAAAAGAACAGATACCATCTTCATATATTTCGATCCGGGTTGTCCTCATTTATAGCGTGCAGCGATCTTGGATGTACACTAACCACTTTGCAGCCTTGAGAATTCGTCGTATGCTTGATCGGCTTATCGCGCTTTTGCATGCACATTGCTTCACACATTTTTGAGGTGACCAAGTAAAGTGTTGCAACACAGCAGCGCTGGAAGCTTCACTTGTTGATATTTTTGGTCGGCCAGACCTTTCCTTGGGCACATTCTGAACAATACCGTCGGCTTCAAATTTATCCAAAATACAATAAATTGTTGTACGTGTTGGTGGCTGAATTCTGTATACAATACTCCATTACCGTTGTACCTTCATGTTTTCCTACTTTCAGTACCATATTAATCTCACTCCCTCCATTGCTGCACTATCGTCTGCTGGAAGACGTGTTCCAAAATCTGTTGAGAAAACAATGGACTACGCTACCGCGCAATATTGCAGCGACATGTCATTTTGTTCCAATGATTTTAGCTACCAACGAATGCATGTCTTTCTGGAGCCGTCTGTTGTCCAAGCTGAAGCGTCGGGAGCAGTGGCATCCTAACAAGCTGTTGCGATTTCTCCTGACGCTGGTGGTAGCCAGATACCTATCATGTAGGAAGTAACGGTGCGTTTTTATCTGTCATTAAGTTTCAGGCCGATCTATTTTGTAAGATGTTTCCTAAATCTACATGACCCCAAGTGAATTTAGTGACAATGCTCCGTTTATTTGTACTTGTGTAAGACGATGGCAGCGACGCTACATTACATGTAAATTGTGAGACCTGAGTTTCTCCTGGCGTATACAACTTTCAAATAACTTCCGGGAATTCAGATAGGTAACATTTTCAGCGACCGCCGATATTTCGGCGGGAGAACACCCCGCCATTTCCAAAGCAAACTGCAACTGACAGGCGACGTACATGCAAATTTAAAACCTCGGTTCTCGGACTGATGCAGGAAAGATAACACACACACTGAACACTAGTGCCACCAAAAATGACCAAATCAGAGCTATCGATAGTGAGATACGAATTCGCAGGTGAGGTAGCATTGACTCTGTCCCTCTGGTTTTTTGACAAGGGAGAGAGCCGGATTCCAAACAGAATTTAAACATGTACCTTGGTACACAGGGCACATGTCGCTTCCGACGCTGAGACTTTGCCAGCTGAGCTGTCCCATCTTGAAGTTAAGTGTCATCAAAATGGTTACATTCATAGACAGATTGAATGTGCGTTGTGCTATCGACCAACTGTACATCGGGTGACTGATGATAATTCTGAGTCGACACCTAAGTCAATTGCCTTTTTGCCTTACATAGGAAACACTTCCAACAAGATTGGTCGTTTTTTATGGAAATACGATGTGAAATGTGTTTTCCGACCTCCATCTAAAATTAGAGTGCTTTTGAGTTCTATTAAGGATGATCCTGGTCTGCGTAAGGCGGGTGTATATCGCATTGCTTGTAGCTGCGGCATGGCACATATTGGTCAAACTACCAGGACCGTGGAGGACCGATGTACTGCGCATAAACGGCACACACGATTACATCAGCCAAGTAGATCTGCTATTGCCGAACATTGCTTGGATACTGGACACCCCACGTTATATAGTAACACCGAGATATTGACATACACGTCCAGCTATTGAGACAGTGTTGTTAAGGAGGCAGTTGAGATTAAATTAGCGATCAACCTCTTTAACAGGGATGGAGGTTTTTGTTTAAACTCTGTTAGGAATCCGGCTCTCTCCCTTGTCAAAAAACAGAGTCAATGCTACCTCACCTGCGAGTTCGTAGTCTCACTATCGATAGCTCTGACTTTGGTCATCTTTGGTGGCACTAGTGTTTAGTGTGAGTGTTATCTTTCTTGCATCAATCCGAGAACCGAGTGAGCCGTGGCGGCTCATATCGATAGTGGCACTCTGGTAGTTTATCTTTCCTGCCACGGTCAGGGCGGTAAGCAGCGCCCTCTGGGGCCTACGCGAGGAGTAACGAGGCGAGGTCCTGTGGGAGGGGTGTGCTCCGGGACGTGGTGGAAGACGGTTGTCGGGTTGACGCAACGAGTGTGGGACCGGACCTATAGCATGGAGATATACAAGTTGGCTCTGAACGGAGGGCACCGTAGCAAGCAGCGGAAAGCGGGCGTCCTGTAATTTGTGTGAGGGAGTAACGATTTTTGCATTCGATGTCTCAGTGGTTCCCGAGAGTTGCGATGGCTGCTTTCGGAGAAGAGAATCGGTAAGAGTTTGTGCTCTGCTCTTTTCAGTACGATATTCCTGCCTGCCGTTATAAACGGGTGAAAATAGGGCGCTTGTATTGACTATACGGGAACTGGTGATGTGAGTAATTTGCTATTGTATTGATGGTTATGTTGTAAAGACTGTTCTCTGGTGTGTTAAATCACGCGCTGATTTGTAGCCAATCTAAGCAGGAGTTACCATTGCTACTTGCTTATGTGCTACCGTCCTTATGATTGGCGTTGTTTGTCTTTTGATTGTGGGTGTGCTCATGTTTAAAAGAAAAAAAATACGGCTACTATTCATAAGGGTTGTCTAGTAAGGAAATTGCTTAAGCTTTTGTCATATGCTGGTCTGTTTGCCTATCACATTGGCTTTCTATGCAGTAACTGAATGAAAGTGTATGATGGCTCAAGATTGTAGGCTGACTAGTATTTGAACTGGTGTTGAGGTTAAGGGCGAGATCAGCATCCCGAAAATCCGCACATTGCGCGTGGTTAAATGTTCCGCTATTGGGGAGCCGGCTCTCTGTTCTTGGATTTTGTAAGGATACGTGATGAGTGCATCGCTGTAGTTTTTCGCGTGCTAAATTGCGGGATGTCTGTGCCGTCCTAGGGCTAGACTTGTGATGTATGTTTTGTTGAAAGGGAATTAACTGTACCAAACGTAAGAGAGCATTTAGTTTGTTTTAGGTCTGTACGTGGAATGATGTTGATATTTTGTCGATTGCGGCAATAACTTCCTGTGTGGGGAGATCCTCTGAGGGACTTGTATTGTACTGTTGCAGCGGAGACCATCTGAAACGTGCTGCTTAAAACTTGTAAATGCAGCTCTCTGATGTTATATATTACTGTTTAATCTTAAATGTCTTGGATGTAATATGGTTGTTGAGGATTATGTAATTAATTTTGATCGCTGGTTCCTTAAAGGAAGTATTTCGTTTTAAAATATCGGCTCGGTCAGAGCCTATTTAAATATGATTTTAACTCATCATTTAAATTTTCTAGTCTTGCTTTCCTAAAAGGCTTTCAGTTAAATGATTGCTATTTGTCTGTTTAAATGTTTGAGTGCCTTAAAGGAAAAGAATATTATTTTGTAATTTGTAGTGATTGTTCCTTTTGGGTAATACCTGACTTATGTGTTCAATAAATGAGTGTCTAGTCAATGGTGATGCACTGTTCTATCGCTAGCCTACCCCTTCCACTCCACAGCCTATTGAGCTGCTTTGTGTCGAAATTGTGTTCAGAACACCCCTCTGACCTGACACCTTATCGAGGTTTTAAATTTGCGTGTACGCCTCCTGTCCGTTGCAGTTTGTCTTGAAAATGGCGGGGTGTTCTCCCGACGAAATATCGGCGGTCGCTGAAAGTGTTACCTGGCTGAATTCTCGGAAGTTATTTGAATATAGATGTACATTGCTATCTCGCACGGCAGCTGAGTGTAATCAATGGCTCCCGACGACTGATGCAGGCATTCGATGTACGACGCTACTATGTACTGGCGGTGCCGGCTGCGCAGGTTTCGTGGTGACGCGGGCCAATATCCGCATCTGGATCCACGACCGCGACATGGGCCGCCTGCAGCAGATGCTGTGGGAGGGCCACGGCGACAAGCTGCGGGTCGAGACCAGCAACAACCCGCGCGTGCGCCGGCTGCTCGTCGGCGTGCCCTACATCATGGTGAGTAGGCCTACCACGCCGTCCACAAGCCGCCCACGACAGTGGGCAACGGCGCGTGTTCAGTTAAGAGGGCCGGGGCGGCCATGTGTGACGCAGACTGCACAAAGAAAGTTTCGCACCGTCCTTATTAACTGCATAGATTGTGTCTTCCTTTGACCGGTAACACTCTTCTGACCAAGATACACTACCCGCCATTGAAATTGCTACACGAAGAAAAAATGCGGATGATAAACGGGTATTCATTGGACAAATATATTATACTAGAACTGACATGTGATTACATTTTCAGGCAGTTTGGGAGCATAGGTCCTGAGAAATCAGTACCCAGAACAACCACCTCTGGCCGTAATAACGGCCTTGATACGCCTGGGCATTGAGTCAAACAGAGCTTGGGATGGCGTGCACAGGTACGGCTGCCCATGCAGCTTCAACACGATACCACAGTTCATCGAAAGTAGTAACTGGCGTATTGTAACGCGCCAGTTGCTCGGCCATCATTGACCACATGTTTTCACTTGGTGAGAATGTGCTGGTCAGGGCAGCAATTGAACATTTTCTGTTTCCAGAAAGGCCCGTAGGACCTGCAACATGCGGTCGGGCATTATCCTGCTGAAATGTAGGGTTTCGCAGGGATCGAATGAAGGGTAGAACCACGGGTCATAACACATCTGAAATGTAACGTCCACTGTTCAAAGTGCCGTCAATGCGAACAAGAGGTGACCGAGACGTGTAACCAATGGCACCCCATACCATCACGCCGGGTGATACGCCAGTATGGCGATGACGAATACACGCTTCCAATGAGCGTTCACCGCAATGTCACCAAACACGGATGCGACCATCATGATGCTGTAAACAGAACCTGGATTCATCCGAAAAAATGGCGTTTTGCCATTCGTGCACCAAGGTTCGTCGTTGAGTACACCATCGCAGGCACTCCTGTCTGTGATTCAGCGTCAAGGGTAACCGCAGCCGTGGTCTCAGAGCTGCTAGTCCATGCTGCTGGAAACGTCGTCGAACTGTTCGTGCAGATGGTTGTTGTCTTGCAAACGTCCCCATCTGTTGACTCAGGGATCGAGACGCGGCTGCACGATCCGCTACAGCCATGCGGATAAGATCCCTGTCATCTCGACTGCTAGTGATACGAGGCCGTTGGGATCCAGCACGGCGTTCCGTATTACACTCCTGAACCCACCGATTCCATATTCTGCTAACAGTCACTGGATCTCGACCAACGCGAGCACCAATGTCGGGAAACGATAATCCGCAATCGCGATAGGCTACAATCCGACCTTTTTCAAAGTCGCAAACGTGATGCTACGCATTTCTCCTCCTTACACGAGGCATCACAACAACGTTTCACCAGGCAACGCCGGTCAATTGCTGTATGTGTACGAGGAATCGGTTGGAAACTTTCCTCATGTCAGCACGTTGTAGGTGTCGCCACCGGCGCCAACCTTGTGTGAATGCTCTGAAAAGCTAATCATCTGCATATCACAGCATCTTCTTCCTGTCGGTTAAATTTCGCGTCTGCAGCACGTCATCTTCGTGGTGTTGCAATTTTAATGGCCAGTAGTGTAAATGTAAAACTGTATTCTCACTACTTTTTATTACAGTGTGACGTCTCTGCAATCATAAGCGCGACACTGCGGCTTGTGTACACTGTTCAGCCAAATTGTCTCGAAGGGTTATTTCATAGTAGTTCAAAAGAAGTCTCGTGTTCTACAGGTCAGAGCATCGGGCGTCAGATACCTTAAACGGGTAGGCAGCTTAGATGATTATAAGACACATAGATATGTTGAAGCTGCACTAATCACCGAGAACATTATAACCACCGAGCTACTATCGATATAAACCTGTCCAGATAGCAGCGTCACCTGGCGAGGAATGACTCCTAATCAGACACACACAGTGCATGTAGTATCTCTGAGCGGCCTGTCTGTGTGCATAATGGGGAAAGCGCGCGATATATCTGAGTTTGACAGAGGGTAAATTGTGATGGCCCAGAGGCTCGGCAAGACAATTTCGGAAACTGCACGACTGTTGGGGTGTTCGAAGATTGCCGCAGTGAGTGTCTTCAACATGTGGCGAAACCAAGGTGAAATCATGTCCAGATGTCATGGGGTTGGGTGGCCACCCCTCATTGTAGGTTGGACGTCGTAGGCTAGGCGGACTGGTAAAACAGGACAGGCGGCGAACTGTGGTGGAACTAACACCTGCCTTTAATTCTGGACAGAGTACAAGTGCGTCTGAAAACACAGTGCACGGAAAACTAACGATTTGCCTCCGCAACCGACGATCACGCATTTGCCAATGTTAACACCACGACATCGGCAACTACGACTGAAATGTGGACGTGACCATCAGCACTGGATATTGGGACAGTGACAGAGCGTTGCAAGGTCTGATGAATCCTGATACCTTCTTCATAATGCCGATGGGACGGGGATGAATCAGTTGTCGTCCAGGGGAACATGTCCTTGACGCCTGTATTTCGGGATGGAGCCGAGCCGGCGGCGGATCCATTACACTCTGGGGAAAATTCACGTGGGCATCGATGGGTCCAGTGGAGCCCGTGCAACATGACGGGCAAGGAGTAACATACACTCGTTACAGATCATGTACGTCTCTTTCGTAAGGATCAACAAGATAAGTGAGAAAGTTCTCAGTGAAATCGACGAGAAAAGAAAACATGTGGAATGCCGTATGAAGAAGGGGGCGGACGGTAGGATGTGTGTCAAAATACCAGGAATAATGTAGAGGGTAAAAATTTTATGGTAAGATAGAGGCTGGAATACAGAAGTCAAATAATTGACGGCATTGGCGGGCCGCGTCAAAACAATTATACAACTGATGACCAAAAAGAAAATAAATGTACTAAAGCCAAGACATGAATAACTACACAAAAAGACAAGGAACAGAATCAATCTTTAGATAACACAAGAGGTAATGAATGTTGCTGACTAAAGAAGAAAATATTAAAACATAACAAACGAAACAGGTAAAAGGGATACAGACGTCTAACAATACCTGACTGCAAATGAAAAATAGCTAAGTGAGAAAGGAAAGTTAAAGATATCTTAAGATAGAAGTAAAGCATATTATGAAACTCAAGGTCAGAAATGGCCTAGTACTGAGCTGAGAAGGAAAGGCTGAAAGGTAGGAAAAATACAGAATAGAGAAAAATTCTGCACTTGCAGTTCGGCGTGCAATTCCTCATCTAGATTCCAGACAAAAGATTATCTAGAAAAATCAGATCGGGTGCATTTTGTTAACATATGTGTGAAAACAAGGAGCTGGCAGCAATCACACATCGTGCAGCGCATCGGAATGTAGAAAAGAAAAACGTGCATCAGGGAACACACCCGTGCCAGCCGTCGTAGATCACTGAGTAGATTGCTGGGACATAAAACCCCACCCCGCATGGACTTACGATTCGAATCATAGTAAAGTTTTCATTTTTTTAGATGTCCATTCCCTGGTTCTTGTTATTTATAAGCAGGACATCAATTTGTCAGATCACAATAGCCTATCACATGACAGCGGCATCCATTACACTGCATGTACGTGTCTGCTAATCGCGCAGTGCACAATCATAACTGGGCCTGTCAAGTTCACATAGATCGGCTTCCCGGTAGAGTACATAAACGATGAACACCTCGACTAGCATTTGGTGCTGGATGCATCCGATAACAAATCTATTGCTATTGTTGCTTGTGCGTATGCTGCACTGTACTTTCAAAGGCAACATCGCTATAACAATGTTTTTCGTCACCTTTTTCGGGAACAGTAAACTTTGTACACAGCTAATGGACAGAGGACGTCCAAGGACTAGACTAATTCCACA
The DNA here is from genome assembly GCF_023864275.1 of Schistocerca cancellata. Taxonomy (NCBI): domain Eukaryota; kingdom Metazoa; phylum Arthropoda; class Insecta; order Orthoptera; family Acrididae; genus Schistocerca; species Schistocerca cancellata. The sequence goes on along the minus strand of NC_064628.1, from coordinate 644,845,106 downwards.
GACAGAGGACACGATTCTTGAAACCTTTCACCAATCGTCATGGCGAAGTAACCGCGACATTGCAAGGCAGATCCAGATATACCAAAGACTAGTTGTTGAAGAGTTGCACGATAAAGAAGTGCACCCATATCATTACACGGTAACTCAACGCTAGCGGACAGAAGACTGAATTTTGTGCAAGGTTTTTGGACTAAGACGAAGATAATGGACATTTTATTGATAACGTGAAATGGGCTGACGAATCCAGCGTCACTCGTGGCAGTACTTTCAACCTCCACAACAGCCATTACTGGACGGAACACAACCCACATGTTACCTATGAACGTGGCTTTCAGGTTTGTTGTTGTTGTGGTCTTCAGTCCTGAGACTGGTTTGATGCAGCTCTCCATGCTACTCTATTCTGTGTAAGCTTCTTCATCTCCCAGTACGTATTGCAGCCTACATCCTTCTGAACCTGCTTAGTGTATTCATCTCTCGGTTTCCCTCTACGATTTTTACCCTCCACGCTGCCCTCCAATACTAAATTGGTGATCCCTTGATGCCTCAGAACATATTCTACCAACCGATCCCTTCTTCTAGTCAAGTTGTGCCACAAACTCCTCTTCTCCCCAATGCTATTCAGTACCTCCTCATTAGTTATGTGATCTACCCATCAAATCTTCAGCATTCTTCTGTAGCACCACATTTCGAAAGCTTCTATTCTCTTCTTGTCTAAACTATTTATCGTCCACGTTTCACTTCCATACATGGCTACACCCCATACAAATACTTTCAGAAACGACTTCCTGACATTTAAATCTATACTCGATGTTAACAAATTTTTCTTCTTCAGAAACGCTTTCCTTGCCATTGCCAGTCTACATTTTATATCCTCTTTACTTCGACCATCATCAGTTATTTTGCTCCCCAAATAGCAAATCTCCTTTACTACTTTAAGTGTCTCATTTCCTAATCCAATTCGCTCAGCATCACCCGACTTAATTCGACTACATTCCATTATCCTCTTTTTGCTTTTGTTGATGTTCATTTTATACGCTTTGGCATAAATCTGTGGGCTGGAATCGTGGGAGGAGTGCTTTTGGGCCCCTACCTACTGCCGGACAAATTGAAAGCGCGCCTGTATCGTTACTTTGCCTGACGCGTTAGAAAACGTTCCACTTGGTGTTCGGCAACACTTATGGTTTCAGTATGATTGTGCACTCCAACACGTTGGAATGAATATGCGTAACTATTTCAATAAATCGTTTCCAGGGAAGAGGATTGGTCATGGAGGTGCAATATCTGAGCTCCACGTTCCCTGGACCTTAATCCATTACATTTTTAGAATGAGGTTTTCACTGTGCAGTGGAGTGTGCGCCGATAAGAAATTTCCTGGCATATTACAACTGTGTGTTGAACCGAGAGTCAAACTCGGGACCTTTGCCTTTCGCGGGCAAGGGCTCTACCAAGTGAGCTACCCACGACTGACGACCTTTCCCCACCACTTCAATTCTGCCAGTAAGAACCTCGCACATAGTTTTAATCTGCCAGGAAGTTTCACACTCCGCTGCAGAGTGAAAATATTTTTCTGGAAACATCCCCCAGGCTGCAGCTAAGTCATGACTCCGCAGTAGTCTTTCTTCCAGGAGTGTTAGTTGTGCAAGGTTCGCAGAAGAGCTCCTGTTGGGTTTGGAATGTAGAAGACGAGGTACTGGCAGAATTAAAACTGTGAATAGGAGACGTGAGTCGTGCTTGGGTAACTCAGTTGGTAGATCACTTGCCTGCGAAAGACAAAGGTCCCGAGTTCAAGTCTCGGTCCAGCACACAGTTTTAATCTGCCAGAAAATTTCACTAGATTTTTATTTGTGGGGATACTTAAAGTAACAAGTTTGTACTCCACCCATAGATATAAACGAACTAATAGCTTGCTAGCATAGTATGATCCGGCGAGTGGCGAAGTGCTTTCAAAATGCAAGGTGGTCGCTTTGAACAGTTTCCCTAAAGTGAACATTGCTCGTACGTGTACGTACCGACCCTGTGAAGACAAGCCTTAATGTTAAATGCACAGAATGGAATTATTGTTTGTAGTATAATGTGCAGTCTAGTGCAGCCTAGCTATTGTGTTTTTGTACCTCAGTGAATACAGACGATATTACTGTAACCACTATTATTTTATATTGGCTTTATTTGTGCCTTAGACGAATCAGAGTGGTCGTTTATATCTGTAAGGAATATTTAAATAAAGATAACAGTAACAGAAAGAAATACACAAGATACCGCACTGTGAAGGGGTAAATCCGATACAATTTGATGCTTTAACTGAAAAGAAAATGTTCGGCGCGAACGCGACTCCAACATTAGCGAGTCTGGCACAGCCCAGAGTTCATGCTATTTGTTCTTGGCCACGCTGCACGCAGTTACAGCGTTACAGAGCCTGGTTTTTTAAATCGCATGTTAAACCTACTGGTGGGAATAGGTTTTGCTAGATACACGTTTGTCTTGACTGGGATGAGGAATCACACGCCGATCGCCAAGTGAGGCATTTTTTCTTCACCCTGTATATATGAGAGCAATATATGGGCACCGAACCCTTATAGTGGTCCAACTAAAACATTCATATTTGTTTAGGTAATACACGAATATGTAATAAAAATTGGGGTTCCTATTTAAAAAACGCAGTTGATATCCGTTTGACCTATGGCAGCGCCATCTAGCCGGCCAACCATAGCGCCATCTGGTTTCCCCCTTCAAGCTAGACGAGTATCGTTCTTTGCAGTTTTTTCGTTTGACGCTTGTTTCGTGAGATATTTGGCCCGGTCACTATCAATGGACCACTCTGTATATCTCCTCATGTACCAGCCGTCTTTGTATGTTGTATACTTGTCAACAGACAGTGCTCTGAAAACCTATGAATCATTTAGTCTAGCCCTGCATACAGGATGAACATGAATAAAACTGACAAATTGCAGGGACCGATTCCCTTCTGGAAATGAAGATGTGTCCGGTAATGGACGGTATAATTGCAACGGCAACAAATTGTTCCAAAACACAGTACTGAGCTGCATCGCATCCATGTCATAACAAATATTCAAAGTGGCCTCCGTGGGATGCAATGTCTTGCACGATACACATAATCGTACTTTGGTTCACACCATGTTGGTGGGCCTCTTGGCTGGAGCTTATACTAGAGCATTAGAGCCCTGTCCTCTAAATTTGTTATATTATGTTATGCCCCCGGTGGACCCCCCCCCCCCCCCCCCCCAGGGAACGTCTCACACCAGTCTAGTGTAGGCCCTATGTTTGCGTGGTGGAGTAATGGTGGTGTACGCGTACGTGGAGAACTTGTTTGCGCAGCAATCGCCGACATAGTTTAGCTGAGGCGGAATAAGGGGAACCAGTCCGCATTCGCCGAGGCAGATGGAAAACCTCCTAAAACCATCCACAGACTGACCGGCTCAGCGGACCTCGACACAAATCCGCCGGGCGGATTCGTGCAGGGACCGGCGCTCCTTTCCGCCCGGAAAGCCGTGCGTTAGACCGCATGCGCTACACCCGAGGACCTTTTAAGCGGTTATTACGCCGAGAAAACCTCAAACAGCACAATATTTGCGACTTGGGAGTTACCAAACTCCTTGCCCAAAACAGCTACTATTTCTTTTCAGTTAATGTCAGTCTGCCTGTATCCAGTTGAAACTGACCTCGACCACAGGATAATTTCTTATCAGCTGTATCACTTATTTAGGATAGTAATCGCTGACCTGGCATCTGATAGTATGATGACAGGGTCTCTGACTTGTTATGAATATATCGGAAACAGTGTAAGAATGCCATCAGCCGCCAGGTTAGCCGAGAGCGCTAATGCGCTGCTTCCTGGACTCGGGTAGGCGCGCCGGCCCCGGATCGAATCCGCCCGGCGGATTACCGTCGTGGGTCGGTGATCCGGCCAGCCTGGATGTGGTTTTTAGGCGGTTTTCCACATCCCGCTAGGTGAATACCGGGCTGGTCCCCACGTTCCGCCTCAGAGACACGACTCGCAGACACCTGACCACGCTCGCACTACTCCATTAATTACACTCGACGCAGACAGCAGGGGTACACTAATTCCGTCCTGGGGGTACGGGGTGGCGGCAGGAAGGGCATTCGGCCACCCCTTTCCACTAACCTTGCCAAATCCGTTCCTAACAATGCATCAGCGCGGGACATGGCACCATTGAAAGAAAGAAAGTGTAAGAATGCCGTCAGTTCTGTTCTTAGTATAGCGGAGTTGAGGCATACATTTTTCACTATTTTGAGTCTCCTGACAATCTTCTCCGCATCCTTCTTCACTCAGTGAGGTGTCGGTATGTTTGTAAAGATCGTTTGCTAGGGTTCTACGTGTGTCTCCGTTTGTATAAATGAGGGCTAGCGAGATTTTCGGCTGAAAGATGGTGCACTCGTAGATAATCTCTGAGCAGATCTGCTACTTTTCATACACGGACTTGTAGTTGCAAACTTCCCCATCTTTTCGGAAAGGCTGCCATTGAGCTAATATTTCCAGATCTACCCCGGTTAGTTATTGAAGATACGCTGAGAGCTTATATGCTGTAAAATGCGTTCGTTTCAGTAAGAGTTTCGGTCTAAAATAATGGCGTTGTATATGATCCAGGGTTCCTAAGTATACACAAGTTTTGCTTTCGGTAGCGTGTATACTATGGCAGTGATAATTAACAGCATAAAATAATCGTCACGAATAAGATAATAACGACCTAGAGAAGTAAACACGGACATATGTGGAACGTCTTCTCATGAACAGCGGTCAGCGCCACTAGTACAGCATAGACTGAATAAGCAGGCCCAGGACTAAGAAGAACAACATGGTAGCCCAGCTCGTTTCTACGTGTTCTGCGCTTACACTGCTGTGGGTTCTTCCTAGGACAGGGCCTGCTTGTTATGTCTATTCTCTACTAATGGTGCTGGCCGCTGTACATGAAAGACGTTCCACATATGTCTGTGTTTACTTCTCTAGGTCCACTCGCTATTTTATTCATGACGGCTGCGTATTTTCTGACGCCAGTTTTATGCAGGAAGATAGGGGACTTCCATTGTTTACCCTTACGGAGATGTTAAGCCATTATGTATTGAAAGGTCAACAGTTTGCTAACTGAAAATATGACAACTTCATGCAACTAGTTGTGATTAATAAATCATTTTGACCTAGCTGTTGTGGTTTTTATCATCTTAAAAATTCAAAAATTGTTGTAGTATTCTGAAAAGATGAAACTCATTTTGTCACAGCTACAAAGTGTGGAACAAAATATACCATCTTGGGACTTTTCTAATCATTATCTGATGCCATTAAAATCTTACCATCTGATCTCGGTAAGAAATTGGCCCCAAAAATGCTCTAGCGCGGGGTTTTGTAAAATGGATGTATCGTCGTTTCTTCTACGCGAAAGTTCCGTTTAGTACCGGGTGCCTCACGTAGGGCGCAAGTTCCATGTCCGGCGTTCCCAGGAGCCAGTATCCGACAACTAGGCTTCGATAGATGCATACGAACCAGCCAGTTCTTGGGACTTTTTGCAAGTGGCCTACCGTTTTTATCCGAAATCGACCGGTTACGAGCGACTCTGGAAAATAGTCCTAGAAAATCGTTACACTATTTAGTACTTCATATCGGAGTGATGGATAGTTCCCGTCATTAAAATTCTTCGTTTTGCTGCCATACTGACCATGCATTGTACTGCATGAAATAAGCTTAGTGTCTCCGTTATTATGGTTTGTTGGAAAATGATTGGTCCAATAAGTCTACAAATTCATACTTTCTTTCAGTTTAGCTTTCTGATAGCCTCGGAAACCTACTTGACACATACGTACTCGAAAGTGTTATCATCTTTGGTAGGACTCTAATGAATTGTTTCTTAGTTCCAAATTTTATATGAAATTGAGACAAGAGTATTTTTTGGGTCCATCAAATAATGAAATGGTACGTTTTTTCCTCTACAGTTTTGCTTTTTGTCAGGGGAGAGTTTCTGAGTTCTGGGCTCGTATTTAGCACAACTGTCGCACAGAGAGGTAGCTGTTTTATAGCCTATAAAATAAAACTACTTTCTGTAGGAGGTTACAGTGTAAAACATCACGAAACGACACTGACGTGATAATGAATAAATAGCTACATATTTCGTACAACACAAAAATTCTGAATTTGTACCAAAACTGCCTGCGATTGAATATTGTAAATATTTTATCTGAAATCGGCACCCACAAATTGTGCAGAAAAAACTTTTTTCTTTAAGAAAAAATCCAGGGCCCAGTGTAAATCGTGTTATATCAGTTGTCCAAGACACTCTTGTTTCCACATTACGGAAAAAAATGTTAATATAGCTAACGAGGCATTTCAGAAATCGAACGGCAATTTTCTGAGGGTTCACGTAGCACAGAAAACCAATTTGAATTGCCAAGTGGCGCGAAGATTTTCTGAGGCTTCTTTCCAATGTCGCTCTTGACTCCTTTATTTCGACTAAAACCGGTAGGCTACTTGTCAAAGTCCGAGCATCGGGCCGATGCGCATGCAGCGATCAAAGCCTAGCTCTCGGGTGTTGGCTCCTCGCAACGCCGTAGGGTGTAGATCGAGAACGCGACGGCGAGCTGTTCTACCCCTACCCGCCATTTTGCTAGGCAGCCTGGTGATACATACTTTGCCTCTCTAGATGGTGACTTGCCCATCCGACTCTGCGCAGCCTTATGTGATGGATCACAGAGTCCATCGCCTTTGTTTGGTCGTAAAAGACACATAGAGGCACCACCTTCTTAAGCCAAAACATCATATTATTTCATAGGAGAAATAAGTACCTAGTGAACTGTTGAGTCGTTCCTGTAGCCAGATGCGAGACTGTTACGATTAGCCGAGTGGTCTAGGGCACTGCAGTCATGGACTGTGCGGCTGGTCCTGGCGGAGGTTTGAGTCCTCCCTCGGGCATGGGTGTGTGTGTGTCTGTGCTTAGGATAATTTAGGTAAGTAGTGTGTAAGCTTAGGGACTGATGACCTTAGCAGTTTAGTCCATAAGATTTCACACACATTTGTTGTTGTTGTTAAGAAATTGTGATCACAGAAGAAAACGCATTTTTCAGACGAGGTGATTAAGGATATACCAGCAAAACCATAAAATATAAGTATTCTGCATACTCTGGATTACGTTCCCTTTAGTCGTAGTCAGGTTCTTTATGAGATCTGTGACGAACAGCTGCCTGATGTGCATGGAGGTTCACAGAAATCTATCGAAAAGAGGGCAAGATTCTAAAATTGCCCTTATTGATATAACTGGTTCGGCGAGTTTGATCTTGCATCGTGCCCCAACATTTAATTATTACTGCATATACACAAATCTTATTCTATCTCAAATGAGTGATTGGGGTCCACTACATTCTTATCACGATAGATTGTTTTAATACCACACAGATAACCCTATTTTATTAGGGTATGCAAAGTAACATATTTCTATATAATTAGTATGATTATAAATGCCATCTACGTCAAAATAATGATCCTATACTACATGTGATAGTGATTAAATCAAGTGTATTCATGGAGTTAGTAAATGAAGCTAGAAAACATTTGCATAACGTATCTTTATCCTTACATCAATAATATTAATTTGCCACTGAAAATTAAAAATCTGAAATTGGGAGAAAGCCGAAAGGAAAAATTCCTGTTGAATATAAACAAATATAACCAACATAAAATACTACTGAATAAAACTCCTCGAAATGGACATACAGGAAATAAAAGTTTTAAAAACCCTTATTTAACTTTGATAGCGTATATTTGCTTGCAAACTTGCCATCTGGCCATGTTAATGACTTTCTTGTATTCATGCTTTCTATTTCTTAATGTCGACTGACATTATTAAAGCTGTAGAAAAATGTGTTGTTCGTGTGAGGTACATTCCAGTCGTAATATTTGACTGCATGAACGTGACGGTATTCCCAAAATTATCTTTAAATTGTCCTGCAGAACCGACTCTTAAGAACCTAGAAATGAACCAAGACCGTCTTCGCCTCCCTTCTTAACACCTAATTGTGCAGCCATGCCACCTATATTGCCGAAATTGGGAGTTCGACTCCAAAAATTTTATCAGTAAATTGTCGAATTATTCGTAACGAAGTTCTTGAATTTACTGCCCTCCAGATAAGTTCTCAAGATTAAATTAGTCTCGGGAATTATTCTTGGAACTGATAGCTGGCTAAAATGCGAAGTAAGAAGCTCTGAGATATATAGCGAGTCTTCGAATATTTATAGGAAAGAAGACTAGACGCCTTAGGAGGGAGAGTGTTCATTGCACTCGACAAAATATATTCTCTCTACTGAGGCTGAAATTGAGTGTGATAGTGAATTTATCCTTGTTGTGCATAACCGGTCTAGGTGAAACCAAGTTAACTGTTGGACCCGACTCCGCTGTCATAGTCCTATAGTCATTTAAGGAAAGTTTATGGTCAGTTGTGCATAGATAACCAGATCATGCAATATTAGTTGGTGGTGACTTTAAGCCACCGAGTATAGATGGGGACGAATATGGACTCACTGCAGGATATACAGTCAGTCAGTCTTGCGAAGTACTTTTGCACACGTTTTCCGAAAACTGTCTTGAGCAGCTAGTTCGGTAGCCCACACGCAATGGAAGTATCTTTGACCTTGTAGCTACAAACAGACCCGATTTTATCGATAGCGCCAATATAGAGAAGGGGATTAGTGATCATCATGTCATCATAGCGACGAAAGTTAATAAATCAGTCAAGAGAGCTAGGAGAGTTCTTGTGTTAGAAAGAGCAAAGTAGTTCTTATCGTCTTACTTGGACAATGAACTGCAATCATTTAGTCCCAAAATGCTTTCCATAGAGGAATTGCGACCAAAGTTTTAACAGACTGTAAATCGTGCTCTGGACAAGTATGTGAGTAGTAAGTGGATTAAGAACGGAAAAGACCCGTCGAGGTTTAATTAGAAAATTTGGAAAATGTTGAGATAGAAAAGGATGTTGCACTCTCGGTTCAAAATACGACGGACAAAAGACTATAGGCACAGAGATTAGTAGATATTCGTGCCTCTGTAGGAAGATCTATGCGCGAAACATACAATAGCTACCACCCTCATATCTTGGGTAAAGATCTGACGTAGAACTCTTTAAATTCTGGTCCTATGCAAAATCTCTAAGCGGGGCTAAGGATTCCATACAGTCACTCGTTAACCATTCTGGTTTGGCAGTAGAAGATAGCAAAAGGAAACCGAAGTTTTAAATTCCACATTTAAGAAATCGTTTACGCAGGAGAATCGTACAAACGTACCGTCGTTTGACCATCTCGCAAGAGTCTCGTAAGCATGATATAGTAATAAGCATACCTGGCGTAGAGAAACAACTGTAAGAATTGAAAACAAATAAATCGACAGGTCCGGATGTAACTCCAATGCGGTTTTACAAAGAGTACTCTACGTCATTGGTCCCTTACTTAGATTGCGCTGGTCGAGAGATTCGCGATAAATGTAAAGAGCCAAGCGTCTGCAAAAAAGCGCCGGTGACCCCTGTGTATAAGAAAGGTAAAAGAACGGACCCGCAAAATTACATACCAGTATTCTTATCGTCGGCTTGCTACAAAATTATAAAGCATATTCTGAGTTCGAATACGATAAATTTACTAGAGATCGAAAAGATCGTGTCCACGAATCACAACGGCTTTAGAAACCATTGCTCGTGCTAAACTAGCTTGCTCTTTTCTCACATGATGTACTGCGAACTATGGCTGAAGGACAACATGCAGATTCCATGTTTCCATATTTCCGAAAAGCATTCGACGCGGTACCCTACTGCAGACTGTTAACCAAAGTACGTGAATACGAAATAGACACCCAGATGTGTGACTGGCTCGAGAATTCTTAAGTAAAGAACTCAGTATGTTGCCCTCGACGGTAAGTGTTCTTCGCAGACAGGGGTAACACCAGGAGTGCCCCAGGGAAGTGTGTCAGGACCGTTGCTATTCCCTATGAACATAAATGATCTAGCTGACAAAGCTGGCAGGAATCTACGGCTATTCGCTGGCGATGGTGTGGTGTACGGGAAGAGGTCGAAGATAAGTGACTGTAAGTTGATATAAAATGACCTAGATAAATTTTCTAGTTGGTGTGACGAATGGCAGCTGGATCTTAATGTAGAAAAATGTAAGTTAATACGGATGAGTAGGAAAAACAAACCCGTAATGTTCGATACAGCATTAGTAGTTTCCTGCTTGACACAGCCACGTCTCATAAATATCTGTGCGTAACGCTGCGAAGCGATATGAAATGGAACGAGCGTGTGAGGATTGTGATAAGGAAGGCGAATTGTCGACTTCGGTTTATTGGAAGATTTTTAGGAAAGTGTGGTTCATCTGAATATTACATGTAGGACGCTTGTGCGACCTATCCTTGAGTACTGCTAGAGTGTCTGGGATCCGCACCAGGTCGGATTGAAAGAAGACATCGAAGTAATTCAGAGGGAAACTGCTAGATTTGTTACCGGTAGCTTCGATCAGCATGCAAGTGTTACGGGTATGCTTCGGGAGCTCAAGTGGGATTCCCTGGAGGGAAAAAGACATTCATTTCAAAGAACACTACTGAGAAAGTTTAGAGAATCGGCATTTGAAGTGGACTGCAGAACGATCCTACTGCCGGCAATAAGCATTTCGCCTAGAGACCACGAAGATAAGATAAGAGAAACTAGGACTCATATGGAGACACATAGACAGTCGTTTTTTCCTCTCTTTATCTGCGAGTGGTACAGGAAAGGAAACTAATTATGGTAAACAGTACCCTCCGTCACGCACAGTACGGTAGCTTGCGGACTATATACGAGGGTTGGAACTTTAATAGTGGTAACTATTTAGTTACAGATGGTGCAAAAGTGTTTCAAAGTTTTACTGACCTTCTAGCCGGCCGGTGTGGCCGAGCGGTTCTAGGCGCTACAGTCTGGAATCACGCGACAGCTACGGTCGCAGGTTCGAATCCTGCCTCGGGCATGGATGTGTGTAATGTCCTTAGGTTAGTTAGGTTTAAGTAGTTATAAGTTCTATGGAACTGATGACCTCAGATGTTAAGTCCCATAGTGCTCAGAGCCATTTGAACCATTGAACTGACCTAAGTAGTCACCAGCATTGTGTATAACCCGTCGCCAGCGATGTGGAAATCGTAGGATACTCTTAGCAGTGCCAGTTGTGTTGACAGTTCAAGCGGCGCGATCTATTGCCCTACGAATTTGTAGCAGTTCTGAAGCGAATGCCATGAAGTGTTTCCTTCAGTTTAGAAATCGAGTTGAACTCACGAGAGCTTAAGTCAGGGGAGCGCAGTAGGTGGTATAGCACGTAGCAGCTCCATACGTCAAAAAAAAAAAAAAAAAAAATCAGCAACTGCTTGCACTGTACGTGCTTGAGCATTGACCTGCAAAATGACGGTCAGGCCCTGCACAAATTGTGATCACTTCTGTCTTTATGCTGGTCGTAGATTGTGTTCCAAAAATGATTAGCGTAGAGACAGAAGTGATGACACTTTCTGTAGGACCTGACCATCATTTTGCAGGTCAATGCTCAAGCACGTACAGTGCAAGCAGTTGCTGATATTTTTTTTTTTTTTTTTTTTTACGCATGGGGCTGCTACGTGCTATACCACCTACTGCACTCCCCTGACGTAAGCCCTCGTGAGTTCAAATCGATTTCTAAACTGAAGGAAACACTTCACGGCATTCGCTTCAGAACTGCTACAAATTCGTCGGGCAGTAGACCGCGCCGCTCGAGCTGTCAACACAACTGTCACTGCTAAGAGTGTCCTACATCGCTGGAAACGGGTTATACACGACGCTGGTGACTACTTTGAAGGTCAGTAAGACTTTGAAACACGTATCTACACTCCTGGAAATGGAAAAAAGAACACATTGACACCGGTGTGTCAGACCCACCATACTTGCTCCGGACACTGCGAGAGGGCTGTACAAGCAATGATCACACGCACGGCACAGCGGAAACACCAGGAACCGCGGTGTTGGCCGTCGAATGGCGCTAGCTGCGCAGCATTTGTGCACCGCCGCCGTCAGTGTCAGCCAGTTTGCCGTGGCATACGGAGCTCCATCGCAGTCTTTAACACTGGTAGCATGCCGCGACAGCGTGGACGTGAACCGTATGTGCAGTTGACGGACTTTGAGCGAGGGCGTATAGTGGGCATGCGGGAGGCCGGGTGGACGTACCGCCGAATTGCTCAACACGTGGGGCGTGAGGTCTCCACAGTACATCGATGTTGTCGCCAGTGGTCGGCGGAAGGTGCACGTGCCCGTCGACCTGGGACCGGACCGCAGCGACGCACGTATGCACGCCAAGACCGTAGGATCCTACGCAGTGCCGTAGGGGACCGCACCGCCACTTCCCAGCAAATTAGGGACACTGTTGCTCCTGGGGTATCGGCGAGGACCATTCGCAACCGTCTCCATGAAGCTGGGCTACGGTCCCGCACACCGTTAGGCCGTCATCCGCTCACGCCCCAACATCGTGCAGCCCGCCTCCAGTGGTGTCGCGACAGGCGTGAATGGAGGGACGAATGGAGACGTGTCGTCTTCAGCGATGAGAGTCGCTTCTGCCTTGGTGCCAATGATGGTCGTATGCGTGTTTGGCGCCGTGCAGGTGAGCGCCACAATCAGGACTGCATACGACCGAGGCACACAGGGCCAACACCCGGCATCATGGTGTGGGGAGCGATCTCCTACACTGGCCGTACACCACTGGTGATCGTCGAGGGGACACTGAATAGTGCACGGTACATCCAAAGCGTCATCGAACCCATCGTTCTACCATTCCTAGACCGGCAAGGGAACTTGCTGTTCCAACAGGACAATGCACGTCCGCATGTATCCCGTGCCACCTAACGTGCTCTAGAAGGTGTAAGTCAACTACCCTGGCCAGCAAGATCTCCGGATCTGTCCCCCATTGAGCATGTTTGGGACTGGATGAAGCGTCGTCTCACGCGGTCTGCACGTCCAGCACGAACGCTGGTCCAACTGAGGCGCCAGGTGGAAATGGCATGGCAAGCCGTTCCACAGGACTACATCCAGCATCTCTACGATCGTCTCCATGGGAGAATAGCAGCCTGCATTGCTGCGAAAGGTGGATATACACTGTACTAGTGCCGACATTGTGCATGCTCTGTTGCCTGTGTCTATGTGCCTGTGGTTCTGTCAGTGTGATCATGTGATGTATCTGACCCCAGGAATGTGTCAATAAAGTTTCCCCTTCCTGGGACAATGAATTCACGGTGTTCTTATTTCAATTTCCAGGAGTGTATTTTGTACGAGCTGTAAATAAATAGTTTCCACTATTAGAGCTCCACCCCTCGTATGTAGATGTAGAAACTCTGCATGTTGCAATTTTCAGTATTCCATAGAAATGGAGAAGGTGCCAGCTATTCAATAGGACAACTTTTCTAAGAAGAAATTTCACGCTTTTTTCTCTTTTACAATGTAGACAGTGCGACTGTTTCGTTTGGGTTTACAGTTGTAGTATAGACGTGCCAATTCTCTTTCAGGCTTTACTACAATTTATCTGACTGCAAAGTTGAATGTAGTCGGAGAAAGCCTTCACGAGTATCATTTGTCCACGGCAAAAAACGAACTGCTATTTTGATCACGTTGAGCAGTGATATTGGGGTATTCTTGTAGGATATGGGGATGGATGTCGAGCAGGTACGTTACAACAATGTGTATGTGCCGAAGATGTAGGAAGAAAGGAAGGTCATGGTGAAAGGCGCCGGAATCTCAGCTGGGTGTCGCGCCAGTCACTTACTGCAGTTTGATAAATATTGTATGAACAAGTGACAGAGAAAAAGTTTGGGGACTATTTCGACAGTGTTCTGCAGGACAGTGCTGAAACCGTCCATGCGCCAAGGGATTCTACAGCTTACTGTCACAATCGGATGAAGTGGATTGCTAAATTCAGCTATTTTCGGTCACTCTCGGCAATAGTGAATCTGCCACCATCGTAGAACCATGGAGAATCGTTTCCATAAATGAATGAAACTCCGTACTCCAGATTCTAGGAGGGCGCAATTGCCCCTCCTTGCAGGCACCTATGCTGATAGGACTCACAACTGAAATGCAAATTGTTGTGACTGACAATTTGTAATTTTTCACAAACAATTTTTATTGATGTAAGTTCACAAGGTTGATGACTGAACATACAAAGAAAGTAACAATAACGATGCCAGTAAAAGTCTCCTAATTGCGACAAATAAAAGTTCACTTCTAATTTTTCAAAAAGGTTTGTGGTAACAAACTCACACACTAGTAACAGTCCAATTCCGAGACAAAGAGTAATCTTCGACGGTCGCAGTACACGAGGTCGGAATCCGGCGGGAACTGAAGTTCGGGGCTGGTTCTAGCCCCTATATAGCTATCTCCAGCCAATTAGGTTTTCGCGTAGTGATACTTCCTGCAGGCCCTGGCTCGAGCTCACCCTGCAGGAAGTAGTGCTCGGAATATGTTTCCATTATCTTGTATGTAAATAGCTGGTGTTTACCATGGTGCTTTTGGTATGCATTTGGCATAGACAACCTCACCCTCTGTGGTGTAATATGGGTTGCCGGCATTCAGGGGCTACCTTGGCTCCGGTATAACACAAATTTTCCAGTTTATTCCGTGTATTGGTAGCGGAAATTATTATTTGTTTGAAGATATTTAAATCAACTTCTTTCGCCACAAAAATAAACTGCCCAAATAATGTTTCTACCAAGTCCCTCACTTGTAATTTGTATTCTGTTGAATCATTCAATTTGCCTCGAAGGGTCATTTCAAACTTAGACCATGCGCGCTTTGTCAATTTAGGGCAAGAAGGTGAGTCAGCACGAGATGTCGTCCCCTGAATTGGAGCACATCTACATCCACATCCGCATCTAGGTACTTACTTAGCAGGCCACCGGACGGTGCATGGCGGAGGGCATCGCGTACTGCTACTAGTCATTTCCTTTCCTGTTCCACTCGCAAATAGTCCGAGGGAAAAATCACGATCTATAAACCTTCGTATAATTTCTCTTATCTTCGTGCTCCTTACGAAAAACGTACTTTGGCGGCAGTAGAATCGTTTTGCAGTCGGCCTCAAATGCCGGTTCTCCATATTTTTCTCAATAGTGCCTCGTTAAAAGACCGTCGATTTACCTCCAAGGATTGCCATTTGAGTTCACGAAGCATGTCAGTAATACTTATGCTGACCGAAACGACCGGAAACAAATCTAGCAGCACACTTCTGAACTGCATCGATGTCATCCTTTAATCCGACCTGTTGGGCGTCCCAAACGCTCGTGCAGTACTCAAGAATGGGTCGCGCCAGTGTTCTGTGCACGGTTTTCTTTATAGAAGAGCTACACTTCTCTAAAATTCTCCCAGTAAACCAAAGCGAAAGTACGCCATCCTTACTACCGAACTCACGTGCTCTTACCATGTTTTATCACTTTGCAACGTCACGCCTAGATATTTAACCGGTCTGACTGTGTCAAGCAGCACGCTCATGCTGTATTCCAACGTCACATAATTGTTTTTACCTTCTTATCCACATCAACTTACATTTGTTTACGTTAAGAACAAGCTGTCATTCTTCACACCAACAGCAAATTTTAAGTCATCCCGTATCCTCCTAAAATCATTCACCGAAGACACTTCCACGTATACCACAGCATCGTCAGCATACTGACGTAAATTGCAGTTCACCCCGTCTGTCACATCATTTGTGTACATAGAGAATAACAGCGGTCCTATCACACTTGTCTGGCTCATTCCTGACGATCCCCTTGTTTCTGATGAATACTCGCCAGCGAGGACAACGTACTGGAATCTATAACTTATGAACTCTTCGAGGCATTCACGTATCTGGAAACCCAGTCCCTATGCTCGAGTGAAACAGGAAAGGAGATAATCAAAATATCCACGGGTGTACTGCCGGCCTATAGTGTCCAACGGGCACAATATTTCGGCGATCATACATGTCGCCATCATCAGGTGAACTGACGGACTGAGCTCCTGTGAACGTGCCGGCACGGAGATCCGTGCGCTCTGGCTGCTCAGAGGGAACTGGGTTCGGTCGCGGCGGCGGCCGATTTAAATATCCTCCGCCCGCGACGCGCTCCCTCCACCGTCCGCGCCCCGCGCCACGGTCGCGCGGTGGAACAGATTGCGAAGGCGTCCGAGATGACGTCGGAGTGTTGGCTCTGTCCGCCGTGGTCGTCACGACTATACGTTTGCTCGATTTACTCTCGATTAACCCAATTGCTGGTTCCCAAGTCTTGCTAAGATTGTAGCCACAGTCACGGTTTATGAGGTCGTCATTGGTGCGAATTTCGATGGCCTCTCTAACAACGCTGTCCCAGTATCTCGACGTCTGTACCAGAATCCTCGTGCGTTCATACTCCATAGCGTGATTTTCCGACAAACAATGTTCAGCGACCGCCGACTTGCTCGGATACATCAGTCGAATGTGCCTCTGGTGTTCACGGCATCGATCCTCGACGGCACGCATCGTCTAACCAATTTGTTCCACCACGCGACCGTGGCGCGGGGCGCGGACGGCGGAGGGAGCGCGCCGCGGGCGGAGGGTATTTAAATCGGCCGCCGCCGCGACCGACCCAGTTCCCTCTGAGCAGCCAGAGCGCACGGATCTCCGTGCCGACACGTTCACAGGAGCTCAGTCCGTCAGTTCACCTGATGATGGCGACATGTATGATCGCCGAAATATTGTGCCCGTTGGACACTATAGACCGGCAATACACCCGTGGATATTTTGATTATCAAATACGCCGGGAGAAACTCAAGAATCAGGAAAGGAGATGACTAGTATCTGTAAACGGTAGCCTTTGCCATGCACCATCCGATGGCTTGCTGAATAGCAGTCTGAGGTGGAGTTCCGTGTTAAACGCTTTCTCGAAATCTAGAAATATGGAATGTGTCTATTTCCCTTCATCCATGGTTCCCAGAATGTCATGCGGGGTAAGGGCAAGCTGAGTTTCGCCAAGAACGATGCTTTCTAATCCGCACAGATATGTGGGCAGGAGCTTTTCTGTCTGAAGGAAATTTAATACTTCGATCTCAGAACGTGTTCAAGTATTCTGCAGCAAACCGATGTTAAAGATATTGGTCTCTAAGTATGCTTGCCCGTTCTTTTACCTTTCCTGCATACGTAAGTCAATTGCGCTTTTATCCAGTCGCTTGGGACTTCTCGCTGGAGAGATTCGCAATAAATGCAAGCTAAGTAGGGCGTAAATGTCGCCGTGTACACTCTTTAAAACCTATTGATAGTCCATCTTGCCTGGGGACTTATTTGTTTTCATCTCTTGCAATTACTTCTCTATGCCACTGACGCCTATTCCTATGTCTTCTGTGCGGTAATCTGTCCGATCCTCCTACATGAATGATTTTCTGATGTAATAAAATAAAAATAGTTGACTCTTTTCCTTTACTATCAGTGTAATGTAATAGAATGAATATAAGCCGTGACTTATATAAAAAAAGAAACACACAGTAATGCAGTGGCTCAGCATAAAAGAGAAATAACTAAGGTAGGAATATTATTAACAGTGCAATATGTTGTTTAATTTAGCCCGACACGTGTAAGCACTCAGTAAACTAGCTCAGTTCTCAGGGGTTCCGGAATTGTAAATACTCATTTGTTTAACTATTAAAACACCACAGATATTCCTCAATATATGCCTAGTCGACGTAAAGTTAAAACCCGTGTGCTTGTGGCACCAGAGAATATTTCACCAGTCCATTCATTGTACAACAATAAATTCCGTAACTCAAAATCGTGGTTTCGTCTTGATTCCCAATATAGGATAACAAGCGTAGCTTTTGCATTAAAAAAAAAAGTTATACCAGAACTAGAATCCTGTGACCAGGTCTTCCTACCTGCGATGTTATCTCGCAACTTTGATAAAATCTGAAAGTGATTCTTATTAAATTATTTGCAGCGACCGCCAGGTTCATAGAATCTGAACGAAAGGTTTAGTTTTCTAACAGGCGGCACCTGTCTACGATGAGCTAAAAGAAAGTTCTTAATAATTTTTTTAAGACGGCGCCTAACAATGAAGGATTTCTGTTAAGGCCCATGTCTACTCTAAACAAGCAAGGTTTAGGATTATAAATTATTTCAACACGGACACAATTTTTAAGTCACAAACAACTCTAATTTCAGTAACTTACATTGGCTGATACAGCAAGATGAACCTTCGTTAAACGCTCCTTACGGTTCGCGTCCAGATCATAAGCCAACATGAAGAATAGTAATCGTGACAAAAGAGGTCAGAGTTAAAACACAGAATGTCAATTCCATGGAATAGGCATACATTGTAGCATAATAATTGTTCCATGGTAAAACTCGCAAGTTACTCATACAATATTTATCGTAAAAACATGTAATCTATACATTTCACATTCATGTCTACCCATGAGAAACAGCGCAATTTCTCAAATGCGGAATTTAAAACTTCAGCTTTCTGTTTGCTGTCTTATGTTGCCACCCCAGACTGGCCGACGAGTGACTGTATAGAAGCTTTCGACCCGCCTAGTGGTTTAACGTATGACCAGAGTTTTCTCGGGTTCTAGGAAAGATGTTTCGCTTTGCTATGACAGCAGAAGTTGTTATGCGCGTCGCTCATCGGCCTCGTTAAGGCTGCACGGATTCCTATTAACTTTTGCCTCTCGATATTTGCACTTTGTTTTTTGAACCGCGAGTGCAACAATCTCTGCTTCCTCAGTATTTTCCGAATTTTATCATTAAACCGCAGTGGATCTTTTACAGCCTGCCTCTGTGGCCGAGCGGTTCTAGGCGCTTCAGTCCGGAACTGCGCTGCTGCTACGGTAGCAGGTTCGAATCCTGCCTTGGGCATAGATGTGTGTGATGTCCATAGGTTAGTTATGTTTAAGTAGTTCTACGTCTAGGGGACTGATGGCTTCAGATGTTAAGTCCTATAGTGCTCAGAGCCATCTGAACCATTTGATCTTCTACATCCTTACTCCACTTACTTGCCACAAACGTCTGCAGAGCGCGTTTTACAATCAGTTCAAAACTCTTATCAGTAATTCCCCTCCGTCCGTCATCTGGCAACTAAATGACGTCCGCTCATTGTCTAAGTAGGATGTTAATAACTGTCCATCCGCTTTTTCTAGCACAAATACTATCTTAGCCCTCTTGATGGACTTACGTTGATCATCGCTATAAAGCCAGTATCGTGAGACACATCACACTGAAGAGCTGCATCGTATTGGTTGCCCGTCATCAACAGTGCCAGCTGATGCTTGCTCCAAATTACGGTTCGTAGATACCTCGAGGAATGGAGACAATGAATTTTTTTTTTTAATTTAAATTAGTATCACTCTCCTGAGACCCAAATTCCCCTCTTTTGCCAACCGCAGCAACAGAACAACATGCTGTATTTTTGGTGGTAACTGCGAGGTCTTCAGCTAATTAGTTTGACCTCTAAGCGTCCATTAATGGCAACAATACATAGCCTCCTGGACTGCGGTACGAAAAGGAGGTGAACAAGTGAATACGAGCAATTGACCTTGGATGAATGGTGTCACATGCAGAATACGTCTGATGCGTGACAGTCGTTGTAGAGGAGTGTTACCAACGCACTTAGACATGCAGTACTATGGGTTCATCAGGTAGGTGTATCAGCTGCAAACTACATGTTACCTGTGTGGAATGCATCTGCCCACACCAAGAAAGTTGACAATGCAGTCAATGAGACTGTCCAAAACTTGTCATTACGTATAAAGGCAACTACAGTCAACAATAAAGAGTGTTGGAATAGCTTCCC
The DNA here is from genome assembly GCF_023864275.1 of Schistocerca cancellata. Taxonomy (NCBI): domain Eukaryota; kingdom Metazoa; phylum Arthropoda; class Insecta; order Orthoptera; family Acrididae; genus Schistocerca; species Schistocerca cancellata. Next base: position 644,825,286 of record NC_064628.1, on the reverse strand, counting down.
CCACTGTCACAAGGGTCACTGCTGCCAATGAGGAGAGGGCGAAGCAGATCCGTGATCCCTCTCAACCACTGCAATGATTATCAAGCTGTAGTTTGTCGTCTGAAATCTAAAAGCAGTTTCACTGGTAGAGCTCAAGCACTTGAAGAAAGACCGTAGTGTAACTGTCTCAGGAGACGGAAGAATAAGCTGATGCGCCATATCTCTGTAAAGAAAGAAAAGGAAGGGTACGATGTGTCCCTCCCTGTTTGGAAATCACTTAACCGTTTTACGGTGGGCGTCCCGCCATTGCAATACCAACACACAGAAATGTGGCATCCTTCTAGATGGTGGAGACGTATCCTGCAAGTGGGCCACTTGCACATATGACCGCCACAGGAACAACTTTGCACAAGATAGGACTTGGGCGACGCAAATAAGAAGGCAATCAGAGTTGCTGCGTTTTGCAAATACTGACCGGACACGGGTATGAATGAACTCATGACGCCCCTCATACATATCGAAGATAATTTGAGGGCTGTGAGGTATCGGGAAGACAGTGCAAGAGCACATGAAAGATTGCGACTGAGCAGTCAACATACCCCTCGAATTTCAGACTATCCTGTATCGGGTGAGCTTACCAATCAAAAGATGACTCCCCATACGATGGTGTGAATTTAATTACAGGTGTCATGCAGCAGGTAACGTAATGAACTGAATTTATTAAAAAATGGTGGTCCGAGAATACATGTAACTCATAAAATGCTAACAATGGAGGTTTCATCAGGTTACTGAATGTATCAGTGGTCACTATAAAATCCTGTTTATTACAGGTCTCTGTAGACTTCCAATTATACACAAGGACACAAAGACAGGAAACCGTTACTTTCGTTACACAATGAAGTTAAAATATCAATACCGCGCCAAAGATTATATAATAGACTGAGGTGAATATGTCAAAATCAACGCGATATTTGGGGAAACAATTAACTCTCCTTAATTGCACGGAAATTGCGGAACGTTAATCAACGAGGAAAGTATTAACTACAAAGGAATTATGCATGCGTCTACCATCTTGAGTGAGCGCATGTTGAACTCACAATTGTTAATAAACATACTTGAATTGAAAATACGAAATGATTATTTTGGAAAATATTAGTGGAGGTATCAGCAGTCCAATTATAATCTTCGAGGAAAAAATGGTTCAAATGGCTCTGAGCACTATGGGACTCAACTGCTGAGGTCATCAGTCCCCTAGAACTTAGAACTACTTAAACCTAACTAACCTAAGGACATCACACACATCCATGCCCGAGGCATGATTCGAACCTGAGACCGTAGCGGTCACGCGGTTCCAGACTGTAGCGCCTAGAACCGCTCTGCCGCTCCGGCCGGCAATCTTTGAGAATAATTATATCATTCTAGATCACAGGCATATTTATTCAGAGGTGACCAATTTCGATCATTACATGATCGTCTTCAGAACTAGCCATATTGATAGACACTGGCTGTGTATGGAGCAAGAACCACTGAATGACCGTTATTCAGCAGTTTAATACCAGTGGCACTGAGTAGCTGCGATGACGACTGCAAAACTCTAAGTTATTTGTTCTACATCGGAAGCTGCACTGCCGCAGAGCCTGGAATCAAATTCCCTCCCTCGCTTTCTGGCATCGAAGATATTGTGCCCAAAGTGCCCCCACAAGACAGAGAAAAAGACTACGAACGGAGATCGAGCTTTACCCTGTCTCCTTGAGAGATAGACTTGTGCGTGACTGTCATCATCATTGGCAGTGATTCTTGAGATTGCCGACCAATAGGTCTGTTCTAATAAGGCAACAGTATCCTTTCTATACTCAGTTTTAATATAATTAACTAGCCACGGAGTTTCTTAGCGCTGCAGCTCAGAAACAGGCAACCTTTGTCTTCCCTATCTGTCCTGTTTCCCGTTACAGCCATCAAAGTCTTCTCCCGTATGTTTAAGTGAGATCTTTATTTATAACAGCCAATGGTCACTGTTCTTACCGTTTCTTAGCAGAGTCAATAAGGATTCAATTAGCTTGGTGCCAGCTTGGCGACTGCAGGTGCCACACGCCCGAGCACGAAAGTGCTCGATGGTCTCTTCCCACTGCACCGTTCTGTGCCCAGCGGTTCCCAGAATAAGGTTCAAATGGCTCTGAGCACTATGGGACTCAACTGCTGTGGTCATAAGTCCCCTAGAACGTAGAACTACTTAAACCTAACTAACCTAAGGACATCACACACATCCATGCCCGAGGCAGGATTCGAACCTGCGACCGTAGCGGTCGTGCGGTTCCAGACTGTAGCGCCTTTAACCGCTCGGCCACTCCGGCCGGCCCCCAGAATAAGGCATCATGCTGAGTGCATTGCACTACGATACTAAGCGTGTTGTCGCGATTAAATAGCGATGCGCCTTCCTGGTGCCAGAGAACATATCATATTAAAATATTTCATTACATTATAAATAGTCTTTCCGTCGTTTAGGACACAAATGCAGAAGGTATGTGCCTGACAAAGCTCGGTCACACGCAATATACCAGACCCAGTGGCTTGTACCTGGCTTCTGCTTCTCTCCTCGCAGTGGCGCTCCGTTTCTTTTGAAAATGACTACAACCTCCTAATTCCCTGACACTGGCTCTATCTACCCTAATCTGCCAGCCTCCACTCAACATGCGTTCAGTAGAATTCCTAACTAATCATTTAAACAATCCTGCAGAATAAGAAATAAATGTGGAATTTTAGTAGTTAGATATGGCAATCACTGACATTAAGTTTAGCTACGATCGTACCCTCACCTAGGTTATATGGGTTTTTCAATTTAATGGTGTTTAATTGTCATATCTACATCTACATGGATACTCCGCAATTCACATTTAAGTGCCTGGCAGAAGGTTCACCGAACCACCTTCACAATTCTCTATTATTCAAATCTCGTATAGCGCGCGGAAAGAACGAACACCTATATCTTTCCGTACGAGCTCTGATTTCCCTTATTTTATCGTGGTGATCGTTCCTCCCTATGTAGGTCGGTGTCAACAAAATATTTTCGCATTCGGAGGAGAAAGTTGATGATTGGAATTTCGTGAGAAGATTCCGTCGCAAAGAAAAACGCCTTTCTTTTAATGATGTCCAGCCCAAATCCTGTATCATTTCTGTGACACTCTCTCCCATATTTCGCGATAATACAAAACGTGCTGCCTTTCTTTGAAATTTTTCGATGTACCCTGTCAGTCCTATCTGGTAAGGATCCCACATCGCGCAGGAGTATTCTAAAAGAGGACGGAAAAGCGTAGTGTAAGCACTCTCCTTAGTAGGTCTGTTACATTTTCTAAGTGTCCTGCCAATAAAACGCAGTCTTTGGTTAGCCTTTCCCACAACATTTTCTATGTGTTCCTTTCAATTTAAGTTGTTTGTAATTGTAATACGTAGGTATTTAGTTGAATTTACGGCTTTTTAGATTAGACTGATTTATAGTGTAACCGAAGTTTAACGAGTTCCTTTTAGCACTCATGTGGATGACCTCACACTTTTCGCACCATTCTGATATTTTTTCTAAATCGTTTTGTTTGGATCTTATGATGACTTCATTAGTCGATAAATGACAGCGTCATCTACAAACAACCGGAGACGGCTGTTCAGATTGTCTCCCAAATCTTTTATATTGATAAGGAATAGCAAAGGGCCTGTAACACCACATTGGGGAACGCCAGAAATCACTTCTGTTTTACTCGATGACTTTCCGTCAATTACTACGAACTGTGGCCTCTCTTGTGTGTTACCATGTCAAAAGCCTTTTGGAAATCCAGAAATACGGTATCGATCTGAAATCCCTTGTCAATAGCACTCAACACTTCATGTGTCAGTTGTGACTAAAAACGGTTGCGTTACACGTATCACATCCACATCATGAAAGCCTTACCCCAGGGGGCAGGAAACAGCCAATTAGGATGGCCTGCAGTATCAGCAGTATTTGCAGTATGTCATCGCAGGGACTCTTCTCACGTGCCGGACGACCAGACAAGGGAGTAGTCCAGTCAGACTCGTCGAAACCAAATTTGAAATTTGTCACATAGGAAGATTACAACGAAAAAATTTACCGTCAAAATTTTAACCGCTAAGCACACTGCAAGAATTAAAAATAATGATAAAGTTACTCACATTTGCCACAGAAAGAGTCGCTTACAACAGCGGTTTGTACAGTCCTTTCTGCCGAGCGAGCGAATCGGCGAATTAACAGACGCAGCCATGCCAAGAGAATAAGCGCCACGTAGCACAAATCCAGAGTGGTCACAAACGAATTTTAAGCATTTGAACCACATCAAAAACGCCTCATGTCGTTGTTTGATCGAATAAATTGCAGTACATATCAATAGCTAAACTGTTGGAGATGTAATTGTTATACAAGTGACTAATAGAGGAAAGTAAATAAAGACAATGTACAGTGTTACATTACAGACCATTTCCATCAAACAGGACATTAATTTCTAGACATAAAATAATTTATAACAATATTCTTATGATAATTTTTAAATTATCTGCATTTTACTAACAATAATGCAGTTCATTTCAGTCGATACAAAAATGAGAAGTGTCTCTTGGATGACGAAAACAGACATTTTACTAACATCAGGCACACCTATTACAGGAAAAATCAAGTAATTCAGGCACTTAACAGTAATTACTAGTTTCATTTAGACTAAATTGGGATGGAGGAAAGAATGGTCGCTTCCTTTGTTCAGCATATTATGCGTCCTACCAGGCATACTTGATCAAATTTGTAAAACATGGTGATGCAAAATGACAACCCGCAAATGCCTGAAGCTTACCAATACCGATCTGCTGACAAATCAGGAATGACAAAAGTTATCGTACATTATGTAGTCCGATAATTTTCTGAAAAATGCTTCACACTGCACTAATATTTCTTTATCGAGAGGATGAATCAAACTATCAGTTTCGGGTACAATCCAAATTATATTAAGAGTCGTTTCGTTGTCCTGGCAATGTTAAGTCCAGGCCAAGAGCCCAACAAAAGCAAAGAATTATTTTCTGCAGCTGGCAAGAGGACTTAAAGGATGTAACATTAAAACTTATTTTGTTACACTTTTTCAGATTTTTTAACCTATATTACAAGATTTTTGAAACTAAACAGTCGTTTTTTAAATTTTTTGTTGTAATTAGCCCTGAGGTTCCTGAAGAAAGATATAAAGCACCGGAAACAGTAATCGACAAATACTTATTACTTACACTATTGTATATAAATATGTCATAGCATTCATCGACTACACAAGCGACTCTCTCTTCTTTCACTCGAAATGACAAAGAGCGGTTTGGACACAGTTTTTGTGCGAAACAACGAAGATTTGCCATATACACTGTATTTTATGGAATAACAAGTAGCTTCGCCTTCACGTCTACGAATTTCACGATAATACATTACTGGCCATTAAAATTGCTACACCACGAAGATGACGTGCTACACACGCGAAATTTAACCGACAGGAAGAAGAAGCTGTGATATGCAAATGATTAGCTTTTCAGAGCATTCACACAAGGTTGGCGCCAGTGGCGACACCTACAACGTGCTAACATGAGGAAAGTTTCCAACTGATTTTTCACACACAAACAGCAGTTGACCGGCGTTGCCTGGTGAAACGTTGTCGGATTGTAGCCTATCGCGATTGCGCGATTGCGGTTTATCGTATCGCGACACTGCTGCTCGCGTTGGTCGAGATCCAATGACTGTTAGCAGACTATGGAGTCGGTGGGTTCAGGAGGGTAATACGGAGCGCCGTGCTGGATCGCAACGGCCTCGTATCACTAGCAGTCGAGATGACAGGCATCTTATCCGCATGGCTGTAACGGATCGTGTAGCCACGTCTCGATCCCTGAGTCAACAGGGGGGGACGTTTGCAAGACAATAACCATCTGCACGAACAGCATGGACTAGCAGCTCGGAAATCATGGTTGCGGTTACCCTTGACGCTGCATCACAGACAGGAGCGCCTGCGATGGTGTACTCAACGACGAACCTGGGTGCACAAATGGCAAAACGTCATTTTTTCGGATGAATCCAGGTTCTGTTTACAGCATCGTGATAGTCGCATCCGTATTTGGTGACATCGTGGTGAACAGACATTGGAAGCGTGTATTCATCATCGCCATACTGGCGTATCACACGTCGTGATGGTATGAGGTGCCATTGGTTACACGTATCGGTCACGTCTTGTTCGCATTCACGGCACTTTGAACAGTGGATGTTACATTTCGGATGTGTTACGACCCGTGGCTCTAGCCTTCATTCGAAACTGATAAACCCTACATTTCAGCAGGATAATGCACGACCGCATGTTGCGGGTCCTGTATGGGTCTTTCTGGATACAGAAGATGTTCGACTGCTGCTCTGGCCAGCACATTCTCCAGATCTCTCACCAATTGAAAACGTGTGGTCAATGGTGGCCGAGCAACTAACTATTGCTGAACTGTGGTATCGTGTTGAAGTTGCATGGGCAGCTGTACGTATACACGCCATCCCAAGCTCTGTTTGACTCAATGCCTAGGCGCATGAAGGCCGTTATTACGGCCAGAGGTGGGTGTTCTGGGTACTGATTCCTCAGGATCTTTGCACCCAAATTGCGTGAAAATGTAATCACATGTCAGTTCTAGTATAATATATTTGTCCAATGAATACCCGTTTATCATCTGAATTTCTTTTTGGTGTAACAATTTTATTGGCCATTAGTGCACATGATCTGTGCCACATGTGTCCACAAACCTACCAACAAACTTTCGCATGCCTGATACGAAGAATCAGTGATATATTTCTTTTTAAAATGGACAAACAAGCCGATTACCCCATTGGTCATATAATGTTCCTCTGCACGTTTACTTGAGGCAAACTTCGTAATTTTGCGACTCCCTTTCCCGTATAATTTCTTGTCTCTCTTTAATCAGGTAGAAAAATCCTGGAAATCAGTAATGCTCATCTCGATTCCAATTCACAGCACCGAGTCTCTTAAACCTCCCTCAGTAATGCTGCAATGACTTTCAGGAACAGTTATAAATCTTTTCACTGGACTCGCATTCGGGAGGACGACGGTTCAATCCCGTCTCCAGCCATCTTGATTTAGGTTTTCCGTGATTTCCCTAAATCGTTTCAGGCAAATGCCGGGATGGTTCCTTTCAAAGGGCACGGCCGATTTCCTTCCCCATCCTTCCCTAACCCGAGCTAGCGCTCCGTCTCTAATGACCTCGTTGTCGACGGGACGTTAAACAACACTAACCTAACCTAACCTATAAATCTTTTGGATAGTGTCACATTTTTGCGAGTTTCGCTTTGACGCGCATTTCCTACTTCGTGTAAATTTTTCTCCAATTTATACAATTCACACTCAGATTTTACGAAATGAAACCGGTTTCGCAGACTCCTGGAGTTTAGACATTCCCCCTCCGCCCCGCCTCCTTTCGTTTAACCAAAATTCAGCCTTTTGTTTGTCAATGAAAGCTATTACTGCACAAGTTTTCTTCGGGCTTGGAAGATAGTCAGTTTTTGTTACGGAATTTAATTAGCACATCAATCACCGTTCGAAGTACAATTCATAGAATCGTCCGAGTTATTCCCTGCTTCTTCTAAGACTCGTATTTCCACAATTTCTAACGAAATGTCGACGTCTTTCAAATGAATGCCCAAGAAATTAATAAATAACACATATGTCGTTCTTCAGGAGACGTACGTGCTTTCGATTGCACCCCACGTTCTTCATGTTTCATCTCTGCTAGTTTTAAAACTTTAATTAGCTTCCTCTTACTACGAAACTCTGAACATGCACAAAGTCAGATGGTATTAGAAAGCATACACGAGGAAATTAGAGCGAATAGTAACTGTGAATAACTGTGTCAAAAAACAGTCAATGGATACTGAAATTCGCTTTACAAATTAGTCGCGTTGTGCTGTGTTATCTGTTTACCGATGTACCGTCAACCAAGAACATGTGCCTGCCGTGTTGCGCATGCGCTGTCTGCTACGGCTACGGCAGGGGTATACCTTTCTCCAGCCGTCTGGAGAAGACGAACTTGGAAAATTTCAACATTTCTTTTTTGTAAAAAATACTTGCAATGTGTCTTCTCAGCTAAAAGTTTGACGAAGTCTTTCTTTCCGTGTATTCTCCCCATATAAAAAAATTATGTACGAGTTTCGACATATCGGATTGGACAGTTCCCTTGTTGAGATACGCTGTCGAACAGTGGGAGAGGCTTGAACAGTGTCTGGGCTACCTTGTACACAGCGTGCCAGTGAGCTTATATTACAGTAACCAGCAGCATGTTTCAATTTTACTATTTCTGGGAGATGTGCACTTTGGAAGTGAATGCATTTATTTTGGTCGTTGTTTTAACTTTATTTCACACTAATTTGTTAAATATAGTAATGCCTTATATTTAATTCCCTGCACATTTGGAATAGTGGCCCGTAATCGCAGATTTGCAGGTGTTGCAAAACAATTTTTGAGTCTTTTATTCAGAACCACCGGCAGGTAAATCAATGTCCGTGAAATCCCTGAGCTAGCAGGACAGAGCGGATGAGTTTATATTTGTGGAAAGTTGTCAAAATAAGTTACTGTCAGTTGCACTCAGCATATAAAATTTATTTGTTAAAATACACAATCACACAAGCAAGAATCAAAACCTCAAGGTTTTAACGAAAGACCTCCATTGATTTAATTTAGATTAGCTGAAGGCCACATCGAAAATCCAAGGCATAAGGCCTAAGCAAGGAATGAGGTACAGCCATTCTTCTGGAGGTTTCACTTCTTTAGAAAAAATTTTTTATCTTCAACATAAATAGGCTGAAAGCCTTAAATTTTTCGCATAAAACTCAGCTGAAGGCCTCACATAAATCAAGAACAATGTTACAGCTTAAGGCCGAGACAAAGATTTTCAATGTTTAATCTAAATAGGCTGAAAACTCGACTGAAGGCCGCATATCAACTAAACAATTTAACGGCTTAAGCTCTAGGATGAAGAAATTTCAATTTGAAAAGGCTGAAGGCCTTATCTTAAAATATTTCGTGTAAAACTGGACTGAAGGCCTCATATTAAAGAATAACAATCTTATGACTTAAGGGCAAGACAAGGAGATTAAAACTCGGCTGAAGGCCACACACCATGCAGAAAACAATTTTACGGCTTAAGGCCTAAAGGTAAGAGCTTTTAAATTCCAAATAAAATAGGCTAAAGGCTTTATCGTAAAATGCTTCACATAAAACTCAGCTGAAGGTCACATACGAAACCCAAACAATCTCACGCTTTAAAGCCCAGACAAAGAAATTTCAAATTTTCAACTTAAGCTGGAAAACTCGGCTGAAGGTCACATAAAAACTAGAAAATATTTCTTACGGCTTAAGGCCTAGACAAAATTTTTCAACTTTTGATTTGAAAAGGCTGAAAATTCGGCTAAAGGCCACATACCAACTTGAAACAAATTCACGGTTTAAGGCCTAGACACAAGGAATTTTCAATTTTAATTTTGAAAGGCTGAAACTCGGCTGAAGGCCACATACCAAACAAGAAACAATTTTTTCTTTTTTACGGCTTAAGGCCTAAGAAGAAAAGCATTGCATTTTAATACGCTAAAACCCGGCTGAAGACCACACAGAGTACTTAAGACTAAAAAGGAAATCACTAAGTAAAATACAAGGAGCGGTGCTGAGAAGGTTCCAAGGATCGGCTTGGGAAGTTAACAATAACTAACATTTGGGTGAGACAGACAGGCAGCCAGACCGACAACCTTGGAAGGCAACCCAGCCGGAAGCCATCTAACGAACCAACCAACAAGATCAGTTCTGCTTCACCCGACCAGCAAAACGACAACAAGGAGTCAATAGCACAACGTTATGGATACTGCTGACCAATCCAGTCAAGTCAGAATAAGCACCCAAAGCTACCAACAACACCTCAGCTGTCAAACTACACGCTGTGCTGGGCAGCATCAACATGACGAGGAAAATGCACTGACGAAAACTACGTCAACGACTAGGGCAGGTCATCGGAACGATAATAGCCACAAGGCAGAAGATACCTTCATTAATGAAGAAATGAATTAAATTAAGTTAAACACCACACAGGAAGACGGCTGCAATTCTAGAGCCGACTTCAATGCACACACGTTGTTGCTCGTGGGAATCTTCCAGAAAAGACAACCAGAATGAAACGAAGATATGTGATAGCAGTTGAGGCTTGTTAGGTTAAGTGAGCAGTCAACTGTAATGTCCAGGATCGGTGGGCGACGAACTTCGTAACCCTCGCTAGAAGCGCCTCACAATTCCAACCGCGTGTGCACGCTGCTAGCGGCTCCGGCCTGACTACGCGCCATGGAGACTTCCTCGCTGCTCTGCCCCAACCGACCGACCACATCACACACGGAAACTGTCAAAAGACCAGATACACGTCGGCCGATGAGACGACCGACCGTACCACCAATCAACGGTCGTTCCCGCTCCAGTCGCCTTCCGTAGGACAGTGCATGTGTGACCCCAGCGGTCGGCAAGGACTGTCTGTCAGCACCTCACTGGCGCTCTGTCTCCGACGCTGCTCCGTGTCCGACTGCACTCCTGGTCCGTCTCCAACTGACTTCCACACGACGACCCGGAAACACTATCTGTCGCTCCAGAGATGGTTCGACAGTGCACTTATCGATAAGCGCTGCTGCTGCCGCCACTCACAGGCAAGTAAGGCCGAAGTTAGTGACGCCAGTAATGGAATCAGAAAACGAGGCGGCAGTACCGCAAAAGATGATGATAAACAAAAAATGGCATGAACATGAGCCGCGCACTGCACAGTCTGCAGTGCATTTCCAAACCGTTTCGTTATTTATATAAATAAAAGATTAATTTTTTGTATGTTTCATAGACATTAGTGGAACGTCGTTTTCTGAAGAGCGGCCGGCATGTGAAAAAGATCCAACTCTGTAGGTGCTGCCACGAGGAACCCACTAGAGGCTGAAATGTAAGCAGTGAAAGGAATTTACGTCGCCGTCATTTGGCTGGAAAGACATGTTCCAACAATCAGGATTAAATCCTGAACCCATTCACTTGCCCCATGGAACGATACGCACAGGGTGCTGAGAAACAGTCTGCAAAGCTTGTAAGCCGGCCGGAGTGGCCGAGCGGTTCTAGGCGCTACATTCTGGAACTGCGCGACCGCTACGGTCGCAGGTTCGAATCCTGCCTCGGGCATTGATGTGTGTGATGTCCTTAGGTTAGTTAGGTTTAAGTAGTTCTACGTTCTAGAGGACTGATGACCTCAGAAGTTAAGTCCCATAGTGCTCAGAGCCATTTGAACCAAAGCTTGTAAGGGTGCTGCAGGACAGATTGTGCTGAGAAGTAACTGTTAGGAAAAACATTCGATACGCTGTGCCGTTTCCTAGTTATTTAGTATTGAAGTTAGCCAACCAGGTCTCAGCGTGAACAAATTCAAACATTTCGAAGCCTAAAATTCGTAATGTACGGACATCTGTGGATTCGTGACTCACCACTATTTAAAATATGCCCCTTTCGTAAGTGGTAAATTTAATCCAGGTGAGTAAAAGCTACGTATGTTCGGTTTGACGAAACCAAACGAAGAAGAAATTTGGCGCGCTACGACCTGATTGTTAACTTCAATGCTAAATTACTAGGAAACGGCGCAGCGTATCGAATACTTGTCATAACAGTTATTTCTCATGACAACCTCCACTGCGACACCCTTACAAGCTTTCCAGACTGTTTCACTACCCTGTATTTACGCGACGACTGATCTGAGTGATAAAACAAAAAAAACACAGTTAAAATATTATATGTATTAAAACTTTGCTGTCCGTTCGTCTCGTACAAATTTATTCGCTTGGCGCCGGCAGCGCTAATTCGGATTACTTGGTTTGTCGTCGGCAGCATCTTCGTTTTCGTTTACTCGTTTCGGAAATACGTGGACCTATTAGTTGGAGTTGCTTTATGTGACCGGAAAGTCTGTCAACCGGATCATAATGAGACGTACGCGATGTAGTGGCAACTCCCAAGTTTTGCTCCCCGCATTCATCGTAAATAATCAAATGGCTCTGAGCACTACGGCACTTAACATCTAAGCTCATCAGTCCCCTAAACTTAGAACTACTTAAACCTAACTGACCATTAGGACATCACACACATCCATGCCCGAGGCAGGATTCGAACCTGCGACCGTAGCAGCAGTGTGGTTCCGGACTGAAGCGCCTAGAACCGCTCGGTCACAACGGCCGGACGTAAATAATCGTATCGTCTCTTTCGTCTACCATGATGAAAGGGCAAAAGTACTTATAAATACAAAAAAAAATTGTTGACGTGTGTAACTTATTGTTACCTAAACAAAACACCAACAGAATGCAAAAGATACTAAAGTGCTGTTGCCGGCCACTGTGGTGTCGCCGTCCACTGAGCGATACTACGCACACGACACCACTGTGGTGTTGCCGGCCGTTGATCGCTATTTCGCACACGACACCACCTTGGTGTCGCCGGACGACAGAGTATTAATATCTTCCTTGAGAGAATACTAATACTTCTGCACCGTAAACCGCTAATGACTGAATGGCTTGTTGGTCTGAGAAAGCGGTGTGTTCATCGTTGTATAGAAGTAAATCATGGACTGGGAGAAAAAAAAACCAGAAAGGATGAGAAATGAAGCATTTTAGATAGTGCTGTAGAAAGATCTTGGAAATTAGGCGAACTTGTAAGAATAGGGTTCTCCTCAAAATCAGCGGATACATGTGGAAAACTCGACAAGAAGAAGAGATACGATGGTGGGACACGTGTTAAGACGCTTGGGAATAATATCCATGGTACTTGAGAGATCTGTACAAGGTAAAAATTGAGCGTAGAATATATCTGACAAAGAGTTCAAGAAGTTGGGTGAAACTGATACTTTGACACGTTGTCACAAGAGAGGGATCCTTTTCGGGCTGCATAAAACTAGTAAGAAGACTAACAACAAAAAAGAGCAGGTTTTTCACATAATCTATGACTCATCATAGTAAAAATAAAGAAATCATCGTCTGGCATTGTTGGCCGCGAGGCCCCATCCAGGGAAGTTCGGCCGCTGAGTGCGAGTCTTATTTCAGCCGACGCCACATTGGGCGACTCGTGTTCCGGTGATTAGTATGAAATGATGATAACACGACACCCAGTCCACGAGCAGAGGATATCTCCAATACGGGAATCGAACCCGGGCGCGCTGCATGGAAGGCAAGCACGTTAACATTCAGCTAACCGGTCGGAGACTCATCTTCATTATAATACCTCTATTGGCGAGTCCCTAGCGAATATGGGTCGCCATTGTGTTCTTTTACGTTGTGTAGGATGCATCGAAAAATGGTTCAAATAGCTCTGAGCACTAGGGGACTTAGCATCTGAGGTCATCAGTACCCTAGAACTTAGAACTACTTAAACCTAACTAACCTAAGGAAATCACACACACTCATGCCCGAGGCAGGATTCGAACCTCCGACCGTAGCGGTGCGCTGTTCCAGACTGAAGCGCCTTGATCCGCTCGGACACACGGCCGGCCAAGGATGCAACAAGACTGTCATTCTATAATCTACGGAACACAATCAATGTTTGCTTGTTACAGACTTTTACAGACATGAAACGTAGGTAGAGGGTGAAACTCTGTGTTGATACGTAGCGTACTCCTCAGCAGCAACAAGCGACCGCCAAACCTAACGTCACACGCGCTCTCCTGCTCCCCCTATGAGACACGCGATCAGACTCACGACTTCGGCTGACAGTACAGAGAGGTTGATCAGTAAACCGCTACTTCCCTCACCAAACGTTTTCTGTTGTAAATTACTGTCCACTTTCAGGGTTGCAATGGCCTACTTTCCTTTTCAATATCACTTCGCCTCCATGGTTACAACAGCAATCGCCTAATATATTTACATAAATAAACGCGGAAGGAGAATGCTTTATCGACGATGGGAACATGTTTGTGACTTGTTACTCACGAATCATAATGACCACAATCCAATGACACGCTAAGGCGGAAAGCCTCCCGGGCAGCAGTGGCGATTCGTTCTGTATCCTTTTAGGGGGAAGGACTTCCTAACGAACCGAAACTAATGGAACAGCCCTGTCAAGGGGGGTATTCATAAAGCACTATGGAGAGCCAGCAAAGGGCTTCCCGTATCGATCTGACACATTTTTTTCTTGGCAACGCCCGCCGTATTGACTGGCAATGTTTGTTGGGTTTATATAATCGATCACTCAATCGTGACGTGGCACAAAGTCTCAGCCGCCCAGGGGCCAGTTCGTAGGCTCCGAACGATTTGAATGTTAACCCTTTCATGGTAAAAATTTATTTTGCGTACATTTGAAAAATAAAGATCAAAAGCTGTCTTTCTCACTCATAAATAATGCACTTTCATTACAAAACAATTTTAAGCTGAGCGGTTTTGAAAATCAGCGGAGTGGGAGCCCTCATTCCGTGTGAACCTAGGGCTTCCGGAGTTAAATTTTTAATTTTACAACGATTCCATCATGGCAGCTAAGGAAGAAGTATAACGAATCAGAAACGAGACACATTTCTTCTCCTGACAATGAAATGCAGGAAATATGGCACACAAGTTTTCAACATAATATTTGAAGATGGCATTGATGTACCACACACCACTGTTTTGTATATTCTATGAAGTTTTCTAGGGCGCATACGTCCCACTATATACAGATCATGTACAAACCAGCAGAATTACTGAGGTGCATAGTAATGTTTCAGAACATTATCTATGATATTGTCTTCTTTGTTTTTTGGCCTCTTTTTACCGCATTTGCACATATGCAAATTGTATAGGTTAAGTCCCATCTTTAGCAACTGTAATAAGACCAGAAGCGTTTCGCTTTGTTTTAAAGCACCTGCAGTGGTCACTGTAAGAATATGATTTTTCTCTTACAATTTTGTTTTGATCATTAACAGTTCGCATGCCTTACTTATTACTGTAAACAGCTTTTATTCTTTTCATGGACGAAAATTCACAGTAAAAAAACCGTGAGTAACACGCCGTCCCATTTCATCTCTCACAGCCTTCTACGTATCTACCCTATGGTCCATAGTATTTTTCTCCAAGTTTCGAAAACCATTCGCTACATGCTAATGGAAGACAGATATGAGATACAGACGGCCCAAAGTTAAAAACAGCCTAATACTAGACGGACACATTTATCACATCAACCGCGAAAGTGTTACGCATCGCAATGAGTCTACTGATAACACTTGCACGAAAATTCACATTACACTTTGTAATATTCGAAATATTCTTTTATGTTTAGTTTATCACATTGTTTTGACTTGTTATATTATAAATTAAATTATAAAGAACAGTAAAATGAGCGCAATTCATTCTCCAGAAAAACTTTTTTTTTTTGCCATCGTCGAAGCCAACAGAAGGTTGTACAACTTGGAATACCGAGCGAGGGTGGCGCAGTGGCTAGCACACTGGACTCGTATTTGGGAGGACGACGGTTCAATCCCGCGTCCGGCCAACTTGATTTAGGTTTTCCGTATTTCCCTAAATCGCTCCAGGCAAATGCCGGGATGGTTCCTTTGAAAGGGCACGGCCGACTTCCTTCCCCATCCTTCCCCAAATCCGATGAGACCGATGACCTCACGGTCTGGTCTCCTTCCCCAAAACAACCCAACCCAACACCAACTTGGAATAACACAGTAGAATTATAACGAAGAGGAATACTAGAGTTCGACGTCCCGTCGACGATGATGTATTACAGCTGAAGATCGATGGAAGGATGGGGAAAGAAACTGGGTCCGTGCCTTTTTCAAAGGAACCATCCTGGCATTTGCCTTATGCGACTTAGAGAAATCAGGGAAGACCTATACCGGATCGCTAGACATTGGAATTGAAGGTTTTTTTTATTTTTAATGTGAATCAGAGTTTTGAAAACAAACCTTATATTAAAAGAGTTGCTAGAAAAATTATGATTTCATCGACCTGACTCGTTCAAAGCTTTTGTGAGGTATTTTCTTCATTCATTCGGTATCTGAGAGGAAATGAATAGGGAAAGGTATCAGTCAGACTCCGGGGGTCCAAGCGAAGGATGCAAGTATTTACAAGTATGAGTACACAATCGTGCCTATTGTTGCTTCAGATAGGTTATCTAGGGTGTTGCTTGGTACACGAACGCAAAAAATTCACAACGGCAAGAAGGAGATGTGCGACATAACTCCAGTTGCATAAAAGTGGCACTAGTAAGACCACTATGAATAGGCAAACAAGGTTTGCTTCAAATACACGCTGTAACGGTCGTGAGTGCGAGCTGCCTTTGAGACTGGACGTGGTGAGGTGATTTTAGTCAAGAATGCCTTTAAGGCGATAAAGACGTCATTACTAACATGTTACTGAGTTTTAACGAGGTCGTATAATAGGGCTACGAAAAGGTGGATGTTCCTTCAGCGATACTGCAGAAAGGCTTGGCAGGAATGTAGTCACTGTATATGATCGCTGGCAGCGGTGGTCACGAGAATGTACCGTAGCATGGAGACCAGGCTCCAGACGGCCACGTGGCACTACTGAGAGGGACGACAATCGTGTCTGGTGTACGGCTGTGGCGCATCGTACTGCATCTGCAGCAGCAGTTAGCGCCACAGTGAAACAACGAACTGTGACAAATCGGTTACTTCGAGGACAGTTCCGAGCCAGACGCCCTCTAGCGTGCATTCCACTGGCCCCAAACTACTCTCATCTGTGATTTAGGATGTCAAGCGAGAGGTCATTGGAGGGAATTTACATCTACATATATACTTCGGTAGCCACTAAGCGGTGTGTGGCGGGGACACAATTCGCGCCAGTCATACGAGGTGTGGCTAGAAAAAAACCGGACTAGTACTGGTGAAACAATAAAACGAATGCAATAATGCTGAAAGTCACGTGGCCTGTCACGTGACTCTCGCTCCGCCTACTGCTCGAGTTTCATCTGCCTCCTGCACTCAGTCTGCCCGTGGCGTCTGTTTTAAGTAGTTGACGTTTTGTCTGTGCGTCGGAAAATGTTGAGTGTACAGAAAGAACAGCGTGTTAACATCAAATTTTGTTTCAAACTAGGAAAATCTGCAAGTGAAACGTTTGTAATGTTACAACAAGTGTACGGCGATGATTGTTTATCGCGAACACAAGTGTTTGAGTGGTTTAAACGATTTAAAGATGGCCGCGAAGACACCAGTGATGACACTCGCACTGGCAGACCATTGTCAGCAAAAACTGATGCAAACATTGAAAAAATCGGTAAACTTGTTCGACAAGATCGCCGTTTAACAATCAGAGCAGTGTCTGAGTTAACAGGAGTTGACAAGGAAAGTGTTAGGCAGATTCTTCATGAAAGTTTCAACATGAACGAAGTGTGTTCAAAAATGGTTCCAAAGTGTCTCACAATTGAACAGAAGGAACGCCGAAGAATGTTTTGTTCTGACATCCTGGAAAACATTGAAAGTGATCCCACCTTCTTACAAAATGTTATTACTTGCCATGAATCGTGGTTTTTTTACTTACGATCCCGAAACTAAACGCCAATCGATGCATTGGAAAACTCCTGGTTCTCCACGACAAAAAAAAGTACGAATGTCAAAATCGAAATTCAAGGCAATGATGATTGTTTTTTTTTTACATCAAAGGGATTGTGCACATTGATTGGGTACCAGAGGGACAAACAGTGAATCAGCATTACTACATTAGCGTCCTGGCTACCCTACGTGAGCGAGTACGGAGAAAACGGAACGATTTGGGGAGAAAAGAGTCATGGATCCTTCACCAAGACAATGCCCCAGCTCACAGTGCGTTGTCAGTGAAGACGTTTTTGGCAAAACACAACATTCCCATCTTAGATCATCCACCCTACTCACCTGATTTGGCCCCCTGTGACTTTTTTCTTTTCCCTAAAGTCAAGTCAGCTTTGAAAGGAACTAGATTTGAGACTGTTGAAGCAGTAAAAGAAAAAGCGACGGAAGTAATGTATGGACTTACCGAAAATGATCTGCAGCATTGCTATGAACACTGGAAAATTCGTATGGAGCGGTGTAGAGACCGAGGAGGAGAGTACATTGAAGGAGATAACATGAAATTGTAAATAATTGTAAATAAATGTTTTTTCCAGCATCAGTCCGGTTTTTTTCTAGCCGCACCTCGTATTTCCCCCCCTATGTCTGAACGCCTCACTACGAGCTCTAATTGCCCTTAACTTTGATTGGTGATCATTGCGCGATCTGAATGTTGGTGGTAATAATATATGCTCTACATCCTCGGCGAAGATCAGATTCCGCAATTTAGCGAGCAGCCCCTTCCGCTTAGCACGACGTCTATCTGCAAGTGTGTCCCACTTCAAACTTTCTATGAGATTTGTAACGCTCTCGCGATGGTTAAATGTACCAGTCACGAATCTTGCCGCCTTTCTCTTTGGATCTTCTCAGTCTCTTGAATCAGACCCAACTGGTAAGGATCCCATACAGACGAACAATACTCTAACACTGGACGAACTAACGTATTGTAAGCTATTTCCTTTGGTGAAGGACTGCATCGCTTCAGGATTCTACCAATAAACCGCAATCAAGAGTTGCCCGTTACTTGTGTAATCTGATCATTTCATTTGAGATCATTTCGAATAGTCACATCCAGATACTTGTCGGATTTTACCGCTTCCAAATACTGAGTATGTATTTTGTATTAATGGGGATTTTCGCCTTGTTATACGCAGTAAGTTACACTCACTAATATTGAGAGATAACTGCCAGTCATTACAACACGCATTTATTTTCTGCAAATCCTCATTGATTTGTTCACAACTTTCGTGTGATACTACTTTCCGGTAGACTACAGTCTAATGCCGCTGTCGGTATCATCAACCTGATCGTTTATGTAAATCGTAAAAAGCGTCGAACATATTACACTGCCCTGAGGCACACCTGAAGTTACTCTTGTTTCTGTTGAAGTCACCCCTTTCAGGACTACATACTGCTCCCTGCCTGTTAGAAAACTATCGATCCAACCGCATATGTCATCTGACTGGCCGTAAGCGCGCTCTTTTTGGAGCAAGCGACAGTGCGGAACTGAGTCGAATGCCTTTCGAAAGTCGAGAAATATGGCATCAACCTGGGAGCCGGTATCTAGAACCTGTTGTATATCACGCACAAATAGGGCCAGCTGTGTCTCGCATGACCGCTGTTTCCTAAAACCGTGCTGGTTTCTGCAGATGAGCTTCTCAGAGTCTAGAAAGGTCATTATTTATAGGGTGGAGATGTGTTTTCTGATGAAAGCTGTTTCTGCCTCGGTACAACTGGTGGTCCTGTGTTGGATAGGTGGAGGCCAGCTGAGACCCTGCCACCAGCCTGTCTGTCTACAAGGCACACTGGACCTACACCTGGAGTTAGGGCCTGGGGTGCGAGCTCGTGTGACAGCGGGAGCACTATCGTGGTTATCCCACGCACCCAGACTGCAAATTTTTACGCGAACCTACTGATTCAGCCTGTGCTGCTATTCATGAACAGCATTCCACTGGATATTTTCCAACAGGATAATGCTCGCCCACATATCACTGTTGTAACCCAACATGCTCTACGCAACAGCATTAACTGTTCCTGTATTTACCGCTGACCAAGTGCAAACGGACATGGAACTCCATCCCACAAACTGATATCCCGCACCTGTACAACGCAATGCATCCACATTTGCGTTCTTGCATTCAACATTCTGGCGATTTTGTCGGTTGTTAATGTACCAGCATTTCACATTTGCAGTGCTTTATCTCGCGCTTACATTAATCTGAGATCTTGCAATGTTAATCAGATGTGTTACCTAGACAAATGTATTCCCGAAATTTTGCTACTGTACATTAATTATTTTCTGGTGTTCGTTTTTTTCTGTCGGTGTATTCTGACTATTTAGAGATTGTATTCTCATATTCTGTGTCAGAGAAAAGACCTGAATTAACATACATGTCACAGCAAGTGATGCTGCAAAAATGTCATCAGAAGTGCAACTGCAGTTCCAATACAGCTAATTATCGTTCACAGCTGGCCGTAATAAATTTCGTCAGCTACAAGGACAACCAAACGGCGTACAAAAATTATTCCTCTTAAAGCGGCCTTTTAGTCCTTATGTTGTGTGTGTGTGTGTGTGTGTGTGTGTGTGTGTGTGTGTGTGTGTGTGTGTGTGTGAAAACTGAAACACTCCCTTGAGTAGTGAAATTAAAGTACTGAAGTTTTAATATATGCAGTAAGTACGAATTTTTATGCCATAGAAAACAATTTGGAAACGCAATCCGATCTCGTACTTCTAACAGAATAAGTATCGACACACACACACACGCCTGCATAATCCAAGCGCAACAAAACGGATATTACATAATTTCTGTTCAAACATCAAATAAATGATTCATCAAGAAATTGGTTTAAGACCTGAAAAACATGTTTGATTTCGGCTTGTAGTGCAGATGAGAGTGTCTCCTCAGGTATGTAATAATTAGTTCTAAGCACAAAAGAACAATTGAACAATTAAGATCAGCACACAAGTTATGACAACCATTTCCATATAATATCTAAGTAACGTGCCCGATCACTCCGTTGTACATTGAGAAAGTAGAGCTCGTCCGTAATAGCAGCTGTCGAGTTACCTCACTGCACCTCGAACCTAATATCATGCAAAGACAAAATATTTATTGCTAATGTTTTGCTATTGCAGACTTAACCTCCAGAGCACCTAACGGGAAGCGTCCTTCAGAAACCAGGACACCGTAAAACTTCAGGGCCACAAGGAATCTAAAAACTGATTTTTAGACAGATACGAATCTGCGGGGGTGAAAACAAATTCGACCCTTCTGAAAGGGAAAAACGACACCCTGGCGAGAAAGCAGGAAGCCAGGTATTCTTCTCGTAAAATTAGTTGGTTCAAAAATGGCTCTGAGCACTATGGGACTTAACACATGAGGTCATCAGTCCCCTAGACTTAGAACTACGCAAACCTAACTAACCTAAGGACATCACACACACCCATGCCCGGGGCAGGATTCGAACCTGCGACCGTAGCAGGATCGCGGTTCCGGACTGTAGCGCCTAGAACCGCTCGGCCACGACGGTCGGCAAATTGGTTGGGTCACGAATCTTATTTTAATAGCCGCAGTAAGGGTTCACATGTGTGTAAGTGCCTTTCCTCTCATTGGCCAGGACGGAAAATCACACTCTTGGCAAGAGAACTATGAGTTTCTGCCCCTACTCTTAGTCAGCCAACATCATTGGTTAATCGAGTCAAAACACGTATGCGAAGGGATTTTTGTAAGATGTTCCTCAATTTTGCGTTGGGTGGAGCTCGCAACCTTTACTGTAATTGGTTAGAGACTTTCCGATGCTGGGGAGACAGTACAATTTCTGTAATAGCGAGCTGAGAACATTTCATCTTAGGCAGACACCGAAGAACACTTCGACTTCGGGAGCCTATCATAACGCTCTTTTCCTCCGGAAACCTTGCAGCCATCTTCACCTCCGTCTTGTAGAATTCGTACTCTGTCGCAAAGTGGTCGCAGTGTCGTGGTCATATTCAGAGACCAGTGCCACAGCTTCAGTCAAAATAGCTCTAAGCACTATGGGACTTAACATCTGAGGTCATCAGTCCCCTAGAACTTAAAACTACTTAAACGTAACTGACCTAAGGACATCACACACATCGAGACCCGAGGCAGGGTTCGAACCTGCGACCGTAACAGCAGTGCGGTTCCGGACTGAAGCGCCTAGAAACGCTTGGTCACAGCGGCCGGCCCGCTTCAGTCACCCGCCACTGCAGAACTGTAGAAGTGTAGTGAAAACGTGCAGCAATTGGACGCGTCGTGACTAGGGCATCAGAACTTGTTTATTTCGAAGATTTAATTGGCTTAACTGAATTCACATTGGCAGCTCACGTGACCCACTATGTGCTTAGGTGAGGGTTCTGTATCCTTTATATAACTTCCTGGGACTGTTATTTCTGTCTGGTCTTCAGTTCAATTGATTAGCTAAATTCTCACCCATTCGCGTTTACGTGGAGACTTTTAATCACTTTATTCACAATTCGATTTCCACCCATTCATGCCATGATATTAATATGTCATTTTGTGAATCTCATTGAATCATTATGCATTCTATGCTCTGACTGTAAATTCAGTCCATGTTTATTGACGAAATTTTACATTTTTGTAATATATTTAACTTGAGTATGGCCTCTAGTTTCATTCGGTAGTCAGATGAAACCCTTATTTAATACGTCTGGTGAGTTTACGGCAAGTTGAAAAAGACAGAGTTAGAGAGAAGAGAGAGGGTGATATATACGCCTGCATAATAAATTCTTTCCCTAAAAACTATTTCTCTTTTTCATTCCTCTTCTGTGTTACCACAGATGACATGTCACTGATCTCATTTGTACTAAGACTGCAATATATGCGAGCTGCCTATTTGCTTCCACCGCCCTGAGTGGAATGCATAAGTTCTAACTATATTCACCAACCTGCAGTCTTCTATAGTTGTTGCCCCTGCGCAGAGAACATCACGTAGGGCGCGAATCCGTAATCTTGAGGCTGTAAGAAACTCTTAGAGAGGAACTGTTGTTTTAAAAATGAATAAACTTGCAATCACGTCGTTTATACGGAATGCCACTCGCTTTTTATTAGCAGAACACGAGAAACTGCAAAATTACATTCCTTTTTAGAATCATAAATTATTTTTATTCTTCAGCAAATTAATCAACTGCATATTTCCGTATTCTGTATCACTCTGATCTCAACTATCTTTCTAAATAACCATACATTACTAATTAAGTCTTAACTAACATTGACCGCGGCAGACTACACGTGTCTTCCGACACTGCCGAACCAGCTCTGATTTACGCACTAGACATTGCTAACTAAATCTTAACTGATACCGTGGCGGACAACATGTCCGTTCTCCGAGTCTGCCGAATGAGCTCTGTTTTTACATTCGAACAGCTTCGCCCTCCATCCAAGTTAGGCGCGATCCGAAGATCACCGAAGTGCTTCGTCTGCCTTTTCATTACTCAGTTGTTTATTAGTCTAATAGTTGTTAATACATGTGTGGTAATGGAATGGTAGCACGCTATTGAGAGACGCTTTAAATATGATATGCAAGTAAATACGCTGTTTAGTTTGTCTAATATTAATAATAGAAGATTGTCACTTTGGCGCGCAACTTCCAAATGCAGCAGCTAAACGCAGAGGAGGACCACAAATAAGCGGGCTTTCTCACGATACCCGTACTGACCAAACCGTATGTCATCGGTACCTCACTCCACATTACGAGGTGCATTCAAATTCTAAGGCCTCCGATTTTTTTTCTAATTAACTACTCACACGAAATCGATGAAACTGGCGTTACTTCTCGACGTAATCGCCCTGCAGACGTGCACATTTTTCACAGCGCTGACGCCATGATTCCATGGCAGCGGCGAAGGCTTCTTTAGGAGTCTGTTTTGACCACTGGA
Organism: Schistocerca cancellata; assembly: GCF_023864275.1. NCBI lineage: Eukaryota > Metazoa > Arthropoda > Insecta > Orthoptera > Acrididae > Schistocerca > Schistocerca cancellata. The sequence goes on along the minus strand of NC_064628.1, from coordinate 644,801,774 downwards.
AAATCGCTGAGGCAATAGCAGCACGGCTGGTGAATGTGCGGCCACGGAGAGTGTCTTTCATTGTTGGAAAAAGCCAAAAGTCACTAGGAGCCAGATCAGGTGAGTGGGGAGCATGAGGAATCACTTCAAAGTTGTTATCACGAAGAAACTGTTGCGTAACGTTAGCTCATGTGCGGGTGTGTGGTCTTGGTGAAACAGCACACGCGCAGCCCTTCCCGGACGTTCTTGTTGCAATGCACGAAGGAATTTGTTCTTCAAAACATTTTTGTAGGATGCACCCTTACCGTAGTGCCCTTTGGAACACAATGGGTAAGGATTACGACCTCGCTGTCCCAGAACATGGACACCATCATTTTTTCAGCACTGGCGGTTACCAGAAATTTTTTTGGTGGCGGTGAATCTGTGTGCTTTCATTGAGCTGACTGGCGCTTTGTTTCTGGATTGAAAAATGGCATCCACGTCTCATCCATTGTCACAACCGACGAAAAGAAAGTCCCATTCATGCTGTCGTTGCGCGTCAACATTGCTTGGCAACATGCCACACGGGCAGCCATGTGGTCGTCCGTCAGCATTCGTGGCACCCACCTGGATGACACTTTTCGCATTTTCAGGTCGTCAAGCAGGATTGTGTGCACAGAACCAACAGAAATGCCAACTCTGAAGGCGATCTGTTCAACAGTCATTCGGCGATCCCCCAAAACAATTATCTCCACTTTCTCGATCATGTCGTCAGACCGGCTTGTGCGAGCCCGAGGTTGTTTTGGTTTGTTGTCACACGATGTTCTGCCTTCATTAAACTGTCGCACCCACGAACGCACTTCCGACACATCCATAACTCCATCACCACATGTCTCCTTCAACTGTCGATGAATTTCAATTGGTTTCACACCACGCAAATTCAGAAAACGAATGACTGCACGCTGTTTAAGTAAGGAAAACGTCGCCATTTTAAGTATTTAAAACAGTTCTCATTCTCACCGTTGGCGGTAAAATTCCATCTGCCGTACAGTGCTGCCATCTCTGGGACGTATTGACAATGAACGCGGCCTCATTTTAAAACAATGTGCATGTTTCTATCTCTTTCCAGTCCGGAGAAAAAAAAATCGGAGGCCTTAGAACTAGAATGCACCTCGTACATCATCTTGTCACAGCTGCATTCTCAGCTGCTCTAAAAAGAGCTTCTTGTAGCCGAACGTGATGACCGCAAAGTCAGAAATATTACAAGCTACGGATCCATTACGTTTATTACGGGCACCACTATTGCCACTCCAGATTGCAGTAGTTTCTGTTGTGCGATCATTTCACTGATTAACTTCACATGATTTCGTGTCAGCTGTTACAGTTCTTACTAGCACCGCAGAAGTATGCTGAGCACCCAACCGTAGTCTCACAATTGCATACTCACAATAAGTAAAATTGAATTATTTGCTATCTTCCCTAGGTTTCGAATTTTAATGGCCTGTAGTACATAAATACTTTTTCCCCGAAACAGTGCTATCAGTGACGTTATAATGAACTGCATTATTTTGCGCCCAAAGTAAAATTCCTTCATTTCGTCTTCCATATAGTCACCAAAATTGATAAGTTTGTCACTAGCGTCGTTTCTGATGCTACTTGTTGTTTTCGTCTTTTTTTCATGTACTCTCATTCCGTATTGCCATCGCTTCCCGAGCATGGGCTTTGTAAAGATTGAGAGCCACGGATCCCTGCTACAGGGGATTCGGTGGTCAGATGCAGAGTGAGAGGGATCTTCGATTGTCTGGCGTAAATTTGCTAATTTGAATAGATATGATCAGAGGATGATGAGGATAACAATCTCTTATTAACTTGTATTTTTGTTGTGAATCTGAAGTTACAAAAAGACTTTTCTAGCGGAGGTGCCTGCACACTAAAGCAAAGTGCTTACAGAGATGCAGTGACTGTTTATCATCGCTCTATCCGCTTACTGCAACCCCCGTATGAATTCCAAGACCAGCAGAGCCCTAGCAGTTATCTAACTTCCTCCCAGCGACTGCAACGTAAGACTCTGTCTGCCGAGCCTGCAACTTCGTAACTCTGAAAGAACTCTGACCACATCTCCGTGTAACTCATATCCAGTTCCCGAACTTCGGCCACTGTCTTCATGTTTGTAGCTTTTTCTCCGCACTGCACACTTCTCCGACGACTGACTCCTCCTGAACGCTCCATCCTGGAGTTTTGTTTCGCTTTCTCCTTCGAACCCGCCTGTCCCTCACGTGACATACTGTCTAGAGCTTTACTTTACCTTATTGGCTACCCTGGTGCTTTATTCTTCAGATATCGTTCAGAGGCTGAGTGGAGGGGATAAAATTCGTTCCCTGTGAGGTAAAGAACTGCTTTCTAAGCCTTTCTTTGCCTTCTTACGACACAGCGTTTTCCCCACCATAGACTCTCTCTCTCTTCCTGTCGCAGCTTCACCTCTCTCTGCCTCTCTCAGTTCTTGCCCCCTGTTTCTAAAGTCGTGCCTTCTATCCCATTACTTTTTTTATCGAACAAGGGCTGCCGTCATTATCCTTATTTCCTTATCTACTCCATTATAATGATTCCCATAATTAATTCTGTTACTTCTTGCGTTATCGTCTAGCCCTTGCTCCATTAAGCGCGTCACTTAACTTATTTCACAGGGCTTCTCCGGTCTGCGCCGTCTGATCTCGACCGTTTGATCCCTCGTTCTACCTGTGTTTGCTTCCTCTGCGCCCCAGCTCTTTAGCATTGTCTTTACTCTCAATCATAAACTATTTTATATTCTGGACATCCGCAGCTGCTGAAAGTTATGGTGCTAGGAAGACTTCCGCCAACAGCTGGTAAAATGGTTGTTTATTAAAACGCAAATGCTTTCGGGCCTAAAGCCGCAACATCAGGTGTTACCTACATGGTGAAGAGCAAAAGACAGTATCACTACAGTTTATGGATATTAAAATTAATAAATGAATGTCTAAAACATATCACAACGTTGAAAGATCAAAGGCATACCTATCGCTCCTAGTCAGAATTTACTATTTAGTGAAAGGTGGCGAAGATCCATTTAGGACAAATTGCTGATAAGTTAAACTAGCGGCTACAGACCTACGTTTTAAAATTTTCCTGCATCTAAAACGAAAAAAAAAAAACATTTTATAGTGAGAGGACATTGAAAACGCTTAGACGGGCCGGATTCACGATAAAAAATTGTCACTGCCAACATTTCTAGTCGCGGCACTATGCACATCACTAAGTAAAATGTATCAGGTGGCAGCACTGTTTTACAGGTGTGACCGCTGGGCAGCCATGTGTTGGGCAAAGTAAGAGCTGCCCGCACTAACGTCTGAGACATACTAGCTGGGTGTCAGAATGGAAGCTATTCATGTGGACAGAGTGGCGTCACATATCTTCATAACGCTGGGTCGCTTAGCTTTACAAGCCAGAATAATATAGAATTTTATTACGTACTAAGATATAATCGTAGAAACAATGAAAATTAGCTAGAATGCTATGGTGTTAAAACACTGCAAAGCATTCAGAAAATTTGAAAATACTTCACAAAAAAGAAAAGTCATATTCTGAATATTTTAGAGGAAGTAGAAATTTTTAGATTAAAAAAAAAGGTTTCAGTAATTACCGCAACCAATCGCCGTTTTTTCTTCAATTTTTATTTATTCATGACCGGTTTCGAATCACCTGGCGATTCGTCATCAGATGGTACAATTTAATTCGGAGTATTGTGGGGGTCGGCAAATATAGAGACGAAAAATATTTGCCACAGATGCACGACCCCCACAGTACTCCGAACTAAATTGTATCATCTGATGATGAATCACCAGGCGATTCGAAACCGGTGATGAATAAATAAAAATTGAAGAAAAATCGGCGATTGGTTACAGTAATTACTGAAACCTTTTTTTTAATCTAAAAATTTCTACTTCCTCTAAAATATTCAGAATGACTCTTGTCTTTTTTGTGAAGTATTTTTAAATTTTCTGAATGCTTTGCAGTGCTGTGCCCCTCTTGGTGTAACTGCGCTGTTAATGCAGATCGGGGATTATTTAACACTTTGTACATGGTGATTTGCATAGTGCGCAAATAATCAAGTTAGCACTGACAATTTCTTATCGCCAATCCTACCCGTCCAAAATTTTCAACGTCCTCTCACTGTAAACTTTTTTTTCTTTTTAGATGCAGACAAATTTTAAAACATGGCTCTGTAATTGAATGCTTCCGTCACTTCCAACAGATAGCGTAGCTGCAGGACAGTTTCAAAATGACGAATGTAGGTGATGTACGTTACAAGCAACGCGCCGTCATTGAATTTCTCACTGTAGAAAAAGATACTTCGGGGAATATCCACAGACGCTTGTGCAAAGTCTATGGAGCATTTGCTGTCAACAAAATTACATTTAGTCGCTGGGTACGGAGGGTGAGGTCATCAAAAGGCAGTTCGGTGGAGCTCCACGATTCGCAGCGGTCGGGGAAACCATTCACGGCTGTCACACCTGACACACCTGAGCTAGCCCCCTCGGACTTCCACTTGTTTGGGCACTTTTTTTTTGGTCATCAGTCTACTGACTGGTTTGATGCGGCCCGCCACGAATTCCTTTCCTGTGCTAACCTTTTCATCTCAGAGTAGCACTTGCAACCTACGTCCTCAATTATTTGCTTGACGTATTCCAATCTCTGTCTTCCACTACAGTTTTTGCCCTCTACAGCTCCCTCTAGTACCATGGAAGTCATTCTCTGATGTCTTAGCAGATGTCCTGTCATCCTGTCCCTTCTCCTTATCAATGTTTCCCACATATTCCTTTCCTCTCCGATTCTTCGTAGAACCTCCTCATTCCTTACCTTATCAGTCCACCTAATTTTCAACATTCGTCTGTAGCACCACATCTCAAATGCTTCGATTCTCTTCTGTTCCGGTTTTCCCACAGTCCATGTTTCACTACCATACAATGCTGTACTCCAGACGTACATCCTCAGAAATTTCTTCCTCAAATTAAGGCCAGTATTTGATATTAGTAGACTTCTCTTGGCAGGAAAGGCCTTTTTTGCCATAGCGAGTCTGCTTTTGATGTCCTCCTTGCTCCGTCCGTCATTGGTTACTTTGCTGCCTAGGTAGTAGAATTCCTTAACTTCATTGACTACGTGATCATCAACCCTGATATTAAGTTTCTCGCTGTTCTCATTTCTACTACTTCTCATTGCCTTCGTCTTTCTCCTATTTACTCTCAAACCATACTGTGTACTCATTAGACTGTTCATTCCGTTCAGCAGATCATTTAATTCTTATTCACTTTCACTCAGGATAGCAATGTCATCAGCGAATCGTTTCATTGATATCCTTTCACCTTGTATTTTAATTCCACTCCTGAACCTTTCTTTTATTTCCATCATTGCTTCCTCGATATACAGACTGAAGAGTAGGGGCAAAAGGCTACAGCCTTGTCTCACACCCTTCTTAATACGAGCACTTCGCTCTTGATCGTCCACTCTTATTATTCCCTTTTGGTTGTTGCACATGTTGTATTGACCCGTCTCTCCCTATAGCTTACCCCTACTTTTTTCAGAATCTCGAACAGCTTGCACCATTTTATATTGTTGAACGCTTTTTCCAGGTCGACAAATCCTATGAAAGTGTCTTGATTTTTCTTTAGCCTTGCTTCCATTATTACCCGTAACGTCAGAATTGACTCTCTCGTCCCTTTACTTTTCCTAAAGCCAAACTGATCGTCACCTAGTGCGTTCTCAATTTTCTTTTCCATTCTTCTGTATATTATTCTTGTAAGCAGCTTCGATGCATGAGCTGTTAAGCTGATTGTGCGATAATTCTCACACTTGTCAGCTCTAGCCGTCTTCGGAATTGTCTGGATGATGCTTTTCCGAAAGTCCGATGGTATATCGCCAGACTCATACACTCCTGGAAATTGAAATAAGAACACCGTGAATTCATTGTCCCAGGAAGGGGAAACTTTATTGACACATTCCTGGGGTCAGATACATCACATGATCACACTGACAGAACCACAGGCACATAGACACAGGCAACAGAGCATGCACAATGTCGGCACTAGTACAGTGTATATCCACCTTTCGCAGCAATGCAGGCTGCTATTCTCCCATGGAGACGATCGTAGAGATGCTGGATGTAGTCCTGTGGAACGGCTTGCCATGCCATTTCCACCTGGCGCCTCAGTTGGACCAGCGTTCGTGCTGGACGTGCAGACCGCGTGAGACGACGATTCATCCAGTCCCAAACATGCTCAATGGGGGACAGATCCGGAGATCTTGCTGGCCAGGGTAGTTGACTTACACCTTCTGGAGCACGTTGGGTGGCACGGGATACATGCGGACGTGCATTGTCCTGTTGGAACAGCAAGTTCCTTTGCCGGTCTAGGAATGGTAGAACGATGGGTTCGATGACGGTTTGGATGTACCGTGCACTATTCAGTGTCCCCTCGACGATCACCAGTGGTGTACGGCCAGTGTAGGAGATCGCTCCCCACACCATGATGCCGGGTGTTGGCCCTGTGTGCCTCGGTCGTATGCAGTCCTGATTGTGGCGCTCACCTGCACGGCGCCAAATACGCATACGACCATCATTGGCACCAAGGCAGAAGCGACTCTCATCGCTGAAGACGACACGTCTCCATTCGTCCCTCCATTCACGCCTGTCGCGACACCACTGGAGGCGGGCTGCACGATGTTGGGGCGTGAGCGGAAGACGGCCTAACGGTGTGCGGGACCGTAGCCAGCTTCATGGAGACGGTTGCGAATGGTCCTCGCCGATACCCCAGGAGCAACAGTGTTCCTAATTTGCTGGGAAGTGGCGGTGCGGTCCCCTACGGCACTGCGTAGGATCCTACGGTCTTTGCGTGCATCCGTGCGTCGCTGCCGTCCGGTCCCAGGTCGACGGGCACGTGCACCTTCCGCCGACCACTGGCGACAACATCGATGTACTGTGGAGACCTCACGCCCCACGTGTTGAGCAATTCGGCGGTACGTCCACCCGGCCTCCCGCATGCCCACTATACGCCCTCGCTCAAAGTCCGTCAACTGCACATACGGTTCACGTCCACGCTGTCGCGGCATGCTACCAGTGTTAAAGACAGCGATGGAGCTCCGTATGCAACGGCAAACTGGCTGACACTGACGGCGGCGGTGCACAAATGCTGCGCAGCTAGCGCCATTCGACGGCCAACACCGCGGTTTCTGGTGTGTCCGCTGTGCCGTGCGCGTGATCATTGCTTGTACAGCCCTCTCGCAGTGTCCGGAGCAAGTATGGTGGGTCTGACACACCGGTGTCAATGTGTTCTTTTTTCCATTTCCAGGAGTGTATATTCTACACACCAACGTGAATAGTCGTTTTGTTGCCACTTCCCCCAATGATTTTAGAAATTCTAATGGAATGTTATCTATCCCTTCTGCCTTATTTGACCGTAAGTCCTCCAAAGCTCTTTTAAATTCCGATTCTAATACTGGATCCCCTATCTCTTCTAAATCGACTCCTGTTTCTTCTTCTATCACATCAGACAAATCTTCACCCTCATAGAGGCTTTCAATGTATTCTTTCCACCTATCTTCTCTCTCCTCTGCATTTAACAGTGGAATTCCCGTTGCACTATTAATGTTACCACCGTTGCTTTTAATGTCACCAAAGGTTGTTTTGACTTTCCTGTATGCTGAGTCTGTCCTTCTGACAATCATATCTTTTTCGATATCTTCACATTTTTCCTGCAGCGATTTCGTCCTAGCTTCCCCGCACTTCCTATTTATTTCATTCCTCAGCGACCTGTATTTCTGTATTCCTGATTTTCCCAGAACATGTTTGTACTTCCTCCTTTCATCAATCAACTGAAGTATTTCTTCTGTTACCCATGGTTTCTTCGCAGGTACCATCTTTGTACCTATGTTTTCCTTCCCAACTTCTGTGATGGCCCTTTTGAGAGATGTCCATTCCTCTTCAACTGTACTGCCTACTGCGCTATTCCATATTGCTGTATCTATAGCGTTAGAGAACTTCAAACGTATCTCGTCATTCCTTAGTACTTCCGTATCCCACTTCTTTGCATATTGATTCTTCCTGACTAATGTCTTGAACTTCAGCCTACTCTTCATCACTACTATATTGTGATCTGAGTCTATATCTGCTCCTGGGTACGCCTTACAATCCAGTATCTGATTTCGGAATCTCTGTCTGACCATGATGTAATCTAATTGAAATCTTCCTGTATCTCCCGGCCTTTTCCAAGTATACCTCTTCCTCTTGTGATTCTTGAACAGGGTATTCGCTATTACTAGCTGAAACTTGTTACAGAACTCAATTAGTCTTTCTCCTCTTTCATTCCTTGTCTCAAGCGCATATTCTCCTGTAACCTTTTCTTCTACTCCATCCCCTACAACTGCATTCCAGTCGCCCATGACTATTAGATTTTCGTCCCCTTTACATACTGCATTACCCTTTCAATATCCTCATACACTTTCTGTATCTGTTCATGTTCAGCTTGCGACGTCGGCATGTATACCTGAACTATAGTTGTCGGTGTTGGTCTGCTGTCGATTCTGATTAGAACAACCCGGTCACTAAACTGTTCACAGTAACACACCCTCTGCCCTACCTTCCTATTCATAACGAATCCTACACCTGTTATACCATTTTCTGCTGCTGTTGATATTACCCGATACTCATCTGACCAGAAATCCTTGTCTTCCTTCCACTTCACTTCACTGACCCCTACTATATCTAGATTGAGCCTTTGCATTTCCCTTTTCAGATTTTCTAGTTTCGCTACCACGTTCAAGCTTCTGACATTCCACGCCCCGACTCGTAGAACGTTATCCTTTCGTAGATTATTCAATCTTTTTCTCATGGTAACCTCCCCCTTGGGCCCTTAAAGGATGAAGGATGCCATTCGTGGACGTGATTTCGAGGACGATGAAGGGTTATTCACACTGTGAAGCACTGGCTCCGCCACCAGGACAAGGATGGGTACCGAAAGGGCATACACGCTTTTGTTTCGCGCTGGAGGAAGGCCGTAGAATGGGATGGAGATTACGTGGAATGAAAGGGTACGTTGATAAAACACCATTCTTTCGTGTGTGTAATTCTCATTATGTTCAATAAAGAATTGTTCAAGAAAAAAGATGCGGTGCATTACTTTCTGGGCAATGCTCGTACTATAGTGTACAGCAGTGTTGCATTCGCTCTCGTTGATACTGGTTCGCTTTTGGATGATATTTTGTCTGGCTATATGAGCTCAGCCACTACATTACCATAGAGGGCCTGCTTGTGCCATAATGAAATGCCAATGTCGCTTGCCAGTGGAAAAAATCAGAGATGAAAATGCAGCAGTTGGTGTATTTATTGCTGGTTATATATATCAACTGTTGCTCTATCATCCCTCCTATCAAGGATGGATGAATTGAAAATAATATTTCAAATGTTGTTAACATTTACATCAATGCAGTTTGTAAAAATTTCAACAAATGAACGCTACATATAATTTACTATTATGATATGTCATTTGAAAGGTAATGGTGCACGCAATCACGACAACCAGTGTATTTGTATTAAACAAATCTGTAAAAAACAATCTATTTAGGTATGTTTATTTACTGGCACAACTACGAATTCCTCCACATGAACACACTTTATAAGCTCAGCATGAGAATCTCAGTACATGATCCAACAAATTGCTATATTTAGCTAGCCATAATTCAATGTTTATAATGCATTTAAAATTAGTGAAATGTCTAGAAACATTAATATACAAATGTTTCATTAAGAGGTCGCAAACTGACCACGAACATTTTCTGTGTGGACATGAGGTACGTACCAGATGGCCCCATGCAGGTCGTCCTTCATTGACATTAGTTAATCCCGGATACCACAGACGCCAAACGGTTTTCCTAAGCATAAAAATAAAGGAGACTCCACACCAACAGAGAGAAGACCCTGCTAAACGTAAGTGCTTGAAAACAAACACTTTGCAGCTATAACTGGTCCTACAGCTCGTCACTAGAAATCCTGCTGGCTGTAGGAGTGGTGCCAAATTCTAAGAATGATTGTCCCTGACCAAAACAATAACCACATGGGCCAAAGCATATTAATTACATGTTTCGAGACATGTCGATATATAACAGCTAATTTATTAACAACACATAATGCACCAATCGTGCTTCACAATAGGCAGTATTACAATAAATGCTATCATATTGAGCCGTTCTTGGCTCGTGTTCGTGCCATCTCTTATTTAACATCCTGTTTTGGCCATACTGCCATTTCATTATGTTAGTCTCAGTTACTTGTGTCACTGAGTTGCTGCTTTGCCTGCCCATGAGCGGCAGCAGCAGCAGCAGCAGCGCTTATCGATGTAAGCCCTGCCGTATTACCTTTGCGGGTTCACCTCCTCCTTTTCCTCCAACATCTCTGCATCATTTACACTGTCTGCAGGTTGATTCCCCCCACCCCGACCCCCTGGTTTCCTCCTTCCTCTTCACCCCCCCCACCCATTGCCGCACCTCTATCACTGTATCTCTCCCTCTCACACCCTCCATCAGGACAATTTCTAGCACCTCCCCCTCCTGGATGTTGAACTTGGCTGTGACATATACCATCCTTCCACTGTGACCTGGCCTTGTTCCCCGCCATCCCCAAGGTCCCCTTTTCATTTCCCCTCCTTCTCCCATAGCGGATTTTCCTCCTTCTCCCCCCCCCCCCAAGTCCCTGCAACCCATCCTCACCTCTTTCTCTCCCACGCCCTTCCCTCCCTGGTCCTTTTCGGTGCGCCCCCCCCCCCATCTCCCGCCTCTCTTCTCCTCCCTCTCTTCTTCCCTTCTCCCTCATCTCCAAGCGCCTGGCAGATCCTCCATTTTCCTCATTGTGATCAGTGTGCTATGTCAGAGTTGTGTTTGGTGCTGTTCTCCTGTGTGTCAAGAGCTGTGATTTTAACTGTGTGCTGGACTTGTACATAGTGTTACTGTCAGTGATTGTTTTGTGCTATGCCTTCCATCGACACTTTTATGCTCCAATAATACTTCGCCTTGTTCTTTTAATTGTCCCAGTGTGTGGTTTTCTGTGTACACTACTTTTTTACGGTTTTCTCTCTCCATTTTACAGTCGTCCCCTTTTTGTCTATTGTCTTCCATAATGTTCCCCCCTTTTCTATATCTATGTACACCATATTTTCTCCTTTATGTTATTTTTAAATGTCTTCTATTGTATGTTCTGTGTCTTTCGGCTGAAGAGCAGTGCATATGCTGCTGCCAGCCTGCCCCAATGGGGAATTGAAATACAATAAAGAAAATAAAGAAAAAATCCTTTGTGGCACTCCTATTACTTCCCGGTCGTCGTGTGTTGTGAAGTCAGTTGGAACGTGCCAGCAGTGGAGTTTTGGACCTGGCAGTGTTTGAGTTGGCACGCGGCACAAGTTCAGTTGGGGCGCAGCAGCAATGAGGTCCAGACCGCCATGACTCACGTGATGGTTGCTGACACACGATTTGAGTGGGGACGACTTCGGTTGGTCATCGGTCAGTCGTCTTGTCGGACAACATGTATTTGGCCGGCGATCACTTATGGGTTGGCTGTGTGCCGACTCCTGATTCGTCCTTGTGACTGTACAGTCACTGCCATTAGCATTGTCTAGTTCTTTGAGCAAGTGTTCGTGAAACTGTGTGTAGTTTGTGCGATTTTGACTGACAAGTTATTTTAAATATTGTCAACGTACTGGTTCTCAGTTGGTTGGTTGACGTGGAGCAGCGAGGAATTCTCAGTGGGGCACAGTTTGGCCTGGCGCGCTGGTGGTCTCTACTTGATGTCGGAGTGTGTGGCACTGTTCCCATTGCTATGAAGTCCGTTGCTCACCGACCCTGGACACAAAAGTTGAGTTTTGATTTAACCTACCAGCAAGTCAAGGCTGTTCACATTGTGTCGTTTGGAGTTCTTTTTTGGCTGCTGGGATATTCCCGCAATCAAACGTGGTTTTCAAGTAGGAAAATTCTAGCCAGCCTCCGGTGGATTTTCACGGTATTTAGTTATTTGAATTGAAGTGCACCAGCAGAAACTTCTGCCTTGTGGGCGTTAATGTTCCGGTTATCTGCCCTGGCCGTTGACGTAAATTTCAAGCAGCCGGCCGTAGTGGCGGTGCGGTTCTAGGCGCTGCAGTCTGGAACCGAGCGACCGCTACGGTCGCAGGTTCGAATCCTGCCTCGGGCATGGATGTGTGTGATGTCCTTAGGTTAGTTAGGTTTAATTAGTTCTAAGTTCTAGGCGAATGATGACCTCAGAAGTTAAGTCGCATAGTGGTCAGAGCCATTTGAACCCATTCAAGCAGTGTAGTTTCCTCATCATGTTGTTGTTGTCTAGCATGGTGTGTAGTTTGAGAGCTCCATGTATGATTGGTTGTGGGCGCCAATATCTTCTACGTTGTTCCGTTGAATTCCCTGTTGGCCTGGTCAGGTGAAGTGGAAGTTATCTTGTCGGTGGGCCCGTTGACTGTCGGTCAGTTGGGTTGTCGTCGGATCGTGAATGGTTGATCCGACTGCCTCTCTCACTTAAGCGAGCATTAGTGTTTGAAATCCAGACCGACCCTCGAAGATCTGAGAGCCCTTGGGTGTACTGCCCTATTTTTTTTAAAATTTGTTCTTGTTCTTTGTACCTGTATGGTTTCTAGCCGATTTTTTTAAATTAGAGTTCTTTTGCTCTTAAGGCCTTCAGCCTAAATTAAAGAACTGTTTCATGTAAGGCCTTTGGTATTTAAAAGAAATTAATGTTATGGAGTTTTAAGTGTTAGGCCCTCAGTCGATTTGAATTTAACTCGTCTACTTCAGCCTAACTAATGTACTGTTTTAAGATAAGGCTTGAGTTTTAAATTTCTGATTATGCTTGCGTTTTAAGTTATTGGCCTTCAGCCGTTTTTAAATTAAAGTGGCTTTCAGCTGGTAATTAAGTCTCAAAGATTAAAGCTGTGTGTTTTAAAAAAAGAATTTTTTTTGATGTTGTGATGTTCGATCAAATAATAAAGTTGTCTGTTCGAGTGTAGCTGACAGCCCCTTATTTTGGCCACTTTCCACATTTTATACTATCTGTCCGGTCCTGCAGGTTTAGCAGGGCGTCTCACATATCTCTGACTACAATAAAGAACAATGAATATAATGAATATCGTAAATGATGTTCCTTTCAACCTTTGTTATAGGCTGACTGATATTTATAATTGCATTATTCATAATACAAATGTTCGAATGCATGTCCGTCTTGTTAATGCATTGATGTAAGCACCTCCGGTATTAGCATGGGCACTCTTAAGATTTCTGCAGATACTGAAGCGCAACTATGACGAACTCGTTCTTTTAACACATCTGGATTTTCCGGTTCCGTTTCTTAAAAACTGGCTTTGATATACTCGCAAAAGAAAAACTCCAAGGGCGTTAAATCGGGCGATCTCGCTGGCCATCGAATTCAACCACCGCGAGCTACTCACCGTTCGGGATACACGTTGTTGAGATATTCGCTAACTCCTCTACAATAACAGGTGCTGCGTCATGGTGCTGAAACCAGTGCCTCACAGCTGACTGAAGTGGGATATCTTGTAGGAGATGCCCAAGATTCAGCTCCTTCTGTAGGAATTTCAGCAGCCAGCCAAATAAACTGGTCCAACGATGTGGTCTCCTAGAATGCCGCACCATACGTTAACACCCCAGAGCGTTTGCTTGTGATGTGGTCGTAACCAGTGAGGATTTGCAGGAACTCACTAATGCAGCTTGTGCCTACTGATAGTGACGTCTTTGGCGAAACAGCATTCATCTCCCCTCAAAATGTCTGATGAAATCCGGATTTACGGATACTTTATTTACGAGACTGAAATCTGATTTCGCAGGACAGAGTGGATCAGGTTCTGGAAAGGGGCCAAGGTCAATTAGTTATACACGAACACACTCAACTTCATTCCTCATACTAATGCACAGTTTTATCTTTAAGTCAACAAAGATAAATTCACGGCCGAGGGCCCAAGTAACTTCTGCAGAATAAGTTTAAATGATTCCTTTTAAAACAGCAGGATTTAGAGTAACAGCTGAAGGCCTTACTTAAGTAAAATTGCAATGTCTTCTCGGCTAAAGGCCGAAATAATATTTCAGATCAGCTAAGGAAATTCTTTAAAAGCCAAGCATTTACAAATTTCGGCTAAGGCCATATCAAGGAAAATTCAAATTAATTCTTCGGCTGAAAGCCCAAGAAAAAATTTTGCATAATAAAAGAGAGGCTTTAAAGATATGCTTTTACACAGTACAACAGAAAAATATCTTAAGAAAACTTGAAGTGTCTTGTCGACTGAAGGTCCAAACAATTACTCACGAATAATTAAAGACCATCTTAAGATAAACATTTACAGAACACGCCTTAAGGCTGTTTCAAGAATTCAAGATAATTAAAGAGAAACCTTACAGACAAGGATTTACATATTACAGTCACAGATTCTGAAACAAACTCGGCTGAAGGCCTAAAAACAGAGGACCAAGAATTTTAAATAAAACACGGCTGAAGGCCTAATCTTAAAATAGTTGTCATGAAGTTCGACTAAAGGACATATACTAAACATGAAAAAGACAGCTGGCCGAAGTGGCCGTGCGGTTAAAGGCGCTGCAGTCTGGAACCGCAAGACCGCTACGGTCGCAGGTTCGAATCCTGCCTCGGGCATGGATGTTTGTGATGTCCTTAGGTTAGTTAGGTTTAACTAGTTCTAAGTTCTAGGGGACTAATGACCTCAGCAGTTGAGTCCCATAGTGCTCAGAGCCATTTGAACCATTTTTTTTGAAAAAGACAGTACCTGCGAGCAAATAAAATGACAGTCACAAACAACAAAGTGGTGCTCAGAAGTGTTCCAAGGGTCGGCCTGGTGAAGAAACTCTAACCACAGTTTAGGTGAGACTGACAGCCAAGCGCAATACTAAACAATCGGATGGGAACACGACTTAGGGTCGGCTGAAGGACCAACCAACAACCTAATCAATTCCCTTCACCCGAACAACGGCACGACCACCGAAAATATCAGCGGGGACGAAGATACCAGCAGCACTATTTTCAAATATTGGCGTCTAAATACAGCCAAGGCACAATAACCACTCCAAAATGTGAACAAACACAAAGGCTGTCGAACTGCACGCCGTGTCGGACAGCATCGACACAGCGAGGAAACACACACTCGCTGCTCTGGCCCAACCGACCGACTGGCTACTCCAGTACGCAGACAGAATTCATCTGCTCGGTGGAAATCACAGAAGCTACACACACTTCCACGTAAACACTTGCACCAAGAACTCCGACAATCCTAAAAACAATCACCGTGTAACAACAGAGAGAAATGACAAGTCGACACACACAGAGTTACCATAAGCGACCAAATAAACGTTGTCCGATGAGACGACCGACCGAACGACCAACCAAGGTCGTCCCCACTCAAGTTATGTGTGTCGGCAACGGTCGGGACGAGTCATGGCTGTCCGGAGCTCACTGCAGCCCTATCCCGACTCCCTTGATGTCCGTTCGGAACTCGGAGACACAGCGACCCTGGCATACTGGCTAGGACCCAACCATGCAGAGGGAACACTGGCCCATTGCCCACCGGACATCTCTGCACAAGGGAGTAACCGACCCAAGTCCCACAAGACGACCAATTGAAGAGGCCCAGAAGCGGTCAGAAGACCAAATACTCGTCGCCCGATGAGGCGACCGACCGTCGCCGCTCAAGTCTTCTTCCGCCGGACAGTGCAAGTGTGTCACCAGTGGTCGGCGAGTACTGGCTGTGCAGACCTTACTGGAGCTCCATCCCGACAGAACTCCCGACACAAATCGCTCTGAGCACTATGCGACTTAACTTCTGAGGTCATCAGTCGCCTAGAACTTAGAACTAATTAAACCTAACTAACCTAAGGACATCACACACGTCCATGACCGAGGCAGGATTCGAACCTGCGACCGTCGCGGTCGCTCGGCTCCAGACTGTAGCGCCTAGAACCGCACAGCCACTCCGGCCGGCTCTCGACACAGTATGACCGGGAAATACTAGCGATGGTTCCAGAGATGGTACGACAGTACCCTTATCGATAAGTGCTGCTGCTGCCACTCATGGGCAACAAAACCAGCAACATAGTGACGCCAGTAAATCGGATTAAAAGAAAGAGGCGACAGAACCATGACCGCGAGCCGCGCACGGCTCAGAAACGTCTGCAGAACGATACCCGATTTCGGAAATTGTTTCCATACAGCTGTTGGTGTAGATGCAGCTTAAAGGGATTTTGGTTCCTCCAGAATTCTTTGTATCGCAGACCTCGAGAAATGGGTATTGCTGGGCGAGATCGAATGACTTTCATAATAATGACCACAACAATATTTTTATTATTATTGTAATAATACTGCAACCTAGATGCAATAGCATGATAACACTTTCGTTTATACTATATTGTACGTACGAATTATTTTCATTTAAGCTATGCTTACCACGCGTGGGATGTGCTTCAAAATACTCAATAACGTTCTGGGCAACATCGGATGCGTCGTGGATTGATCTTTCCACTAAACGTTGTACCTGGAACGCTCACTTGCTTCTTAAACGCATCTCTTTACGTCTAAAAACATGCACAGAAAGTAGACGTTGCGTTGGAAAACGTGAATACAGCCTTCGGCCCTCAGCTGCACTGTGGTGCGTCTCCCCATAGATCAGTATCATATCCGTGTAGTCTTCGCTGAAGTATACCACAGTTGTTACCTGCTTGACTGTGAGATCTGATTCGAACTACAAAAAGACGGCTACGCAACCTTATCAGAACGGAACCAGGAGGAAAACTCACGCAGACGACGGACAGTTTGGTGGAGGTTCGCTTGTACGTGCACTTCCCCTTTGGACAGTAGTGATGAGGGGACCCTTCTTGCACTAACATATGCAAGAAACAGAAAACCATAGACGACGGCTTGCGTGGGCCACCTAGTACAGGTACATGTGAAATCAGTACTGATAAGCGAATGGTGCTCATTTTGTTTCATCTTGAGTTGAATAGTGTTCATGAGACCGCGCCTTTAAGACAGCTTGCACAGCGTAGCACGTGGCCTTTTGGTTGGTGCGGTAAAATCGATAATATTTGCGTGATCAGAGCGCTGCAGGCTTTCAGACAACGTTCATAGGACTAGACTATTTTGTGGTCGTGAGTTGAACTCTGGGAAGTACTTCGGGACTTTAAATAATTTCGTGGAAGTGAGCTGTGGACTTTGAATTCAGCTAGGAGCTTCGTAGTTATTTAACTGTTGGTAAGCAGATGTGAATTTTAATTTTTCAGTCTTCCATGGTTTCAGATTACATGACGAACATGTTCTTTATCATAATTCGCGACTGCATTTATGGCCTCTGGACCAGGGATGTGTAGTAGACTGTTTTGCAGGTACCCAATCAGCGCTCAGTCGGTTTCCGTGTTCTCTACTGTGTAAACTTCCGTCGCATTTGAGCCCGCTATGGTGTTTTAAGTATGCGAAACTACGATTGACTACAGTAGTAGTAGTAGTAGTAGTAGTAGTAACTTTATTCATCCATAGATCTCTTTTTACAAGGATATAAGAAATGTCAAACTATTTACAATTTTGGCCAATTTAAAATAAGCTAATTCGTATACACATACATACCTCTAGTTAGACACAATCATTACATTTACTCCTGATAGAAAATACTTTTTTTTACATGTAACTTCTTAAATAATGTAATTACACACCGTTCACTCATATCTCACTATCAGTCACTGCACACACTATACACACATTTTTTCATAAAACTTCACTCACTACACACACAAACACGCACTGGTGATCTCTGGTCCATTTTCTGTACCGCCACTCCCCATTTGCTATCCTGAAAAACTGAGTCAGCATCCCTCCATAGTGAGTGAGACATTGAGCTCAGAAAGAGGAACAGGTGTTAGTATTGTGCTATGCATACCTTCGGGGTAAGTATTTCTAGAAAGGAAAAAAGAAGGAAAAAACATAGTGTGTACGTGTCATGTGGAATGTTGGATGTTTTATAATCATCGTTATTGTTATTTATTTGTATAACATTTTTTATCAAACCCCTACTCTGTTTTATCTAAGTAGTCCTTCAATGTTTAAAATATATTGCATAACAGGTACTTTTTAGTTGCCTTAATAAATAAGTGTATTTTTCAATTTCTTTAATCTATTTTGGTAACTTATTGTACAGTTTTAATCCTTGGCTCTTTCCTGGAGTTTGAAAATTGTGTTCATATTTTGTGTGTTTGTTCCCCAAAAAAGAATGGCATAGCTAAGAATTGAGTGTACATATGAACAATATGTAACTAAAAGACACTGATGATATGATTCTAAGGGCATAACATGCTGATGACATTCTGTTTGCAAGTAGCTTTGTGTGTTCACACCGTTTCAACTGAGGATCAATATTCATTCTTAGAAATTTTGCAGTTGTTACAGTCTATAAAGGTGCCAACTACATTTAATTTAACATTGTCATTTTTCCTCTTCAAACTGAAATTCATGGCATTAGTTTTCTTTATGTTCAATGTCACTTTATTGTTTAGTGACCAATCATTAACTTCCTCGAAAGTTTCATTTGCTTTCTGGGCAAGGAGTTCTCTTGTTTTCTCAGTGACTAGAATATTGCTGTCATCAGCGAAGAGAATGTTTTTACCATGAGTAACACTACTGGGAAAGTCATTGATGTACATCAGGAACAGCACTGATCCTAATATGCTACGTTGCAGAACCCCCATATTAATGTATTTTGGTTCTGATAAGTGTTTTACTAAATGTTTGGATCTCCTTGAAGTATGTCTTATCTGTACTCTTTGTACCCTATCTGCAAGGTATGATCGAAACCTGTCATTAGGTACCCTCTTTATTCCTAATGTTTCTAATTTATTTAATAGAATCTTGTGATCGACTGTATCAAACGCATTAGAAAGATCCAAAAATATGCCTGTCACACACTCATCTTTATCAAGAGAATCAAGTACAACTTCTGTGAATTCTACTATTGCTGACTCCATATTTTCGCCACTTCGGAAACCAAATTGCGATTCGCTTAAAAGATTGTATTTATTCAGGTAATTCATCAATCTGTCTTTCATAATTGTTTCTATTATTTTTGAGAATGCTGACAGTAGGAAAATGGGCCCGTAATTTTCTGTCTTCTGCGTCACCTTTCTTAAGCAAAAGGTACATCTCTTGCCTGCTTTAATTGCTCTGGAAATGTCCCTGAGGTGAAGGATTCATTTATTATATTTGTTAAGGGGCCTTGTATAATCCCTATGCATTGTTTCAGTACACACATCTAAGCCCACTTACTTTTTATTATTTAGTTTCTGAACAGTTTTATTGGCTTCATTCTCTATGGTTGGAAGTAACATCATTGTATTTAGTGCAACATTATTTACAAGTGTTATATTTGTTTTGGGGAATTTTTGCAGTAACTTCTCTGCAATACTTGAAAAATGCTCGTTTACATAGTTTTATAAATGTTGTGGATCATTTATTATCTTGTCCCCCTCCCTTAGCAGTATGTTATTCTGAGTTTGTTTGCCTCTCCCCATTTCCTTTTTCATAACATCCCAGACTTATTTCTGTGTGTTCTGTGAGTTGCCGGCCGAAGTGGCCGTGCGGTTATAGGCGCTGCAGTCTGGAACCGCGAGGCCGCTACGGTCGCAGGTTCGAATCCTGCCTCGGGCATGGATGTGTGTGATGTCCTTAGGTTAGCTAGGTTTAACTAATTCTAAGTTCTAGGGGACTAATAACCTCAGAAGTTGAGTCCCATAGTGCTCAGAGCCATTTTTTTTTGTTCTGTGAGTTTTTTCATAATGGCTCAAGTACTTAGAAAGTGCGAAGTGTTTCACAAACAGGGAAAGGGACCTTATTTTTAAAGTGTGCTCGTTCAGACGAGCTGGTCTGAGAGATTGCCAAAGTGCAGGGACGCGTTGCAGCGGTCTTCGGCTATACTGGTACACTTTCAGCCGAGCTGACAACGCAGCATTCCATGTGAACTGCGCAGCTACAGGCCATTGATGATGTCGCCGACTATAGTCGCAGTAGTCTTGATGATTACCAATTTTACATTATTCTGCGTATATTAGAGAGATTTTGTGCCAACAGGCATTGAGATTTTACTACTGGCCCTTCGTGAATTAATGCACAGCTTTATGCACTTATCCCACACATGCTATTGCGTGTAAATGCTCTGCCTGCACTCGTAACAACATGTGCGTTAATGATTTAAATATCATTCAACTGATTCACAGATTTTGTCATTTAAAGGCAACCATTACCATAATTGTATTCTGGCATTTGGGTCAAACTTTAAATTATCTGGTTGCTGTCCTACATGATTTTATTTAGTTGTTCACACAATTCATTTATTATTTCATAATTTAATTCGGTAAACTGATGTTCTACTATTAATTAGTTTGATCCCTGCTCCTCTTAAAATCGATTACAGTTATGACATTATCATCCTTTCACCTTGAATTTTAATCAGACTTATGGCTCTTTCTTTTACTTCATTCATTTGTCCTTATGTATGAAGGTTGAACAAGTGGGGAGAAAGGCTGTACCCCCGCCTTGCGCTCTTTTTTAATCCAATCAGTCGCCTCTTGTCCTTCCATTCTTATTATTCACTCTTGGTTGCCATACATATCGTATATTATCCACCATTCCCTGAAGTGCACACCTAGCTTTCCAAGGTTTCCAAATGTCTTGCCTTTGAGTTTACTTTGTCAAACGTTTTTTCTAGCTAGCATTGCCGGTTTTATCTTTTCTGAAGCCAAACTGATCGTCATCTACCAGATTCATAATTTTCTATTAAATTTTTTTGTATATCATTCACTTCAGCAACTTGAATGGGTGGGCTATCAAGCTAATAGTGTGTTCTCGCATTTTTCTGCCTTTGTAAACCTGGGGACTGTGCGGGTGCTATTTATTCGACGTTCAGTCGGTATGTCACCAGTCTCATCCGTTCGACACACTAACTAAAATAATCAATTCTCGCAGTTATTTAACACCCCCCTCCCTCCTTTGATATGTTATCCACGCCTTCTACCATGATTGATTACAAATCTTCCCAATATCTATCTAATTCTGATTCCAATAATGAATGTAACATATTGGTCAAATCGACAGTTATTTATTCTTCAATGGCGTTATCAGACACTTCCTTCACTTTGAACAGACCTTGAATGTAGACTTCCCGTCTATCCACTGCCTCCTCTGTATTTAATACTGGGATTGCTTTTGTACAATTGTCGTTGACATCTTAGTAACTAAATTCTTTGTAAGTTCTTTTAAATTTTCTGTATGCTAAAACTGGCTTTCAGACGACGGTTTCTATTCCGATTTATTCACTTTTTCCCGCAGCCGTTTCTCTTTTATTTATTTCCACTTCCTGCTGATTTCGTTCCTAAGTGATTTATATCTCTATAATTATTACTTTTCCCGAACATTTATGTATTGCATTCTTTCATGGATCAACTGAAGTGTTTCTTCTGTTGCCTTCGTATTTTCGCTATTACCGTTCTTATATCTATATTTGTCTGTTCGGGTAGAGTTTGGTTAGGTTTGTGGGGCGCCCAACTGCGCGGTCATAGGCATTCAGGTAGTGTGATAACTCTTTTAAAAATTCCGTCCTCCTTAGCTGTATTCCCTACTGTGATATAAAGTACAAAAATGTGTGTGTGTGAATATCTAAGAGACCAAACTGCTTTGGTCATCGGTCCCTAGACTTACACACTACTTAAACTAACCTATGCTAAGAACAACACACACACCCATGCCCGAGGAAGGACTAGAACCTCCGGCGGGAAGGGCCGCGCAGTCCGTGACATGCCGCTCCGTGCGACTGATATACAGTACTGTAGTACTGCGAACGCACATCTTCATTCCTGAATGCTTCAGTATCTCATTTGTATGTACGTTGATTCTTTCCCACGTTTCTCTTAATCTCCAGCCTAATCTTCATCATTGTGATTTGAGTTTACATCTGCTTCTTGGGACGCCTTACAATCCAATATCTGATTTCACAATCTCTGTCTTAACATTTACATCAACGTGACTACTCTGCAATTCACACTTAAGTGCCTGGAAGTTGGTCAACCGAATCACCATTCCACTACAGAACAGCAGGAATGAGGTACATTTAAATCTTTCCGTGGGAGCTCTGATTTCTCTTATTTTTTGTCAATGACAAAATTCCTCTATAGACGGGTGCGAGCAAAATATTTTCGCATTCATAGCAGAAAGGTGATGATTGTAAATTTGTGAAAAGACCTCGCCGCAACGAAAAACGCCTTTATTTTAATGATTGTCATCACAATTCGCGTATCATATCCATGACACTCTGTCTCCTATTTAGGTACAACAGAAAATGAGGTAATCTTCTTTGAATTTTTTCGAAGTCCTCCGTCAGTCAAGGATATCATACCGCACAGCAAGACTAGAAGAGGACGCACAAGCGTAGTGTGTGCAGTCTGTTTAGTAGACCTGTTGCATCTTCTAAATGATCTGCCAATAAAATGCAGTCCATGGTTGACCATCCCCACAACATTATCTAACTAATGGTAACAATTTTAAGTTTTTCTTAATTATAATCCTTAGATATTTAGTTACATTTACAGCATTTAGATTCACATGATTCATCGTGTAACCGAGCTTATAACGGATTCCGTTTAGCATTTATGTGGAAGACCACAAAGTTTCCAATATTTAAAGTCGATTGCCACTTTTCGCACTATAATATATCTTGTCTAAATCGTTTTGCAA
The DNA here is from genome assembly GCF_023864275.1 of Schistocerca cancellata. NCBI lineage: Eukaryota > Metazoa > Arthropoda > Insecta > Orthoptera > Acrididae > Schistocerca > Schistocerca cancellata. Next base: position 644,778,976 of record NC_064628.1, on the reverse strand, counting down.
TTGCCCTTGATTTTATGATGACTTTAGTATACGGGAAGTGACAGCATCACCTGCCACCAATATAAGAGGGCTTCTCATATTGTCACCAAAATCGTTCATGTAGATTAGGGGCAGCACTGCCTTGGAAACCGCAGATATCACTTTTTTTTTTTTTACACCATGACTTGCCGTCTGTTACTACGAACTGTGACCTTTTCGTCAGGAAATCACAAATCCAGTCACACAACTGAGACGATACTCCACAGGCAAGCAATTTGATTAGAAGTAGCTTCTGAGAAACCCTGATGTAATCAAGCTGGTATCTTCACGTGTCATTTGCGACTTTCCAGTTTCACCTTTTTTTGTGATTTTCGGACAGTGTAACTGCTATTATAAGCGGAGGAGTCTCTCTCTCTATCTCCCCCTCTCTCTATTGCCCATCCCATATTCCCCTGTAGTGCTGTGTTCTAATCTTTCGGCTACTATAACATTTAAATTTAAATCCCACTCAATAATTCGACTTTTACAGCATTCTATGTACGGTACTGAATTATCCGTTCGCTTCCCACATATACGCTACTGGCCATTAAAATTGCTACACCAAGAAGAAATGCAGATGATAAACGGGTATTCATTGGACAAATATACTAGATCTGACATGTGATTACATTTTCACGCAATTTCGGCGCATAGATCCTGAGAAATCAGTACCCAGAACAACCACCTCTGGCCGTAATAACGGCCTTGATACGCCTGGGGATTGAGTCAAACAGAGCTTGGATGGCGTGTACAGGTACAGCTGCCCATGCAGCTTCAACACGATTCCACAGTTCATCAAGAGTAGTGACTGGCTTATTGTGACGAGCCAGTTGCTCGGCCACCATTGACCAGACGTTTTCAATTGGTGAGAAATCTGGAGAATGTGCTGGCCAGGGTAGCAGTCGAACATTTTCTGTATCCAGATAGACCCGTACAGGACCTCCAACATGCGGTCGTGCCAAGCACTTAAATGTGAATTGCAGAGTAGTCATGTAGATGTAGATCCTGCTAGAATATAGGGTTTCGCAGGGATCGAATGAAGGGTAGCCACGGGTCGTAACACATCTGAAATGTAACGTCCACTGTTGAAAGTGCCGTCAATACGAACAAGAGGTGACCGAGTCGTGTAACCAATGGCACCCCATACCATCACGCTGGGTGATACGCCAGTATGGGGATGACGAATACACGCTTCCAATGTGCGTTCACCACGATGTAGCCACACACGGATGCGACCATCATGATGCTGTAAACAGAACCTGGATTCATCCGAAAAAATGACTTTTTGCCATTAGTGCACCTAGGTTAATCGTTGAGTACACCATCGCAGGCGCTCGTGTGTGTGATGCAGCGTAAAGGGTTACCGGAGTCGTGGTCTCCGAGCTGATAGTCCACGCTGCTGCAAACGTCGTCGAACTGTTCGTGCAGATGGTTGTTGTCTTGCAAACATCCCCATCTGTTGACTCAGGGATCGAGACGTGGCTGCACGATCCGTTACAGCCATGCGGATAGGATGCCTGTCATCTCGACTGTTAGTCATACGAGGCCGTTGGGATCGAGCCGAGCACGGCGTTCCGTATTACACTCCCGAACCCCCCTCCCCCCATTCCATATTCTGCTAACAGTCTCGACCAACGTGAGCAGCAATGTCGCGATACGATGAACTGCAGTCGCAATAGGCTACAATCCTACCTTTATCAAAGTCGGAAAGGTGAAATATGCATTTCTCCTCCTTATACGAGGCATCACAACAACGTTTCACCAGGCAACGCCAGTCAACTGCTGTTTGTGTATGAGAAATCGGTTGGAAACTTTCTTAATGTCAGCACGTTTTAGGTGTCGCCATCGGCGCCAACCTTGTGTGAATGCTCTGAAAAGCTAATCGTTTGCATATCACAGCGTCTTCTTCCTGTCGGTTAAATTTCGCGTCTGTAGCACGTCATCTTCGTGGTGTAGCAATTTTAATGGCCAGTAGTGTACTTTCTCGAGCTCTTCATCCTCCGTTTGTGACTTCGGCATGTCTATATGAACAACAGTTGGCGTTGTTTTTTCATATCTTATCTCTAGTCTCGTGCCCTTTTTTTTTTGCCGTATTGCATATCACGTTGTATTACGAGTTTTCTGTCGTCTGCGTTTTAGTGGTCTATTGCCCTCGGTGCGATTTGTTCTCTCATCTGCCCGTCACTTCTTCGGAATCCATTATCTGTTTAATGCTTGGATTATGATGGACTCTCTTTGCTATAGTTGATCAAGAAGCAACATGTGTACGGAATTCCGACACTGAGATCGCCATTCTGTCTGTTCAGAATATTGTAGCGATATACGTGCTTTGGGAAAGGTACCGATACTAATAAAAATCTACATCATTAAAGAGTGGAGATTTAAACCGCTACTTACGGATTCGAACAATTATGCCTTTATTAAATGGTTACCTGTTGTTTTTTCTTCTTGTAGCATTAAATTTTGAGGCATGGTTTATATTGGCAGTTCATGGTGCGGCTATACAGAGTAATCACTTAAAACTTGCACCGGAAATGTTGCGGAAATCGAAAGTGCTGTTGATGTGCGGTTTTCACAGAATGAATCGGTAGTCGATGCTCGTATTGTTAGCCAGTCAAAAGATTGTAATAATACTTAGAAAGCGTATTTGATGTGCAAACATTCACTTTTTTAAATGGAGCAGTGCCTATCGACATTAACAAACTAAAAGTAGGATAAATCATTGTGCCAATGGTGTTTGTTGCAGGAATCTAGTGCGAGTTATTTACGAGATATCGTATTTTGAAAAGATCCCACACCGTCACTTGTACTATACCTGTGGTAGAACACACTAAAGAACAACACAAGAGCATACATAGTTACGTCGCCATAACAGACCAGTAACGAGACAATTGACCATCACATGTTGTGTTCAAAATGACCGCAGGCAGCGGCAATACACTCTTCCAGTCTGGTATGGAACAACTGCTGCACGCGTGCTAGCATTTCAGCGGAGATGTGCGAGCAGGTTACAGCAGTACGTCGTTGCATATCATCGGTGCAGTTGGATGTCCTCGTAGACAGCGTCTTTCAGCTATCCCGACAGAAAAAAAAACGTCAAATCTGGGGAAGGGGCGATCAAAGTACAGGTCCTCTGCGTCCAGTCCAACGATTTGGAAACATTTCGTGAAGACGTGCTGTAGTACTTCATGCATTATGAGCTGGACAGCCATCATGTTGGTGTCACGAGTTTCTCCTACTCCGCAGAGTAACGTCTTCTAGCATCCGTGTAAGATGGCCTGTTAGGAGGCTGCGGTATTTGCGCACGTTCAGTGTTCCGTCTATGAAAAACGGGGCTATGAGCTGATGGTTCACCATCCCACACCACACGTCTACACCCCATGGACGCTGATGTTTCACCTGACGAAGCCAACGTGGATTGTCAGTAGGCCAATAGTGGATGTTCCGGCGGTTTGCCTGGCCATGATTAGTAAACGTCGCTTCGTCACTAAACAAGATACATGATATATCTGGAGTATCCTTTCTTAATGCCCATGTACAGAAGTTAACACGATTCTCATAATCGTTTCCATGCACTTCATGATGGAGGGAGATGTGATATGGATGGAACCTATGACGATGGAGAATGTGTAGGACACTTGCCTGACTCGTGCCACTTCCTCGTGTGATTGCGCGGGAGCTAACGTGAGGATCAACTGCAACAGCAGCAAGAACATTAATTTTCCCCTCTTCTGTTGTCACTTGTTTCCTTCTGTTATGTTGTCTAGATGTTACACTACCACTGTTACACTACCACTTTCACGTAAATGCTTGAAGAGGCTGATAAATAATCACCGAGATGGTTGACGTCTATTGGGATACCTTGCCGCATACACCGTACAAGAACGAACTGCATTCTTCCTATACTCTCCAGACACAATGACCATGTCGGCTTTTTCTGGATTGGTAAATCCTAGCGTTCACCCACGATCTAATGCTTAGACAGTCGCAAACTAACTAGCAAGTCGCAACGTACTCAAGGAAGACAGAAGCGCACTGTAAGCAAACATAACATCTTACCTAGCACTACACAGGTTGAATTGCACAAAGAAGTGTCGGTCTGCAAATTTTTCAAAATACTATATCTCTTAAACAACTCGCACTAGAATCCTGCAACAAACACCATTTACATTTTAATTTACCCTGCTTCTAGTTTGTTCATGTCAATAGGCATTGTTCCATTTAAAAAAGTGTATGTCTATACGGAAAAGACATTTTTTAAGTATTATTACAGTGTGTTCATTTTCCAAACAATACGAGCATCTGACTGCGAATTCATTCTGTTAAAACCGCGCATCAATAGCACTTTCCATTTCGGAAATACACTCCTGGAAATTGAAATAAGAACACCGTGAATTCATTGTCCCAGGAAGGGGAAACTTTATTGACACATTCCTGGGGTCAGATACATCACATGATCACACTGACAGAACCACAGGCACATAGACACAGGCAACAGAGCATGCACAATGTCGGCACTAGTACAGTGTATATCCACCTTTCGCAGCAATGCAGGCTGCTATTCTCCCATGGAGACGATCGTAGAGATGCTGGATGTAGTCCTGTGGAACGGCTTGCCATGCCATTTCCACCTGGCGCCTCAGTTGGACCAGCGTTCGTGCTGGACGTGCAGACCGCGTGAGACGACGCTTCATCCAGTCCCAAACATGCTCAATGGCGGACAGATCCGGAGATCTTGCTGGCCAGGGTAGTTGACTTACACCTTCTAGAGCACGTTGGGTGGCACGGGATACATGCGGACGTGCATTGTCCTGTTGGAACAGCAAGTTCCCTTGCCGGTCTAGGAATGGTAGAACGATGGGTTCGATGACGGTTTGGATGTACCGTGCACTATTCAGTGTCCCCTCGACGATCACCAGTGGTGTACGGCCAGTGTAGGAGATCGCTCCCCACACCATGATGCCGGGTGTTGGCCCTGTGTGCCTCGGTCGTATGCAGTCCTGATTGTGGCGCTCACCTGCACGGCGCCAAACGCGCATACGACCATCATTGGCACCAAGGCAGAAGAGACTCTCATCGCTGAAGACGACACGTCTCCATTCGTCCCTCCATTCACGCCTGTCGCGACACCACTGGAGGCGGGCTGCACGATGTTGGGGCGTGAGCGGAAGACGGCCTAACGGTGTGCGGGACCGTAGCCCAGCTTCATGGAGACGGTTGCGAATGGTCCTCGCCGATACCCCAGGAGCAACAGTGTCCCTAATTTGCTGGGAAGTGGCGGTGCGGTCCCCTACGGCACTGCGTAGGATCCTACGGTCTTGGCGTGCATCCGTGCGTCGCTGCGGTCCGGTCCCAGGTCGACGGGCACGTGCACCTTCCGCCGACCACTGGCGACAACATCGATGTACTGTGGAGACCTCACGCCCCACGTGTTGAGCAATTCGGCGGTACGTCCACCCGGCCTCCCGCATGCCCACTATACGCCCTCGCTCAAAGTCCGTCAACTGCACATACGGTTCACGTCCACGCTGTCGCGGCATGCTACCAGTGTTAAAGACTGCGATGGAGCTCCGTATGCCACGGCAAACTGGCTGACACTGACGGCGGCGGTGCACAAATGCTGCGCAGCTAGCGCCATTCGACGGCCAACACCGCGGTTCCTGGTGTGTCCGCTGTGCCGTGCGTGTGATCATTGCTTGTACAGCCCTCTCGCAGTGTCCGGAGCAAGTATGGTGGGTCTGACACACCGGTGTCAATGTGTTCTTTTTTCCATTTCCAGGAGTGTATTTGCGGTTCTAGTTTTAGAGAACCCGCAGTCGATGACGTGTTTAATCATACTATTCCTACTAACTATTTCGAAATTTTTATCCACGCCAACCATTACCTGCACAATCGAAAGAGCATTACCCTACGCTCCACTGTGTACCAACCACTAAAAGGAGAGCTCATTTAAATTAATAAAATAATATTCCTACACGGTCGTCAACTGCCGTAACTCATTACTGAAACTACACTAGCTTGAGGCAGTTTCTTTTCTTACGGTGGCTATTGATGTCATTATTAAGGCATCAACCAAACTTAACGTCAGAATTTCAAACTGTCTTTTGGATCAAATATTATTACGTAATTATCATTTATACAGTTGGAAATGACACTGCGAAACAATTTTAAGGACGATTCAATAGTTCAAAATAGTTTTTGAGGATCTCTCAGCTTGCCTGTTCTTTTCACGTGCAAATCATGTTTGTATTATATTCATCAAACTGGGATACAAGGGGATGGGAGGGCTAAAAACATACAAAAATCACGACAAAAACTATCACAACCAAAAAGAAATATTACATAAATATATAAATGTTGCATTTGATTCATAAATTATAAATCTGGACTCGGATTTTGCCAAATCAAAGTATTCCAAAAGTTACTGACGCATTTGCATCTATGTTTTAATGAATTAATATAACTAGTAATAGCAACAAACAATACACGAATCATACCAAAACAAATATAATAACACTTATCATCGAAAGCAAACCTTTAAACTATCGCCTTTAGCTTGATTCAAATGGCTCTGAGCACTATGGGACTTAACATCTATGGTCATCAGTCCCCTAGAACTTAGAACTACTTAAACCTAACTAACCTAAGGACATCACACAACACCCAGTCATCACGAGGCAGAGAAAATCCCTGACCCCCCGGGAATCGAACCCGGGTGTGGGAAGAGAGAACGCTACCACACGACCACGAGTTGCGGACGCCTTTAGCTTGGAACAGGTTACTTGTATCGAGACATACTATCTGAACGAAAGTATTCGGGCACCTATTATTGGACATTAATATGGAAAGCATCCATCCTTCGCTTTATGACGGCTTGGACTCTCCGGAGGCATGTCTGTGGAAGAATGGCAGCCCATTTTTCCTCAAAAGCCCAAATCAGATAAGATCACCGGCGTTAAGAGCGAAGTTGATGAACTAACTCATGCCAAAGGTGTTCTTTTGGGTTCAGGTTGGGATTCTAGGAAGGCCAATCTATTTAAGGAATGCTATTCGCCACAAACCATTGCCTCAAAGATGCTACTTTACGAGAGCGTACATTGTCTTAACTATGTGATCATCGTCTCCGAAGTCTTCCTTATTGTGCGCAACATACAATGCTGTAAAGTGTGTTCACACCCTTCTTAAGTGCAACAAGGGGAACACGTTGTAAACATGAAATACACCCCCATACCGATATATCACCTCCTCCATAGTGTTGGAACGTGCTCCAGGCTTTTCCCTGACCAAAACCCTTCCATCGGATTGCCAGAGAGTATAGCATCATTCATCACTCCAGATCATTCGTTTCCAGCTGTCCACCGTCCAGTAACGTCGCTCGTTACGCCACCTCAAGCCTTGCTTAGCATGGACTACAGAAATATGTGGCTTACGAGAAGCTTTTCGACAGTCGTACCCCATTGTGCTTAACTCTCTATGCACAGTGATTGTGCTAGCTGATGACTTCGTGCGATTTTTTACTACCATTCGTCGGCCGGTGTGGCCGAGCGGTCCTAGGCGCTTCAGTCCGGAACCGTGCGTCTGCTACGGTCGCAGGTTCGAATCCTGCCTCGGTCATGGATGTGTGTCCTTAGGTTATTTAGGTTATAACTTCTAGGGGACTGACGATCTCATATGATAAGTCCCATAGTGCTCAGAGCCATTTGAACCATTTTTACAACAATTCTCTGCAATGTTCGACTGTCCCTGTTGGCCAGTGCATGACGTCAGCCTGGACTTCTGTAACTGTGGTTGTTCCGTTTGACTATCACCAACAGTCGAATTGGGCAGCTTTAGAAGCGCTGAAATCCCTGTAATGGATTTGTTGGGTGACATTAATCTACTTTCGAAGTCACGGAGCTCTACGACCAGTTTCGCTGTTAACCACTTCTCTGCTGACAACACTATAGTCAGCGCCTCCTTTTTTATTGGTAGATCCGCCTCTCGTGAGATCTAGTGATTAATTCCGCATTTCAAGTGGCTGTCTGTATATCTTTGGTTATATCTTTGGTTATATCAGATGATATATTGTTTGCAACATATCGTGTATGAATAAAGCATGTTATATCTTACAAAAGTGGTTTTTTCTCTTCTGAGTGGTCCATTCGCAGCGTCGGAATGATGGAGTCTCGCTTTACGTATGTTGCAGGGTACCATCCGGGACGTGCACATGGGCGCCGTGACAAACGACCTGGCCCTCTTCCAGATGCGCAGCGCCGACCCGGTGCCCGTGCAAATCCTCGCCAGCAAGGACCAGAACGGCCTCACGCCGCTGCACAAGGTAACTTCTCGTTCATAAGTCAGCAGTTGATTCCTCACACACGACACTGATGTGTCTGTTACCTTGTGTAACAACCCGGTCGCGAATAGGGCGCATATGTTCTCTTCGTATAGCTCCGTATGACGATGGGCACGAAACCTACTTATTAAACTAAAATCTAAGAAATCACACGTCATCCTCATATTACGACTGTCGTTCAGCAGAGGTTTTCCTGAAACACTTCCACCAGTACTCCTTGATTCTGTCCAACAAGCAGTTCAAAAACAGTGAAAGATCTTCCCGTAAGATGCAAGAGCTTGTAAATTAGGAAGTACAAATTGTTTCAAAGTACAGGAAATATCTCCCTTTCGTACATAGAATCCACAAACTTAGAAAAATATTTGCACCTAAAATAAAACAAGTGTTCAGTTCCGCCAAATCTTTACTGCTTTGATATAGTTCAACATGACACAAACAGTGAAACCTCAAGACAACATGAGTTACCCAAGTGCGCATGCATAAGATGCGGTTGTTTGATCACAATTATTCCTCTGCAAAGGTAAAGTTGATGACACCCGACAGGTGACGATAATTTTGCGCACTCTGGTTTTCTTCGTCTGTTTTACTAGTCACTGATATTCCCAACGTCTCTCTTCACATGAAAGATTGGATATGTTCCATCTTCATTTCACAACTAATACAACATCGATTACTTCAAACAACTCGGCTACACCTTTGCGTAGCACTAAGTCCTTTACATTTCAGCTAGACGACTCTGGAAGAAAAACTACCTACTGCCCTGTTTCTTATGCAAAACAACTATACACTGAAGAGAAAACTAAAGCGTCGTCTGTTATCATTGGGGTAGCTTCCCTCTCTATACATCTTTCTGCCAAACATTCTAACAGTTTTCGTATCACATCTTTTACCGCTGCTTTCCTTGTCCCTATTTCTTGTCAGGTGACGTGACAGAAGAAGAACCATGAGTAGATAGGGAAGAGATAGGGGATCCAGCATTACTCATAATTTAAAAGAGCGCAGGAAGACTTCCGATCAAATAATGCGGTAGCAATAGATGACATTCCACTGGAAATTTCTAAAATGATTGAAGGAAGTGACAACAAAAGGGCTCGTCACGTTGTTGTGTTGAATGTACGAGACTAGCGATATACGAGCGGACTTACCGAAAAATGTCATCCACAGAATTCCGTAGATAGCAAGAGCCAACAAGTGAGAGAACTGTCGCACGTTAAGCTTAACAGCTCATGTCTCCAAATTTCTGACAAGAATAATGTACAGAAGAAAAGAAATTTGAAGATCTGTTAGACGATGATGAATTTGGCTTTGCCAGAGGTAAAGACATCACAGAGGCAGTTCTGACGTTGTGGTTGATAGTGGAAGCAACACTGAAGAAAAATCAAGACACGTTAATAGGATTCGTCGACCTGGGAAAAGCGTTCGAATGGTGAAATTGTGCAAGATGTTCGAACTTCTGAAAAAAAATAGAGGTGCGCTATAGGGAAACAAGGGTAATATACAAGTGTACAAGAACAAACAGGGAACAATAAGAGTGGAAGACCAAGAACGAAGTGCTCGGTTTAGAAAGGTCCAAGAAACGATGCCAGATATAAAAGAAAAATTCAAGAGTGAGACTAAAATTCAAGGAGAAGTTATATCAGTGATAAGGTAAGCTGATGACAATGCTGTAGCCACTGAAAGTGAAGAAGAATTACAGGATGTGTAGAATGGAATAAACATCCTAATGAGTACAGAAAATGAATTGAGAGCGAAAAAAGTGGCCCAACTAAAACATTCATATTTATTTACGTACTACACGAATATGTAATAAAAAATGGGGGTTCCTATTTTTAAAAAAACGCAGTTGATATCCGTTTGATCTATGGCAGCGCCATCTAGCGGGCCAACCATAGCGCCATCTGGTTTCCCCCTTCAAGCAAGACAAGTTTCGTTCTTTGTAGTTTTTTCGTTTGACGCTTATTTCGTGAGATATTTGGCCCGGTCACGATCAATGGACCATCCTGAATATGAGAGACTTGTACGTGATAGTAAAACTTATCGTCCAGGTGGATGCCCAAATAGTTGCTTCACTTTGTATCCTTTCTAGTTTTGCCGCTGTTACTTATACTTCTGCCCAAATTGCAAAACTCGTCTGTTACTTTTAGTGTCTTTGTACCTTATGTAACGTCCTCAAATTGATCTGCTTTAATTCGCAGCATTCCATTACCATTATTTTGCTTTTGGTGATGTTCACCTCTTTCAAGACTCCGTTCACTGTACTTCCAAGTCCTCTGCCATTTACAAAGAATTACAGTGCGATCGGCAAAGTTACTATTGTTCTCTCTTTGTATTACAATTCCGTTTCAGTATTGCTTGTTAGTCTTCTTTCCTGTTTGCTCAGTGTACTGACTGAATAACGTAGTGGATACCCTACAATCCTGCCCAACTTATTTCTGAATTACTGCCTCTCTTTCTTGCCCTTCGATTTTTATAACTGGAGTTTTGCTTCTCTAAAACTACTAGATTTAATACTTTGACTAAGAGAGTTCTATTTCTTCTGATATGACAACAGACGAATATGTGTTCTTAAGACTTGTACCCTAGAGTATTCACGTGACATCTGGCAATTATGACAAGCTCATCTCCCAGTTTTAGAAGCACTGATTCGTATTTTATGTTGTAGCTGCATTTCTTTAGAAATCAATAGGAAACTGGATAGCACAAATAATGTATATGACATTAACACACTGTTCATACAGTGTCTTTCGATATCAAGTAAAAGGAACTGAAATTTATATTCCAAAAAGGAACCATGACTAACTAAACATAAATAAAAATTCTAATTCTTCTTTTCTTTCTTTGGTACTTTCTCATTCTGTACTGAAAAGAATAGAGGGTGTTGTTTGCGCTTCAGAACATTACGTATAGTGTCATGATTCTTTTCAGTTAATTGCCAGGTGGCCTAATATTGGGACACAAGGAGTTCCAATTGTAGTCCATGTACAGAAAAAGAAAGTTATCGGTACTTATCTAGTGGCAGGGGTACTTTGGAGACCGAAAACTAACAGCTATCGCAGTGCAGAGCTGTCTTTCCACGTAGGGACTAGTTATAGATTTATTGATAAATACACTGACGGAAAAAATCCCAACACCAAGAAATAATTAATGTTGAGTAAATAAGTTTTGGGAATACATTTCTCTAGGTAACATATTGAAGTGATTAACGTCGTGAGTTCACAGGTTAATGTAAGAACGAGAAAAGCCATTGCAATTGTGAAATACAGGTACATTAATAACCGGAGTAACGTCCAAAATGTTGAATGCAAGCATGCAAACGTGCATGCATTGTGTTGTACAGGTGGGATGGAGTTCCATGCTTGTTGCACTTGGTCGGTCAATACAGGGACGGTTAATGCTGTTTGTGGATGACGCTGGAGTTGTCGTCCGATGATGTCTATATGTGCTCGACTGGAAATAGATCTGGTGATCGAGCAGGCCAAGGTAATATCCCTATACTCTGTAGAGCACGCTGTGTTACAACAGCGGTATGTGGATGAACATTATCCACTTGGAAAACATCCCCCAGGAATACTGATCATGAATGACAACACAACACGTCGAATCACCACCCTGACGTACATATTCGTAATCGGGGTGCGTGGGATAACCAGAAGAGTGTTATTGCTGTCATACGAAAGCGCATCCCAGGCGTTAGTCCAACGTGTCTCGGCCGCATACAGATTGGCTGCAGACCCTCGGTTTGCTCCTCCTAACCAACACACGCCCGTCACTGGCACCGAGGCAGAACCGGCTTTCATCAGAAAACAATAGACCTCCACTCTGCCCTCCAGTCAACTCTCGCTTGACCCCACCGAAGTCACAAACGGCGTTGGTTTGGAGTCAGTTGGACGCACGTTACATGGCGCGCGGCTGGGAGTTCTACGTGAAGTAACCGATTTTAACAGTTCAATTTGTCACTGTGGTACCAATTGCTGCTCAAATTCCTGCAGCAGACGTAGTATGAAGCGCTGCAGCCGCAGGCCGAATATGGTGGTCTTCCCTCTCGGTAGTGCCATGTGGTCTTTTTTTTCTTTTTAATAGAGGTGGAGCCCCTCCACGCCCACGCCGGCATGATGGCCAACTCAATAGGTCTACTGCCATCTCCGCATAAGGGTTAGTTTTCACTAAAGTGAGGTATCGCAGGATGTGGGTACTGCGATGTTTGCGTACGTCTGATTAAGGATAACCATTAATACGCGCTCATTTGGAGATAGATAGGGTCGAAGTCGAACGAAGGGTGGCGGTTTGAAGGGCAGAGGAAAAAAAAGAGCCAAGGCAAGAGCCAGGGGACAACAACCTCTGCGATAGTTAGGTCGGGTGGTAAGAGCAGTAGCGGATGTCTTGCTGCCTGCGATAGGTCGTGTAAGGATAGGCTTTGTTAGTAGTGGGTATCATGTATGTCGATACCTTTGACGTTGTGCGGTGGTGTTGCTCGGAGGCTGCCCCTGGGTGCCGGTGCAGAGCTCTCGTTCAGTGTCAGCAACCTGCAACAGGTTTATCATCGTTTTTGTGTCCGATAGGTCATAAATCGGGTGCACAGTATAGGGTGATGTTGGCGGATTGTTTGTGCGTCTGTGGGCGAGCTCGTCGGTGTCCCTGCTGTGGCCTGTTGGTCGGCTCTAATAGCAGCTGGTAATTACCAGTGTTGCTGATATGCAGGGGCTTGCCGACGTTTGTCGCTTGTTAGTGTATGTTAGTTTACCATAGGTGGCTATGCCCTAGCTAGTAATGTCTTTGGCCGCTTGTGCTTCCACCTATGGTGTATGCCACGTGGTCGTCTGGCGCCCAGTCTTTATGCGACCGTACCTTTGCGTGGCAGCAGCAACCAACATTCATGTGCAGTGGCTACATTCCTGCCCAGTGTTTCTGCAGTATCGCAGAAGGATCTTCAAGCTTCTTGTAGACCTCTACAAGACATCGTTGAAACTCAGTAAGCTGTTGATACTGGAGTCTTCGTCGCCTTAACGGCATTCTTGACTGACACCAACTCACTACGTCCAGTCTTAAAGGTAACTAACCCTCACGACCGTTACTGTGCGTATTTAAAGCAAACCTAATGTGCATCCTCATAGCTGTGCTACTAGCCCCACTCTTATGCGACGGGCGCGAAAATTGAATAGACACCATCTTTCAGAGGTAGAAAATGCCTGCTAACTTTCGTTTATCTGGCACAACTCCTTCTTCGTTCCGTCAGCGTATATCGCAGACCCTGTTTCGCGACAGTATAACTACAACTGTGACACTATGTTTACTTGCATACTGTTTTACTGTTGCTACAACCACTTGTGGCACTGGCACCGAATCTGTTTTCTACAAACATTGCTCATCATAATGTAGGTACAGTGCCTCGTACTCTTCTACGTACTGTTCATTGCTTATTTCTTCTACCTGTTTTCTCTTATTCTGCAGAGAGGACCTTTTATTACTCTATACTAAAGCACTTCAGAGAGTCATCCTTCAGAGAACAAAAATAGTCAGGGGCAACAGCTCCTCGTGCTCCCCAATTTCCGTCTCTAAAGTATGTTCCTGTCAAGAGGCGTTGCACTTTCTAGAAAACTCAGAAGCAAGTACATTCGTCGTTGTTTTCTGGGGAAACTATTTCCGAGGGTCGGGAGTGCTCAGCAGGACACAGTCACTGAATTACCACTCTATTTTCAGAATTCTATAGACGTTATTCGATTTGTCTATTTTTTCCTCTTACGCTGCTATACTTAGAATGAGCCTCCGCTTGCAGTCGTCATAAGCCAAATTATAAATTCGGTACAGAACCGTAGTAATTGGCGGAAAGTCATCGAGTAAAACAGAAGTGATTTCTGGCGTTCCCCAAGATAGTGTCATAGGCCCTTTGCTGTTCCTTATCTATATAAGCTGTTTACGAGACAATCTGAGCAGCCGTCTTAGTTTGTTTGGAGGTGATGCTGTCATTTATCGTCTAGTAAAGTCATTAGAAGATCAGAACAAATTGCAAAACGATTTAGAAAAGATATCTGCATGGCTCGAAAATTGAAAAGTGGCCCTAAATAATGAAAAGTGTGCGGTCATCCACATGATTGCTAAAAGGAATCCGATTAACATTGGTTACACGATAAATCAGTCAAATCTAAAGGCCGTACCGGTAAATTCAACTAAATACTTAGGAATTACAATTACGAACAACTTAAATTGGAAAGAACACACAGAAAATGTTGTGGGGAAGGCGAACCAAAGACAGCGTTTTATTGGCAGAACACTTAGAAGATGCAGCAGATCTACTAAAGAGACTGCGTACACTACGCATGTGAACCCTCTTTTTGGAGTACTGCTGCGCAGTGTGGGACCCTTACCAAATAGCATTAACGGAGCACACCGAGAAAGTTCAGAGAAGAGCTGCACGTTTTGTATGGTCGAGAAAGAGGCGAGAGAGTGTCAGTGACATGATACAGGACTTGGGGTGGACATAATTAAAAAAGAGGCGTTTTTCTTTCTCTTCTGAATGCGAAAATATTTTTTTGTCTCCGACCTACATAGGGCGAAAAGATCATAATAAAATAAGAGAAATCAGAGCTCACATGGAAAGATATAGGTTTTCGTTTTTTTTCCGCGCGCTTTTCGATATTGGAATAATAGAGAGTTATTGTGAAGGTGGTTCGATAAACCTTCTGCCAGGCACTTAAATGTGTTTTGCAGAGTATCCATGTAGATGTAGATGAAACTGCACACATAGGTTACATAGCCTATGCAGATATGCACAGCAGCCGTAGGAAATGTATCAATTACTCGGAAACACATTTACTGGTTACTTGATTGGTATAGCAGCTCAAAGTATAGAACTCAAAATACGTCTACCGACATGTGCTGAGTCTCGAATGTACCTTAATCTAAAAATGGTGGAACCAAAGGAAACTAGCGTCTGCAATTCATAGCTGTTGTCTTTACAACGTCACCAGTATGACCATTCATAGCAAAACAGAATGTTTAAAATTAAGCAACATATTTTTAAAGATAAGATGTATGAAACAGGCGAAATACCCTCAGACTTCAAGAAGAATATAATAATTCCAATCCCAAAGAAAGCAGGTGTTAACAGATGTGAAAATTACCGAACAATCAGTTTAATAAGCCACAGCTGCAAAATACTAACACGAATTCTTTACAGACGAATGGAAAAACTAGTAGAAGCCGACCTAGGGGAAGATCAGTTTGGATTCCGTAGAAATACTGGAACACGTGAGGCAATACTGACCTTACGACTTATCTTAGAAGAGAGATTAAGGAAATTCAAACCTACATTTCTAGCATTTGTAGACTTAGAGAAAGCTTTTGACAATGTTGACTGGAATACTCTCTTTCAAATTCTAAAGGTGGCAGGGGTAAAATACAGGGAGCGAAAGGCTATTTACAATTTGTACAGAAACCAGATTGCAGTTATAAGAGTCGAGGGACATGAAAGGGAAGCAGTGGTTGGGAAGGGAGTAAGACAGGGTTGTAGCCTCTCCCCGATGTTATTCAATCTGCATATTAAGCAAGCAGTAAAGGAAACAAAAGAAAAATTCGGAGTAGGTATTAAAATCCATGGAGAAGAAATAAAAACTTTGAGGTTCGCCGATGACATTGTAATTCTGTCAGAGACAGCAAAGGACTTTGAAGAGCAGTCGAACGGAATGGATGGTGTCTTGAAGGGAGGATATAAGATGAACATCAACAAAAACAAAAAGAGAATAATGGAATGTAGTCGAATTAAGTCGGGTGATGTTGAGAGTATTAGATTAGAAATGAGACACTTAAAGTAGTAAAGGAGTTTTGCTATTTGGGGAGCAAAATAACTGATGATGGTCGAAGTAGAGAGGATATAAAATGTAGACTGGCAATGGCAAGGAATGCGTTTCTGAAGAAGAGAAATTTGTTAACATCGAGTATAGATTTAAGTGTCAGGAAGTCATTTCTGAAAGTATTTGTATGGATTGTAGCCATGTATGGAAGTGAAACATGGACGGTAAATAGTTTGGACAAGAAGAGAATAGAAGCTTTCGAAATGTGGTGCTACAGAAGAATGCTGAAGATTAGATGGGTAGATCACATAACTAAAGAGGAAGTATTGAATAGGATTGGGGAGAAGAGAAGTTTGTGGCACAACTTGACCAAAAGAAGGGATCGATTCGTAGGACACGTTCTGAGGCATCAAGGGATCACCAATTTAGTATTGGAGGGCAGCGTGGAAGGTAAAAATCGTAGGGGGAGACCAAGAGATGAATACACTAAGCAGATTCAGAAGGATGTAGGTTGCAGTAGGTACTGGGAGATGAAGAAGCTTGCACAGGATAGAGTAGCATGGAGACCTGCATCAAACCAGTCTCAGGACTGAAGACCACAACAACAACATTTTTAAAGGACGAATGTAACACATGCACTACTCACGTAAAGTAGCCATTTCAGCTATACTGGCATTTGTCAACATAACCACAGTTTATCGAAAATGACCGTATTTCAATACATGCGATTATAAAAAAACCAGTGGAAAAATGCTCCTATCGCTGAACAAAAGATGCGAATTTGTTCCTGTTTATTTAAAAGACTCTGACTGAAAAGTGGGGTATCAACTATCTCATTCTACCTTGCTCAGAACCTTTAAAAAGTTCCAAAAAATATTGGCATGCGAATATATTCGCGTTTTTTTAACATGCAACTCACCTCAAACTCCCACATGCTCTCCAACTGCAACTCACTCACACCCACTAGTCCGCCGCTGTAAGTTGCTCATACCGACCCACTCCCAGTTGCCCTTTCTCACTCACTCATTCAGCCCACCTCATTGTGTCTCTCTGCCGTTGTCTCCTGTGTCACACCCAGAGTCCCCTTCGCTCTGTCACTGTCACTGTCTCCCTCGAACTCTCTCGTACTGCTAACATCCCATTCCTTCCTTCCTACAGCTGTTGTCTCTTCTCACTGTCACTATCTCTCTCTTCCTCGTTGTTGTTGTCATATACTTTGTCTCTCACTATCATTTTCTCTCACCCACTTCCACCTCCTCTTTCTTTTTATACCCCCCCCCCCCCATAGCATTGTCTCCCTCACTCTTTTTTTAGCACTTTTCTGTCGCCGTCAACTATATTCCACTGCCATTGTGTCACTCTCTTTCTCTCACACTACCACTATCTCCTTCACTCTTTCTACAACATGATCACTGTTTACTATCTTCCAGTATTTATTACCTTTCTGTCTCTTTGCCACTGTCTTCTCCACTCGGCATAAGAAAACGCGAACATTTTCGCATGCCGAAATTTTAGGGAAATTTTTTAAAGGTGCTGAGGAAAGTAGAATGAGGCAGCTGGTACCTCATTTTTCAGTCAGAGTCTTTTAAACAAACAGGAACGTATTCACATTTTTGCTCTCAGACAGGAGTATTTTTCCGCTCGTTCCCTTCTCCTCCCAGCTGCCGCAGGGTATGTAACTCCTATGGAAAGAAATGTAGTTATCAGTAAAATTTAGATAAGTTACTTACGTGAAACTGAAATAATGTAAAACTAATTTTACTCCTCAGATTGGGTTTTACGTGCAAAAAAATTGCATCTGGTTCAGTCCTACACTATGGGGTTCCCTGCTGATAATGGAGACACTTTGCAACATACACTCCTGGAAATGGAAAAAAGAACACATTGACACCGGTGTGTCAGACCCACCATACTTGCTCCGGACACTGCGAGAGGGCTGTACAAGCAATGATCACACGCACGGCACAGCGGACACACCAGGAACCGCGGTGTTGGCCGTCGAATGGCGCTAGCTGCGCAGCATTTGTGCACCGCCGCCGTCAGTGTCAGCCAGTTTGCCGTGGCATACGGAGCTCCATCGCAGTCTTTAACACTGGTAGCATGCCGCGACAGCGTGGACGTGAACCGTATGTGCAGTTGACGGACTTTGAGCGAGGGCGTATAGTGGGCATGCGGGAGGCCGGGTGGACGTACCGCCGAATTGCTCAACACGTGGGGCGTGAGGTCTCCACAGTACATCGATGTTGTCGCCAGTGGTCGGCGGAAGGTGCACGTGCCCGTCGACCTGGGACCGGACCGCAGCGACGCACGGATGCACGCCAAGACCGTAGGATCCTACGCAGTGCCGTAGGGGACCGCACCGCCACTTCCCAGCAAATTAGGGACACTGTTGCTCCTGGGGTATCGGCGAGGACCATTCGCAACCGTCTCCATGAAGCTGGGCTACGGTCCCGCACACCGTTAGGCCGTCTTCCGCTCACGCCCCAACATCGTGCAGCCCGCCTCCAGTGGTGTCGCGACAGGCGTGAATGGAGGGACGAATGGAGACGTGTCGTCTTCAGCGATGAGAGTCGCTTCTGCCTTGGTGCCAATGATGGTCGTATGCGTGTTTGGCGCCGTGCAGGTGAGCGCCACAATCAGGACTGCATACGACCGAGGCACACAGGGCCAACACCCGGCATCATGGTGTGGGGAGCGATCTCCTACACTGGCCGTACACCACTGGTGATCGTCGAGGGGACACTGAATAGTGCACGGTACATCCAAACCGTCATCGAACCCATCGTTCTACCATTCCTAGACCGGCAAGGGAACTTGCTGTTCCAACAGGACAATGCCACCCAACGTGCTCTAGAAGGTGTAAGTCAACTACCCTGGCCAGCAAGATCTCCGGATCTGTCCCCCATTGAGCATGTTTGGGACTGGATGAAGCGTCGTCTCACGCGGTCTGCACGTCCAGCACGAACGCTGGTCCAACTGAGGCGCCAGGTGGAAATGGCATGGCAAGCCGTTCCACAGGACTACATCCAGCATCTCTACGATCGTCTCCATGGGAGAATAGCAGCCTGCATTGCTGCGAAAGGTGGATATACACTGTACTAGTGCCGACATTGTGCATGCTCTGTTGCCTGTGTCTATGTGCCTGTGGTTCTGTCAGTGTGATCATGTGATGTATCTGACCCCAGGAATGTGTCAATAAAGTTTCCCGTTCCTGGGACAATGAATTCACGGTGTTCTTATTTCAATTTCCAGGAGTGTATTTCTCCGTTCTACGTCACTTTATAAACTACGTTTTCGCGTCACACCGGATTTTACGTGTGTATTTTACGTGTAAGTAGGGTAACTTTGACCCTCTGTATCCCAGAAACGGATGAAAACTAACTCCGTCCGAACAGACCTCGGAAGGCCCTATAGTACCGACCGGCCGCCGCGTCATCCTCAACCTATAGACGTCACTGGATGCAGATACGGAAGGGCATGTGGTCAGCACACTGCTCAATCAGTTTTCGTGACTGTAGCGCCTACTTCTCAATTCAAGTAGCTTCTCTATTGGCCTCACAAGGCTGAGTGCACCTCGCTTGCCAAAAGTGCTCGGTAGACTCGGACCAGAATGCATCGAAGTGCCAGCCAAGTCCGACAGTGCTTAACTTCGGTAGTCTTACGAGAATCAGTCATAAACTGCGGCAAGGCTGTTGGTTGATATGAAGCAAATTTTCAGTGTTGTTCGAGAACGAGATCTTGCGAATATATCCTAAAAATTTCAGCCGTTTGCTGTGTATTGCCGTCTTTTTTGCACTCTTCCGAGGAACAGCCCATGAAATAATGCTGACACCATAAGTCCAATCAAGCCTACCGTAGACCACATCAAATGGAAAAAGAACCAACCGATTTGCTTCTTTCGCCTGAGCAGGAGGAAGCGTGTAATATTGATACTTTAACCCGGTACTGTATGTTAGTGATACTAAGATCCTTCTGTTGGGTATACAAATGGTCCCTAGCCCAAGGTCTATACAAAACACCTGACCCTTCCTCTCTATAACCAAAAGCATCCAAGGTACGAGCACCGGAAAATCGCGCTTTTATACGCGTCGTTTTGGAACATATTAGGTACGCATGCTGTCACATGCATAGCAATTTTCAACTATGTTTGATAAAATACGTGCTATAACTGACGGCGAGCGTTACAAGTTAAAGTAATTTCCTGTAGAGTACGACTATAAAGACAATACCATAGTGCAGAAGTCTTACGGGAAGAGATGGCGATGAGCGCTTCGATTAATCTCAAATTAGTAACGCAAAGCTTGTTGGTGCTTTCTAAAACTGTTCTCACACGTTTTCGGCAAATATTAATATTGTAATCATAATTCTAATACAAAGTCTAGGCTGCACTAGGTTTTCGCAAACGGCTCACTGTAGAACCTTTCTCTAAGCGTCTCGGAAATACGGGCTCTAAACTGTATACGAAGCGAGTTCAGCTATTTGAGACTTAAACGGCGCTGTGGACAAGCTACACACCGGGCTGAATTTGTCATGACTCGTCGCAACGTCATTCAGGTCACCTTGCTTCCCCAAATGTTTCCCTTTATCGATTTGTAAGCGCCGAAACAAAGGGACGTCTTAAGTGCTTTAGTCATTACCGCAACTCCATCAATGCCCACCGACACGACGCGCACCTTCCTGGTCGTTACTTTGCTCATTTCAGAGCAAACATTTATTTAATTGACTCCTCTTATAACGTTCCTACGGTACTGTGGCGTGGAGATTTCAGTATGTATCACGAACCGCAAACAAACAAATAATAATAATAGTAACCATCTGAAACAACACATATAGGTGGGCAAACTAAAATCAAAAAAATAGAGAAACAAGAAAGGAAAATTCTCAGGAAAATTTTTGGCCCGATACAAGAGCTAGGAATTTGGAAGAAGACACCAACATCAGAATTATATAAATACACAGACAAGATTACGGATACAATAAGGAAAACAAGAATACAGTTCTACGGACACATCCACAGGATGAATGAAAACAGAATTTCAAAGCGAATTCTTAAAGTCATCAACTCAGGCAGGGGAAAAACAAAATGGATAAAAGAAGTTGAAGAGGACCTCACACAAGCAAACATAACAGTAAACGATGCAGAAAATAGAACTGATTCAGGAACGTCATCAAAAAACAAAATTTGATACCAGAACACAGAAGAGACCAGGATGCAAATGGACAACGGAGCGAAAGAAACAACACCGTGAACACATAAAGAAAATTTGGGCTCAGAAAAAACATAAACAATCATCATAAAGGGATTCAAGTTCAAACGCTCTCTTTAAATGGGAATGATTAAAAATAATAATAATAATAATAATTGTAACCACGTAACTTTGTTAAAGCTACACGATAAGTAAACAAACAAAGGAACCTGCCGATATTCATCATCAAATTTGTGCGATTTAGGCTGAGAATGTTATCAGTGATAGTGTTGTGACGCAATCAAGCTGCACTTTCCAGAAAAAAACAAATCTTGTACCCGATCTGGAAAAGCAGACCACGGCGGCCTACAGCCACTGATGAACCTGTACAAAACGTGCACGAGGCGCTTAGAGACAATCAGTGAATCATAATTACGTAAATATCGGATCGGGTATCTCAAATGTCGCAAAGAGTTTTGTACGACGTCATGGTAACTGACGGATTAGAATATCGCTGTTTATGTCCTCGTTGGGTGCCGAAATTTTTGCCTAACGACCGGAAGACCAACAGAACAGAATCGATCCATGTGTTTTGTATAGACCTTGGGCTAGGGACCATTTGTATACCCAACAGAAGGATCGTCTTAGTATCACTAACATACAGTATCTGGTCAAAAAGTATGAATATTACACGCTTTGGCAAATAAAGCAAATCATTTGGTTCTTTTTACATTCGATGTGGTCTACGGTAGGCTTGATGGGACTTATGGAGTCACCATTATTTCATGGGCGGTTCTTCGGAAATCCGCAAGAAAGGTTTTCCGCCGTCGTCAGCGGAGCAAAACGCAGACGAGGGTTCCTAGATGCAGATGAAACTAATCTTTTTCTTGTCTGATTCAAATGGCTCTGAACACTATGGAACTTAACTTCTGAGGTCATCAGTCCCCTAGAACTTAGAACTACTTAAACCAAACAAACCTATGGACATCACAAACATCCATGCCCGAGGCAGGATTCGAACCTGCGACCGTAGCGGTCACGCGGTTCCAGACTGTATAATCGTTTTCTTGATTACATTGTTTTCGGTCATGTAACATGGTTTACTTCAAATCGATCGACATACCGTATAGAGTTACGGGATAGTTATGTTTGTCCATTCTCTGGATTTCTTTTTGTCACCAATCTTTCGAGTAGTTTCTGGTTTTCATCCACCCAACAACCTGTACAGTATGTTTCACATATTCCAGTCTCTGTCTGCCCTTACTATTTTCTCCCTCTTCTACTCCTCCCAGCGGTAAGCCAACTATTTCTGGACGCCGTAGCAGATATCCAAGTAACATGTGCTGTCTTCACAGACTTCTCACCTCAGCTATTATTTTATCCATGTCTTTATTTCATTCTTTATCTGTCCACTTAATTGTTATCATTGTTCGAAAGCATCACTTTTCAGGTACTTCCAGTTTTCTCCTCTCGTGATTTATAATGGCTCATATCTTACTTTCCCTCTCCAAACACCCCCGATTTTGTTCCAAGCATTACCATCTTGCAAGGTTTCTATACGTCTTTGCTATAGAAGAGCCTGTTTTTAATTATCTAAACAGAGGAACCGACTGGCAGGGCGGTGACGAGAAGAACCCTGATAGCATCTGCTATTTTTAGTGTCTCATTTTCTAATTTAATTCCCTGAGCATTGCCTGATTTCAGTCTACCACATTCCATTACCATCGTTTCACTATTGTCGACGCTAATTGTTCTCCCAGCTCTTTTACCCTCTATGACAGAATTACACTGTCATCGGCAAACTTTCAGTTTTTTTTTAATTTATTCTCACTGAGCGTTAATCCCCATTCCATATTTCTCCTTGGTTTTCTTTACTGCTTGTTTAGCGCAAAAACTAAATAGCTTCTCGACTTCTGCATCTTTTTCATGCTCTTGGACTCTTATAACGGTTGTCTGGTGTCTCTGCAAGTTGTAGATACACATTCCTTACTGTATTTTATTTATGTTACCCTCAAAATCCCCCTCATGAACCATGGACCGTGCCATTGGTGGTGAGGCTTGCGTGCCTCAGCGACACAGATAGCCGTACCGTAGGTGCAACCACAACGGAGCGGTATCTGTTGAGAGGCCAGATAGACGTATGGTTCCTGAAGAGGGGCAGCAGCCTTTTCAGTATTTGCAGGGGCAACAGTCTGGATGATTGACTGATCTGACCTTGTAACACTAACCAAAACGGCCTTGCTGTGCTCGTACTGCGAATGTCTGAAAGCAAAGGGAAACTACAGCCGTAATTATTCCCGAGTGCATGCAGCTTTACTGTATGGTTAAATGATGATGGCGTCCTTTTGGGTAAAATATTCCGGAGGTAAAATAGTCCCCATTCGGATCTCCGGGCGGGGACTACTCAAGAGGATGTCGTTATCAGGAGAAAGATAACTGGCGTTCTATGGATCGGAGCGTGGAATATCAGATCCCTTAATCGGGCAGGTAGGTTAGAAAATTTAAAAAGGGAAATGGATACGTTAAAGTTGGATATAGTCGGAATTAGAAGTTCTGTGGCAGGAGGACTTTTGGTCAGGTGCATAGAGGGTTATAAATACAAAATAAAATAGGGGTAATGCAGGAGTAGGTTTAATAACGAATAAAAAAAATAGGACTGCGGGTAAGCTACTACAAACAGCATAGTGAACGCATTATTGTGGCCAAGATAGACACGAAGCCCACGCCTACTACAGTAGTACGAGTTTATATGCCAACTAGCCCTGCAGATGACGAAGAAATTGATGAAATGTATGATGAGATAAAAGAAATTATTCAGATAGTAAAGGGAGACGAAAATTTAATAGTCATGGGTGACTGTAATTCGATAGTAGGAAAAGGAAGAGAGGAAACGTAGTAGGTGTATGTGGATTGGCGGTAAGAAATGAAAAAGTAAGCCGCCTGGTAGAATTTTGCTCAGAGCATAACTGAATCATAGCTAACACTTGGTTCAAGAATCATGAAAGAAGGCTGTATACATGGAAGAAGCCTGGAGATACTAGAAGGTATCAGATAGATTATATAATGGTAAGACAGAGATTCAGGAACCAGGTTTTGAATTGTAAGACATTTCCAGGGGCAGATGTGGACTCTGGTCACAATCTATTGGTTATAAACTGTAGATTAAAACTGAAGAAACTGCAAAAAGGTAGGGATTTAAGGAGATGAGACCTGGATAAACTGACTAAACCAGAGGTTGTACAGAGTTTCAGGGAGAGCATAAGGGAACAATTGACAGGAATGGGGGAAAGAAATAGAGTAGAAGAAGAATGGGTAGCTTTGAGGGATGAAGTAGTGAAGGCAGCAGAGGATCAAGTAGGTAAAAAGACAAGGGCTAGTAGAAATCCTTGGGTAACAGAAGAAATATTGAATTTTATTGATGAAAGGAGAAAATATAAAAATGCAGTAAATGAAGCAGGCAAAAAGGAATACAAACGTCTCAAAAATGAGATTGACAGGAAGTGCAAAATGGCTAAGCAGGGATGGCTAGAGGACAAATGTAAGGATGTAGAGGCTTATCTCACTAGGGGTAAGATAGATACTGCCTACAAGAAAATTAAAGAGACCTTAGCAGAGAAGAGAACCACTTGTATGAATATCAAGAGCTCAGATGGAAATCCAGTTCTAAGCAAAGAAGGGAAAGCAGAAAGGTGGAAGGAATATATAGTGTGTCTATACAAGGGCGATGTACTTGAGGACAATATTATGGAAATGGAAGAGGATGTAGGTGAAGATGAAATGGGAGATATGATGCTGCGTGAGGAATTTGACAGAGCACTGAAAGAGCTCAGATGAAACAAGGCCCCAGGATTAGACAACATTCCATTAGAATTACTGACAGCCTTGGGAGAGCCAGTCCTGACAAAACACTACCATCTGGTGAGCACGATGTATGAGACAGTCGAAATACCCTCAGACTTCAAGAAGAATATAGTAATTCCAATCCCAAATATAGCAGGTGTCGATGAGAGATGTGAAAATTACCGAACTATCAGTTTAATATGCTACGACTGCGAAATACTAACGCGACTTCTGTACAGAAGAATGGAAAACCAGGTAGAAGCCGACCTCGGGGAAGATCAGTTTGGATTCCGTAGAAATACTGGAACACGTGATGCAATACTGACCTTACGACTTATCTTAGAATTAAGATTAAGGAAAGTCAAACCTACGTTTCTAGCATTTGTAGACTTAGAGAAAGCGTTTGACAATGTTGACTGGAATACTCTCTTTAAAATTTTCAAGGTGGCTGGGGTAAAATACAGGGAGCGAAAGGCTATTTACAATTTGTACAGAAACCAGATGGCAGTTATAAGAGCCGAGGGACATGAAAGGGAAGCAGTGGTTGGGAACGGGGCGAGACAGGGTTGAAGCCTCTTCCCGATGTTATTCGATCTGTATATTGAGCAAGCAGTAAAGGAAACAAAAGAAAAATCCGGAGTAGGCATTAAAATCCATGGAGTAGTAATGAAAACTTTGAGGTTCGCCGATGACATTGTAATTCTGTCAGAGACAGCAAAGCACTTGGAAGAGCAGTTGAACGGAATGGACAGTGTCTTGAAACGAGGATATAAGATGAATATATAAAAAAGCAAAAAGAGGATAATGGAATGTAGTCGAATTAAGTCGGGTGATGCTAATGGAATTAGATTAGGAAATGAGACACTTAAAGTAGCAAAGGAGTTTTGCTCTTTGGGGAGCAATATAACTGATGATGGTCGAAGTAGAGAGGATATAAAATGTAGACTGGCAATGGCAAGGATAACGTTTCTGAAGAAGAGAAATTTGTTAACATCGAGTATAGATTTAAGTGTCAGGAAGTCGTTTCTGAAAGTATTTGTATGGAGTGGAAGTGAAACATGGACGATAAATAGTTTGGAAAAGAAGAGGATAGAAGCTTTCGAAATGTGGTGTTACAGAAGAATGCTGAAGATTAGATGGGTAGATCACATAACTAATGAGGAGGTATTGAATAGAATTGGGGAGAAGAGGAGTTTGTGGCACAACTTGACTAGAAGAAGGGATCGGTTGGTAGGACATGTTCTGAGGCATCAAGGGATCACCAATTTAGTATTGGAGGGCAGCGTGGAGGGTAAAAATCGTAGAGGGAGACCAAGAGATGAAAACACTAAGCAGATTCAGAAGGATGTGGGTTGCGGTAGGTACTGGGAGATGAAGAAGCTTACACAGGATAGAGTAGCATGGAGAGTTGCATCAAACCAGTCTCTGGACTGAATACCACAACAACAACAACCTTCAAAATTTCAAAGAGTGTAGTCAATGAACATTGTGAAAAGCTTTATCTAAATCTGGAAATGCTTTACTAAATCTACAACAGGGTCGGCTAGGGCGTGGCACACAGCACGCCAGCGGGGCGTGCGGGTTGGGTGGCGGGCCAAGACCGTATTCGGAAAATAGCGACATTTCATTTACTATATCAGTGCTGCATTTTTGTACGACACAAATCTCTTCATTTCGCCAAAATAATGGTGTTCGCTATTTGTTCATGGTATGAAGGACGTTCATATGTGCAGTGCCTGGTTGCACAAAAAGAGGCAGTCTAGCGGTCTGTCGTCACAAACCTTTAAAAATGAATGGTAATGACAAAATAGATGCGAGAAGTCTCAATATACATTATTCACTCGCCTAAGCGACGGGTACTGCAAATGAGATGTGAAACGACGTTGAAATACCTTGCAGAAAGAATTTAAAGATTTAGTTGAGAATGAAAGAGCAAAAATTTAAAACGATCGACAGACTGAATTCATTGCTCTGTACATTAACAATGTGCGCTAAATTTGCAAGCATGGGGCAAGTGAAGAAAGTGGTTGTACGAATAGTAAAATTTATGAAATTGCTCGCATTATTTCCACTGTCAGTTGCAACAGTTTTCGATGCAACTGAACGAAGCGTAGGGAGTCTTTATATATACTGAGAAGTACGTCGGTTAAGTCAAAGTGCTTATGTGGAACGATTTTCGATTTAAAATTCACCATTGTTGAATTTCTGAAGGAAAAAGGGGTGCAGGAACGAAAATTAGAACACCCGCAATGGACTGCAGACCTCGCACTTTAAGCGGTCTTGACTACACACTGCGCACAGTAATACGTTACAAGATGACAAACAACTTGTTTCTGATTTCATGGGGATGTACGTTAAAAAGAAACTCGTGTTGTAGAAGGGGCACATTCTGACAAATACAACCCAGTTCCCTAACTCACTGGGGTCAAAGAAAACGTGAGGTTTGTAGAATTCATTGTGGCCTTCGAAGACTTCAGGGATATTTTCCTAAAAGTTTTGAGAACAGTGCCAGTCTTCCATCGGTTTTCGAGCTTTTTCCGAGACCGTGTGACGTTTCAGCTGAAAGCGCCGCTATGCAACTGTAACTGATTGGTCTGCAAGGTCCTCTTTTGAAGAAAAATCCTTTTAAGGTTAAAACTTCCCAGGACGTCTACATTGCTTTCATCAGGTAGATGTTACAAGAGCGCTACAATATTTTTAGCAACATATGCTTATGAAGGACATTTTTTCAATTATGAAACTGATTACGAAGTAACCTGCGTGCGAAAATCTATGAAACTGTCTGCATCTGTCCATATGCCAACATATGTATTATTTAAAGATTGTATTGTATTTTCAGCGCGTCAAAAATAATTAAATAATAATGAAAATCTATTTTGATTTTGATATATGTTGTTGAGAAATGTGGAATACAAAACCAAATCGCATGCAGTGCGACTTCACTGTGATTTAAATGGGAAGTGTTCCTCTCCCAAATCGCCTTCTACCAGTCGCCCCATATTTCTATAACGAATTTCCTCTTAATGTTTTGCAGGCATGAAAGTGATGTTTCGGTAACGTGCACCTCTGCGAGTACTTGTACTCTACAGTTTTGGCTTTCACAGGGAACATTGCTTATCGAAGGCACCTTGAAAGTTGGGAGGGATGGTTTGTGCGCCTCAGTGAAGCTGATGGCCTGACCTGCCAGGGTAGCTGAGAGCTCTAACGCGCTGCTTCCTCGACACGGGTAGGCGCGCCGGCCCCGGATCGAATCCGCCCGGCAGATTAATGTCGAGGGCCCATGCCGGCCAGCCTAGATGTGGTTTTTAGGCGGTTTTCCACTTCCCACTGGGTGAATACAGGAGTGGTCCCCACGTACCGCCTCAGTTACACTCCTCACAGACATCGGAACACATTCGCACTATTCCATGGATTACACTGGGCGCAGACAGTGGGGGGGGGGGAGGGGGGGGGGGGTACGGGGTGGCGACAGGAAGGGCACCTGGCCACCCCAAAAATTAATGTGCCACATCCAATTAACCATCAGATCCCACAAGTCGGGATAAATGCTTGGAAACAGAGAGAGTGAAGCTGATGGCTGTGCTGGCTTTAGCGTAGCTGCTGGTACGGCTACCCAAGCTGGAGAGGCCTCAACAGAGGGACTTGATGAATTGTCTTCCTCACTTTTCTCTCCAGGGCGTTCCAGCGGCAATGGATCTTGGAGAGTCCTCGTCGCCACTACAGAATTCTTGTTGGCACTGTAGAATCCTCGTAGCCACTGTACTACCATTGTACCATAAGGAAGCAGGGGTGAGGATGTTGTTATGGGTGGTCTGTGTCCTCTGTCTACAACATGAATGCATACATGAATTAATACCTTTCTTTACGTACATGAAGCTGCTACTTAACTTGAATAGAATCTGTGTTTGTGGTACAAGCTCATCAGTAGTACTCCTCTTGCAGAGAATATCGGTAATCTGGTCACTATGTCCTGTTGTGACACACTCTGCAATGCAATTGACAGACGCCAAACTGGAATGTGAGTTAGTGAGTTCTTCCGGTCAGCAGTGGCAGCCTAAATACATGATGTCGAGAGGGCGTTGGCGGGGTGTTGCTTGTCATTGTGACTCTGGCCTCTCTCGTGATAGCACACTTAGTCCAGTGCCTACTTATCGATCTTCCCACTTCATCTTTGCTGATCTGTGTACTGGCTACAGCTTACGCCATCATATTTATCGTAACTCGTGACGAACTATTCCCACTTCGTGAGTGGACTGACAAAATCAAGGTTAAGGTTGTGCTTAATCCTCGCCCTAGTGCTGTACAATGATGTTCTAACAAAGTATTTGTTTCAGTACAAACTGTTGGCTGTCATGTGAATTTTCAGTTCGATACAGATGCCTCAGTAACTTTTCTTAATCGTGCCATGTACGAACACTTAGGCTTACCATGCCATTCTAAATCTAGCAAGCATTTCAGTGCTTACAACTGACAGGAAATTCCAGTACATGGACAGTGTAGTTTGTCTGCCACTTACAAATGTGACACTAGGACAGTGAATTTTACTGTGTTGAAATCAAGAGACAGTGAGTTCCTTCGGTGAGTGTCGGCGGCCTAAATACATGCTGTCAAGAGGGCGTTGGCGGCCTGTTGCTTGTCGGTGTGTCTCTGGCCTCTCTCGTGATAGGCGCGCTTGTCCAGGGCCTACTTATCGATCTTCCCGCTTCATCTTTACCGATGGGTGTGCTGGCGACAGCTTACGCCAGCACAGACCTATCGAACCCGGGATTGCGCAGCTGGCGTCTGGTCAGCGCCACTCGGCTTCTTTTGTCATAGGCTCCAACTATAAACATCTCTCTTTCTGGGAACGTTCACGTCCCAAATTTCTCTTTTCGTTGTTCGAACAGAGCTGTTGTGCGCTTTGCAGGCGGCGGGCCTGGGCCACGAGAGCATCGTGGACGACGTGCTGGAGAGGCTGCCCACGGCGGTCAGCAGCGCCGACCACGAGGGCCGGCAGCCGCTGCACTATGCGGCCGCGCTGCGCGACGGCGGCGCCATGTACGGTCGACTCGTCGCAGCCGGCGCCGACGAGCAGGCGCTCGACAACGTGAGTACCGGCAGCGGGCGCGCGCGCGGCGGGAGTGCGGCAGCGAGCGGGATGTGCACAGTCACGAGCCTTGCAGCGTTCACGAGTTCGTTTGTTTTGCGTGTTGGTATTCCGATTGCTATCAGTCTCATCTTCAACTTTTGTAGTCCTGTCTTCCTCAGTTACGTGTAATATTACGGTATATTGATAAAAAAAAAGAATTATATACATAAAACACCAAAACAAACACACACACACACACACACATACACACACACACATACACAAACGCACACACAAATGCATACACGAACAGATCACAGATATTTCAATGATTACACTCGAAAGTTTGGCAATAACATTCAATCTTCGGCAAAAACATTTGACAGTCGGCAACAGAAAACAAAACATTGCATTGAAATAAGCGTTCAGTTCGTAGTGCTGTGGAATGGAGGGAAAAAACGCAAATTGGCATTCATAAGAAGAAGAAGAACACCAAAAATGCAACAGGAGCGTAATATGTAAGAAATTGTCGGCGCAACCTGTAAGTACAGTTCAAAACATTACTACTTAATAGGAAATACCAACCACCAGAACTGTTTATTACCTATAGGTACAGCGACAAAAATGTAAATTAAATAGCAAATATATGTACATATTCCAGGCCACTGATGATGCCTTGCAGAAAATAAAGGCGAAACGCGTATGGCACTAAAATTGTGTTTTATTCAGTTGCTGTCAGACGGTCCATAAGTAAAAATTATCACTATACCGTGCTATCAGTGTATTTATCGATCGTCATTTTTTATCAATAGTTCACCGCTGCTGTTTACACTTGGTTACTTTGCCGTCTGGAGACAGTGAGTGGAGCTGTGGAGGCCAGAAAATGGAGTGCCAAGCAGAGAAATCGGCACATCTCCGACATATTCTTTTGTTTGAGTTCAGTAGTGGGGTAACAGCAGCGGAGACAGCAAGGAATATTTTCGCTGTGTGTGGGGATAATTCCACTGGACAGAGCATAGCAAGAAAATTGTTTCCTCGTTTTAAGGAGGATAGTTTTGACATTAGAGACTCCACATTCAGGAAGACCTTCAGCGTTTGAAGAAGATCGTTTAAACACATTAATTCAAAATGATCCACGTCACTCTACTCGAAAACTGGCAAATGTGATGGACTGTGATTATTTCAACATCGTACGACATTTGCACGCAATTGGGAAAGTTCAAAAATCGGATGTATTGGTACCGCATGCTCTAAGCCAAAATCACAAAAATCTGCGGTTGGGCATATGTGCATCTATTCTTGCTCGTCATCAATTGGCTCGTGAACAACACTGATCATTCCTATCTTCTATCGTTCCTGGCGATGAGAAATGTTGCCCTTATGCTGACATACGGAAAAGAACGGAATGGCTGAGCCCAAACAAAACATCAACTGCCCGTACAAAGACCTGCACGCATCCACAAACGATAATGGTATACTTCTGTCGGAAGAGGGGTAACCATCATTGCTGACATGTATTGTCAACTACTGAGACGCAGTCCAAGACCAACAACCAGAAAGACTCCGTGAAGTGATGCTACTCTACTATAACGCCCTCCTGCTAGACTGTCAAAAGACACTATACAGGAGTTGGTATGGGAAATCATTCCATACCCTCCTATTCTACTAATCTTGCGCCCTCAGATTTTCACCTTTCCCGCTCTCTTTCGAACATCCTTCAAGGAACTTCCTTTCCCGATGAAAACGCTCTCCGAACATGGCACAATGAGTTCTTCGCCTGAAAACCACGTGATTTCTATAGTCGCCCAGCGGTGGCGGACTTGCAAATAGTGAAGGACAGTATACTGTTAATGACTAAAGTCTCTGTTATTTGTATCTTTCGTGTTTATTAAACTTATGGGAAAACGCTGCGAACTTATGCACCGAGCTAATAGTAAGCGTCATGCTAACAACATTTTCCTGCATGCAAATAGCCTGCTAGTTGCCAGACTGTTCATGAACTAGGCAATCGTTGGCACAACTTTTAATCAACTGCCTTCTTATCAACGCGGAATATTTGAGAAAGTGGTATCCTATAAGTAACTTTTTCTTGATGCACGTCTATTAAAAATGAAATGTGAAAAATTAGGAAAATTCGAAAACACATAATTGTATATGCAATTATAGGTTGATATTACACGCGATTTACTTGAATTTCTTAAATAAAACAGCAACCAATCACTTTTTGTATATTTTTATTGACGCCAAAATACGTTCCATGCTATCATCCGTCTTCTTTAGGCATAACACACCGTCCAGTCAGATTAATGTGACCATCTGTCCCAAAGCCTGAAAAGCCACCTTTTGCAGCGCGAGACGTGTAGGACGATATTCACTGAGGTTCTGGAAGGTACCGACAGGGATCTAGAACCATGCTGACTTTACTGCCCCGGTCAGTTACTCTAGATTTCTCGATTGAGGATCCGTGGGGCGAAAAGCCCGGTATGGATGGCCCCACAGATTCTCAATTGGGTTTAAATGTTTGGCGTTTGGTGGCCAGGGGGGTACGGTAAACTCCTTCTGGAGCTCTTCGAACCACACACCTACACTGCAAGCTGTGTGACGTGTTGCATTGTCCTGTTGGTAGATGCCATCATGCCAAGGAAAAACAACTTGCATGTAAAGATGGACATGGTTCCCAAGTATATATGCATATTTGTGTTGATCCAGAATGACAAGACCACACAGGGAATGCCACGAAAAAGTTCCCATAACGCCCCCCCCCCCCCCCCCCCCCGCCTCGGTTGGTGTTTGCTTTCAGACGTTTCACCCATATTCACCAACAGCGATCTGTCCGATGGAGCATAAAACGTGATTCATCTAAAAAGGTCACCTGTCACCACTCAGCGAACGTATAGTGCGGTATTGGTGTATAAATTCCAGCCTTAATCGCCAATGAACAGCAGTCAGCGTGCGTGCACGAAGCGGGCGCCTGCTGCGGAGACCCATACATAGCAATGATCGCTGTATGGTCGTCGAGGAGACACTGCTGGTAGCCTCTTGGTTCATCTGGGTCAGATGCTCAACAGTTGCACGTCTATTCGCCTGTACGCATCCCCGCCGCCGTCGTTCACCCCTGCCATCTATGGCCCAGGGTGCACCAGAGTAGCCTCGGCTCCGATTTTGTATAGCATCAATTTGCCATGCATGGAGGACTTAAACCACTAAGGCACGCGAACAGTTTATAAATTCAGCCGCTTCGGAAATGCGTCCACCCCTGGCCAGAAAGATGATCATGCGATTCATGTCCTTTCGTGCGTCAGGTAATTCGCTCTGTTCCTGCGTTGTGACAACAACTGCATTGTTTTCCGCGTCCCCCCACCGACACCTTTTATATACCATCTGCTGCTATCCTGCTAACAAGTCGTCTATGAGTGGTTACTGCATCTAAACGTCGAACATAGGCGACGGTCACATTAACGTGACTGGACTGTGTACACTTATATCTTGTTAGTATAATTTTTATCGAATCCATTTTGAACGCTGCAGTTTTTATCTATTCTGTAACTCGCAGTTCATTTTTCCTCCTGTATAGTCTAAACACAAACACTTTTAGGCTCGAAAATGTTTAAAATTTTTTTATAAAATCTTTCAATTATCTTGATCGTAATAAATACATTAATTTACAGTTAATTACTAGTTTTGGTTGCTAAACATCCATCTTCAGGCTACTTATGGTAAAAACTCTGTTTACGAACATTTTTGATTAGAATGCCTTCGTCAGTATATCGTGGCACATCGTCAATAATGGGACAGATTTCAATACGCTATTGTTTATATCAACGAAGTTATGGAGTGCAGTTCTGGAATATGGTTATTAAGAAGTGTACTAAGTACAAAGTACACATAGCCTCGCTAGGAATGGTACTTACTTTACTTCAGCAGCGGCTTCCACTCATGAGCAGTTGTCTGCTCTTAGATGTCACAACGTTTATCCTAACAGCCTTCTCAGTCATTTCGAAAGCCTCAGTTTTCCCCTTTTGTCGCTCGTTCAATGTCCAACACTCTGAACCATGTATCAGAATGCTTTCAAACACACCACACAAGCACTACTTTCTTTGTTCGTTTGAATATGTGCCGAACCCAAAAGATACCATTTAATGACCTAATAGTCACCCTTGCTTGTCTTACTTTGTGGGATATCTTCATTTCACGCTGGCCAGTCTTTTCGATTAGGCACGCAGAAGCGTTAGCACTTCCACATTTCCTACCCAGCCAAACTCAAAACCCAAACCCCGACATCGTCTACTTCAAAAAACAAAATAGACTTCATCAGTTAAAACTTACGAGTTAATAGTCGTGATCGGTGTATAAAAATTTCTCTTAACGTTTTCTTTCCGGCTGCGTAAAACATCTTCAGAGGTATAGTGGCAAACTTCAACAAGAATTCGAGGGAGCACCGAAACTAGGGCAGTGTAGAGCGCCCCACAGTCCATCACATGACGTCGACTACGAAATATTCTCTGGTAATGCAAAAAGCCTCGATTGAAAGTAACTGATCGTCATTCTTACGGTGCAGCGTTTACAGCCAAATTTTATATACTTTAACACCTTCCTCTTTTCTGTTAAAATTGTTACGGTGCTTATCCACGAAAGGCAAAAGTCCCAAGATCGAGTATCGGTCCGGGACATAGTTTTACTCTGCCAGGAAGTTTTATCCATTAACTTTCTCATTTTATATATGGCATCAACCTTGCACAGAACCATAAGTATTTCACTGTCGACAAACCTAATAAATGTAAACATTGACGTCGTATTGCCACATCCAAATTTCTGCACTGTCTATTCGAGTGTCCACGAAGAACTTCTAAACACAACTTAAATAATCGTGGTAATACAGAACATCCTTGTCTTAGCCCTTTACATGTTTTAAAACTTTTCAGTAGCTTACCCGTAACTTTTGGAACTGCACTGCTTTAGTGGTACATCCTTTTCACCTACCCTATTAATGTACCAACCACTCCAAATATTCCCAATGCTGTCCATAGCAATATCCTTCGCACAGAATCATAGGCCTTTTCTAGATCAATAAACACCAAATGGAGATCTCGATTTTTTTTCATCCCTTTTCTAACAGATCTGGCGTACACAAAAGAGCTTATCTCAGCAGTAAAACTCGACTGTTCCTAAGATACAACGACGTGCACAATCTATTCCAATCCGTTCTTTACACAACCCACTCATAGAAGCCATTACTCTTGTTCCGGTGTAATTAGTCAGATCTCTCTTGCTCTCTTTCATATATACGGCGATAATATACACTCCTGGAAATTGAAATAAGAACACCGTGAATTCATTGTCCCAGGAAGGGGAAACTTTATTGACACATTCCTGGGGTCAGATACATCACATGATCACACTGACAGAACCACAGGCACATAGACACAGGCAACAGAGCATGCACAATGTCGGCACTAGTACAGTGTATATCCACCTTTCGCAGCAATGCAGCCTGCTATTCTCCCATGGAGACGATCGTAGAGATGCTGGATGTAGTCCTGTGAAACGGCTTGCCATGCCATTTCCACCTGGCGCCTCAGTTGGACCAGCGTTCGTGCTGGACGTGCAGACCGCGTGAGACGACGCTTCATCCAGTCCCAAACATGCTCAATGGGGGACAGATCCGGAGATCTTGCTGGCCAGGGTAGTTGACTTACACCTTCTAGAGCACGTTGGGTGGCACGGGATACATGCGGACGTGCATTGTCCTGTTGGAACAGCAAGTTCCCTTGCCGGTCTAGGAATGGTAGAACGATGGGTTCGATGACGGTTTGGATGTACCGTGCACTATTCAGTAACCCCTCGACGATCACCAGTGGTGTACGGCCAGTGTAGGTGATCGCTCCCCACACCATGATGCCGGGTGTTGGCCCTGTGTGCCTCGGTCGTATGCAGTCCTGATTGTGGCGCTCACCTGCACGGCGCCAAACACGCATACGACCATCATTGGCACCAAGGCAGAAGCGACTCTCATCGCTGAAGACGACACGTCTCCATTCGTCCCTCCATTCACGCCTGTCGCGACACCACTGGAGGCGGGCTGCACGATGTTGGGGCGTGAGCGGAAGACGGCCTAACGGTGTGCGGGACCGTAGCCCAGCTTCATGGAGACAGTTGCGAATGGTCCTCGCCGATACCCCAGAAGCAACAGTGTCCCTAATTTGCTGGGAAGTGGCGGTGCGGTCCCCTACGGCACTGCGTAGGATCCTACGGTCTTGGCGTGCATCCGTGCGTCGCTGCGGTCCGGTCCCAGGTCGACGGGCACGTGCACCTTCCGCCGACCACTGGCGACAACATCGATGTACTGTGGAGACCTCACGCCCCACGTGTTGAGCAATTCGGCGGTACGTCCACCCGGCCTCCCGCATGCCCACTATACGCCCTCGCTCAAAGTCCGTCAACTGCACATACGGTTCACGTCCACGCTGTCGCGGCATGCTACCAGTGTTAAAGACTGCGATGGAGCTCCGTATGCCACGGCAAACTGGCTGACACTGACGGCGGCGGTGCACAAATGCTGCGCAGCTAGCGCCATTCGACGGCCAACACCGCGGTTCCTGGTGTGTCCGCTGTGCCGTGCGTGTGATCATTGCTTGTACAGCCCTCTCGCAGTGTCCGGAGCAAGTATGGTGGGTCTGACACACCGGTGTCAATGTGTTCTTTTTTCCATTTCCAGGAGTGTATGATATCTTCCATTCTTGGGGTACTCCATCTCCTTGAATCACTTCATTAAAAATAGTTAATAGTGCTGCTTCTACTTCAGGTCCTTTGTACTTCAATAATTCCGTTACTATGCCTCCAGAACAGACTGCCTTTCCATTTTTTTAATTTTATTTTTGGAGACCCTGATAAACTTCATTGTCAACCATCTCTTCCACAGCTGCTCTTCTCAATACTCTTCCGTATCTCCTGTAAGACGACGTTTAAATTGTGCCTTTCATTCAGAAATGGCAATCATTCTAGCCCCTCTTCTAACTTTAGCAGGGGCTCTCACTTAACATATAAATCACCAGGCTTCTGTTGACCTGTTGTACTCAACTAAATGTTCTACGTCGACATATTACGTCTCCCACGACTCTTTAGCTCCGATAACCATCCCTTTTACGCCTCTCTTAACTGTGTTTCAGTGATCCCCATCTTCCTGCCTTTTAGAGCTTAACTATTTCTCGTAAACGGTCTTCTTTTCTTCAGTCATTTCTTTTAAGGCCTGAGTTATCCACGCACCACCCATCCCTCCTCCTCGTTCTCTTCCAAAAGCTCACTCAGTAGCTCGCAGTAAACATGGTTTTAAATCACTGTGCAGTGATGTTGCAGCTACGAATTGTAGCTCGTCGATATATTTTACATATCATATGTATGTATCGCCATGTTTACTATATCTTACTCTTCGAATATTGTCGAGTTAAAATTCGTTGCGGCGATGTGTATACTTTGTACTCAGGTACACTTTTTAACAAGCACGGTTCACAATTGCACTCTGTAACTTCGTTGGTATGCTGGTCCTGGCACAGGTTCCCTACCCCTGCGTGGCGCAGTCAAGACTTTAACGATATTGTGGGTTTAGTTTTCTTTTTTATTAACCTTTGCAGTGGAGATGAGAGGGAGAAAATCTTAGTTGGAGGGGGTTACGTTATGGAAGATTGATAACTCTTGTGGAGTTAGGAGGAATGGTTTGATGAAGTAGCAAGTTATTAATCTTTCTTTAATCAATTCATTATTCTAACAAAAACATTTACTTAGTGAAGTGTCGGACCAAAACCCCTTATCAGAATGTCAGAAGCTTTCAATAACAACTAGAAAGGACGTCTATCAGAGACGAGTGCTTGAGTGTTACTCAGTCTGTTAACTACGGGCCACTTGGCCTAAATAATCAGTCATCAGCACTATGACCCATTTCACTAGTACTCACAGGCCTCTTTACCCACTATACAAGAGACAAGTATTAAGCAGTAATTTGTTCCTCTTATTCACTGAAATTCCGATGTTGTGGCTCCTCGACACACAGAAATACAGTCGCTGTTCAGCACCATTCTAATGGATGTTGTAAAACACTACTTAGTACCCATGTATTGTGTGTCCACCACGCCCGCATCTCGTGGTCGTGCGGTAGCGTTCTCGCTTCCCACGCCCGGGTTCCCGGGTTCGATTCCCGGCGGGGTCAGGGATTTTCTCTGCCTCGTGATGGCTGGGTGTTGTGTGCTGTCCTTAGGTTAGTTAGGTTTAAGTAGTTCTAAGTTCTAGGGGACTTATGACCACAGCAGTTGAGTCCCATAGTGCTCAGAGCCATTTGACCCATTTTTTTGTGTCCACCACAATCTCACCGTCTTCTCTTAGTGTTGAAGTGTTAGTGCACCATCAGATGCTGCTGCGGAGCATCTCTGCCCTCTAGACGCTCGATGCTAGAACTAAATACTACCCCTACACCCTGCTACGCCACTCTTTTGTATCAATCTTAATGGACTCTGGTTGCACATGCCCCTCTTCAGTCTCCATCTAGAACATTCCCTTCGACCCTTCCCTGGACTGTGATCGCCTTAATGTTTGATTGATTGTCTCTATAGATCGTAATCTGGATTCTTCCATTACACACGTTGGAAAGTTTAATACTATTCCGTTGACCTTGACCCTCGGCGCCTTTGGCGGGGTGTCAAGTGTAGCCTACCACTTGCTGGCGTGTTTGGCCAACCTCGAAGAAGCAAATAGTGTCCAGCTGCTTAGGGAAGCATTATCTAGCCCAGTATCCTGTTTGACTTCTCTCTTTCATGCACACAGGTAGTCTTGCATATGAAGCTCGGCTACCTCTCTCGTTATGATCTGGCATGTAATAAGATTAATTAAACTTTTCTAAGGTCATGACAGGTATAACCAGCAGTGTATTGAAACCTTTCCCATTAGTGAGCATGTGCCGAGATATACTGACAATGGCGTACTAGTCTGCAGTGTACATAGAGAAAATTTTTACCATTACTGGGCTGAAGATGGTTGTTTGGCAGCACAAACTAATAATCGATAGTAAAGTATTGTTTTTCTGCTATAAAATCAGTTGACATTTGGCAAAATTCCTTAAAAGTTTTAGAAACACATATGGTCGCTTAATGCCAGGTCTTACTACCTTCTAGATCCACTTATGCACTAATCCAGCTCTGCATTCCTAGTACATGGTATAAAGCACCTGCTATCTTTATCCATTTATACAAAGTCCCTCACTGTGAGTTGGTTCATCTCTCACTAGAGTGCGCATAACGTAACATGGCACATACTTAGCGCTGAAAGCCTGACAGGGGAGGGGGAACAGCGGCATTGGTGGGGGTTCCATTGTGTGTGGCGCCCATGAAGCGGTAGGGGAAGTGCAGTTCAACTACTGAAGACTACTAACAAGCAGAATTTTAAATCTGCAGCTAGCGACTCTACCAATATTACATTACATTACCATTTGTTCCATAGATCATGAATACAACATTTGGTAGTGATGTGGAACATATCAGTTTAACCTAAGTTTTCACTACTTTTTTTTGACATTACTACGTCATATCTAAAAATTCATCTATCTAGTAGAAGGAGTTGTAATTCAGAAATCCTTTTAATTTGTTTTTAATTGCTGGTTGGCTTTTGTCAGACATTTAATGCTATTTGGCAAATGACAAAAGATTTTTGTGGCAGCATAATCAACCCCTTTGTGTGAAGTCAGATTTAATCCGCAATAGTGAAGATCATCCTTCTTCTACGATTGTAGCTATGCACTTCGCCACTATCTTTGAATTAGAATGGGTTATTAATAACAAACTTCATAAGTGAATGTATTATATGAAGGTACTGTGAATATCATGAGTTCTTTAAGTAAATGTCTGCAAGATGATCTTGGGTGGAGTCCAGCTAATCTGATTACACGCTTTTGTGCAAGGGACACATTTTCTCTTAATGATGAATTACTTCAAAATATGAGCCACATGGAAGCACTGAATGAAAATAGGCATAGTAGGCTAATTTACTGATATGGTTATCACCAAATTTGCAATACCCCTAACAGCATAAGTATCTGAACCTAATAGTTTCAGCAGATCATCAATGTGTTTCCTCCAGTCCAATTTGTCATCAATGCACACACCCAGAAATTTTGAATTTTCTGCCTTAGTAACAGACTGCTGTTGAAAGTCTTTATTTGTCAGTGGCGTTATGCCATTTACTGTGCACAATTCTATACACTGTGATTTCTCAAAATTTAGTGAGAGTCAATTTCTGGAGAACCAATTAATAATTTTCTGAAAGACATTATTTGCCATTTTCTCAGCTAATTCTTGTTTTTTGTGTGAATGCTATACTTGTATCCTCAAAAAAAAACTAGCTTTGCATCTTCATGAATACAGAATGGCAACTCATTAACTTATATTAAGAACAATAAGGGACCCAAGACTGCACCCTGTGGGACACCATTCTTGGTATCTCCCTACTTAGAGGACTCTACTGACTTTTGCAGACTATCTACACTGTCAGTTTCAAACTCCTTCATTCTTCCAGTTGAATACGAATTAAGACATTTCTGCACTGTCCCACTCATACCACAATACTCTGGAAGAATTTCATGATTCACACAGTCAAAAACCATTGAGAGATCACAAAATATCCCAGTGGGTGATGATCGGTTATTCAGAGCATTTCATATTTGATCTGTGGAAGCATGTATAGCATTTTCTGTTGAAAAGCCTTTCTGTAAACCAAACAGACATTTTGTTAATACTTCATTTTTACAAATATGTCAAGCTACTCTTGAATACATTACTTTTTCAAGAATTTTGGATAAAGTTGACAGAAGCGTGAATGGATGGTAGTTTTAGCATCAGACCTATCCCCTTTTTTATGCAATGGTCTAACAATAGCGTATTTTAGTCTATCTTAAAAAATGCCCTGTTTCAGTGGGCTGCTACATATGTGGCTGAGAATCCTACTTACCTGTTGGGAACAAGCTTTTAGTACTCTGTTGAAAATGCCATCAATTCCATGTGAACTTTTACTTTTGAGTGAATTTACTATTTTCCTAATTTCAGTAGGAGAGGTGGGTTGAATTTCAATTTTATCAAATTGCATACATATTGCCTCTTCCACGTACATCCTTGCATTATCTAATGAACAGCTGGATCTTATTTTCTCTGCAACACTTAAAATATGATTATTAAAATATTTTATACTTCTGACTTATTGTTAACTAACTTTTCATTGAGTTTGATAGAAATACAGTCTTCCTGTGCTCTCTGTTGCCGTGTTTCCCTTTTAACAATATTCCAAAGTGTTTTAATTTTATTATGAGAGGTGCTAATCTCAGACACAATGCACATACTTCTGGACTCTTTAATAACTTTTATTAATACAATGCAGTCGTTTTTACAATGTTTGACTGTTTCTGTATCATTACTACTTCTAGCTATAAGATATATTTCTCTTTTCTGTTTAGAAGATATTTTCATCCCTTTAGTAAGACATGGCTTTTTAGATGGTTTCTTACAATTATCTTTTACTATTTTCTTAGGGAAACTGTTTTCAAATATACTCACTTATTAACAGGTTATGTCAGACGATCAACAATTCAACAAGTCGGTAGTCTCTATCTAGAGCTCCACATAAGAAAGCCGGCGGTGGTGGCCGTGCGGTTCTAGGCGCTCCAGTCCGGAGCCGCGCTGTTGCTACGGTCGCAGGTTCGAATCCTGCCTCGGGCATGGGTGTATGTGATATCCTTAGGTTGGTTAGGTTTAAGTAGTTCTAAGTTCTAGAGGACTGATGACCACAGCAGTTGAGTCCCATAGTGCTCAGAGCCATTTGAACCATAAGAAAATCTCCGCATAAACAATTGAAATGTATACTTCAAATGAACCCATCGCACAGCTCTGCAGCCGACAGTAAACTAAGACAGTCGCCCACTTCGGAATAAAGGTGTGAACGCGCCCAGCGCTGATAGTGAGAATGCGTAACTCTGCATGTGCTACGTTTTACGCACGAGATTTATTTCTGCTACGAGGTATGATCTCACATGCTAAAAAGGCTGGCATCTAACCATCATTGCTGCTGAAAGTACCAAGCCTTAAACTACCTGTTTTCAGTTCCGTGGTATAATATGTGCTACCTCACTTTAGAGCCTTTTAATTCGAAAATAATGTAGACCTAATCCGGTCACGTATCATATTAAGGATAGTTAAAATATTCCAATATTAGAAAGCATGAATATGACGATCATTCGAATAGGAAATGGAGATATTCTGCAAATAGGGGTAGAATCGGAAACGCAAGGATTCTTAGAAAAACATTATCATTCCACAAAATACCACGTCAGAGATGAGGAAATGAAATAAATTGTAATTATTAAAAATTTCAGTAAAACCTGACTATTACCAACATTGGTTCTTGAGAGAGAAGGGTCCGCCGCTCGTGGTCTCGCGGTAGCGTTCTCGCTTCCCGAGCACGGGGTCCCGGGTTCGATTCCCGGCGGGTCAGGGATTTTCACCTGCCTCGAGATGACTGGGTGTTTGTGTTGTCCTCATCATTTCATCATCATCCAGGAAAGTGGCGAAATTGGACTGAGCAAAGGTTGGGAAATGGTACGGGCGCTGATAACCACGCAGTTGAGCGCCCCATAAACCAAACATCAACATCATCATCATCTTGAGAGAAGGGACTTTATTACATTGAACGGAGAAGATCTCTAGTGCTTTTTGTAATGGTTAACACCGTCAAAAACTGTAGGTTCCAAAGAACATGTTATACAAAGTATAATGCTGGACATGTTTCTAGTATTTCGTGAACTTTTCAAATGCTTCGATGATTATGCTTTGAAACAATTCATTTCCTATATTCATGTACTCTCTTGAAAATAAACATCGTTTTGAAAAAAGTGGAAAATATTATAATGAAATTTTAGTGTTTTGTGTTTTTTAGATATCTCAAATATGTGGAGGACATAATGAAATGAAGAAATTTCGACTAAAATTACGTTTTTCTAAAATTTTGTGTGTGTGTGTGGGGAGGGGGGCGGGGTTAGGCACCACAATTGTTACGGAACATCGAGACTTCTACGTTGTAATACATTATTCCATAGCCTATAGGGAATTGCTTTTATAGCATCAACCTACCCGATGAAAGCTTTCAAGGCCATTGTCTGCTTCCGTTTTTACTTCTGGGATGAGAGGCTGTG
Organism: Schistocerca cancellata; assembly: GCF_023864275.1. Lineage (NCBI taxonomy): Eukaryota > Metazoa > Arthropoda > Insecta > Orthoptera > Acrididae > Schistocerca > Schistocerca cancellata. The sequence goes on along the minus strand of NC_064628.1, from coordinate 644,735,526 downwards.
GGTCATTCTATGGCCAAGAAAAAAGTTTTCTAGGAATAATGGAAAACAACAGGTGCCTGTAGGAAAAGTTTTTTTCCCATTTTAAAATGACTTACTGATCACACTGGAAAAGTTTTGATAAAGCATTGAATTGAAAACAATTTTGAAGACCACCAGCAAAAAAATGAAATCCTTAGATTTGTAACAGATGTAAATATTCACTTGGGACAATTCAAATTTACAAAATTACGTGCAGTTTTGGACAAATATATGTTGCGAGTAAGGGAAAAAGAATGAAGAGCTGTGACCCATTTAACAGAACACAAGAGGAGCTGTCGGTTTGCAGAAACTTGTAAGAACGCTATAGTGAGACATGCTGTTTAGTGCAGAGACCATGAAATAAAATTTCATTTAGTCAAATGGTTCAAACGGCTCTTAGCACTATGGGACTCAACTGCTGAGGTCATAAGTCCTCTAGAACTTAGAACTACTTAAACCTAACTAACCTAAGGACAACACACACATCCATGCCCGAGGCAAGATTCGAACCTGCGACCGTAGCGGTCGCGCGGTTCCAGACTGTAGCGCCAGAACCGCTCGGCCACCAGAGGCCGGCTCATTTATTCAAGATAATGCATTATCATGCATGCTTGTATGTAAGGGCAGTAGAAATTTATGAATATTGTAACACAGTAATTTCAACGGAAAGTAAAGTAGTGTTTAATAACAAAATGTGGATGACGAGAAAGAAAAGAATTGCAACAATAAGTTAAATGTATACCAACATCACCTTTCGGGGATAATCATATGCATTCAGCTTCACGTGACGAATAGTGATTTGGAGGAGGAGGGAGGAGATTAGTGTTTAACGTCCCGTCGACAACGAGGTCATTAGAGACGGAGCGCAAGCTCGGGTGAGGGAAGGATGGGGAAGGAAATCGGCCGTGCCCTTTCAAAGGAACCATCCCGTCATTTGCCTGAAGCGATTTAGGGAAATCACGGAAAACCTAAATCAGGATGGCCGGAGACGGGATTGAACCGTCGTCCTCCCGAATGCGAGTCCAGTGTGCTAACCACTGCGCCACCTCGCTCGGTACGAATAGTGATTTCTCTATAAAGCTCATAACGACCTTTACATTATGGGACCCTCGAGTTTTTTTACACAGTTGCCGATGTTTCATCTCTGGAGATATTCTCTGAAGATAGGAACAATCAAAATGAACAACTTGTCATCGGCAACAGGCTCTCAACCAGTACTACAGAGTGAGCACAAAGTCTTGCCATGATTATAAACATTTATAACAGATTGACAGTTTGACATAATAATATACATTTCATGCCGTTAGATAGGTTAGTGTTACTAGTTTTTTTTTAAGACCACTTACGTTAGTAAACCTCAACGTGTGCTCCCTTGGTAGCTCGGAGAATGTCGAGACGGTATTTCGGTTCTCGGCAGGTGTTTCGTAACATGTGTTCTGTCACAGCACTCACAACAGATTGTACCCTAGCCTTCAGTTCGTCGACGTCACCAACTGGTGTGACGAAGACTCTGTCCTTGATATAGCCCCAGAAAAAAAGTCAAAGGGCGTAATGTCTGGAAAGCGGGGTGGCCAGGGTGTTGGGCCGTTTCTTCCAATCCACCGATCCGGACATTACTCCCCTCTCCAGACATTACGCCCGTTGACTTTATTTTCTGGGGCTATATCAAGGACAGAGTCTTCGTCCCACAAGTTGCTGACGTCGACGAACTGAAGGCTAGGATACAAGCTGCTGTGGGTACTGTGACAGAACACATGTTACGAAACACCTGGCGGGAACTGGAATACCGCCTCAACATTCTCCGAGCTACAAACCGAGCACACGTTGAGGTTTACTAATGTAAGTGGTCTTAAAAAAATAAACTAGTAACGCTACCCTATGTAACGGCATCAAATATAAATTATTATGTCCAACGGTTATTCTGTAATAAATTTTTATAATCAGGGAAATATTTTGTGCTCACCCTGTATTTTGGATTATCAGCGTGCTTGATTAGTTGCAGGACATCAACTTGTGCTAATCAGTACGATGTAGAAACACTTAAGTTGTAACATTCCATTTTATTTGCGAGTAACTAATGACTAGTTTCGGGTTACCTAAACCCAGACAGACAAAATAGTATTTTATATGCTAGTGCTGAAAATACTGATTTGTCTATGTGGATGATTTGAAAACGGGTTCAGCTCACCCGAATCTAGTCAACGATAAACTGAAGAGTGAACCTTGCAACTGTGCATGTTTCTGTATCGTACAGGATTATTTTAATAGATAGATAGATAGACTGCGTTCGCTGCAGTTGGGATATGATTTTTCTCGTGAGATGAACAGTAGATTTTTCGGTGGATTTTGTACGCTAGAAGCAGCCTGCATCGCGTCAGTCGGTCAAGCCTCCTTTCCGAGCACAGCTGGATTCAGGAAGTGTTCGCACATCATTCGGCACAGGCCCCAGTTGTCAGAAGTTGTTTCGATAAGAATGACAGTGTTCTGTTTGCTAGCAATTCCGCAGTCCATTCAGAAACCTGGTCTGATATTCTATACACTGATAATTACTTCATTAGGAAACAGTACACAACAGTATCTAAGGCCTTCCAGGAATACGATATGAACCTGGTGCCGGTGGCTAACGACTTCTCCTAATGAACAGAAAGAGCTGGGTTCTACAGATCGTTGTTTGTGGAATAAATGTAGATTCCTATAGATAAGATATTCGAATACAGAAAGGTCATAATAAGTAAGCATAAACGATGTTACAGGTAATTTGTTGCACAATTTTACTCTTTGGCAGCAAATGCCGTTTTGAGTTTCATGTTTGTTGTTCCTTGGTTAATACAGACTCAATCATTGCACTGTCGACTTGTGGCGCGACTAAGGTGACCAGATGCAATTGTTTAAAAACGAGGACAAACAGCCTCAAAAAGGAGGACAAAGGAAGAAAAAAGAGAACACATCAAACGGGTCAACTGCAGAAGAGGATATCACACGTCAGCTTTGGACACGTCACGCGACTGCTAGGAATTACCGGTAAAACTAGTCGTTAATTGTTACTGAAGGCTAGGTGGTTAACTGAGCAATACGAAAAAAATTAAAAACAGTAATTGTGGTGACAGTGTGGCGTCAATCGTTTTATGTCAACAACACGGAATTGTTTACAAAGCGAAAAACGTAACACCCTTCACCTCCCTTCACTCGACGCACCGCTACCAACATCTACAATTCAAGCAGTAGCTGATGACATGTAAAAGGCACTTTAACCTTCCGAATTCAAATAAATTGAATGACTATGAAACAATGAAATAAAACCATGACAGTTAACCTGTCGAGTTATTTCTTACCTTTATGGCCACTGAGACGCACGTTCCAGCTGCACATATCTTACATTCCGCTTCAAATTCATTTCTCCCTTTCTTGAAAGCCGGATATTTGGAGGAAAGGACATCAGAAAATGTACACTTTCGTTTAGACATAGCTAAATATTTTACGTAACTCACTCGGTTAAAAATTACTCTCACAAGTCATACGTGTGCTACAGGAAGCCAAGCCAATACAAAGTGAAGATACCAAACAAAAATTTTGAATAATCGATATTTGCATTCGCTTATAGGTCGATCAACGATACCATCGACGATCCTGGTGCCACCTACTAACACCGCCTTCGTGCGTGTTTATCACGAAGGCAGTGCCAATAGTTAAAGTATTTGAGAAAAGAGCAATAGAACGGGACGAAATGTAAATTTAACTGTATTACGCTCAACTCTGCGAAAAAGCCGGACACTGTAAAAATCCGCCCGGACCCCCGACAAAGAGCTAAAAAGGAGGACATGTCCGGATTAATCCGGACGTCTGGTCACCCTAGGCGCGACGGAATTTGAAGACACCACACTGTGTCATCATACAGTGTAAGGCCGGTATATTGCGAGAGAGCTGCAGTGTCTTTTACTTTGATGCAGACGCAGCTGTGACGGGTGCTCAGTGTGACCCTGTGTGTGTTCCTTTTCCACTGTTGCGGACGCTGCGCAGCGCGGCCGCCCCGCTGCCTGGTACCGGGCCCACCCCGGCGAGCTGGACGCCAAGCTGCTGTCTGTCATTCCGGAGGCTCCGAGGACGGCGTCCGTGGTGCCGCCCGGCTGGGACTGGCGCATCGCGGGGGGCGGCGCGGGGGCGGCGGCGGGGGTGGCGGCGGCGGTCGCCGCCTCAGAGGCGCCCACCGCACCCGCCTCGCAGGTCACCACACCCGTCTCGCCCAAGGTACGGCCGCACAGCTTCCCCACCGTTTCTGATAATCCTGGGACATTTCTAGCAATTTCGTTGTAAGCTGACAGAGAGCATAGTGTGTGTGTCAACCGTAAGTTGCCCTATATGCTCCCCCGACCTGCGGTAGGTTTCGTCCTGTAGTCATTTGCTTCTGGTTGCAGCCAACGTTTCCTTAGACCACAGTACTGTTTGAGGTAGAAATTGTCTTCAGCTGTGTTACGATGTTACACTTCACACTGTTTCGTACTTTGTCATTTCCTTCTGAAAAATGAGTGCGTAAGTGTTACAGTTACAGTCAAGGTCTCAGTGCTTGAGAAGATTTCAAATTTGATTACGAACAATATTTAACCAATAGTGATCTTCGTGTATGACTTTTGATTTTGTGGAAGTTCAGGGCACAGTGTGGGAGGCAGGCGTGGCTTGTTCCACCCTCATCACTTGGCAGTCTGTAAGGACCGGGCTTGCTTCCTGTGCTTCCCACAAGCCTCTTTGGCAGTCGGACAACTTAACAGTCGGTCCGCAGTTCGTGGTCGTGCGGTAGCGTTCTCGCTTCCCACGCCCGGGTTCCCGGGTTCGATTCCCGGCGGGGCCAGGGATTTTCTCTGCCTCGTGATGACTGGGTGTTGTGTGCTGTCCTTAGGTTAGTTAGGTTTAAGTAGTTCTAAGTTCTAGGGGACTGTTGACCATAGATGTTAAGTCCCATAGTGCTCAGAGCCATTTGAACCATTTGAACTTAACAGTCGGCACACTATATATATGCATGTTATTTCGTACGACGGTCATAATGAAAGTCGTGAGCAACCCATTGTTAAAATTCCAATTCTAACAATGTAACAAAAACGGTATCTTACCCACAAATCTTGTGGAACAGACAGTGGCGTCTGCTCCAGTTTTACAGGGCTTTAGTTCCATCCCAGCTGGACTGTGGCTGCACAAAATGGTTCAAATGGCTCTAAGCACTATGGGACTTAACATCTGAGGTCATCAGTCCCCTAGACTTAGAACTATTTAAACCTAACCAACCTAAGAACATCACGCACATCCATGTCCGAGGCAGGATTCGAACCTGCGACCGTAGCAGGCGCGAGGTTCCGGACTGACGCGTCTAGAACCGCTCGACCACAGCGGCCGGCTGTGGCTGCACAGTGTACGGGTCAGCGAGCCCTTCGTACGTGAAGATCAACGCTGTGCATCATGAGGAGATAAGGCTGGTCACGGAAGCTTACAGAACGAACTCCATAGCCAGTCTCTGGGGAACCGCCACTTACTATCCGGCAGTAGCTTCTCATGCTGCGACAGACACGTCAGTTTCCCGTTACGCCCAATTCCCCAGCACACAAACCGTTGCTCGTCCAGCTATGGAACCCCAATTTACCAATCAGCCGCGCTACGGTCGCAGATTCGAATCCTGCCTCGGGTATGGATGTGTGTGATGTCTTTAGATTGGGCTTAAGTAGTCCTAAGTCTAGGGGACTGATCGCTACGGTCGCAGATTCGAATCCTGCCTCGGGCATGGATGTGTGTGATGTTCTTAGGTTAGTTAGGTTTAAGTAGTTCTAAATGCTAGGAGACTGATGACCTGAGATGTTAAGTCCCATAGTGCTCAGAGCCATTTGAACCATCTAAGGGACGCCAGATGTTAAGTCCCATAGTGCTTAGAGCCATTTGAACCATTTGAAATCCAGGATATGCAGGACGCTCTAATGCGGGAACAAAGACTAGGGAAGAAGACGCCCTACTGCTGGGTGCCAGAGCACATGGGTACTGCAGGGAACGAAACAACGTATGTAGCGGCCAAGGAGGCGTGTCGTGTTCCTCGGTCAGCTCAGTATGCCATCCCCCTGGATGTTGTTGTCTCGCCGTTGAGGCGCAGAGTCGATGGGAATATGAGTGACTGGAAGTAACAGACAGCAATCTCCCTCCAGTAAGGCCCACAACGCCGCCGTGGTGTACCTCCTTCCAGCACGCAGGTGAGACGAAGTCCTCCTTACTCGTCTTCGTGTAGGCCACAGCAGTATGGCGCATGGCTTCTTGATCCGACGAGAGAACCCTCCACTGTGCGTCACTGTGCGCCACATTTTATTAGTGTTTGTATTATTTTCCGACCAGTGGGTAGCGGTAGATTTGCCAACAGATCGTCCCTCTATCGTAAGTAGCGTCTAAAGAAATGTGTTGAAATATAAATCTGCAGGCTTTCGTGGCCGTTGTCACTGAATTTAAAATCTTCTGGGTTATTATGATGCATCATATTTCCTCTAAAATGATCGAAGTTTCGACCCCTCTGCTGGGATCTTCCTCAGGATCTTCCGGTGTCCACTAATGCAAGAACGCTGTCAGAGACGATTGTCGTGTCCTTTTATAAAGGGGAGTTTTCCCGCGTTCGTGCTGGAGAAGTGGTAATATTAGTTAAAATTCTAATGGCTACAATTGGTGGGCCATAGCCAAAGGCTTATATTCCCACACTGATGCATATGAAAGGGTGTTGTTGGCTAAACTCCTGTGGTTACTATTGGTGGCCCATCGTCATTGGATAGAAAGGCACTATTCCACACTTAAGCTGGAGAAGGGTTATTAGTTGAAATTCGTCCTACTGTTATTGCTTGGCCGTCCTCATTGGCTATATTCGAAACGGACAGAGCAAGAGAGGGGGAATGTTTACCTAAAATTTTCCGCCGATGTGACTTGCAACGAATTGCTTACGTCGCTCGCACACTGCGGCTGCATATTCACTTCCTCGATGGCGGGGAGCCATGATGACGGAAGCCTATAGCCGTCCTCTCTATTGAAATTAGATATATTCTTGGAAATTTCAACCGCTTCTCGGACCTTTCTTCTATAAACGTTAGTTTCCATAGTCAGGACACGTACGTTATTAAAATCTGTGTCAAAGTGACAGTTCTCGTGATGTTCCGCTACTGCCGATTTTGCAGTTTGTTTTAACCGCATGTGCCGTTCGCGTTCCTTAATGCGTTCTTTAACAGGTCTTCCCGTTTCGCCTATATACACTTTGCCGCAGCCACATGTCACTTGATAGACGCCTGCATTGTGAAGGCAATCAGGTGCATCCGTTTGCCGTCGGAAATAATCTTTTATTTTGTTTTGTCTAAAGAAAGATGTCTAAATACCATTATTCTTTAGAATTCTGCTTGTGTGGTCAGTGACCCCAAAATCAAATTTACCTTGGAGGGTGAGAGTGAGGTCGGTCTCCCGTTTTTAGTTATGTTGGTATAAAGAAGATCTGATAACACTCTAGCTCACAGAGTGTATAGAAAGCCGACCAACTCAAACAGGTATTTAGATGCCACTTCACACGACCACCCAGCCCAGAAGCAAGCAGTACTCAACATTCTGTTTTCACGTGCCTTCCGTACCAGCGATGGCAACTTGGAATTTTTTTAAAGAGGACATTGAAGGCAAATGGCTAGGATAGTTATTCAGTCGACAGAGATTTTAGGCGGAATATTAATAACGCCAACAAGAATGACAAGGAACTGCCTTCTCACTCGGTTAGGTTACCGTTCGTTTCTGGGGTCACTGACTGCATAAGCAGCATTCTAAAGAATAATGGTATTCAGACATCTTTCTTTATTCAAAACAAAATAAAAGATTTTTCCCGACGGAAAACGGATGCGCATGATTGCCTCCACAATGCAGGCGTATATCTAGTGACATGTGGCTGCGGCAAAGTGTATATAGGCGAACGGGAAGACCTGTTAAAGAACGCATTAAGGAACGCGAACGGCACATGCGGCTAAATCAAACTGCAAAATCGGCAGTAGCGGAACATCATGAGAACTGTCATTCTGACATAGATTTTAACAACGTACGTGTCCTGGCTAAGGAAACAAACATTTATAGAAGAAAGGTCCGAGCAGCGGTTGAAATTTCCAAGAATGCATCCAATTTCAATAGACAGGACGGCAATAGGCTTCCGTCATCATGGCTCCCCGCCATCGAGGAAGTGAATATGCAGCCGCGGTGTGCGAGCGACGTAAACAACGCGCTGCAAGTCACATCGATAGACAATATTTTGGGTAAACATTCCCCCTCTCTTGCTCTGTCCATTTCAAATCTATCCAATGATGACGGCCAACCAACAGCAGTAGGAGGAATTTCAGGTGTGGAATAGTGCCTTTCTATTCAATGATGATGTGCCACAAATAGTATTCACAAGAGTTTAGCCAACAACGCCCTTTTATCTTCATCAGTGTGGTAATATTAGCCTATGACTACGGCCCACCAATGGTAGCCATAATAATTTTAGCCAATGCTATCACTTCTCCAGCACGAATGCGGGAAAACTACCTTTTATAACAGTACACGACACTCGTCTCTGATTCCCTTCCCCCACCTCCTCCTGTTCCTCAAACATCTCCGTATCCTTTACATTTTCCGCAGGCTTGATCCCCCCCCCCCTCTGATTTCCTCCTTCCTCTCCACCCCCCCGCCCATTGCCACGCCTCTATTGCTGTATCCCTCCCTCTCTCCACCTCCACATCCTCCATCTCCTTCATCAGGGCAATTTCCAGCGCCTCCCCCTCCCGGATTATGAACTTCGCTGTGACATCTACCCTGTAACCTGGCCTTGTTCCCCCCCACTCCCTAGGGCCCCTTTTTTCCTCTCCCCTCCTTCTCCCAGAGCGGATTTTCCTCCTTCCCCCCCCCCCCCGAGACCCTGCACCCCATCCTTGCCTCTTTCCTTCCCACATCCCTCCCTACCTGGCCCTCTTCGGCGCGCCCCCGCCCATCTCCCCCTCCTCTCTTCGCCTCCCTCCCTCCCTTCTTCTGGTCTCCCTCATCTCCTTGCGCCTGGCAGATCCTCCATTTTGATCATCATCAGTGTGCCATGACAGTGTTGTGTTTAGTGTCGAGAGGTGTGATTTTAATTGTGTGCTGGCATTGTACTTAGTGTCACTATCAGTGTTTGTTATGTGTTACACCATCCGTCGATACTTTTATGCTCCGGTCATACTGTGCCTTGTATTCTTCTAATTGTCCCAGTGTGTGGGTTTTTTTGTGTGCACTACTTTTTTTACAGTTTTTATCTCCATTTTACAGTCGCCCCTTTTTTGTCTATTGTCTTTCATGATGTTCCCCCTTTTTTATATCTATGTTCACCATGTTTTCGCCTCTGTATATTTTTAAATGTCTTCTATTGCTTGTTCTCCGTCTTTCAGCTGAAGAGCAGCGCCTATACTTCTGCAAGCTCACCCCGATGGGGAATTGAAATACAATAAAGGAAAAAAAATCGTCTTTGACAGTTTTCTAGCGGTAATAGACACCAAAAGATCCTGAGGAAGATCCCAGCAGAGGGATCGAAACTTCAATCGTTTTAGAGGAAATATGACGATGCCTAATAACCCAGAAGATTTTAAATTCAATGTGCTGAAAGTTTTAAAGTTTTCTGATTTGTCCAACTCGTTTCCAAAAATTTTAGGAAGAAGCTTCTAACGTGTTAACTGGGTTACTGGCCACCCACGTTTTTCCTAAGTGGACAGCTAGTCAGATTTCCCTGCGCATTTAGATCCTGTGTCGTTTTACATATGTTTAAATCCGAGTATGACACCTTTCTCCCTTTTCTCGTTGTCTTAAGGCGTGTGAGATAGAGTGATTGTGTAGGCCAAAGCGTGCTGTGATTTACCTCCTTGTTAAAGAGGGGAAAATGTTTTGCTGAAATTCACCTCAGACTTTAACATGCCTATAGAGGTATCTGCTTGGGCGTCAGCTGTATTGGATGGGTGAGACATTTCATACGTGGAGTCACCAGTATCCAAATGAGCCTCATACGGATCGCCATTGGAAAGAGATGGTGAGCTCATAGGAGAAGACAGGCATGTCACTGAAAATGAAAACGCAGTAAAACGTGCAGTTGGACACAGTTCAGTGAAGAAGTGATTCAAAGCTTAGGGTATCAAAAAGTTTGTGGCCGTTGGGTTCCACGTTTATTGAGGAAAGACCACAAGCTTCAGAGAAGAACCATCACCCAAAACAATGAAATAAATTCTCTATACATTCCTGACTTGGCACTCTCTGACTACCATCTTTACCCTTCTGTTAATGACCAAATGTGAGGCCAATGCTACGAGATGGTGGAGGACATTCGGTAAGTAGTGCATCAGTGTCCTCGGGAAGCGGGAATGGAGTTTTATCGTAAGGGCGTTTCCAAATTTGCAGACCGCTAGGAAAAAAGGATGCAAAGAAACACTGACTATTTTCGAAACTTACAGAAAGTATGTAGGTTAAGATGAGGTACTGGTTTGACTAAAAACAAAGGATTAAAAATTTTAAATGTTGTTGCTCATTACTTTCAATATGGCCGTCCTACATAAAATAATAAAATAATTTGAAAAATAACATACAGATATTTTATGACAATATTTGTCTAAGAGTAAGAAATAAAACAGACTAGAGAAAAATTTGATGCGGCATTCAGTGACACCCGAGATCATACACAGCAAATGATGTCCCAAATTTTTACCGCTTCCATTAACACAACAATAGTATCTCAATGCCACACAACAGCAGCCTACACGGTCTACATAATCCACCAGAAAAATATCCTCTAGTACTCTTCAGAATTCTAAGACTCTAAGTTAAAGTCTGAACTTGAAATTCTCAATCGGCAACCTATTTGCTGTACGTGATTACGGCTGTCACATCTCACTTTTAGTCAAATAAATTCACAAAACATTCAAACGTTATGTTTCAAAAAAAATTTTATTGACCTCAATTCTCTAATTAAATTGATCTTAATCATCCTGATTACTTACAAGCAATTAATCTTTATTGCAAAACTATACCTCACACTGATCAATTTGATACCTTATTTGTCCATTTAAAGCTCTTCTTTGGGCTATGAAAATTTGGACAATAAACCATTGTGTAATTTTCCCCTCAAATTACTAATGGAGTTTCTCTTAATTATTCTGATTACCTTCAAGCAGTTGCAGGACTAGATCAGTTTGCCCACTTCCCACCCTTCGTTTGGCTGTGAAAGTTCGGAGAAAAATTTTCCTTCAAATCACAAATTAAGTTATTCTCAATTATCCTGAACACTTTCAAGTAATTAAATATTTCTTTACAAAAATATATTTCATGGTGGTCAATTTGGTATCCCATTTGTCCATTCCCCACTTTTCGTTTGGCTACGATAATTCGGACTAAAATCCATTGTGGGGCGCGCGGGGTAGCTGCGCAGTTTGAGGCGCCTAGTCACGGTAGTTAGTTTAAGTTAGAGTAAGTAATGTGTAAGCCTATGGACCGATGACCTCACCAGTTTTATCCATAGGAACTTACCACAAATTTCCAAAGTTTTAAAATCCATTGTGTACTTTCTGGGGATTAAAGATGGAGCCCTCCACGCCCGCACCAACGTGGTGAGCACACCAAAAGTTCTACTGTCACCTCTGTCAACATGTTAGTTATCTAGTAAGTGGATCACAGGATGCTGGGCTGTGATGTTGTACGTGCGTCTGGGTAAGGCTACGCATTATCACGGTCCATCAGCTGATAGATAGTGGACGAAATGCGAGTGAGGGTAGCAATTTGAAGCGCAGAGGGAAAAAAGTGCCAAGGCTCGTGCCGTGGGAAAAAAACCTCTGCGACAGTGGGATGGGTAGTAAGAACAGTAGTGACTTACTAGCTGCGATTGTTCATGCAAGGTTGGATTTGTTAGTATGGGTATCATGCATCATTACCGTGGCAAGCGATGGTGATGTATCCCAGTTGCTGCAGCCGCTACATTCCTGGAACAATCAAGATCGTTATATAGTAGTGCGAGATCGGCCATTGATCATCTCACTTTGTGGGGCGCGTGGTGCCAGTTATTCGGCAGTGTGTTCCAGCTGGATATCCAGTAAAGGCGTCTGATTAACAGGGGCTCACCTGTACCGTTGTGTTTGCGTGTGCTTGGCCATAGATGTTAGGTCCTTACAAGTACGTCTTTTGGTCTTTTATGTTTCCATCTGTGGTTGTGGTCGTAGTTCCCCAGATTCAGAATAAACGGGTTCTGCGAATGTCTGGAGTTTCTGTGTAGTCATGTGGTGAGTTTGCAGATTACCTCCGTGAGAGTCTCAAGTCGGTATTCCCGGTGAAGGTCCGCGATGCTTGTGTATCGTGGAGCATTGCTTATGATTTTGAGTACTTTGTTTTGTATGAGCTGCAGACGGCGCAGGCGTGTAGGCGCAGCGTATCCCCAGACAGGAGCTGCGTGCGTCATCAGGGGTCGAATAAGTGTCATGTACATGGACCTTCTGTTCAGTGTGCTACGCCTGCTGAATATAGGGTAGAGCTGTTTGAGCCTCACGCTTGCTCGGTTGGTCATGTGTTGTATGCGGTCCCCCCAGAGTAATTTCCGGTCCAGCCAGACACCGAGGTATTTGACTTTCTCACGGAAACTTATTGGGCGTGCCTGTAGAGTTATTGGTCTGCAGTATTGGTGTTGCTTCGGTCTTCTAGTGAACAGAACGGCTTCGCACTTGTCGACGTTTACTTTCTGGGGAGTCCTTTTTTCGATCCGCTGAAACATTACATCAAAAAACGAAAAAGCAACCAACCACTGTTAATGGCGTCATTTATCGAAAACAGATAGGATCTTTACCAGATTCATACTGGCAGATTCACCATCAGATGGCTGGTCTTCTCTAATTTTTTAAAATGAAATTATGCTGCACACGAGACGTCAGATCTTTTTACCTGAGAAGAACGTATTTTCATCTGCATTTACATCTACGTGAATACTCTGCAATTAACTCGTATGTCCCTAACATTGAGCCACTTTCACGCTATTTCTTTGCCGTTTCGCTCTCGGCTAGGGCGAGGGAAAAACGAACTCCCAAATCTTACCACGTGAACTCTGATTTCTCTTATTTCATCATGATGATCATTTCTCCCTATGTAGGTGAGCATCAACAATAATTTTTCGCGTTCAGAGGAGAACGTTCGTGGCTGAAATCTCTTGAAAAGATTTCGCCGCAAAAAAATAAAAATCACCTTTGTTTTAATGATTGTCAGCCCAGCTTGCATGTCATATCCGTGACACTCCCTCCTGTATAAAACGAGCTGCCTTTCTTTGAATTTTCTGTACGTCCTCCGTCAAACCTATCTGGTAAGGGTCCCACACCGCACAGCGATACTCTAGCAGAGGACGGACATGCATAGTGTCCTCAGTCTTTTTGGTTGATTTGTTCCATCTTCTAAGTATTCTGCCAATAAAACAAGATCTTTGATTCACCTTCCCCACAACATTATTTATGTGATCGTTCCAATTTAAGTTTTTCATAATTTTTATCCCAATTGGTTGAATTGACAACCTTTAGGTTAGTATGATTCATCGTGTAATCAAATTTAACGGAGTTCTTTTGGAACTCATGAGAATGACCTTATACTTTTCATCATTTACGGTCAATTGTCACTCTTTCACCAAACAGGTATCTTGTCTAAATAGTGTTGCAGTAGGTTTTTGATCTTCTGATGACTTTACCGGATGGTAAATAACAGCATCATGTGCAAACAATCTAAGCTCGTCGCTTATATTGTCTCGTAAATCACGTATACAGGGTGGCCCATTGATCGTGACGGAGCCAAATATCTCACGAAATAAGCATCAAACGAAAACACTACAAAGAACGAAACTTGTCTAGCTTGAAGGGGGAAACCGGATAGCGCTATGGTTGGCCCGCTAGATGGCGCTGCCATAGGTCAAACGGATATCAACTGCGTTTTTCTAAATAGGAACCTCCATTTTTTATTACATATTCGTGTAGTACGTAACGAAATATGAATGTCTTAGTTCGACCACTTTTTTCGCTTTGTGATAGATGGCGCTGTAATAGTCGCAAACGTACAAGTATGTGGTAGCACGCAACATTCCGCCACTGCGGACGGTATTTGCTTCGTGATACATTACCCCTGTTAAAATGGACCGTTTACCAATTGCGGAGAAGGTCGATACCGTTTTGATGTATGGCTATTGTGATCAAAATGCCCAACGGGCGTGTCTACGTATGCTGCTCGGTATCCTGGACGACATCATCCAAATGACCGGACCGTTCGCCGGATAGTTACGTTATTTAAGGAAACAGGAAGTGTTCAGCCACATGTGAAACGTCAACCACGACCTGCAACAAATGATGATGCTCAAGTGGGTGTCTGAGCTGCTGTCGCGGCTAATCCGCGCATCAGTAGCAGACAAATTACGCAAGAATCGGGAATCTCAAAAAAGTCGGTGTGGAGAATGCAACATTAACATCGATTGCACCCGTACCAAATTTCTATGAATCAGGAATTGCATGGCGACGACTTTGAACGTAGTGTACAGTTCTGCCACTGGGCATAAGAGAAATTACGCGTCGATAACAGATTTACTGCACGCGTTCTATTTAGCAACGAAGCGTAACAGCGGTAACGTAAACCGGCATAATATGCAGTATTGGGCGACAGAAAATACACGATGGCTGCGACAAGTGGAACATCAACGACTTTGGCGAGTTAATGTATGGTGCGGAATTATGGGAGGAAGGATAATTGGCCCCCATTTTATCGATGGCAATCCAAATGGTGAAATGTATGCTGATTTCCTACGTAATGTTCTACCGATGTTACTACAAGATGTTTCACCGCATGACAAAATGGCGATGTACTTCCAACATGATGGATGTCCGTCACATAACTCGCGTGCGGTTGAAGCGGTATTGAATAGCATATTTCATGACAGGTGGATTGGACGTCGAAGCACCATACCATGGCCCGCACGTTTACCGAATTGACGTCCCCGGATTTCTGTCTGTGGGGAAAGTTGAAGGATATTTGCTATCGTGATCCACTGACAACGCCTAATAACGTGCGTCAGCGCATTGTCAATGCATGTGCGAATATTACGGAAGGCGAACTACTCGCTGTAGAGAGGAATGTCGTTACACCTATTGGCAAAATCATTGAGGTTGACGGAGCATTTATTGCATTAATGTGGTATTTACAGGTAATAATGAGTTCACAACGGTACATGTATCACATTGGAACAACCGAAATAAAATGTTCAAACGTACCTACGTTCTGTATTTTAATTTAAATACCTGCCTGTTACCAACTGTTCGTCTAAAATTGTGACCTATAAGTTTGTGACTATTACAGCGCCATCTATCACAAAGCGAAAAAAGTGGTCCAACTAAAACATTCATGTTTCTTTACGTACTACACGAATATGTAATAAAAATGGAAGTTCCTATTTTAAAAAAACGCAGTTGATATCCGTTTGACCTATGGCAGCGCCATCTAGCGGGCCAACCATAGCGCCATCCGGTTTCCCCCTTCAAGTTAGACAAATTTCGTTCCTTGTAGTTCTTTCGTTTGACGCTTATTTCGTGAGATATTTGGCCCGGTCACGATCAATGGACCACCCTGTATAGATTAGGAACAGCAGAGGGGCTGTGACACTTCCTTGGGGAACGCCAGATGTCGCTTCTGTACAACTCGATGACTTTCCATGAATTATTACGAACTGTGACCTTTCTCAAAGGAAATCACGAATCCAATTGCGTAATTGAGACGATAGTCTATAGGCACGCAATTTGAGTAGAATCCGCTTGTGAGAAACGGTATTAAAAGCCTCCTGAAAATATGGAATCAATTTGAAATCCTTTGTCGATAGCACTAATTAGTTCGTGAGAATAAAGAGCTCGTCGTGTTGCACAAGAACCATATTTTCTGAATCCGTACTGACTATTTGTCAATAGAACTTTTTCTTCGAGGTATTTCATAATATTCGAACACAGTATACGTTTCAAAATCTTACTGCAAATAGATGTCAGTGATATGGCGCTGTAAGTCAGTGATTACCTCTGTTTCCTTTCTTGAGTATTGCTGTGATTAGTACAACTTCCACTCCTTAGGTTTGGATATTTCGTCGAGCGAGCGGTTGTAAATGATTGCTATGTATGTAGCTCTTTTACCAGTGTACTGTGACAGAAACATAACTTGTACACAATCTATATAGGAAGACATACTTTTATTACGTAGGCTTTCGCGGCGTTTGCTTAGCAAGACGTGGAATCCTGTATCATCTCGCATCAAAACTGAACGTTCTTCGGTGCGGCCTTGATTGCGATATATCGTTGCCAGCAGTGTTTCACTAAGGGCGGCGCCACCTCCCTGTTTTGGAAGACAGAAACCGTGATGGGCGGCGCATGCACCGTGTACTGAACGATGGCCTATATAGGACGTCGATTTACAACCTGGCGTCAGTTCTCAGCGGGACTCATCAGCAGAAGCAGCATTTTCCTGAACATGGCGACCAGTTGGATCGCCGAAATATTAAGTCAAGTTGATTTTAGGATCCAGCAGCAAGCCGGAAGAGACTTTCATGCTTTTATTAACTGATTTACGTTGCTTCGCTACACCAAGGATGTCTGCTAATATATGATATTAGCAGCTGCTCTGATTCGAATTCTGGAATATTTACTCCGTCCTCTTTGGTGAAACAATTTCGGAAACCCGTGTTTAGTAACTCTGCTTTAGTGGCACTGACATCGGTTGCGCAGTGAAGGTACTGACTGCGTCTTGCCGCTAGTATATTTTACGTACGCCCAGAGTCACTTCGTTTTTCTGCCAGATTTCGAGATACAGTTTCGTTGTGAAAACTATTGAAACCATCTTGCATTGAAGTGCGCTCCAAATATCGAGCTTCTGCAAATATCGGCCTATCTAGGGGATTTCGCGTTTTTTTAACTAGGCATGTTCCTTTCGTTGCTTCTGCAACAGAAGTTCTCATCCTTTGAGGATCAGTTCCATTAATTTATTTGCTATAATTCAGCCAACACCAGGTTTTCCCTTACACAGTTGGTTCGTAAGAAACGGAGACCTTCTATTAGGAAGGCATCAAGCGAGTATTTATGTGCTTTTTAAAACAGATCTCTTGTGCATTTATTTTTGGTGCGTTTGGATGATATGGTGTTCAAGGTTTGGATGATACGGTATTCAGTCTCGCTACAACGTTCTCGTGGTCACTATTCCCTGTATCCATCATGATGCTCCTCATTTCCTCATGATTATTTATTATTAAGAGGTCAAGTATGTTTTCGTAACCAGTTATACTTCGAGTGGGCTCCTGAACCATTTGCACAAAATAATTTTCGAAGAAAGCATTTAGTACAATTTTAGACGATGTTTTATGCCTGCCACCGGCAGTGAATACGTACTTTCGCCAGCTTATCGAGTGTTGCTTCAAGTCACAACCAACTGTAAATGTTTAAGTGGATACCTATTTGAGATGAGACTCAACCTTCCTAAAATGGTGTTTGTGTGAGTATGATGTTCTCACATCGTTCACTTTCATTAAATGTTCGCAGTATTTAATAATGGCTGTATCAAATAGTTTCAGAGAACTATAATTTAAATTGCAACCTTCGTCGAAATTCATCTTGTGTATAACCTCTATTATGCCTAGTTCAAAAACAATACTAGGCACCAGTTATATGTGTTACTGTTACACTACTGGCCATTAAAATTACTACACCAAGAAGAAATGCAGATGATAAACGGGTATTCATTGGACAAATATATTATACTAGAACTGACATGTGATTACATTTGCACGCAATTTGGGTGCATACGTCCTGAAAAATCAGTACCGAGAACTACCACCTCTGGCCGTAATAACGGCCTTGATACGCCTGGGCATTGAGTAAAACAGAGCTTGGATGGCGTGTAAAGGTACTGCTGCCCATGCAGCTTCAACACGATACCACAGTTCATCAAGAGTAGTGGCTAGCGTATTGTGACGATCCACTTGCTCGACCATCATTGACCAGACGTTTTCTGTTGGTGAGAGATCTGGAGAATGAGCTGGCCAGGGCAGCAGTCGAACATTTTCTGTATCCAGAAAGGCCCGTACAGGACCTGCAACATGCGGTCGTGCATTATCCTGCTGAAATGTAGAGTTTCGCAGGGATCGAATGAAGGGTAGAGCCACGGGTCGTAACACATCTGAAATGTAACGTCCACTGTTCAACGTGCCGTCAATGCGAACAAGAGATGACGAAGACGTGTAACCAATGGCACCCCACACCATCATGCCGGGTGATCCGCCAGTATGGCGATGACAAATACACGCTTCCAGTGTGCGTTAACCGCGATGTGGCCAAACACGTATGCGACCATCATGATCCTGTAAGGAGAACCTGGAATCATCAGAAAAAATGATGTTTTGCCATTCGGGCACCCAGATTCGTCGTTGAGTACACCATCGCAGGCGCTACTGTCTGTGATGCAGCGTCAAGGGTAACCGCAGCCATGGTCTCCGAGCTGATAGTCCATGCTGTTGCAAACGTCGTCGAACTGTTCGTGACGATGGTTGTTGAATTGCAAACGTCCCCATCTGTTGACTCAGGGATCGAGACGTGGCTGCACGATCCGTTACAGCCATGCGGATAAGATGCCTGTCATCTCGACTGCTAGTGATACGAGGCCGTTGGGTTCCAGTACGGTGTTCCGTAGTACCCTCCTGAACCCACCGATTCCATATTCTGCTAACAGTCATTGTATCTCGACCAACGC
Organism: Schistocerca cancellata; assembly: GCF_023864275.1. NCBI lineage: Eukaryota > Metazoa > Arthropoda > Insecta > Orthoptera > Acrididae > Schistocerca > Schistocerca cancellata. The sequence continues at coordinate 644,716,707 of NC_064628.1, read as the reverse complement.
GAGCAGCAATGTCGCGATATGATAAACCGCAGTCGTGATAGGCTACAATCCGACCTTTATCAAAGTCGGAAACGTGATGGTACGCATTTCTCCTCCTTACACGAGGCACCACAACAACGTTTCACCAGGCAACGCCGGTCAACTGCTATTTGTGTATGAGAAATCGATTGGAAACCTTCCTCAAGTCAGCACGGTGTAGGTATCGCCACCGGCGCCAACCTTGTGTGAATGCTCTGAAAAGCTAATCATTTGCATATCACAGCATCTTCTTCCCGTCGGTTAAATTTCGCGTTTGTAGCACGTCATCTTCGTGGTGTAGCAATTTTAATGGCCAGTAGTGTATATTATCTTCTTTACCAGTAAACTGATGGTGATAAACTTCTAAAAACGTTTGGTGATGATAGTACGTTCTATGGCACAGCACGAGACTGGACACCTTTTATGTTTTTAGAAACCGTTGTAACAATTTTTTTTAGTCATCAGTGTTCTGACTGGTTTGATGTAGCCCCCCCCGAATTCCTCTCCTGTACAACTTGCAACCTACGTCCTTAATTATTTGCTGCCTTTACTCCAGCCCCTTTATTCCTCTGCAGTTTTTTTTTTCTCTACAGTCCCCTCTAGTGTCATGTTCCTCGATGTCTTAAAAGATGTCGTCAGTGTTTTTCAAATATTCGTTTCCTCGCCAATTTTGCGTAGGACCTCAGCATATCTTACCTTGTCAGTCTACATAATTTTCAGCATTATTCTGTAGCTCCACATCTCAAATGTTTCGATTCTCTTCCGTTCCGGTTTTCTCATAGACCATGTTTCACTACCGTATAATGCTGTGCTCCAAATGCCCGTTCTCAGAAATTTCTTCCTCAAATTGAGGCCCAAGTTTGATACTAGTAGACTTCTCTTGGCCAGGAATGTCCTTTTCGCCAGTGTTAGGCTGCTTTTTATATCTTCCTTACTCCGTCCATCATGGGTTATTTTACTGCTAGATAGCAGAATCCCCCACTGCTTCATGCTGTTCTCATTTCTTCGACTTCTCATTATTTTCGTCTTTCGTCTATTTACTCTCAATCCATATTCTGTTCTCACTAGACTGTTCATTCCAGTCAGCAGATTCTATAAATGTTCTTCACTTTTACTCAGGATAGCAAAGTCATCAGAGAATCCTATCATTGATTTCCTTTGACCTTGAATTTTAGTCCCACTCTTGAAGCTTTCTTTTATTTCCGAAAGTTCTTTTTCGATCAGTATATTGAACAGTAGTGGTGAAAGCCTACATCCCTGTCTTATATCCTTTTTAGTTCGAGCACTTCGTTCTTGGTCTTCCACTCTTATTCCCTCCTGGCTCTTGTACATGTTGTGTATTGCCCGTCTCTTCCTATAGTTCACCCTTGTTTTCCTCATAATTTCGAACATCTTGCGCCATTTGACATTGTCGAACGCTTTTTCCAGGTAGACAAATCTCATGATCATGTCTTGATTTTTCTTCATTCTTGATTCCGTTATCAACATCAACGTCAAGACTGCCTCTTGGCTGCTTTTACCTTTCCTAAAGCCAAACTGATCCTCATCTAACATATCCTCAATTTTCTTTTCCATTCTTCTTTGTGTTATCATTGCCAGCAACTTGAATGCATAAGCTGTTAAGCTGATTGTGCGATAATTCTCGCAACTGTCGGCTTTTTCCATCTTCTCAGTCGTGTGGATGATGTTCTCCCGAAAGTCTGGTGGTGTATCGCCAGTCTCATATCATTCTACATATCAACGTGTACAGTCGTTTTGTTGGCACCTCCCCCAATGATTTTAGATATTCCGATGGAATGTTATCTATTCCTTCTGCCTTATTTCACATTATGACGAGCAAAGCTCTTCTAATTCTGATTGTAATACTTGATCTCCTACTTTTTCCCTGTTAACTCCTATTTCTTCTTCTATCACGAAATCAGACATGTCCTCCACTTCGGAGAGACATTCAGTGTACTCTTTCAACCCATCTGCTCTCTCCTCTGCTTTTAACAGTGGAAATTCCATTGCACTCTTAATGTTACCGCCCTTGCTTGTAATTTCACCGAAAGTTGTTCCGATTTTTCTATATGTTTAGTCAGTCCTACTGACAATTTTTTCACGTTTATCATGCAGTCATTTCACCTTACCTTCCCTGCACTTCCTATTTATACAGTTCCTAAGTGACTTTTATTTCTGTATATCTGAATTTCCCTGCACATTTTAGTACTTTCTTCTTTCGCTGATTAACTGAAGTATTTCTTCTGTTGTCCGTGGTTCCTTCGCAGTCACCTTTGTTATATCTACGTTTTTCTTTTCAACTTCTGTGATTGCCCTTTTTAGAGGTGTCCGTCCCTCTTCAACTGAACTGCCTGCTGAGCTATTTGTTATCGCAGTATCTGCAGCCTCAGAGAAATTCAAGCATATCTCTCCATTTCTTAATATTTCCGTATTCCACTTCTTTGAGCATTGATTCTTCCTGACTAGTCTCTTAAACTTCAGCCTATTCTGTATATATACTAAATTGTTATCTCTGTTTATATCTACTCCTTACTACTACTTACAATCTAGTATCTGATTTTGGTATCTCTGCCTGACAATGATGTAATCTAACTGAAATCCTCCCGTATCACCCGGCCCCTTCCAAGTATACCTCCTCCCACTGTGATTCTCGAAAAAAGTATTTGCTATTACTAGCTGAAATTTATTGCAGAACTGAATTAGTCTCTCTCCTCTCTCATCGCTAGTAACAAGAACATTCTCCCATCATCTTTTCTTCTACTCGTTCCCTTACAACCACATTCCAGTGTCGCACGGCTATTAGATTTTCATCTCCCATTACGCACTGAATTACCCGTTCAATATCCTCATACTTTATCTCCATCTCTTCATCCTCCGCTTGCGGACCCGGCATGTATATTTGAACTATTTTTGTCGATTTTGATTTCACTGAACTCTTCACACTGAACTTTTGACAGAAACTCAGTCTCTGTCCTATCCTCCTATTCATAAATAATCCTCCTCCCGTTATACCATTTTCTGTTGCTCTTGATATTACCCTATACTCATCTGCCCAAAAATCCTTGTCTTCTTTCCATTTCTCTTTACTGACCTCCACTGTATCTAGATTGAGCCTTAGAAATTGTCGTTTCTCATTTTCTAGCTTGTCTACCATGACCAGTGTTTCGATATTCCACGCCCAGAATGTTACCCTTTTCTCGTGGTCAAATCCTCCCAATGGCAGTCACTTCCCGGAGATCTGATTGAGGAACTAGTATGGGCCACATATCTTGTGGATGCATGTTACGTGTCTTTAACGTAATGCTTTCCATTGCCTTCTGCGTCCTCCTACCTGTGATCATTGCTGACTCCTCCGCGTTTTAGGGACAGTTTCCCACCCCAAGGACAAGAGAGTGTCCTGAATCTCTGTTCGCTCCTCCAGCCTCTTTGATAAGGCCGTTCGCAGAACGATCGTGACTTCTTATGCCAGAAGTCCTAGATCATCACTGTTGATAATTTTTATTCAAAATTTAAGCAGTAGCTGGTTTAAATCCCGGGACCTAAGATGTTCTGATTATTAATCTAAGTCGCTATCCACATACCTCAGGTAACACTCATAGGTATAGAAACATTCAATTTAAGGGTGTATTCAGCCCAAAAAATAAATAATTTCATACTTACAGTAATTTAGAATGCCTGTTTCTGTTTTTGTCTAATGTTTTAGGTAACACGTATTTTCTGTCTGGTCAGGTTACTGTCGAGCATCTAGGTCGTACGTATTTTTAGCAGACATTTTAAGCTTGTAAAGAATATTGTGACACTTGACGAGTATGACAGATGGTGAAATCATTAATTTCAGGCTCTGTAATGCCTTACACTGTGTATGGTATATTAGTCGAACTATGGGCTTTTACCAGTGCAACCATCTGTTGGGGACGTCAAGCGACAAGACCATAAAGCGGCAGTTAATTTTATTAGAAATTTTTTTATATTTTGCGGAATAGTATTTAAAGTGTTACTCATTTTTCGCAACTCCATATTTCTAATTTGTCAATTACGTTGCAAAATTGAACATTGGTTTTTAAATACACTCCTGGAAATTGAAATAAGAACACCGTGAATTCATTGTCCCAGGAAGAGGAAACTTTATTGACACATTCCTGGGGTCAGATACATCACATGATCACACTGACAGAACCACAGGCACATGGACACAGGCAACAGAGCATGCACAATGTCGGCACTAGTACAGTGTATATCCACCTTTCGCAGCAATGCAGGCTGCTATTCTCCCATGGAGACGATCATAGAGATGCTGGATGTAGTCCTGTGGAATGGCTTGCCATGCCATTTCCACCTGGCGCCTCAGTTGGACCAGTGTTCGTGCTAGACGTGCAGACCGCGTGAGACGACGCTTCATCCAGTCCCAAACATGCTCAATGGGGGACAGATCCGGAGATCTTGCTGGCCAGGATAGTTGACTCACACCTTCTAGAGCACGTTGGGTGGCACGGGATACATGCGGACGTGCATTGTCCTGTTGGAACAGCAAGTTCCCTTGCCAGTCTAGGAATGGTAGAACGATGGGTTCGATGACGGTTTGGATGTACCGTGCACTATTCAGTGTCCCCTCGACGATCGCCAGTGGTGTACGGCCAGTGTAGGAGATCGCTCCCCACACCATGATGCCGGGTGTTGGCCCTGTGTGCCTCGGTTGTATGCAGTCCTGATTGTGGTGCTCACCTGCACGGCGCCAAACACGCATACGACCATCATTGGCACCAAGGCAGAAGCGACTCTCATCGCTGAAGACGACACGTCTCCATTCGTCCCTCCATTCACGCCTGTCGCGACACCACTGGAGGCGGGCTGCACGATGTTGGGGCGTGAGCGGAAGACGGCCTAACGGTGTGCAGGACCATAGCCCAGCTTCATGGAGACGGTTGCGAATGGTCCTCGCCGATATCCCAGGAGCAACAGTGTCCCTAATTTGCTGGGAAGTGGCGGTGCGGTCCCCTACGGCACTGCGTAGGATCCTACGGTCTTGGCGTGCATCCGTGCGTCGCTGCGGTCCGGTCCCAGGTCGACGGGCACGTGCACCTTCCGCCGACCACTGGCGACAACATCGATGTACTGTGGAGACCTCACGCCCCACGTGTTGAGCAATTCGGCGGTACGTCCACCCGGCCTCCCGCATGCCCACTATACGCCCTCGCTCAAAGTCCGTCAACTGCACATACGGTTCATGTCCACGCTGTCGCGGCATGCTACCAGTGTTAAAGACTGCGATGGAGCTCCGTATGCCACAGCAAACTGGCTGACACTGACGGCGGCGGTGCACAAATGCTGCGCAGCTAGCGCCATTCGACGGCCAACACCGCGGTTCCTGGTGTGTCCGCTGTGCCGTGCGTGTGATCATTGCTTGTACAGCCCTCTCGCAGTGTCCGGAGCAAGTATGGTGGGTCTGACACACCGGTGTCAATGTGTTCTTTTTTCCATTTCCAGGAGTGTATTTGTGGAGAGTATATTTTATAATCGTTCTCTTATTCCATTGCGAATGCTGTCTAGTTTCCCATGAAATTTACAAATACATATGGCGAGACAAACCATAAACAATTATTTGTAGTCAGGAAAGAAAACAGAGTTAGAAACATGATTTGTTAGCGTTATCTGGCGCAATTCAGGCGGAGGCTACATATTTTTTAAGTGTGTGTGTGTGTGTGTGTGTGTGTGTGTGTGTGTGTGTGTGTGTGTTTTTCGTGTGTGTTTTGCTGAGCGCAATTTTAGGCCAAATAATTCATGTCCTTCAGATAGTTTTGAGCGTGGTGAAAAAGTTCAGATCATTCAGACACTTTCGAGTACAGCCAAGATGTTGTTTCTGAGGTATATTGTGATTGGCTGTTGATTTTAATCACCCCTAAAATACTAGCCTGTGACTGGCTGTGGAGGAGGAGGGGAAGGGAGGCATGGAGGCGTGGCTTGTCATGAGACAACGTCAATCATAATGTCGATGAAGTCACTAATAAGAGTAACGATGTCACTGATCAAGGAAACCTGGCTTTTGAAGCCACCCGTAACACGCTGACCTGGGTCACAAGATGTCACAAATGTGAACAAAATATTTCTGCATTACCGTAGATATACTGCTAAGGGTATTCTGTAGATTTGTTCAAATAACTTACGGGAATGCAGAAGATGACATCTTCCACAGCCTCCGGTATTTTCAACGCACAAATGCAGCAAGGGAGTGCTGTGCAAGGAAATTTAAAACATTGGTTTGCAGAGCATGTTCAGAAAGATAATACAAAACATACACACAAACAAATGGTTCAAATGGATCTAAGCTCTATGGGACTTAACATCTGATGTCATCAGTCCCATAGACTTAGAACTACTTAAACCTAATTAACCTAAGGATATCACAAACAGCCATGCCCGAGGCAGGATTGGAACATGCGACAGTAGCAGCCGCGGAGTTCCGGACTGAAGCGCCTAGGACCCCTCGGCCACAACGGCCGGCACGCACGCACACACACACACACACACACACACACACACACACTGTACACCTTAGCGATTGACGTTAGAAGTTTTCGACAGTGAATATTAGAAACCAATTGCCGAAATAGCAATAACCCTGTCCCTCCGTTTTTTACAAGGGAGGGACCGGGATTCCGTGAGGAATCCAAGCGAAAACATCCATCTATGTTTATAAGATCACTAGCTAATTTAATTTCATGCTTCCTTAGCATGGAAATGGAAACAGTAAAAATCAAAACTGTTTTATCTGTAGGACTTTGCACATCTTCCAGCTACTTCTCTACATAATCGCCGCTTTGACTTAGATATTTTTCTTAGCGTTGTACCAACTTTCCAATACCCTCGTCACAGAAGGCAGCCGCCTGTGCTTCCCGCCACTTCTCTACACTGGTCTGCAGTTCTTGTCTGCGCTAAACTATTGTCTTCACAGTTAGCGGTTCATGTGAGCAGTGATCAACATCGGAGGGAGCCACGTCCGGGATGTGTGGTGGGTGATCAAACACTTCCCATCGAAAACGCTGCACGGCGTCGTCTGACCCCTGCAGTGTGCGACCGAGAATTGTCATGAAGAAGGAAATACCTGACAGGTACCTTACGTTGGGACGTATGAAATCAGACAAAACCTCAAAGTTGGAGCCCATACTTGGCTGGAGACTCCATTGTTCTAGGCAACTTTACATGCTCAGTGTGTGCTCAGAACTGAAAAGAGTGACGTGACGTGATGCCCTCTACAGGCATACTGGAGACATTACCCAACACATTTGTGCAAAGCTTCATCAGATTTTCACTGCCGTTTCCATTTCGTGACCTATCGGACATTCCTTTCCGAATAGCCCTCTTATATTCCACAGGCTGACCGATACCAAGGCGATGTTCTGCGGTATCAAATTTGCTCGACTGTTGTAAGCATGTGTGACACTTGTGCTCAATTCACCGGTCCTGCACGGTCGTGATGGTCTGACCAATATACGAAATGCGACAACTGCAAGGAATACGATAGACATTCGTCTTACACAAATCAGGATCACCCTTTATGGAGTCTAAAAGGGCCCTAATCTTGAATGGTTGTCGTGAAATACATTTCACATCACATTTCCGAAAAATACAACCAGTCCTGTTGCAAACGCTTCCTGCGTAAAACAGACTCTGGTGTTACTTCGGTATTATCATTACTCATCCGGTGCATTGATCTGTCTTTCACTATAACCATTCTCAAGAAAGGTGAGTTAACTCACCTTTCAAACTTTTAGAGTCTGAAATAACGTGGGCCTGTAGGCCAAGGTAAAAGTGTCCCTTCACGCTGAGCCAGATAGTGACAAATATCAGCTTGTAGATACAACTCATGTCTTATTGCCTGTGACTTATAGCACTTAGTGGTTTTCTTCTTTATCTGTCTATACTTTTTGATAAAATCTTCTTTAGCACTCTGTTTCAGATTTTCTCGTGGGCCATGTTCCACTTTCTGACTACGGCCGTCCTTACTTCTAACCAACAGCACGTCGTTCAGTTCTCAATCCTCGGCATGGTTGCGGCAGGGCAGTGTTAGGAACCCTGTGGACGTCTTCTGATAAATAAAAAGCATAAGACTGGCATAAGTTCAGTCACAAGTTTAGAACAATGGAAACATCATTGCCGGCAGTCAAAATCGGGCTTCGGCTCTGTGGAGCATTGAGGATGCCGATCTCAGCAAGCAGTTTCAGCCGCGGTCGTTCCTGGCGTAACCAATCCGTAGTGGCAGTGTCATTCGTCGGCATTACGGCGGTGAGGAATTGCCACGTTAGGGCTCTGGCCACGATAGCTTGCGGATGCATCAGCCTCCAGGAAGGACTTTAGCACTTGCTGGAAGTGGTGTGTATCTATGTGCGGAGCACGGCAATATGTACAGAGCTGAACTGCGGATCCTGTTGCGGACGGCAGCGTCAATATTGGTAGCTGTAGAATTTGCCTGCAAGGGGTGGCGACGTCTTAGCTCCTAGGTGGTCCAGGTGTGAAACACAAACCGCCAAGTAGGCAGCCTGGAATGGATGGAAGTTAGCCAGCAGGTGGCCATCTGGCTGGAAAGCACCAATTTCGTAGCACTCAGACTTAGGTGCAGCTAGCAGACATGTAGCTGGTGAAGACAATATCTAGCAGTGGTGTAGACTTCACCTTGTGGCTGGCTGCAGGAAGTGGTGCTTGTCTAAAATGGATAGTATTTATAAGAGCTTGGGCCATAATTTTTTTTAAAAAAATTGGCATTTCTTTCTCTCCCCTAAGCCACAATAGAACACAGGCACGAGGATTGGTTGTTTGGCAATCATGTCGCCTCCACTTAAGTTTCTGGACCTTCGCATTGTATCTGCGATACCACAGTCCTGGCTGTGCCGTGATGTTGCAGGAGATCCAGCTGGAGATATCTGTGGTATCAGCGTGGTCTGAATACAGCTTCTTACCCAAGAACACCTAACTGACTCCTGTCTCAGAGCTTTCTTGAGTCACCCCGCCGTGACGTCCTCTGCTGAGCTGGTCACGAGACTCTACTTCTAAACTAAGCGAACCAGTACTGGAACAGCATGATATTTTCTTCTCTCACAGACGAGCATGTTAGTTTACTAAGATATCCACGGCTTTTTCACCTCTACTTTTGCTTTATCTATATTTATTGCATTGCATTCTTCTTCAGATGAATTACTTTAGACTGTTTTAGTAAGTATAGCTTTATCACACAGTTTTTGTTATTCTTTCGAATTTCTATCTAGTGCTCGACCAGTACTAGATTATGTCCTATGTCTGTGTTTGAACTTGGCATGCTTTGTACTCCAGGGTTTAATTTCTGTGTCTTTCTTTGATCACTGATCGTACTGTATCTCATCTGTTACGTACCCATGTCTCTGAGTCTTCTGCAAGCATATTGTAAGTTGTCAAAGGGTGGTGTGCAGTTAAAACCAGTATTGTAAGTACAGATGCCTTCCCCTCTTTTTTTATTTATCTCTGCGATACTTCTCCTGATTGTAATAGTATAGCTTTGTGTTTAGATAAACCAACGCCACTTTTACAACCCGTAAAATATTTTGTCAACTCATCCTATTTTCTCATCAACAGACTGCTGCATGGCCATGCAAATCTAGAGAAATGATGGCTGGAGTTCGTTTCTTTTTAATTATCAGAAGTAATATTTAGTCACTCTCTTCCACTAACGCCTCAGCCTGTTTACCTTTATATTCAAATCATTTACTCAGAAGTTTGTTCTCGCCCTTCAAGTAAACGACTATAAATTTTTATTGTCTTTCCGTTATTCGACACTAATTAGAATATAACTCAATTTAGTCTTCTCATTTCTCTCTTCAGTGTCTATTGTTTACCTGCAATATAAACACTTCTAACGGATTTTGTTTCAATTCCTGATAACTCAGTCCCGATCATCGTAGTATAGCGAACAGAAAAAATATTACAACCAATACTTCTACATCCAAATTACATTTTTCAAACCTAACTAAGTTTGTGCAACAGCACGAAAGACTTTTCATGTTTTTGCTTTTCACGTATTTGTATTTCAACAGACATCTATACTACACTCCTGGAAATTGAAATAAGAACACCGTGAATTCATTGTCCCAGGAAGGGGAAACTTTATTGACACATTCCTGGGGTCAGATACATCACATGATCACACTGACAGAACCACAGGCACATAGACACAGGCAACAGAGCATGCACAATGTCGGCACTAGTACAGTGTATATCCACCTTTCGCAGCAATGCAGGCTGCTATTCTCCCATGGAGACGATCGTAGAGATGCTGGATGTAGTCCTGTGGAACGGCTTGCCATGCCATTTCCACCTGGCGCCTCAGTTGGACCAGCGTTCGTGCTGGACGTGCAGACCGCGTGAGACGACGCTTCATCCAGTCCCAAACATGCTCAATGGGGGACAGATCCGGAGATCTTGCTGGCCAGGGTAGTTGACTCACACCTTCTAGAGCACGTTGGGTGGCACGGGATACATGCGGACGTGCATTGTCCTGTTGGAACAGCAAGTTCCCTTGCCGGTCTAGGAATGGTAGAACGATGGGTTCGATGACGGTTTGGATGTACCGTGCACTATTCAGTGTCCCCTCGACGATCACCAGTGGTGTACGGCCAGTGTAGGAGATCGCTCCCCACACCATGATGCCGGGTGTTGGCCCGGTGTGCCTCGGTCGTATGCAGTCCTGATTATGGCGCTCACCTGCACGGCGCCAAACACGCATACGACCATCATTGGCACCAAGGCAGAAGCGACTCTCATCGCTGAAGACGACACGTCTCCATTCGTCCCTCCATTCACGCCTGTCGCGACACCACTGGAGGCGGGCTGCACGATGTTGGGGCGTGAGCGGAAGACGGCCTAACGGTGTGCGGGACCGTAGCCCAGCTTCATGGAGACGGTTGCGAATGGTCCTCGCCGATACCCCAGGAGCAACAGTGTCCCTAATTTGCTGGCAAGTGGCGGTGCGGTCCCCTACGGCACTGCATAGGATCCTACGGTCTTGGCGTGCATCCGTGCGTCGCTGCGGTCCGGTCCCAGGTCGACGGGCACGTGCACCTTCCGCCGACCACTGGCGACAACATCGATGTACTGTGGAGACCTCACGCCCCACGTGTTGAGCAATTCGGCGGTACGTCCACCCGGCCTCCCGCATGCCCACTATACGCCCTCGCTCAAAGTCCGTCAACTGCACATACGGTTCACGTCCACGCTGTCGCGGCATGCTACCAGTGTTAAAGACTGCGATGGAGCTCCGTATGCCACGGCAAACTGGCTGACACTGACGGCGGCGGTGCACAAATGCTGCGCAGCTAGCGCCATTCGACGGCCAACACCGCGGTTCCTGGTGTGTCCGCTGTGCCGTGCGTGTGATCATTGCTTGTACAGCCCTCTCGCAGTGTCCGGAGCAAGTATGGTGGGTCTGACACACCGGTGTCAATGTGTTCTTTTTTCCATTTCCAGGAGTGTAGAATATCTTAGACGATAACTACAACTCCAGAACCCCAATGAAGCAAGTCACCATGGTTACCCGTAATAACATACAAATTAAAGAAACCTATACCACTAATACATTTGTTTTAATACACGTGTCTTAGTACATTTGACGGCTGAAAACTAAAAACTTGACTTTTATTTAAACTTATTAAGTCACTAAACACTTCGAGTTATTCTTTAGGTACTGGTTACAAGTACTGTGAAGAAGTACATTGGGTATGAATGTACGTGGCAGTGTCTTTAGCGACTAGGTGAACAATGAGCTACAATTGCCTGTGTATGAACTTGGATGAAATCATTGCTGACAGAGTAAAACCTCCAGTATTTGCTTGGATAACTGGCAAACATTCACCCATCAACTGAACAGCAACATTTGTGTCAAACACCGGCCACAAAAACTTACTGTCTCAACGAAAAATGTTGTGCTGTTTAAGCTAAGTTTCATTTAAGTTATTTACACTCTGTCTGCAGCGCCCGAAGATTAGCTCATTAAATCTCTAAATGCATACTGATCAAATAATTTTAAAGAAAATCTAATTCCGTGTGCGGTAAGCTGAGAAACATATTTACATTTTCAAATACAGTGTAGTGGATCAAAGAAACTAAAACGGTATTTGTTAAAGTTATACATAGCTAAAGTTTAGTTCTGCTTGTCGCCAGAGGTAACTATTGAACAGCTCGTGACTAATGCAGCAATTTGAGAATTCGAATGGGCCAACAGCATTTTTCGATATTGATTGATTCTTAGTCATAAGTAATATTTATGATAAATTATACTTAATTTTGGATCCATAATTACAAGCATACAAGCGAATGTAGCCCAATAACTCCCATTCTATAAGGACTAGACACAGTTTCAGAAAAAACTATTAACATCAGAAGTATAGGTGAAAATTCTTATTCCTGTGGGAGGATAATGCCGAAAGCTTATTAAACAGAAAAGTCGCCCATCAGTGTAACAAATGAAAAGGAAGAGAATAAAATGCTGAAAACAACTGTTATAATGGTGAAGGGCATTAAAAAATTTTAGTGAAAAGATGACAACATGAGCCAATCAGTTCCGTTCAGAATTACCAAAATATCTAACGGAGTTGCGTCATAATTCTATTTGACGTATATAAGTTATAGATTACGTGTATCACATTTCGAGAGTAGTATGCCCTCAAATTACCAAGGAAAGAGGAACCAGGTAAATATGGTAGTTAGTGCATAGTCAACCCTTTTCAAAGTAATTCACCCGATTAAGACACAAAAAATGAGAAAGGAAAGTTACCTGTTTTACTCCGTAAGGTTCTGGCACGAAACACGTTTAGTCTTTTACTTGGAAATGGAATGAAGCATCAAAGGAAACAAGAATTCCCTCATGTAATTTCCTCATTTAGAGAGAGATTCCTACTTTGTAAAGACGAACAATACGTTCTGAATTTTGGGGAGAATATTGGGCTACATAAAAACAAACAAATAATTTAGAATATCAACAAACGAAGAACGGTATCATCAAAAGTGGATTGTGGAAAAGGTCATGTACGTAGAAAAAGTGTAGAAGATATCAGATGGACTTTTTATCCTACAGTATGCCGAAACAAGTAACAGAGGAAGTGAAAAGTAAATTTTGCAGTAGATCTGGAAGTTCTCTTAGGAAATTTAGCTAAGTTAAGATTTTTAAGCAATAGTGCATTTGTTTGTCAGAAAAGAAGACTTACAAAAGTGGAAAGGCCACCTTGGAAAATATTTAGATGGGCACAAAAACACTGACACGGATGAGGAATGTTATATTCTGTGGGACAAATATGGCATGATCAAAAGTGTCCAGACGCAATTATGTAATGCAGAATTGACCACTACTTGTTGCGAGAGGCGGACCCTCCAGTATAGAAAGAGGCGGGGAGTGTTGTCTTGTCGGTAGCGAAACAGCAAAAGCTGAATGGGTCGGTCAGGAGAATTCAATGAATTCGTACATGGGCTAGTCAAGGGATGTCACCTAACAAATCCTTCAGAGACAATTCAACCCTTCTAAAGCTGTCCAAGTCGACTGTTGACGATGTGATCGTGAAGTGGAAACAGCTAAACCAACACCAGGCAGAGTTCATGTACTGACGGACGCGAACCGTCATGCATTGCGTTGTAAAAAATCGCATGAATTCAGCAGAGGGAATCACTCGAGAGTTGTAAAGTGCTAGCAGCAGCCCAGGTAGCACAACGACTGTGCTTAGAAGTTAAAATTAATGGGTACAACGGTCCACCAACTCCTCATCAGCTTCATACACTACTGGCCATTAAAATTGCTACACCAAGCAGAAATGCAGATGATAAACGGGTATTCATTGGACAAATATACTATAATAGAACTGGATTGTGATTACATTTTCACGCAATTTGGGTGCATAAATCCTGAGAATTCAGTACCCAGAACAACCACTTCTGGCCGTAATAACGGCCTTGATACGCCTGGGCATTAGAGTCAAACAGAGCTTGGATGGAGTGTACAGGTACAGCTGCCCGTGCAGCTTCAACACGATACCACAGTTCATCAAGAGTAGTGACTGGCGTATTGTGACGAGCCAGTTGCTCGGTCACCATTGACCAGACATTTTCAATTGGTGAGAGATCTGGAGAATGTGCTGACCAGGGCAGCAGTCGAACATTTTTTCTGTATCCAGAAAGAAGGGATCGAAATAAGGGTAGAGCCACTGGTCGTAACACATCTGAAATGTAACGTCCACTGTTCAAAGTGCCGCCAACGCGAACGAGACGTCACCGAAATGTGTAACCAATGGCACCCCATACCATCATGCCGAGTGATACGCCAGTACGGCGATGACGAATACACGCTTCCAATGTGCGTTCACCGCGATGTCGCTAGACACGGATGCGACCATCATGATGCTGTAAACAGAACCTGGATTCATCCGAAAAAATGACGTTTTGCCATTCGTGCACCCAGGTTCGTTGTTGAGTACACCATCGCAGGCGCTCCTGTCTGTGATGCAGCGTCAAGGGTAACTGCAGCCATGGTCTCCGAGCTGATAGTCCATGCTGCTGCAAACGTCGTCGAACTGTTCGTGCAGATGGTTATTGTCTTGCAAATGTCCCCATCTGTTGACTCAGGGATCGAGACGTGGCTGCACGATCCGTTACAGCCTTGCGGATAAGATGCCTGTCATTTCGACTGCTAGTGATACGAGGAATTTGGGATCCAGCACGGCGTTCCGTATTACCCTCCTGAACCCTCCGATTCCATATTCTGCTAACAGTCATTGGATCTCGACCAACGTGAGCAGCAATGTCGCGATACGATAAATCGTAATTGCGACAGGCTGCAATCCGACCTTTATCAAAGTCGGAAACGTGATGGTACGCATTTCTCCTCCTTACACGAGGCATCACAACAACGTTTCACCAGGCAACGCCGGTCAACTGCTGTTTGTGTATGAGAAATCGGTTGGAAACTTTCCTCATGTCAGCAATTTGTAGGTGTCGCCACCGGCGCCAACCTTGTGTGAATGCTCTGAAAAGCTAATCATTTGCATATCACAGCATCTTCTTCCTGTCGGTTAAATTTCGCGTCTGTAGCACGTCATCTTCGTGGTGTAGCGATTTTAATGGCCAGTAGCGTATTTCTGTAGGTGCTAAGCGACAATTGAGGTGACATAAAGCGTGACGCCTCTAGAGAGTGGATGACTGGACCTGAGTGATTTCGTGTGATGAATCCCATTATTTCCGACAGAGCGATTTTGATTTGACGCTATCTGTGATTAAGCACAATGCCAATAGTGAAATACAAAGGAGGTGGTATTACAGTGCGGGGGGGGGGGGGGGGGAGGGGAGGAGGAGTGCTTCCTGTGATTAGGATGTGGCCCCATACTGCGCCAAGAAAACGCTAAATGCGGCAGGACACGAACACATTTTATAGGATTGTGTACTGTGTACATTAGAGGAATAGTTCTGGGCCAAGGATTGTAGCAGCATGACAGTGAACAGTGGCGTAAAACGGCGTATTTGAGGCAATGGTTTGTGGACCATAATATTCCTGAAATAGACAAGCCTGCCCAGTCTCCTGACCTGAACTCGATCTTTGGGATGAGTTAAAGCGTCGACTTCACTCCAGGCTCCTGTGTCACTTTCTTCTCTGGTTTCAGTTGTTGAGGATGAGCGGGCTACCATCCCTCCACTGATATTCAGCTACTTGATTGAAAGCGTCATCAGCATATTTCAAGCAGTCATAGAGGCGAAGGAGTGGGACACCTCACATTAATGTCCACTGACAGACATCCAGATATTCTTGATCAGTTATTGTACATGTTTGTTCATAAACTATGGTGAAGAACTGAGGTAAACGTTAGTGAACTGTATAGGGGGAGCACAGATCTGCTCCCTGTGACGCAGTTGTGTACAAAATAGGAAACAAAACTGTTCTGGATAAAAAGCGATGGGTTTTTTTGGGTTTCGGTTTATGGACTGAGAAATTTTGAGGGATACATAATGTAATTCACTAAAGACTTCTATTAACTCAAACGGAAATAAAAGGTAAATTCAGATAAAACAAAAATAAGTAGACAAATTAACTGTAAAAGAAATGGAATCTATGGCATGTATTATGTGAGATGTTAAACTAAATTATAGTAAGTTTGAACATACAGTAGAAACAGAGTAGATTTTGCAAGCACTGGATGTCAATCTTTTTATTATTTTTGAAAATTCAAAAGAAGATTTATCATTTCGTGACAAGTTGCTGAAGGAAAAGTTGAAGCAGAAGCAAACTGGAAATTTATCCTCTGGATAATGAGCAGTTGCAGCTCGCAACTCCTATTATGACAAAATGAATTATTTTCACTTTCCCATACTTCAATTACTGTCTGTTCATTGTAAAAGGCATTTTATCGACAATACAAATTTATGAGGCTAATAAGAAATTAATGCTTTATTTGATAGCAGGTGATTACTAAAAATGGTTTGGATGTAAAAGAGCTCGGGGAATCACACCCACTGTGTCATGTGCTATTTCCTGATCTATTGTTTTATGCTGTGCAGAGCAAAGACGGCGATACAGAGCCGTCGGAGGAAGTGGCATCGGAAGAACAGGTGAAGGCTCCAGAAATTAAGAAAGCAGCAGAGGGGCAGACGCCGGAAGATGAGGTGGACGAAGGCGTAGGCGAAGAAGGTGACAATGGAGACGACGAAAGTGGTAGTGGGGGCAGAGACAGCGCACAGGCGGAACAGGAGGAGGAGCAGCAGAAGGGAGAGATTGAAAAGGAAGCGACCGAGGAGAGCTCTGGCATAGGAGAAGGGGAACTGGCAACCGAACCGGAAAGCAGTCCGGATGAAACTGTGGGAATGGACAATGGAGAAGAGGGAGAGAAAGGAGAAGAGAATGAGGGACCGACGGCTAGTAACGAGGAGAAAGGGGGCGACGGTGTCGACGAAGAGACTGGAGAAGGCACAGACAGAGATGCAGGCTACGAGGAGAACAGGGATGAGACGGAAACGGAGGAGGACGGGCATAAGAGAGAGGAGGTGGAGAGGGAGGCGACGGAGAGGGAGGAGGCAGAAAGGGAGGAGAAGGAACGGCAAGAGGCGGAGCGGCAGATGCAGCTGGAGCGAGAACGTGAACTGGAGAGGGCCCTGGAAGAGCGCAGCAGGCGACGGCGCAGCCAAGAGGTACGTGCCCACACCACGTTCTCCTGTTATGGCATGCCGCTGTGCTAGTCTTGGCTTGCATGTCAGTGTGCGAGCATGTTGGCCGTCGCGCAGCGCTGCATGCCGCACATTCCAGCATCGTGACACGACGTGAAGAGGACGCTCTCTGCTTTCTACATACGGGAAGTTGACATAGAAGAAGCTGCACTTCGTCATTCTGTTGTACCCCATCTGCACATCTATCTCATGTACGGGTAAGAGTGGGAGAATACACTGAGATTACTCAGAGTAGAAAACAAGAATATGTATAACAATATGAGCTATTTGGTCGATTTGGACGTCGTCGATTGTTGTCTATGACTTACATGCCACTTCCGAGCCTTCTGCAACTTAAGATGTGTAGATGACAGTTAGTATAGAACAACGAACATGTAGTAGTCAAACTGAGCAGTTAATTCCGTTATGGTGGATTTCTTTAGGCCCCACAGCTGTGAAGTCGGGAGGACGACGGTTCAATCCCGCGTCCGGCCATCCTGATTTAGGTTTTCCGTGATTTCTCTAAATCGCTCCAGGCAAATGCCGGGACGTTCCTTTCAAAGGGCACGGCCGACTTCCTTCCCCCTTCTTCCCTAATCCGATGAGACCGATGACCTCGCTTTCTGGTCTCCTTCCCCAAAACAACCCCAATCTCTAATTAATGTTTAATCATTTAAATATAGCAGTAACGATTATACATGGTGTTGCGATCTCTACGTGACAAACGTCTAGGAGTGATACATAACTTCATGTACAGCTTCTTTTGTTAGAGACAAAGCTACCTGGCGACGCCAGGTGTCTTACATAATCAATTACGCCGCTGAGAGGCAGCAACGTGTAGGCACTCTGTGGTGTTCGTATGCAATGTGTGTTGCCTATAAACCAGTTATATTCTCAGCGTGAAAGGTGGTAGGCCGAATTTCTAAAATATCTTTCTCCGCTTAGAGACACTCATTCTTATAGTTTTCTTGTTGAAAATCACTCTGTCATTTTACTGGGATAAGTAACACACAGATGCAACGCAGCTGGTTAGTAGGCTATGCTAATTCGGTGAGATCTCGTCGTCCCATGGCCGATGGGAAAAATGGAAAAAAATTCAATAAAATGACGACTACTGTCGCTGGTAAGCCAGCGAAGTATTTGTCACTAACAAAAGTTATTCCCCATCACCCGTGAGCTACCATCCCTACACGTTTATCATAACACCCTATACACACAAATAAATGGATTAATTAATTGTGCCACCTCCAGCAATATTTTGTAGAGTACATTACAATCGTTTTATTTGAATAGAATATTCTGTTTTGACCACGCCTATTTCGTAGCTCCTCATTTCCTCACCTGGAACATCTCTAATACCTCGATTCCCACCTTTTGTGGTTTTCCTACTGTCTATGATTCACTTCCATGCAACGCTGTACTCCAAACGTACCGGGTGATCAAAAAGTTAGTATAAATTTGAAAACTTAATAAACCACGGAATAATGAAGATAGAGAGGTAAAAATTGACACACATGCTTGGAATGACATGGGGTTTTATTAGAACAAAAAAAAAACATATTGCTAGACGCGTGAAAGATCTCTTGTGCGCGTCGTTTGGTGATGACCATGTGCTCAGCCGCCACTTTCGTCATGCTTGGCCTCCCAGGTCCCCAGATCTCAGTCCGTGTTATTATTGGCTTTGGGGTTACCTGAAGACGCAAGTGTATCGTGATCGACCGACATCTCTAGGGATGCTGAAAGACAACATCTGACGCCAATGCCTCACCATAACTCTGGACATGCTCACAACATTATTCCTCGACTACAGCTATTGTTGAGGACTGATGGTGGACATATTGAGCATTTACTGTAAAGAACATCATCTTTGCTTTGTCCTACTTTGTTATGCTAATTATTGCTATTCTGATCAGATGAAGCGCCATCTGTCGGATATTTTTTGAACGTTTGTATTTTTTTGGTTCTAATAAAACCCTATGTCATTCCAAGCATGTGTGTCAATTTGTACCTCTCTATCTACATTATTTCGTGATTTATTCAGTTTTCAAATTTATACTGACTTTTGATCACCCGGTTCATTCTCAGAAACTTCTTCCACAATCAAGACGTGTGTTTAATACTAGTAGACTTCTTTTCCTGTTCTTGTTTGCGTCTTATATAATCCAGTCGTCATCTATCGTGCGTAAATTTGCCTCACATCATCTACATCGAGTTCCAAAATGAACGTATTGAGCGGTCTCTGAGTTTGAGCTGAAGTACCTTACATCGGTTCTAACAGCCAATTCTCTCTCATGAAGCATCACGCAGAAGTTCCTCATCTTGAGAGAACCTCTACTTTATCATTAGCATATAAACAGCCATTTCACTTACTCCCTACAAATACGCATGGGACGCAACCTCTCACATATCAGCAAGGACAGAGGCGAATGTGCGTGGAGGAGAATACAGTTTCTCACAGGTGGCTGAACTCATACCGTGGGATATCTCAGCCAAGAATAGCTTATGACAATTACATTCATATTTTTAAATTATAACTTAGGGGCCCTCCTACGCAGCTGCTTCCGCCACTGGCACTAGGCAGCTACAGGCTTCCTCTTGGCTGGGACAATACAACCGTTTTCCATGGTTAGATAATAATCTTCTGGTTTTCACACAGACGCAGAGGGTGGATTATTTTAAGAGAGTATTCTCTCTTAAATTCGTCTTAAGATCTTCGGCAGACGTTTTTTAAGAATTTTTCTCCCGTTTCACCAGTGCAAGTCGCTGGCGGTCTCAAAGATTCACCCTCAATTGCTGATGGCGTAGAGTGAATCTTTTAGTATGCAAGCCACTCATGCTGGCAAAACATCATAAAAGTAATTATACAAACGCCGGCAGGAGATCCTGGGACAAATACAAACAGGCAAGACGAAAGCCCGGACAATTTTGAACGTTTTATTATTTTAATTTTTTGTTGAAAAAAACTGGGACAGATGTGTATCATGTTTGGCATAACGTCCATATCGTTCAATACACTTGTTTCAGCGCTTAGGAAGTGCATGTTTTCCTCCGGAAAAAGAAATTATTTTCGTCGTGTGCACAGCCACTCATGCATTTCCTGTTGCACCGCTTCATCGGAACGAATTGCTTTCCTCCAGTTCCCTCTTGGGTGGTCCAAACACGTATCAGTCACTCGGTGCAAGGACTGGTGAGGTGGCGGATGTAGTATCGGACTGCAGGTCATCGATGGGTGCAAGCGTTGCACGGGCAGTATGAGACCAAGCGTTATCATGCCGCAAAATGACACCTGTAGTCACAAGGCAAGTCAGTTTGATCTTGTTGCAGGCGAAGCTGATTTTTAAACACGTAGGATTCCAAGAAAATGCCTCATTCGTCCCCAAAAGAGATTCAGCAAAACCTTTCCAGCGGATGATTGCATCTGGAACTCCTTGCGTTTTGGTGATGAGGAATGGCGCCATTCATTGCTCGCTCTCTTTGATTCGGGTTGGTGGTTATGTACCAAGATTTCGTCTCCTGTAACGATTCTCGCGAAGTAGCCATCACCTTCTCCTTTAAAGCACCGCAAAAGTTCTTCGCAAACGTCAATGCGTCGCTCTTTCAGTTCTGGAGTGAGCTGCCGTTGCACTCATCTTACAGACACTTTCCGAAACTTGAGCGCTTCATGAATGATGTGATGTGCTGAGCCGTGACTGATATTCACATCTGCGGCTAGTTTATCCAACGCCAGTCAGCGATTTTCCCATCACAGTAGTTTCAACTGCTGCAGCAGACTCTGGTGTCACAGTGCGGAGTGCCTGACCTGGACAACGCATTTCCGAGCCTTTTGCTCCACTGATCAACTTTCTGCAGAGACAGACACGCATCACCGTACTGGGCCTTCATTCCCTGATGGATATCAATAGTGTCTGTACCTTCACTGCTCAGAAAACGTATGGCAGAACGCTGTCGTTCCTTGGTGCATGTGGCCGCGTTTCGCTTGCCTGTAGGCGCTTTTAGGGCATTTTTTGCATCGTTGGTCTCAGTACTGCCAACGTACAGAACAATAGCGTGAAATGTCGATTTTTAATTAAACTTTTAAGGTTTCAATTTGACTCGACCTCTTATTTGTGAGCACATAGGTGCTCATGTGAACATGTGAAGATGACTCCATAATAATTGAAACTGGACATATTATTGAAATAAATGTGCCATTGAACTTTTATTTCGTTTTCCTTTTTATTCCTTTCATTTAAGGCTTATTTCACCATCCACAACATTAAATTAGTGTACATAGCTGACACACAACGAAAGCAGCATATTAATTTACTGAGACGAACGAAATGGCAAGTAGTTTTCGCATTGGAAGTTTTGAAAGATATGAGGCATAGCCTTAGAAAAAAATATTCGATGATTTTCAAGATACTGTGCTGCGTAATTGAACTTCGATTATTATATTAATTAGATTCTGCCAAGATATGTACAATGTTCTTGACACGAGTTAGAAGTCGCTGTTTGGCGAGGGTATTAATTTTAACTTAACAAGCGCCATGTTTTCAATAGTTTCTTTCCTTCTGAGTTCAGAGTTGATAAACCAAGGATAGCGTACAGTATGTTACTGTATTGTCGAATAACATGTACTTTTTGCGTTGCGGTTTTGGTACGTTAACATAGACTATTCTTTCTTTGGTTTGTACTATAAAAATCAGAGGTACTTCAGTAGGAAGTGTGTGTTCACGTTTGTCGTCAGTTGGTCTGTGTGTTCGTTGCCCGTTATACCTACATCCACTGTAGATGGATCAATCTGTGTGTCTTCTTCGTTCTGTTAGCGCTTCCCAGCATGTCGTCTACAAGGACTTCACAGTTCTGCCTTCCGTTTCCTACGTAAGAGACTCGAGGGCACTCATCGAGTCCATATATTATTATAACTCTATCTAATTGTAAATCAATTGTATAAAGAATAGCCCAGAGAATAACAAAAAGTCGGACAGGTAATACCGATGCTTCTTTAGATAACAAGAACGATTGCCCCCACTCATATTTTTCATCAAATAAACCAAATCCTGCAGACGCGTAATACATATTGGAATCTCCTTCGAAAATGTTTACCTGAGTGTAAATTTATGACATGGCAATAATTGTCCATCGTACAATGTCTCATAAATTTTTGAAGGTGTATAGATAGTTTACCATAGTCCTTCGCAAAACTCATAACGTTGTGGAGTCGAATGCACCGTAATTTCACTATACAATAACACAGTATTATATGTTTGGGTTTCTTCGCCCAGTATGAATTAACCTTCATTAGATTTAGTAATTACAGTAGTTTCGTTTACTTAACATGTGTGCTGTCACCATAGCGGAGGCAGCCAGTGCACGTCTATGGGTTGGTGCTCGATCTGGAGGCAGCCGATTCGACTCTTGGTGTTGGCGGATATTTCCATTGCCAATCTGTCAACAGGAGAAGCGAGAGCCTACAGTTGCCCATCATAGGACTGTAAGCCTAACTTCTTCACAATGTCTCGTGGAGAGAGGGCAAGAAATGTGATACTGTCGATGACCTACATAAAAGATAGATACATTAATCAATACTGAAGATATTCATCCCAGTTGGCAATCGTGTGATTATTGCCAGAACATGTTTCACGACAAAATTATCCCATTTTCAAGTGCTTACAAATGTTTATGCTGTTAGGCCTCGTCACACCTTAAAAACAAGCTGCACACGTACATTGTCAACTCAAACCATGAAACCTGACACAGTTTGCAATGGCACCTCGGGAGCGGTGAATGCACCGGCTTGTGATGTGTCAAGTTTTATGGTTTGAATTGACCATGCACGTGTGCAGATTTTTTTAAAGTTGTTACGAGGTCGAACGAGATAAAAAAATTTAAGCACTTCAAAATGGGATAATGTTGTCTCAAACATGTTGTGGCAATAACCACATGATTGACAAATGGGTGTATATCCTCAATATTGCTTGAATAAAAAAAAAATGGTTCAAATGGCTCTGAGCACTATGGGACTTAACATCGATGGTCATCAGTCCCCTAGAACTTAGAACTACTTAAACCTAACTAACCTAAGGACATCACACAACACCCAGCCATCACGAGGCAGAGAAAATCCCTGACCCCGCCGGGAATCGAACCCGGGAACCCGGGCGTGGGAAGCGAGAACGCTACCGCACGACCACGAGCTGCGGACTTGATTGAATAACAGTTGTAAGATGATGTCAGATACGTTAATTGCGGCAGCCTCCCTAATTACTCGAAAAGAGTATGCTACATGCTGTCGATTAGTTTCGCCCTCCATCTTCCTTCATTTCCTTAATCATCTATACCAACAACAAAAAATACGCTATAGGGATCAGTTTTATTCTTTTCAACTAGACACAAGTACTCATTAGACTGAGAAAAGGAGCGCTGCTGTACCTCAGAAATCGAGTAAGGGTCACTAAAATCTTAGCGATAAGCTCTCACTCAGTGACGAAAGTCGCAGAAGTTTCTTTGCTATTACTGTACTTAAATTCTGAATACTGTTTGAGCTACTCTTCCGAACGTGCGATATCGCTGCTCGTATACTAATCAGTAATTCTATACTGAATTTATAAGCTTCTCATCTATTCCGCTCTCTGTTCTTGATTCGTTGCTGACTCAAATAATTTCCGATATTTCCTTTCAGTTCGATATCTAAACAGCAGAGTATTTATGTTGCACTTATAATGTGTGTTATTGCTTTCAAAGAGAATTCATGTGGCTGTCACGAAATATTTTAATTTTGTTCTTGAGTGAATTACATTAATTGATTTCATAAAACTGGACCCGACTTCTCAATTTTAAGTCAGTTATCGTTAGTTTCATTTTCATTTCGCTTATACTAACTCCGCTTTCCTGAAGAAAATTTCTCTCTTTCTGTTGCGATGAAAATGAATATGAAATTAAATGGCTGTACCTGTGAGCCTCTGGCACAATGAGTCTGTTCAGTAACGCTGTTACTTCTTGCGATGTGGTTCTAGAGAATTTTTCCGTCTCTTACAAGGCACACGAGGTATGCCAGAAAAGTAATGAGACTGATTTTTTATCTACCCAAGGTTCTATTTTATTTTTCAAACAAGAATATTGTCCCCTTCACAGTAGTTCCCATAGGCAGCTATAAACCGGTACGAGCATATGGGATTGGTTCCCAAATATGTGAGTGGCTCGAAGACTTCTTAAGTAATAGAACCCAGTACGTTGTCCTCGATGGTGAGTGTTCATCGGAGGTGAGTGTATCATCTGGAGTGCCCCAGGGAAGTGTGGTAGGTCCGCTGTTGTTTTCTATCTACATAAATGATCTTTTGGATAGGGTGGATAGCAATGTGCGGCTGTTTGCTGATGATACTGTGGTGTACGGGAAGGTGTCGTCGTTGAGTGACTGTAGGAAGATACAAGATGACTTGGACAGGATTTGTGATTGGAGTAAAGAAAGGCAGCTAACTCTGAATATAGATAAATGTAAATTAATGCAGATGAATAGGAAAAAGAATCCTGTAATGTTTGAATACTCCATTAGTAGTGTAGCGCTTGACACATTCACGTCGATTAAATATTTGGGCGTAACATTGCAGAGCGATATGAAGTAGGACAAGCATGTAATGGCAGTTGTGGGGAAGGCGGATAGTCGTCTTCGGTTCATTGGTAGAATTTTGGGAAGATGTGGTTCATCTGTAAAGTAGACCGCTTATAAAACACTAATATGACCTGTTCTTGAGTACTGCTCGAGCGTTTGGGATCCCTATCAGGTCGATTTGAGGGAGGACATAAACAATTCAGAGGCGCGCGGCTAGATTTGTTACTGGTAGGTCTGATCATCACGCGAGTGTTACAGAAATGCTTCAGGAACTCGGGTGGGAGTCTCTAGAGGAAAGTTGGCGTTCTTTTCGTGAATCGCTACTGAGGAAATTTATAGAACCAGCATTTGAGGCTGACTGCAATACAATTTTACTGCCGCCAACTTACATTTCGCGGAAAGACCACAAAAATAAGATAAGAGAGATTAGGGCTCGTACCGAGGCATATAGGCAGTCATTTTTCCCTCGTACTGTTTGAGAATGGAACAGGGAGAGAAGATGCTAGTTGTGGACGAGGTACCCTCCGCCACGCACCGTATGGTGGATTGCAGAGTATGTATGTAGATGTAGATGTATATGACTTGTTGTTAAAACTCTTCAGCAGCGCTGAAAGGCTTAAACGGATAGGGCATTTAATATGTCAGTCAAATTCTTTTGAATGTTCTCCGGAGTCCCAAAATGGCATTCTTTTAAGACATTTTTCAATTTCAGAGGAAAAGAAGAAAATCGCAAGGACTCAGATTGCGTGAATAAGGGTGCTGTGGAACCAAAGGAATGCCTTTTGAGGTAAAAAATTCCGTGATCGAAGTGGCCGTGTGACATGGGACGTTGTCATGATGCAGCTTCCACTTGTCTCCAATGTCTGGTCTCACTCCATTCACTGTCAAAAAAAAAAAGTCGGCAGTGTTTTGATCTTTAATTTGCTCGTTGGAGCGCCGCGCGGGCTTAACCGAGCGGTCTGAGGCGCTGCAGTCATGGACTGTGCGGCTGGTCGCGGCGGAGGTTCGAGTCCTCCCTCGGGCATGGGTGTGTGTGTTTGTCCTTAGTATAATTTAGGTTAAGTAGTTTGTAAGCTTAGGGACTGATGACCTTAGGAGTTAAGTTCCATAAGATTTCACACACATCTGAACAATTTTGCTCGTTGGAGCCTTTTTCAGTCAACATGTTGTCGGCCTTCCATAAATTATTTGTGTCAGCGAAAGACTTGTGCTCTGGATAAGGAAGGTTCCCCTAGGCTGTTTCAACTTTTCGAAGGTCATACTCTCGGGTTCCCCATGTATAACACAGAATTTGATTCCATAACTTTATTCTAAATTTCTCTAATTTCGTAACACACGACAAAAACTCAACTTCACTGATGGAACTTTCACAAATCACATTATGGCTGTACGGAGCTGAAACTTAGATGGAACATCTGGAAGGGAGGAACACGCCGGTAAACACAATTAGAACCACACAGAGTTTTGTCAGTCTCATTACTTTTCTCACACACTCCGTGTATAGTAGATACAAACTTTAAAGTGACTGTTTTCTGATCGATGATATTCGGCTGAGTTGAGGCCGCTACGGAATGTCTATGCTCGTTGCCAACCTAGCTCCATAACAATACTGTGCACCATAGCAAGAAATTAAACATTGTGAAAACAGTGTTGACAGGTGTCTTGTATGGTGCATAGTGGATATTATAATTATTATATTTATTGTTATTATTATTCAGGCCCTGTCCCCGAATCGCCATCAACTTTTGTGTCACTTCCGCGATAAGCTATCAGCTGGCTGCCCTGGGAGAATAAGACAAGGTTTGCTACCCGTTAGATTTGGAGACCTTCGTATTGGCTGGAAGTCGGAATCGGATGAGGATTATGACGTCTTAGTTAATCAAACACGCTCTTTGCAAATTCTTATTTAATGGCAGAATGGATAGTTTCGATCGTGGGCAAGACAGTAGAAAGGCACGAGCAGAACGGAGAAGAACTATACTTTACTGTACTGTACTGTATTGTCAATTCATCGTCCAAACTGTCATTATGTGCTTTTACAAGAATTCTTGAACTTCCCAGCATACTTCAAAGAGAGCCGCCGCGCTGCAATTTTGTTGCTTCGTCGGAGGCGGGCGGCCTTTCCCCACCTGGAAAACTCCTGCGACTAGCTTCTGTCGGTTTCTACACCGTATCGTTTGTACCTCCGTTCTGCGACCTCACAAGTCGAAGTTCTGAACTGTTCCCCTTGTGGTATACGAATTTTGCTTTCTTTGAGACTCACTGAACTTCAAAAAAGGGCAAAACAAACCTCCAAACATGTAATTAGCCCGGTTTGTGTGCTACTAATTTTTCTCATTAGTGTCCGCGGCTCGTGGTCCTGCGGTAGCGTACTCGCTTTCCCCGCACGGGATCCCGGGTTCGATTCCCGGCGGGGTCAGGGATTTTCTCTGCCTCAAGATGACTGGGTGTTGTGTGTTTTTCATCATCATTGACTCGCAAGTCGTTGCAGTGGCGTCAGCTAAAAAGGACTTGCAATTCCGGCGGCCGAACACCTCGCTTGGGGTCTCCTGGCCAACAATGCCGTACGATCATTTCATTTCTCATTAGTTTTTGCATTCACAAGGCTGTATGATCTTTTAACTTGTTTGGAATGTGCTTTTATCGCATGCATAAAACACAGATGGAAATTTGTGAATATTAGGTAGCACGTTGTTTTTCTACTTCAACTTCTTCTTTGAACAATTATTTCTTTCCTACATCTGATTACAATATCTACGTACTCGCATAATATGGAGCTAAATCTACGAAGTATCGCAAGTAGAAACAGAAGATACGGCTCTTCCAGCCAATCGATAATAGCAGCAGTTAGAAGAGGGAAACTTCGGATATGAAACCATAAATGGCAGATGCCATACATTAGTAGGATTTCATGATAAAGAACAAATGTGAATAAAACTGAAACTGAATATAGTTTATCAATATTGAAACTGAAAAGAAAATGGCGTCCCTTTCCTATTCGAATCAGCAATGTCCATAGTTAACAGAGTATTAGTTGACAAGGCAACGATGCAGAAACCAACAGAATGAATACTGTACATACGTAAATGAAAGAAATAATTATTTAAAAAATTTTTGTGGTAATTTCCTATGGGACCAAACTGCTGACATCATCGGTCCCTATGTTTACACACTACTTAATCTAACTTAAACTAACTTGCGCTAAGGACAACACACACACACACACACACACACACACACACACACACACACACACATGCCCGAGGGAGTACTCGAACCTCCGACGAGGGGGGAGACGCGCGCACCGTGGCACGGCGCCCAGGACGACGCGGCTACCCCGCTCGCCGTAATTATTTAACACAATAATTTAAGTAAACAGCAAAGCGAAAAAGAATATCTCAAATGGAACAAAGCTGTTACTAAGCAGGAGCCGGGAATTGAAGAAAACAATAATAGGAAAGCGATCTAATAGACTGAACTGAACGAAAAGTATATGGAAATTTCTTCGACAGGATATGAGAAGATACAATGAATATTTCATGAGAGAAACAACTGAAAAAAAATGAATATTTGATGGCACAAACAATTGAAAACAAGGCGGCCGGAGTGGCCGTGCGGTTCTAGGCGCTACAGTCTGGAACCGTGTGACCGCTACTGTCGCAGGTTCGAATCCTGCCTCGGGCATGGATGTGTGTGATGTCCTTAGGTTAGTTAGGTTTAAGTAGTTCTAAGTTCTAGGGACTGATGACCACAGCAGTTAAGTCCCATAGTGCTCAGAGCCATTTGAACCATTTTTGAATTGAAAACAGTTAGGCCGGCCGGTGTGGCCGTGCGGTTAAAGGCGTTTCAGTCTGGAACCGCGTGACCGGTACGGTCGCAGGTTCGCATCCTGCCTCGGGCATGGATGTGTGTGATGTCATTAGGTTAGTTAGGTTTCATTAGTTCTAAGTTCTATGCGACTGATGACCTCAGAAGTTAAGTCGCATAGTGCTCAGAGCCATTTGAACCATTTTTGAAAACAGTTAGAGCATGAAGGAAACAAACAAAAATTTACAATGGATACACATCAGATTCGCCAGATAAGATGGTACATGGCACAGTAATTAAAACAGGATGCTGATTAGTAATACACGCCGGTGCGAATAACAATATTGACTTTAAGTAGTGCCCGATGAGTTGCATAAACCCATTCAAAGAATAAAGAAAGGAGTGTCACCTAAAGATAATGGTGTTTCATTAAAAATGGTGAAACGTAATACAAAACTTTTTACACATTGTCTACAGAGGAACAAAATACAACAAAACTGGGACAATACTGGAACAATTCTACTTCATGACGAAGGAGACAGACAAGATATAAAACTCATAGCTCTGTCAGACAGGTCTCCGTAATGTGCCAGACGTATAGTGCTTTATCCAGACACATAAATAAGTTCTCGAGAAATGATTATTTGTGTTGGATTCGTAGATGTTCGCAAGCTGTTTACTTAGTTTCTACTTTATCTGTAAAAAAGCCCTTGGAAAGCAAGACATGCTAGTATACTGAAAAATATATACGTCGATGCCACGGCTTTCAGTTGACTGGATCATCAAAGTGAAAAATTTAGAACTGAAAGAGGAGAAAGGTCAGAAGTTCCCTTATAACTAATACTATTCTCAGCACTACTGGAAGTAGTTTAAGCCTTAAGCCAGGAAAGTCAAGAAGTAATCCCAGTTGATGGAACGTATCTGGCCTTCTTTCGCATGGCTAATGATAGTCTATTGCTTATCTCTAGTGCAGGTAGACTTCAATAACAAATGTAAATGAATGTTTTTAACGGAGCAAATCTGTATAATACTCATGAAAATCAGTTATAATAACATAAAAATTGTTGTTTGTCTGGCCTCTCAACAGATAACTCCTCCGTTGTGGTAGCACCTACGGTACGGTCATCTGTTCCACCGGGTAAGCTACTACTAACAGCATAGTGAACGCATTATTGTGGCCAAGATAGACACGAAGCCCACGACTACTACAGTAGTACAAGTTTATATGCCAACTCGGTCTGCAGATGATGAAGAAATTGATGTAATGTATGATGAGATAAAAGAAATTATTCAGGTAGTGAAGGGGGACGAAAATTTAATAGTCATCGGTGACTGGAATTCGAGTGTAGGAAAAGGGAGAGAAGAAAACATAGTAGGTGAATATGGATTGGGGGTAAGAAATGAAAGAGGAAGCCGTCTGGTAGAATTTTGCACAGAGCATAACTTAATCATAGCTAACACTTGGTTCAAGAATCATAAAAGAAGGTTTTATACATGGAAGAATCCCGGAGATACTAAAAGGTATATAGATTATATAATGGTAAGACAGAGATTTAGGAACTAGGTTTTAAATTGTAAGACATTTCCAGGGGAAGATGTGGACTCTGACCACAATCTATTTGTTATGAACTGCAGATTAAAACTGAAGAAACTGCAAAAAGGTGAGAATTTAAGGAGATCGGACCTGGATAAACTGACTAAACCAGAGGTTGTACAGAGTTTCAGGGACAGCATAAGGGAACAATTGACAGCAGTGGGGGGAAGAAGTACGGTAGAAGAAGAATGGGTAGCTCTGAGGGATGAAGTAGTGAAGGCAGGAGAGGATCAAGTAGGAAAAAGACGAGGGCTAGTAGAAACCCTTGGGTAACAGAAAAAATATTTAATTTAATTGAGGAAAGGAGAAAATATAAAAATGCAGTAAATGAAGCAGGCAAAAAGGAATACAAACGTCTCAAAAATGAGATCGACAGGAAGTGCAAAATGGCTAAGCAGGGACGGCTAGAAGACAAATGTAAGGATGTAGAGGCTTATCTCACTAGGGGTAAGATAGATACTGCCTACAGGAAAATTAAAGAGACCTTTAGAGAAAAGAGAACCACTTGTATGAACATCAAGAGCTCCGATGGAAACCCAGTTCTAACCAAAGAAGGGAAATCAGAAAGGTGGAAGGAGTATATAGAGGGTCTATACAAGGGCGATGTACTTGAGGACAATATTATAGAAATGGAAGAGAATGTAGATGAAGATGAAATGGGAGATATGATACTGCGTGAAGAGTTTGACAGAGAACTGAAAGACCTGAGCCGAAACAAGGCCCTCGGCGTAGACAACATTCCATTAGAACTACTGACAGCTTTGGGAGAGCCAGTCCTGACAAAACTCTACCATCCGGTGAGCAAGATGTATGAGACAGGCGAAATTCCCTCAGACTTCAAGAAGAATATAATAATTCCAATCCCAAAGAAAGCAGGTGTTGACAGATGTGAAAATTACCGAACTATCAGTTTAATAAGTCACAGCTGCAAAATACTAACACGAATTCTTTACAGACGAATGGAAAAACTGGTAGAAGCCGATCTCGGGGAAGATCAGTTTAGATTCCGTAGAAATATTGGAACACGTGAGGCAATACTGACCTTACGACTTATCTTAGAAGGAAGATTTAGGAAAGGCAAACCTATGTTTCTAGCATTTGTGGACTTAGAGAAAGCTTTTGACAAT
Organism: Schistocerca cancellata; assembly: GCF_023864275.1. Taxonomy (NCBI): domain Eukaryota; kingdom Metazoa; phylum Arthropoda; class Insecta; order Orthoptera; family Acrididae; genus Schistocerca; species Schistocerca cancellata. The sequence goes on along the minus strand of NC_064628.1, from coordinate 644,685,380 downwards.
GTTGACTGGAATACTCTCTTTAAAATTCTAAAGGTGGCAGGGGTAAAATACAGGGAGCGAACGGCTATTTACAATTTGTACAGAAACCAGATGGCAGTTATAAGAGTCGAGGGACATGAAAGGGAAGCAGTGGTTCGGAAGGGAGTGAGACAGGGTTGTAGCCTCTCCCCGATGTTATTCAATCTGTATATTGAGCAAGCAATAAAGGAAACAAAAGAAAAATTCGGAGTAGGTATTAAAATCCATGGAGAAGAAATAAAAACTTTGAGGTTCGCCGATGACATTGTAATTGTGTCTGAGACAGCAAAGGACTTGGAAGAGCAGCTGAACGGAATGGACAGTGTATTGAAAGGAGGGTATAAGATGAACATCAACAAAAGCAAAACGAGGATAATGGAATGTAGTGGAATTAAGTCGGGTGATGCTGAGGGAATTAGATTAGGAAATGAGACACTTAAAGTAGTAAAAGAGTTTTGCTATTTGGGGAGCAAAATAACTCACGATGGTCGAAGTAGAGAGGATATAAAATGTAGACTGGCAATGGCAAGGAAAGCGTTTCTGAAGAAGAGAAATTTGTTAACATCGGGTATAGATTTAAGTGTCAGGAAGTGGTTTCTGAAAGTATTTGTATGGAGTGTAGCCATGTATGGAAGTGAAACATGGACGATAAATACTTTGGACACGAAGAGAATAGAAGCTTTCGAAATGTGGTGCTACAGAAGAATGCTGAAGATAAGATGGATAGATCACATAACTAATGAGGAGGCAATGAATAGAATTGGGGAGAAGAGGAGTTTGTGGCGCAACTTGACGAGAAGAAGGGACCGGTTGGTAGGACATGTTCTGAGGCATCAAGGGATCACCAATTTAGTATTGGAGGGCAGCTTTGAGGGTAAAAATCGTAGGGGGAGACCAAGAGATGAATACACTAAGCAGATTCAGAAGGATGTAGGTTGCACTAGGTACTGGGAGATGAAGAAACTTGCACAGGATAGGGTAGCATGGAGAGCTGCATCAAACCAGTCTCAGGACTGAAGACCACAACAACAACATCATAAAAATGACGCTCAATGAACTCACCAAAAAAAATTAGAAATTAACAATAAAGTCACAAAGCCAGACGATGAATTATTGTACTTCGGGCAGTTAAAGGCATTGGATGGACAACAGCAACGAAGAGAATAGCATAATTGGCCCACAGTGTCTTTTATGAACTAAGCTAGTTATTCAAAACAAAAATTCCGATGAGTCTGAAATGTGATGTTCACATACAGTGAGATACGAACTTTCTGTCCACCCCGATAGCTGAATGGTCGCCGGCACGGTAGCTCAGCGTGTTTGGTCAGAGGGTAAGCTGTCCTCTGTAATTTAAAAAAGCTGAGTTAATGGACCAACATAGTACTTCCACAAGCGTCATGGGACGTTCACCCCGAGCAAATACAACGAACATTAACGAACAAAATGAGATCAACCAAAGGGTCCCGTGTTCGATTCCCGGCTGGGTCGGGGATTTTCTCCGCTCAGGGACTGGTTGTTTTGTTGTCTTCATCATCATTTCATCCCCATCCGGCGCGCAGGTCGCCCATTGTGGCGTCGAATGTAATAAGACCTGCACCAAGGCGGCCGGACCTGCCCCGTAAGGGGCCTCCTGGCCAATGACGGCTAACTCTTCATGATCATCATCGTCATGTGCGCAAACCATTTAAAAATTGTTTCTCAGTGACCTCAGTTGAGATGGATGTTGAGGACTACTAGACGACTCAATAAAACAAAGAAACAAATCTGGTAGCATGCTGACGTTGAAGACATACTTATTTAAAATTGTCCTAAAATCGCAGTTCCTCACTACGTATAGTCCTGTTGGAGGTGTACTGTACTCCTGTCCTGCTCCGTTGGAGCAGACTTCCCCAACCAGTTGTCGGAGGACTTGCAGTTCAACTTTGGCCTCCCAACCGTGGTAAAACGTAACTTTTTTTGTGTAATCATTGCAAGAAGTGAAAGAAATGATAAGTAATTAAAGTGATTTGGAGACTTGCACATTGAACGTATCGTAAATGGACCAAGGAAGTTCTTTCCGGGATTTCAAGTTGTAAGGAAAAAGCGAACGACACTGTAATTAATGATGGGTAAATTATATTATTAAATATGGAGGGGCAACGTACTTGCGTGTTGCCGAGCGTCGAAGTTCATAGTCCACTGAAATGCCGTGAGGAAACCTTTAACGCACATGGGATGACACACAGCTCGTGATAACGAGCAGATAGAATGACATTCTTAGAGTAAATAGTATGAATTCTTCCCTGGAATTGTTTTAATGTTAGGATTTTTTATGCTGTAAGTATTGCAAGTTTCATTTAAGATGTGAAGCTACAACACACAAGAAAGTGGTTTGTGCAGATTACGAGTGGAAGACATAGGACTAAATCTATAGATTTCTCTAATGTAATTATTTTACTCGACTTTTGTCAAAGTGATACTAACAAACTCATATAACAATGTCGAAATGGAAGCCTTAAATATTCTTTTTTGTTTTCTTACAATATTTGATAAATAACAGGAGCTTCATTTATCAAATTACCATGCGCTTAGTTGAAAATTCTAATTTTTAACTTTATACTGTCTTGCATTTCTTTATCTTCAGTCAACTAACGGCCAGGTTTAAGCCAACAAGTTGACCTTAAGCTTTTACAAATACTTTTCACCTATTGACATTTTTCTTTCTTGACTTATTGGAATTGCTTTCTTTTGGAGGCCTTTCTACTTTGTATTTTTCTTTCTGTGCTTTGGCCTACCTTGAATTCCTTGGTTATTTATAATAATTTTTTTCTAGATCTCCATGCGCTTGTCATTAGCTATTCGCATTGAGTTTTCAAAATGTACACATTTCCTTGTCATGTGCTAGGACATGTTCTTTGGGTGTGACCATATTACATTAGTCTTCTCTTTTCTAATTTCATATCTAAGATTCTCTGCATGTTTGTAAATGGCTTTGTGATTTATTAATTCAAATTTTTTATGTTCTCCTGTTTTCTAATATCTTATACCGATTTTTTTTCCGTTTCTGATGTCTTACTATCCTTTTATCTATACTAATGTTCATGTTTCTGATGCAATTCTGACCGAATTACTGTCTCATAGTGATAAATCGTATATGTTAGTGAGTGAGATTTTACCTTAAATTTCTTTTGTTGTTTGGAATGCTAAGTTCATCTTTCGTAGTTTTTCTCTGATATCTTTTTGCCAGTCATTAGGCTGGATGATTTCTCCTACACATTTACATTTGTCTGCTATTCTGATACTTCCATATATTGCGCTTATTTTTGATGGTGCAGTATTTTTGCTTGTAGGTAAAGGCGATGTTCTCCTTGGTTCCAGCTCCCATTTAGAAACGTACCACTGACACACCACCCACAGCTAAATGGCTGCACAATTATAGACCCTGGACTTCTTGTTCAAGAGACAGTATCAGTTGGAGAGGACAATACTTGAGATATCTCTGATATCTCTGGCACACGATTCTTGACATTTCGCCCAAGGCACCCACCCACCCGATGTTCCTTTTACACTGTATTTTGTCCTACCGTTACGTAGTTCTCTCATAATGAGTCGTTCCACATCAAGACGGTTTATCAGGCAAATTGATCCACGGAACATTAAGTTAACTAACTAACTAATGATATAAATTCCTCACAGAAGTCACAGTTGTTCCTACATCTTCTTCATTTGGTGGTTGGATTGGATACTGAGTGACTATAGGCTTACTAAATGTTAATGTTCCCTTTGTTTCCTTTCTATTTAGTATTTATCGAAGAATTTGGCTTAACTTATTACTTTTTTCCTTACAAAGGTTGCTTTATTCTCTGCTAAAACACAAATCCTGTCTGAACTTTCCTTAATTTATTTTTAAATAATTTGAAAAAATTTCTTATATTATGTTCCTTGACATTCCGCTCAGTCAGATCTAAATGCTATTTTTCGTACTTTCCCTGATAATATTTTTACAACTGCTAACTCATATTCTTCTTAGCAGTATTTTGTCTTGTTTTTGTAACTGTACCAGTTTTTTAAACATTTAATCATTCGTATACTGTTCTGTTGCACTCCATTCTCCACCATTAGTGTTTTCCAATTTTTTCACTGGGGTCGAATGCCAGCACTAGTTAAACCCTCTTTCATTTTTTCCCAACTCTTCTCATACCTTGATAAATTTTATATTATTATCTTTCAGTTTTATTTCATTATATTTTTTATCTTTGGGGCATTAGGTGTACCCTTATTCTGTTACTGCTGAAGGTAAGAGTCACAGTCTACGTTGATCCCTATTTTAAACTCTTACATTCAGTAACTCTTTGAAATCTTGTTTAATAGAATTGGACTGTCTCTGAAATATGGAAGGAAGTGACCATCGTATCATATGCCATTTGTGAAGAACTGAAGTTGGTCTTTAGTGGGATCTGGCATTTATCCACGTGGTTGTCTTGCGCTCGAAAAGTCTTACGTTTTCATTACTCATTCACTTTATCGCTATTGTCCACCTCCCCGCCCTTTCCCCTTCTACAGATACAAAGAATCATCCAGATTGTAATAAGATATATGTGTATTGTCAACACAGTACGTGTGATCGAATAATTAACCAGTAAATATTTTCCTCTTCATTACCTTAAGGTACCTCTTAATGAAACTGCGCCGGCCGGTGTGGCCGTGCGGTTCTAGTAAGCGCTTCAGTCTGGAACCGCGTGACCGCTACGGTCGCAGGTTCGAATCCTGCCTCGGGCATGGATGTGTGTGATGTCCTTAGGTTAGTTAGGTTTAAGTAGTTTTAAGTTCTAGGGGACTGATGACCACAAATGTTAAGTCCCATAGTGCTCAGAGCCATTTGAACCATTTTTTTGAATGAAACTGCGATAAATCTGTTTATTTGATAAATTAGCTGCACTCAGAAAGACAAAATCCGGTTTGCGACGGCATTTAAATGAACTTAACTTGGAGATGTTCCCAGTTCCACGAAAACATGTTATTGTTGCCTCCACAAAAAGAAAAAATAACGACAACTGCACGAAGACCAGTTTAGTTTCAGGAAGGGGAATGGTAACGACAGAATCAACGTTGGACTTGCGCTTTAGTAATTGATTTAGAGAAAGCCTTAAACAATATAAAGTGGAATAAGATGCTAATAATCCTTGGAAGTCTAGGTCTAAAGTACAAGGACAGATGACTAATGTACGACATCGACAAAACCGAAATAGGAGTAATAAAGATGGAAGACCATAAAAGGCAAGTTCGTGTTAAGAAGGGTGTAACACAAAATTGCAGATTAGCAGGGTTTGTCAAATTGTACGACGTCAAAGTAATGAAGGAAGTGAAGGAAAATTTCGGAAGAGGATGAAAAGTGGAAGGGGAGCAGATATCAGTGATAAAGTTTGCTGGCAACGTGGCCTAATTTAACGAAGACATACACTCTCTGATCAAAAGTATACAGACTCCTATTAATGGACTTCAGTTTGGGGTTTGTGCACCCTTCGCTTCTGTGATGACTCGAACTCTCCTGGAGATACTTTCAGTGACGTGCCTGAATGTCTGTGGAGGAATGGTAGCCCATTCTTCCTCAAGAGCCAAAACTAGATAAGTTAATGGTGTTGGACGCGAAGGTATTCCATTCGGTTCAGGTAGGGACTCAGCGAAGGCCAGTCCGTTTCAAGGACTTCACTGTCCACAAACCATTGCCACACAGATGCTGCTTTAGTACAGGGTGCTTTGTCATGCTGATACAACCATCGTCTCCGAACTGTCCCTCTGCTGTACGCAGAACACAGTACTGTAGAATGTGTTCATATCCTTCCACATTTAGCGTTCTCTGAAGCGCAATAAGGGAACCACGCCCAAAACAACCGAGCGAGGTGGCCCAGTGGTTAGCACACTGAACTCGCATTCTGGAAGGTTGACGGTTAAACCCACGTCCGGCCATCCTGATTTAGGTATTCCGTGATTTTTCTAAATCGCTTCAGGCGAATGCCAGGATGGTTCCTTTGAAATTGCACGGCCGAGCTCCTTCTCCATCCTTCCTTAATCCGATGGGGCCGATGACCTCGCTGTTTGGTCACCTCCCCCCAAACCAAACAACCAACCAACGAGGACACTAAACAGGAAAACATCCACGTACCATAACATCACTTCCTCCATACTTCTCTGTTGGCGTCAAACATTACGGCAGGTCACGTTCACCAGGTATTCGAAAAACCCAAAACCTTCCATCGGAAAACTGAAATTTGTGGTAAGTTCCTATGGTACCAAACTGCTGAGGTCATCGGTCCATAGGCTTACATACTATGTAATCTAACTTAAAGTAACTTACGCTGAGGACACACACACACACACACACACACACACACACACACACACACACACACACACACACACACATGCCCGAGGGGGACTAGAACCTCCGATGGAGGAAGCCGCGCGAACCGTGGCAAGGCGCCCAAGACCGCGCGGCTACCCCGCTCGGCCCTTCCATCGGATTGCCACGGGGTGCAGCGCGAGTCATCACTATAAATCAGTCATTTCCAGTCATCCAGTGCTCAGTGGCGTCGCTCTGAACACCACCTCAAGCGTATGAGTGTTTATGTAGAGCTGTTCGACCACTGTATCCCAGTCTTTTTAACTCCTTATCCGCATTGTCCTAGCTGGATTGATTGTAGCAGATTGGAAATCACGATTCATAATACCGCTGACTTCATGCGATTCTTACAAATATTTCTCGCAATGTTGGACGATTTAGCTGTGGATGTTGCTTTGCACATTACCAAAAGTTGACGAGGGCAACTTTGGAAAGGTTGAAATGTCCCTGCCTAATTTGGTACACAAGTGGCATCCAGTGACTAACCCGCGTTCGAATTCCCTGAGCACTCCTGATCGATCCTGTCTGGTATTAACTTCCTGCTTCTATTAGCGCAATAAAATCCTCACCGCCTGCTTTTGTAGTAGCGGGTGCGCCTCTCCTGACTACTACCAGTCAATTCTGCATTACATAGGGATGTCCAGATACTTATGATGAGATAGTGTACTTAGGCTTCGGAGTTATCAATGTTAGTTGTGAAGGTGTACTAGCTTTTGAACACAGCGCTAACTACAGAGGAGAATACTGGGTGGAGAGAAAGGAAGAAAAGGCAACCTGCCGAATTTTTGGAAGTAGGTAGCTACGACAGAACGTATGACTAGAAAGTAATGCATGATGCAGTTCGTCTATGTTCCAAGAAAGAAAGTTTTGAGTGAGCCATGTTTGAGTAAGACAATGGATTCAGGAGATCCCTGTATCGTTTTTCTATCATAATGTATAAACTGCGTAGCAAATAGTTATTATTATACACAAGCTCAATATCATCCTTTCAGCTACCATTCCAGTCCTTCCTTGATTATCGTACCACTAGCAGAGTTTTTTCACTCATACTTCGTAAGATTCTCATAGGGAATTATAAAACCGGAAGCAACTCAGTCTTGCTCCCATATTAAGACCCAGCTAGAGAGATCATGACTCTCCAAAACACATCTAGTAAGATCACGAATATTTCCTGAACTCACATGTGTTGCGTTTATTTGTATACGTTTCAGATACTTCTGCAGTCTATAACGGAATGTACTTTGTAATGAAACTTCCTGATACTTTACATCAGGAGGTGAGAGCCGAGCTTGAGGCCGAAACTTGGCAAAGTTTGAAACATTGAGGAAATTATATTTCGAATTCCACTGAATTACGTCTGTCGGTGGTTGTATATCATAATATCAAACAGATAATTAACGATTTAAGTCGACGTGAGGAACTGCCTGGCTATTCTAGCCATTTACGAGGTATCTTAATAAGGTTCGAATTATCGTCTCGAAAAAATAAGTTTTCTGTTGTTGTGGCTTCCTTCAGTCCGAAGACTGGATGGATGCAGCTCTCCGTGCTAGTATCTTGTGCGAGTCTCTTCATATATGCCTAATTAATGCAAACTTTATCCATTTTAATCTGCTTACAGTATTCATCCCTTGGTCTCCCTAAATAATTTTAGCACCCCACATTTCCCTCCACAATCAAATTGGTGATTTATTTATTCCTCAGGATGTGTTCTATCAACCAATCCCTTCTTTTAGTCAGGTTGTGCCACAAATTTCTTTCCTCTTCAGTTCGATTCAGTAAACTTATCTACCCATCTAATCTTCAGCATTCTCCTGTAGCATCAAATTTCAAAAGCTTCTATTCTCTTCTTATCTCAACTGTTTGTCGCCAATGTTTCATCTTTTTACAAGGCTACACCCCACGCAGATATTTTCAAAAAGAACTTCCTAACACTTAAATTGATATCAGATGTTAGCAAATTCCTCTTATTCTGAAATGCTTTTCTTACTATTGCCAGTCTGCATTTTATATCTTCTCTGGTTCGGGAATCATGAGTTATTTTGCTAATCAAATAGCAAAACTCAGCTACTATTTGCAACGTCATCGGCTAACCAAAATGTTTTCATTTCTGCTCCCTGAACCTTAATTCCGTATCCAAATTTGCCCTTTGTTTTCTTTATAGATTGCTCAATGTACATACTAAATAACATTGTGGATAGGCAACAACCCTGTCTCACACCTTCTCAACTACGGCTTACCTTACATGTCCTCCACTCTTGTAGCTGCCGTCTGGTTCTTGTGCAAGCTGTAAACGACCTTTCACTCTCTGTATTTTATCCCTGCTATCTTCAAAATTTAAGAGTAAAATACAGTCCGCATTGTTGAAAGCTTCCTTTAAATCTGCAGACGTTACAAATGAACTTTCCCGCTTCCACAACATACCTTTTAAGATAAGTCCTACAGTCATTACCGCCTCGTGTGTTCCTGCATTTCTCCGGAACAAAAACTGATTTTCCCCAAAGTCGACTTCCTGCAGTTATTCCTTTTATATGGACCTTCTGCATATCCTTTCCACCTTTCAGCTTTCTTTTCTTTACTTAGTACTGGTTTGCCATCTGGAGTCTTAATGTTTATACAGTTACTGTTCTTTACTGCAAAGGCCTCTTTAATATTCCTGTAGGGAGCATCTGTCTTTTCCATAGTTTTGTTTGCTTCTACAACCTTGCATTTGTCCTGTAGCCATTTCTGCTTAGCCATTTTGCACTTTCGCTCAATCTCATTTTTTTAGGTCTCTGTTCTCTTTCGCTTGCTTCATTTGCTGCATTTTCGTATTACCTCCTTCATTCAGATAAATGCAGTACCTCCTGAGTTATCCACGGATTTCTGCAGGGCCTTGTCTTTTTACCTTTCTTATACCGGCTTCCCTATTTCATCTCTTAAAGCTATCCATTCATCTTGTATTGTACTGCTTTTTTCAGTCCGACGTATTTAATATTTTGCTTGTTTGGACGTACATTTATACAGCTCTGGTACACACTGAAATACCAGCTCCACAGGGCAGCACCACAGTTCTAGAGGTAAAAGAACATAATGGCGCAATCCAACTCCAGTTTATTGTCAATGGGTTGCGCAATATTGCTTTAGCTCTCAGGCCGCGCGCTATGGCACTGTGACTCTGGGATTTCTCTGCGTACCGGAGCTGCAAACATGTACCTAGAAACATGCAAAAAAAAGTTAATTGCGTAATTTAGTGTTTCGAAGTTATAATTAAAACGGTATGACTGCTCTTCGTCCAGTGCATAAATCGTTCTTCAGTAGTTCTCAAAGGTGTCTCATGTTTACCGAAAACAGTACTCTATAGAAAAGTAAAAACAGCCGTGGAGCGTTTAAATAACTTACGAGAATGCAGCCGGGTGGCGTCATCGACAACCGCCGATATTTCGACAGGTGCACACCCCGTCATTTTAAAGGTAAAACTGCGGAAAGTAAGCACTATGCAAGAGAATTTAAAACCTCGGTTTGCAGTGCAATTCCGGAAAGACAACACACACCCACACACACACACACAAACCCCCCCCCCCCCCCACACACACACACACACACACACACACAGTAAACACTAGCACCAACGAAACCGACGTTGACCAACGTTAGACGTTATCGATCGTGACTCTTAATAACCAACAGGGGAGGTGCCATTAACTCTGTCCCTCTTTTGTTTGACCAGAGGAGGATTCCATGTATAGTTCAAACAAAATCCTCCATTTCCATTTATAATGTCACTCGTTAATATAATCTCAACTGCTTTCTTAATAACACTATCTCAATGGCAGGAAGTGAGTGCCAGATTCGTCGTGTTGGCATTTATTCTATAGGCTGACCAGTGAGAAGGCAACACATTGAGGTGTCAAAGAGTCATGGAATAGCAGTATGTACATTTAAAAAAGCGATAGTACCAAGTGAGCAAGGTATAAAAGACAGTGCATTTGCACAGCTGTCTTTCGTACTCAGGTGATTCATGCGAGAAGGTTTCCAAAGTGATTATGGTCGCACGACGGTAATTAACAGACTTTGAATGCGGAATTGTAGTTAGAGTTAGTCGTATGGAACACTCCATTTCGGAGATCGTTAGGGAATTCAATATTTCGAGATCCACAGTGTCAAGGGTGTGCCGAGAATACCCAATTTTAGGCATTCCCCCCCCCCCCCCCCCCCAGTACGGGGACAAAGCAGTGGCCGACAACTTTCATTTAAAGACCGAGAGCAGCGGCGTTTGCATACAGTTGACAGTGTTAACAGAGAAGGAGTACTACGTGAAATGACCGCAGTAATCAGTGTGGAACGTATGGCAAGCGTTGTGACAGTGAGGCGGAAATGTGGCGTTAATAGGCTATGGAAGCAAACTGCCGACACAAGTGTCTTTGCGAACAGCACATCGCCTGCATCGCCTTTCATGGGCTCGTGACCATATTGGTTGCACCCTAGACGACTGGAAAGCAGCGACTTTGTTGGGGTTGGGTTGTTACGTGGAGGAGACCAGACAGCGAGGTCATCGGTCTCGTCGGATTAGGGAAGGACGGGGAAGTCGGCCATTCCCTTTCAAGGGAACCATCCCGGCATTTGCCTGGAGCGATTTAGGGAAATCACGGAAAGCCTAAATCAGGATGGCCGGACCCGGGACTGAACCGTCGTCCTCCCGAATGCGAGTCCAGTGTGCTAACCACTGCGGCACCTCGCTCAGTAGCTTGGTCAGATGAGTCCAGATTTCAGTTGGTAAGAGCTGATGGTAGGGTTCAAGTGTGGCGCAGACCCAACGAAGCCATGAAACCAAGTTGTCAGCAAAACACTGTGCAAGTCGGTGATGGCTCCGTATTGGTGTGAGCTGTGTTTACATGGGATGGACTGAGTCCTCTTGTCCAGCTGAACCTATCACTGACTGGAAATGGTGATGTTCGGCTACCAAAAAAAATGGTTCAAGTGGCTCTGAGCACTATGGGACTTACCAGCTGTGGTCATCACTCCCCTAGAACTTAGAATTACTTAAACCCAACTAACCTAAGGACATGACACACATCCATGCCCGAGACAGGATTCCAACCTGCGACCGTAGCAGTCGTGCGGTTCCGGACTGCGCGCCTAGAACCGCGAGACCACCGCGGCCGGCGTTCGGCTACCTGGAGACCATTTGCATTCATTGACTTCATGTTCTCAAACAACGACGGGATTTTTATGGATGTTAGTGCGCCATGTCACCAGGTCACAGTCGTTCGCAACTGATTTGGAGAACATTCTGGACAATTCTAGCAAATGATTTGGCCACAGGTGGTACATAATAGAGAGGTCAGTTCGTGCAGAAAATCCTGGACCGGCAACATATCCGCAATTATGGCAGACTGTAGAGGCAGCATAGCTCAATATTTCTGCAGGGGACTCCCAACGACTTTTTGAGTCCATGGCACATCGAGTTACTGCACTACACCGGGCAAAAGAGAGCCAGACACGGTATTAGGAGGTATTCCATGACTTTTGTCACCTCAGTGTATTCTGCAATAGCAGATTTACTCGGCTGTCTGTAACCTGTGAGACGCTTATGCTCAGTACATCACTTCTCGGAAGTCCTCCATCGGTGTACTGAGTATAAAAGTCATGCACATTTAGAACAGCAGAGCAAATCTGCTGTTGCATAACATTATCTTGGCACCGATTGCTTGAGATTCAATTAGTGGCATAAAAAGAGATAAATGTGGTTGCTTAAATTCTAAGTGGAATCTATGCCCTCTTCCAGGTCAAATAACAGAGGGACAGATGTATGCTACTTCGCCTGTTGTTTATTAATATCCACTATCGATAACTTCTGATGTCTGTCATATTTGGTTGTGTGATGGTGTTAGTGTTTAAAGTGTGTATATCTGAGTATGTGTATATATATATATATGGCGGTCCATTGATAGTGACCGGGCCAAATATCTAACGAAATAAGCATCTAACGAAAAAACTACAAAGCACGAAACTCGTCTAGCTTGAAGGGGGAAACCAGATGGCGCTATGGTTGGCCCGCTAGATGGCGCTGCCAGAGGTCAAACGGATATCTACTGCGTTTTTTAAAATAGAAACCCCCATTTTTATTACATATTCGTGTAGTACGTAAAGAAATGTGAATGTTTTAGTTGTACCACTTTTTTCGCTTTGTGATAGATGACGCTGTAATAGTCACAAACATATAAGTACGAGGTATCACGTAACATTCCGCTAGTGCGGACGGTATTTGCTTCGTGACACATTAACCGTGTTAAAATGGACCGTTTACCAATCGCGGAAAAGATCGATATCGTGTTGTATGGCTATTGTGATCAAAATGCCCAACGGGCGTGTGCTATGTGTGCTACTTGGTATCCTGGACGACATCATCCAAGTGTCCTGACCGTTCGCCGGATAGTTACGTTATTTAAGAAAACAGGAAGTGTTGAGCCACATGTGAAACGTCAACCACGACCTGCAGCAAATGATGATGCCCAAGTAAGTGTTTTAGCTGCTGTCGCGGCTAATCCGCACATCAGTAGCAGACAAATTGCGCGAGAATCGGGAATCTCAAAAACGTCGGTGTTGAGAATGCTACATCAACATCGATTGCACCCGTACCATCTTTCTATGCACCAGGAATTGCATGGCGACGACTTTGAACGTCGTGTACAGTTCTGCCACTGGGCACAAGAGAAATTACAGGACGATGACAAATTTTTTTCACGCGTTCTATTTAGCGACGAAGCGTCATTCACCAACAGCGGTAATGTAAACCGGCATAATATGCACAATAGGGCAACGTAAAATCCACGATGGCTGTGACAAGTGGAACATCAGCGACCTTGGCGGGTTAATGTATGGTGCGGCATTATGGGAGGAAGGATAATTGGCCCCCATTTTATCGATGGCAATCCAAATGGTGCAATGTATGCTGATTTCCTACGTGATGTTCTACCGATGTTACTACAAGATATTTCACGGCATGATAGAATAGCGATGTACTTCCAACATGATGGATGTCCGGCACATAGCTCGCGTGCGGTTGAAGCGGTATTGAATAGCGTATTTCATGACAGGTGGATTGGTCGCCGAAGCACCATATCATGGCCCGCACGTTCACCGGATCTGTCGTCCCCGGAATTTCTTTCTGTGGGGAAACTTGAAGGATGTTTGCTATTGTGATCCACCGACAACGCCTGACAACATGCGTCAGCGCATTGTCAATGCATGTGCGAACATTACGGAAGGCGAACTACTCGCTGTTGAGGGGAATGTTGTTACACGTATTACCAAATGCATTGAGGTTGACGGATATCATTTTGAGCATTTATTACATTAATGTGGTATTTACAGGTAATCATGCAGTAACAGCATGCGTTCTCAGAAATGATAAGTTCACAAAGATAGATGTATCACATTGGAACAACCGAAATAAAATGTTCAAACGTACCTACGTTCTGCATTTTAATTTAAAAAACCTACCTGTTACCAACTGTTCGTCTAAAATTGTGAGCCATATGTTTGTGACTATTACAGCGTTACCTATCACAAAGCGAAAAAAAGTGGTCCAACTAAAACATTCATATATCTTTACGTACTACATGAATATGTAATAAAAAATGGGGGTTCCTATTTAAAAAGAAACAGTTGATATCCGTTTCACCTAGGGCAGCGCCATCTAGCGGGCTAACCATAGCGCCATCTGGTTTCCCCCTTCAAGCTAGACAAGTTTCGTTCTTTGTAGGTTTTTCGTTTGACGCTTATTTCGTGAAATATTTGGCCCGGTCATGATCAATGGACCACCCTGTATATATATATATATATATAATGATTTGACTTACCACACGAAAGCGCTGGCACGTCGATACACACACAAACATACACACAAAATTCTAGCTTTCGCAACCAACGGTTGCCTCGTCAGGAAAGAGGGAAGGAGAGGGAAAGACGAAAGGATTTGGGTTTTAAAGGAGAGGGTAAGGAGTGATTCCAATCCCGGGAGCGGAAAGACTTACCTTAGGGGGAAAAAAGGACGGGTATACACTCGCACACACACACACATATCCATCCACACATCTACAGGCACAAGCAGACATATACAGAGGCAAAGATTTTGGGCATATATTTTTTCCCACGTGGAATGTTTCCTTCTATTATATATATATATATATATATATATATATATATGTATGTGTGTGTGTGTGTGTGTGTGTGTGTGTGTGTGTGTGTGTGTTACCTTTCTGCATATGCTCTGCATACCGAGGGTTTAAATTTCCTTCCGGGGCACTGTCTCGTTGCATTTGTGACTTCAGTATCAAAGGCGTACACCTGCCAAAATATCGGCGGTTGTCAAAGACGTCATCGAGCTGCATTCTTGTAAGTTATTTCAATTTTCTATACGTTGGGAGGAACTCATGTTCCAAATCGTAGGTTGGATAATGAGAAACGACGAGAGAGGGCTTATTAACTGTTTTCTGCTTGTGCTACAGCGCACCGCAGCATCTGGCCACTTTGTGTGCAGGTGAGCAATGAAGACCTGGCAGAAACCAAAGAACAGCGGGGCGATGAAGACGGCGGTGAAGAAGGCGGCGAAGATGGCGGTGAAGAAGGTGGCGAAGAAGATGAGAAAAAAGGTGGTGACGAGGGCAGTGAAGAGGCCGGCGAAGCAGGTGATGAGCCCGAGTCCAACGGCGACCACGAGAACGGCGTGGGCGAAGAACAGCCCGTGGCCGAGGGTGTGGTCACTGGAGAGGGGGCTGGCCATGACGTGCAGCAGGGACAGGCCGACGTCTGGGTATGTGCGAGCAGCGCCTGTCTCTGCAACCGAAAAGTTTTAGCTCTTTCTACGCATTCACATGGAGATATTTATCTTATTTTATTTGCCTACTCTTTGACAGTCTGAGGCAAAGTTACTTGTTCAAGTGCCTACCTTCCTATCTAATAAATTCGGTGTGTAATTATACTGTCATGAGCATTTGCTAGAATGCGCAATAAATTCCTGTAAACAGGAGACATATTAAACAGTAGAAATAGCAGATGCAAGCCGCTCTGTCAAGTCCTGCTACGTCTTCACAGGTTATGTCGAACAACTTTGGTTGCAGTGCTTCACAGCTGTTGAGAAGTATGATCGAGGTCATTACACATCTCTTCACATAGGTTATTGCGTTACTTGGGAACTAGAGAAGTACATTGAAGTATTGATGTTGCTTTTTCTAATAATCCTGCAAACGTCTGCAGTTATGTCTCACTGTTCAAATACTACGTTATATTTTTTCTCTTATTTTAGGAAGCTATCATAACTTCGAAGTAATAAAGTTTTCTTCAAATGGCTAGCACTGATTCGAGGTTAATAATCACAGTATATTGCTAATGATTTAATCTACCGATACCGGGAGCCCCATTACTTAGTCGATAGCACAGCATGAGATTGGGGCCTAGTGAATCAGACCTGATATCAGGTCCCACAGATTGTATTATCTTTAGGGGTCTTAACATTCGAGCATACAAGGTGGGCTAGAGGGAACAGAAGTAAGGCATCTTCTGCTGCATTGAACAAAAGCAAATACTGATGTTTCTAAGTGCTGTTGTTGGTATCGCAGGTATCTGACTTAGTCTTCCAACTTGACGATGCTATTTAGCGCACGTACCAGCTCAATAATGAAAGTTCTGCAAATTCTAAATACATAATTTATGCTCAACAAATAAAAAGGAAAACAAATACTCTTGTGAGGAGAAGATGATTACATCTGTCATCCAACAATGAGCATTTCTATGTTTGTGATGATTCAGGCTGGTTTTATGAGAGCTTCCATCTTCGTAAGCGACAATATTCACCAGATACTGGCCAACATAAAAAAATTCTGAGGACGTGTTCATAACCAAACTGAGTCATAAAATCTTTCGTGTGGTTTACTGGTCCTAGAGAATGCCACTGAAACAGTCCCTAAACTATAATATTGGCCCTGTGGCCAAATACTCTTCCACAGTGTTCGTTCTTCTGTGTCGTAAAATGTTGATGACCGGAACGTCCATTTCAAAGGAACCATCCCGGCATGTCAGCCAAGTTATTTAGGGAAACATCAGGAAACCTACATCTGGATGGTCAGATGCGGATTTGAATCACTTTCCTCACAAACGCGTGCCCTGTGTCTAACCACTGCTCTTTCTGAATCAAATAGCACTATATTTTGGAGCCCCTGTTAAAGTTTAATTTCTCCTTATAACGGGTAGGTACGTTAGCCGGAAGCATGGCAAAGATACGCTTACCTGCTGCAGTAGCACCATACGTAGTGAGTCGCTGCGCTGCTCCAATCATACATCGCGTTGTTGACATCCTAACTTTTACATACCACTCTTATTCCTTAGATTCTAACATAATTTTATTATTGTGACACTGTTTGCATGCTACTCAATGATTACGTATCTCTGTGTCTAATGCGAATGATGATCATGTTGTCTACACTGTTTCCTAAGCGCAGACCTCTGCACCTCTGTCTTCATACAGATGCACTGTGCACACTGTTTTCGTTCTGCAAGTTTAACTGTAATTTCCTACTAGTAGTTTATCCCATCGCTTTTCGTGAAGCTTCCATTTTCGTACATGAATCAATGTACGTAAAACTGTCGTGTTATTAATTAGAGTTGTGTATTAGCATGCTCTTTATCTTCACTAATTATAGGCTGTTTTCCACATGTATTAGCAAGTCTTATGATGAAGATGCTAGCTGTCCACTTGCCATCTTCACTGTTTTGCACATTTCGTGACATTTCAGATTTTGGACGGAAATAAAACCGTAAATTATCACAGTTTATTTTCACTAAATAGCCTGTAAAATATTTTGAGATGTCTCATAGATAAGAAAGAATCTTTTCATTGCATTAATTGATACAGCAAGAATAATACATTGTATGCACTCACTTTCCGTTTGTAAACAACTAGGTTAGAAGTACGTTAACTACATATTCTCGTACTTTTTCTAAGTGAGAGCAATATTCCGCACTGGCTGTAACTGGTTGGATTAAAATATCCCTTTATTTTGCATCCGCCAGTACTGTGCAGATTCGGCTGTGTAGCCATTTTCAAGTTATCCCGTAGTACGACCCATCAGGTGAAGCGTCCTCCAAACACGTGACTATGGAGCTGACCACATGTGTCGTTGTACACAGTAGGACGCTCTTACATTCTTATATGGTAGTAAGGTCTTTTCCATTTACCAGACACTTCGTGTCATGTCTTTAATTGTAAAGTCAGGCCAACACGCTACGTTTTTACACCAATGCGTGACTTGAAGAACGCTTCAACTATAACCCGAGTCTGTTATAGTGATGGTTTATGCTGCATAACGGAAACTGAGCAATAGTGGTGAATGCAAAATAAACTGACATTTTAATTCATTCAAAGCACACCGAAATGACAGAGTGTAACCACTCAGAAAATGAGAGATGGCTGTAATCCTATTGCAACCAAAACATATTTTACTCGTGAAATTTGTTATATGTAATCCATTACATCCCATAATGAAAAATGATGCCCATAATTACATGACTATAAAACCGACTTAAACGCAGACACTGATGAATAATGGTTGGTCTAAGATCTTTGTTCACTTACCTAATTACTTAAAACTACTGTTAAACAAGCAAAGCTGAATTTGAAAATAAACCGAAAAAAATTTTGGGGGCCTCTCCTTTTACTTTGTACAGGAGCTCTTTACTTAGAATCTTATAACTTAAGTAGTTCATATGGAATATATACTTCTGTCATTATATTACATTTTTGCTGTTTATATAGCCATGAATAATAGCTAAAAATACGAATTATGTTTGATACCGTGTAAGGATGTTCGACGATTATCGGAATTTATGAAATATAGGTGTTCGGAATTTAGACAACGATGTTTCAATATCGACAGCACCGTCAATAATTGTTTAGTCATTTAAAATAACTTTTTTCTGAGCATTCCCGTAACGACTCCAGTGAAATACATAAATAAAAAAATGGGATCCGGATTGCTTTTTGTTAAAATATGTAGTATGAGCGCTATGTACCGTAATGACGTAAAAAATTAGTAATTCTGACATGTTCATGAGAGCGAGGAAACTGAACAAGGCAAGACGGAAAGGAAAATAACTTTTATTAAGAAAAATAATATTTCGTAGATTGACCTTTGCGAAACAGGCGGAAACGGCCAAATCAGGCAGTATTGCTCCCCCTTACAGTGTTGCATAGCCGTAGCCTGCAAACCTGTGTTCACAAAGTTAGTGATAAATGAAATACTTGTAATGGAGGATGCACACTTCGATTTTATGTAGTGTAAATTATGACCTTATAAGAGTTGTGAAAGTTTGTTACTCGTAAGTCAGCTGCATGACATGCATATATCCAACATTTTCTGAAGTGTGAGTTCTTTGCAGTTATGCTATAGCGAAGTACTAAGCTCTGATGTAAGCAAATTATTAATTTATTATTATATTAAAATATTTGTATATTTATTATTATTAAAGTTCCTGGCATGTGATCTCGGGATTTGGTGAGGGGAAGAGGGGGAGAGGGGTGGAGGTAGGGAGCTGCGGGGGGGGGGGGGGGGGAAGGGAAACAATTAACAGTCACTGTCGGCATAACATTGAAAGGAGTCTACACACTAAACAACATCAATGAACACTTGTATTTGTTTTGGGGTGCAGTCTCTTAGAATTTTTAAATGACTTCATATTCACCATCGACTGTACTATTTATTTATAAGATCATCTATTGCAGTTTCGTGGGTAGGTCATTTTGAAATGGTTACAAGTGCTGAAAACAGCTGCAGTCAACATTAATAAACAGAATAAAAATTACATGTGTCTCGATGTGATAATGGCCGAGATGAACAATAGAGACCACACCATTCTTGTTCTCTTTCTGTTGAACACTGCTGTATTTTCAGCATCTTTAACCCCTTGAAAATGACCTAAGATCGAAATTGCAATCGTGGATATTTTAAATAAAGAGTATAGTCGTTGGTGAATATGGAGTCATTTAAATAAGACAACAATTAACTCGGGAAGAGTGTAGGAATCGCTCTCATTTTCCTTTCCTCCAACAGAGGAAGATAAACTTAATTGCTTAGTTTACTTTGGTTTACTTTACTTTACCTTAAGAGACACCGTGACTTCCCCGAGAGCTGATCCCTGGCCTCATGCCTGGGCTACAGGCGGTGTTAAGGGTGAGGGTGCATCAAAAAAAATCATCCGATTTGGTACGTCTATATTTCTGAAACTAATAAACACATACAATGAATTTTGTTTTTTGATGAATGGGAAATTCAAAAAGAGTTTTTTCATACCTTTTCAATCTGGAAACACCCCCCAGGTTGTGGCAAAGCCATGTCTCTGCAATATCCTTTCTTCCAGGAATGCTAGTTCTGCAGGTTCGCAGGAAGTGAAGTTTGGAAGGTGGGAGACGAGGTACTGGCGGAATTGAAGCTGTGAGGACAGGCCGTGAGTCGTGCTTGGGTAGCTCAGATGCTAGAGCACTTGCCCGCGAAAGGGAAAGGTCCAGCATTCTAGTCTCGTTCCGGCACACAGTTTTAATCTGCCAGGAAGCTTCTTTTCACAGGTGTTCAATATGCCCTCTTGAGATGCACCGCATATGTGAATGCCGTATTCAAATTCTTCCCATACTGCAGCGAGCATGTCTTGAGTTACAGCTTCCACAGCTGTTTTTATGTGATGTCTCAGTTCATTCATTGTTCTAGGTAACGGAGGCACATAAACAATCTTTTACAAACCCCCACAAAAAATAATCACATACAGTCAGGTCTGGTGACACACCCCCGCCAGGGTAGCCGAGAGTGTTAACGCGCTGCTTCCTGGACACGGGTAGGCACGCCGGCCCCGGATCGAATCTGCCCGGCGGATTAACGACAGGGGCCGATGTGGCAGCCAGCCTGGATGTGGTTTTTAGGCGGTTTTCCACATCCCACTAGGTGAATGCCGGGCTGGTCCCCATGTTCCGCCTCAGTTACACGGTTCGCACACATCTGAACACATTCGTACTATTCCATGGATTACACTCGATGCAGACAGTTGGGGTACGGGGTGGCGGCAGGAAGGGCATCCGGCCACACCTTAACCATTAACTTGCCAAATCCGATTAATGATGGCTGACCCTGTGTACCTGTGGGAAAGGCTCAAGCGATACATACATAGTCAGGTCCAGTAACGTTGGAGGTCAATTATGTGTTCGACGTTCGATGTCTGTATCAGACACTCGGGGACGGCCTGGCCATTTGCCTTCACACACATAACCTGTTTCTCGGAGCCGTTCATGCCATCGTCTAATGCTCAGTGTTGTAGGAGGATCCACACCATACCTAGTACGAAAGTCAAGCTGAACAGTTATTACTGAACGTAGAATATAAAACACTTTCTGTTGTCCCGACACCATTTTTACCAGAACTGAACTGGGCGCACACTGGTGCTACCTAGCGAGAACCATGTAAAACTCGAGAATTTGCTCTTTCCAACAGTACGTTGTTCGAGTACATATCTCAAATAACATAATAGTTATGATTTTTTAAATAGGATGATTCTTCTTGATACACCCTGTATTTTGTGCAGTGTGGTTATATTTGTCCCAGTGCCAGTCGTCCATCATAACGTCTGCGTATAAGGCATAACCCATTGGAAGAACTGCAGTATGATTAGTCCACTGGTCTAATTTCTGCATTACTCGAGCTGTAAATGTAATTTTCTGTTTCAACCGACACGCTCCTGACTTTTCCGCGTGTTGCTCAATAGTTTCACCGTTGCTGACAGGTGCGGAGCGAGGAGGAAGACGAGGGCGAGCAAGCGGACGACGAAGACGCGGCAGGGGAGGACGAGCAGCAGGACGCGGAGCAAGAGAAACCAGAGGACGCCGAGCAGGCGGGAGACGAGGAGGTGTCGCGGCTGGTGGCGGCGGGCGACGTCGACCAGCTGGCGGCCATGGTGCTCAGCGGCGACGGCGCCCGGCTGGCGGGGCTGCGCGCGCACCACCCCGACGTCCAGGCCTTCCTCGACAACGTGCCCGCCTACATGGTCAGTCCCACACAGAAACCTACCTACATTGTTGTTGTTGTTGAGATTGGTTTGATGCTGCTCTCCATGCTATTCTATCCCGTGCAAGCTTCTTCCCAGTACCTACTGCAGCCTACATCCTTCTGAATCTACTTAGTGTATTCATCTCTTGGTCTCCCTCTACGATTTTTACCTTCCACGCTGCCCTCCAATACTAAATTGGTGATCCCTCGATGTCTCAGAACATGTCCTACCAACCGATCCCTTCTTCTGTTGTGCCACAAGCTCCTCTTCTCCCCAATTCTATTCAATACCTCCTCATTAGTTATGTGATCTACCCATCCAATCTTCAGCATTCTTCTGAAGCACCACATGTCGAAAGCTTCTATTCTCTTCTTGTCCACGTTTCACTTCCATACAAGGCCACACTCCATACAAATACTTTCAGAAACTTAAATCTATACTTGATGTAACAAATTTTTCTTCTTCAGCAACGCTTTCCTTTCTATTGTTAGTCTACATTTTATATCCTCTCTACTTCGACCATCATCAGTTTTTTTTGCTCCCCAAATAGCAAAACTCCTTTACTACTTTAAGTGTCTCATTTCCTAATCTAATTCCCTCAGCATCACCCGACTTAATTCGACTACATTCCATTATCCTCGTTTTGCTTTTGTTGATGTTCATCTTATACCCTCCTTTCAAAACACTGTCCATTCCGTTCAACTGCTCTTCCAAGTCCTTTGCTGTCTCTGACAGAATTACAATGTCATCAGCGAACCTCAAAGTTTTTATTTCTTCTCCATGGATTTTAATACCTACTCCGAACTTTTCTTTTGTTTCCTTTATTGCTTGCTCAATATACAGATTGAATAACATCGGGGAGAGGCTTCAACCCTGTTTCGCCCCCTTCACAACCACTGATTCCCTTGCATGTCCCTCGACTCTTATAATTGCCATCTGGTTTCTGTACAAATTGTAAACAGCCTCTCTCTCCCTGTATTTTACCCCAGCCACCTTGAGAATTTTAAAGAGAGTATTCCAGTCAACATTGTCAAAAGCTTTCTCTAAGTCTACAAATGCTAGAAACGTAGGTTTGCCTTTCCTTAATCTTTCTTCTAAGATAAGTCGTAAGGTCAGTATTGCCTCACGTGTTCCAGTATTTCTACGGAATCCAAACTGATCTTCCCCGAGGTCGGCTTCTACTAGTCTTTCCACTCGTCTGTAAAGAATTCGTGTTAGTACTTTGCAGCTGTGGCTTATTAAACTGATTGTTCGGTAATTTTCACATTTGTCAACACCTGCTTTCTTTGCGATTGGAATTATTATATTCTTCTTGAAGTCTGAGGGTATTTCGCCTGTTTCATACATCTTGCTCACCAGATGGTAGAGTTTTGTCAGGACTGGCTCTCCCAAGGCACAAAAAAAATTAAATGATCGTATGCCATTATTGTCAGGGAGTGGTTGGGCTCACTAGTGCAATTATTTCCATTTTACGGCACTTCGGTGACTTGCGTGTCGATGATGATGAGTTGAATAAAGGCAACAGAAACACCTAGTCCCTCAGACGAGAAACTATCCGATCCGGCCGGGAGTCCAACACGGCAGCCCAGGATCTGTACAGGCAGCAATGTCAACCACTATACCACGAGCTGCGAACTGTAGGCGCAAAGGAGGGTACCAACAAGCAGGGTATTTAAATTCTTTTATTTTTATTATACTTTGCAAATCACACTTAAGTGCCTGGCAGAGGGTTCATCGAACCACCATCAAAATAATTCTGTTATTCCAGTCTCGAACACCACGCGGAATAAACGAAATTTCCGTGCGACCTCTGATTTCCCTTACTTTATAACCATGATCATTTCTCCCTACGTAGGCCGGCGTCAACAAACTATTTTCGCATTCGGAGGAGAAAGCTGGTGATTTAAATTTCGTGAGACAATCCCTCCACAATGAAAACCGCCTATGTTTTAGCTGTGTCCACCCCAAATCTTGTATCATGTCAGTGACATTCCCTGCCCTATTTCGCGATAATACAAAACGTACTGCTCTTATGTGAACTTTCTCCATCTATCTATCGCTTGAGCCTTGTCCAGCAGTTACGCAGGGTCAGCCATCGTTAATCGGATTTGGCAAGTTACTGTTTAAGGGGTGGCCGGATGCCGTTCCTGCCGCCACCCCATACCCCCTGGGACGGAATTAGTGTACCCCAACTGTCTGCGTCGACTGTAATCCATGGAACAGTGCGAATGTGTTCAGAGGTCTGCGAGCCGTGTAACTGAGGCGGAACATTGGGACCAGCCCGGTATTCACCTAGCGCGATGTGGAAAACCACCTAAAAACCACATCCAGGCTGGCTGGCACATCGACCCGTTGTCGTTAATCCGCCAGGTGGATTCGATCCGGGGCCAGCGCACCTACCCTAGTCCAGGAAGCAGCGCGTTAGCGCCCTCGGCTACCCTGGCGGGTTTGTGAACTTTCTCCATCTACTCCGTTAATCCTATCTGGTAAGGATTTGAGACCCCCCTCCCCCAGCAATATTCTAGAAGAGGAGGGATAAGTGTAGTGCAGGCAGTCTCTTTAGAAGATCTCTTACATTTTCTAACTTTTCTGTCAAACTCTCTATGAAGAGGGTCCATCTGCAGAAGAAACGTTCCAAGCTGGTGAAACATTTCTGCAAGCCATTTCAGCAACTCGCAAGGCCACGTGGAGTAACCTTGTAGAGAACCTCGACATGAAGCTGAACAGTAGATAAGCCTGGAAACTGTTTATAAACCTGAGTGGCAACCCTACAAAATCACAAGACAGTTTCACGAGTGTGACTCCTGATAAAGTGGCAACCCAGCTCCGGCAGAACGGCAGAATAAAAGGAAGGACGCACAAAGAAGCTCTTCAGCACGAGCCAGAAACAGAGCCTTCTCCATGGCTGAACTCGAAGCTGCCACCTTCAATTTGAAGATGTATAAGGGTGCAGGTGTCGAGGATCTTAGAGTTGAACAGGTAAAGAACCTCGGCAGTAAAACAATGGAGGGGCTTCTAAGGCTAAAGACCACATCTGTCGCCAACCTACACATCCCCAACATTTGGCGGAAGTCTCGAATCATTGCAAGACTTGAGCCTGGGAAGGAACCAAACGACCCAAAATATTTTCGGCATATCTCCCTTTTATGCCGTTATGTTAGAACGGCTGGTACTTAACCGAACCAGTGCCACTCTCGAAGTGAAGTTAATCCCACGACAAGGACGTTTTCGTGTTGGCAAATCATACTGTTGTCAGATCTTGAATCTAACTCAGCACATAGAGGACGGTTTTGAGCGTAGTGAGATTACTGGAGTCGCTTTTTTTATCTATCAGCAGCATACGACACTATGAATCATTTGAAGAAAGTGTATGACGTTACTAAGGACTATCAACTAACATCCCTTATTACCGCCTTCCTTCAGAACAAAATATTCCATGTCTAATTACAGGGTGGAAATGAGCGTTTGGCATCATTGGCCGGGAGAAACCTTGCGGAGCAGGCCGGCCGCCTTGGTGCAGATGTTATTACATTCGATGCCACATTGGGCGACCTGCGCGCCGGATGGGGATGAAATGATGATGAAGACAGCACAACTCCCAGTTCCTGAGCGGAGAAAATCCCCGATCCCCGGGAATCGAACCAGAGCCCGTAGGACGGCAACTGTCACGCTGACCACTCAGCTATCGAGGCGGCCATTACAGGGTAAGAGAAGTAGATGGCGAACGCAGAAGAACGGTCTCCCCCAAGCCAATGTGCTTGCTCCAGCACTGTGCAACATCTACATAAATGATCAGCCAATACCAGCAAGTACTAGGCTCCTCATCTATGCAGATGACTCAGCAGTAGCTGTTCAGGGGACAACCTTCAAAGAAGTAGAGGCAAAACAGTCTCTAGCAATGGATGAACTCTCCAAGTACTATGATGCCAACCACCTGAAGCCCAATCCCAGTAAAACTCAAGTCAGCGCCTTCCACTTACGAAACTGGGAAGCACAGCAAAAGCTGGACATCACATGGCGAGGAGAGCAACTGAAACATTGCCCAACACTGGTCTACCTAGGTCTCACACAGGACAGGGCTCTAACGTACAGGCAGCAATGTCTAAACCTGAAACAGAAAGTCACTGCTCACAATTGGATACTTAAGAAGCTGACTGGCAATAGCTGGTGAGCCAACCCGCACCTCCTAAGTATAGCCAACCTGCACCTCCTAAGAACTTCTGCACTTGCGCTTTGTGTATCCACTGAGTATGCTCCTACTGTGTGGAACGCTTCAGCTCATGCTCAGCAAGTCGATATTGCGGTCAACGATACTGCAAGGATCATCTCAGGATGCTTGAAGCCAACACCAGTCCGATTGTTGGAATAGCCCCACACCACCCAACATCCGGAGGGCCACTGCTGCAGGCAATGAGAGGACAAACCAGGAGAATGACCGCTGACATCCTCTGTATGTTCATCAGGGAGCAAGATCCCGCCTTAAATCCCGCAAGAGTTTCCTTGCTAGGACTGCGCCACTGGAGGGAGCACCAGAGGCAATTCGTCTTGCAACATGGAAGAGCTCACTGCCCTTAGACGTATCACCAAGAGGAGAACTAGCTCCTGGTTTTAAAAAAAAATGGTTCAAATGGCTCTGAGCACTATCGGACTTAACATCTGAGGTCATCAGTCTCCTAGAACTTAGAACTACGTAAACCTAACTAACCTAAGGACATCACACACATCCATGCCCGAGGCAGGATTCGAACCTGCGACAGTAGCAGTCGCGCGGATCCGGACTGAAGCGCCTAGAACCGCTTGGCCACCGCGACCCGCAACTAGCTCCTGGCGCAAACCTACAATACCCTTTATGGAGGTCCCTCAACCGCCTAAGAGTGGACGTCCCCCGATGCAAGACCAGCCTGAAGAAATTGGGAATCCTTCCGGCGAGCTCAGACACCTCTTGCGACTGCGAGACTGAAGAAGATTCAAGCCACCTACTTGTATGCCCCCACCTGGACAACCCGCGCACAATACAACAAGACGTTTACGAAGGAAATGACAAAGCTGTCGCAGTTGCTATATTTTGGAAATGCTGGCCACACATGGAAATGAATGACTGAAGTGAGTGTTCTGCCACCTCTCTACTAGGATTTAGCACCTTTTCTCGTTGGCTCATTGTGGCGTGGACTAGATGTTGAGAGTCGCTCTCATGAACAGTCACTCAACAAAAACTCACTAGCACTGTGGAATATTAATTAGCGTCAGGCGCATTGTGTACAGGATTTCCTGGGAGTGCAGTAGCCCATGCTAGGCGTAGCGAATCCTTTACTGGGAGAAAATGTGTGATAAAACATCAGCAGTATGATTCATACACGGAAGGGCCAGAGAAACTGGTACAGGCATGCGTATTCAAATACAGAGATGTATAAACACGCAGAATACGCCGCTGTGGTCGGCAACGCCTATATAAGACAACAAGTGTCTGGCGCAGTTATTAGATCGGTTACTGCTGCTACAGTGGCAGGTTATTAAGATTTCAGTGAATTTGAACGTGGCGTTATAGTCGCACGAGCGACGGGACACAGCATCTCCGAGATAGCGATGAAGTGGGAATTTTCCCCTACGACCATTTCCCGAGTATACCGTGACCATCAGGAATCTGGAAAAACATCAAATCTCCGACATCGCTACGGTCGGAAAAAAATCCTGCAAGAACGGGATCAACGACGACTGAAGAGAATCGTTCAGCGTGACACAAGTGCAAACCATCCGCAAATTTCTGCGGATTTCAGTGTTGAGGCATCAACAAGTGTCAGCGTACAGACCATTAAACGATACATCATCGATATGGGCTTTCGGAGCCGAAGGCCCATTCGTGTACCCTTGATGACTGCAGGACACAAAGCTTTACACCTTGCTGGCCCGTCAATACCAACATTTGGAATGTTGATGACTGGAAACATGTTGGCTCGTCAGCCTGCCGGTGTGGCCGAGCGGTTCTAGGCACTTCAGTCTGGAACCGCGTGACCGCTACAGTCGCAGGTTCGAATCCTGCCTCGGGCATGGATGTGTGTGATGTCCTTAGGTTAGTTAGGTTTAAGTAGTTCTAAGTTCTAGGGGACTGATGACCTCAGAAGTTAAGTCCCATAGTGCTCAGAGCCATTTGAACCATTTTTTTGTTGGCTCGTCGGTCGAGTCTCGTTTCAGATTGTCTCGTGGGGATGGATGTGTACGGGTATGGAGACAACCTTAAGAATCGATGAACGCTGTATGTCAGCAGGGGACTCTCCAGGCTGGAGGAGGCTCTGTAATGGTGTAGGGCGTGTGCAATTGGAATGATATGGGACCTCTGATACGTCTAGATACAACTCTTACAAGTGACACATACTTAAGCATCCTGTCCGATCACCTGCATCCATTCATGTCCATCGTGCATTCCGCGGACTTGGGTAATTCCAGCAGGACACTGCGACACCCCACACGTCCAGAATTATTACAGAGTGACTCCAGGAACACTCTTCAGAGTTTAAACACTTCCAATGGCCACCAGACTCCCCAGAGATGAACATTACTGAGCATGTCTGGGATGCCTTGCAACGTGCTGTTCAGAAGAGATCTCCACCTCCTCGTACTCTTACGGATTTATGGACAGCCTTGCAGGATTCATGGTGTCGGTTCCCTGCTTCAGACATTAGTCAAGTCCGTGCCACGTCGTGTTGCGGCACTCCTGCGTGCTCGTGAGGAACCTACACGATATTAGGCAAGTGTACCAGTTTCTACATGAATCATGTAGATTTTGATGCAATTCAATGCAGGTCCAAATAATTTACTTAATATCATAAAACACATACTAAGACAAAAATCACTCACCACGAAGGAATTATCCGAATGGGACGGAAATCGGTAGATGTGACGTACATATACAGACATATAAATCATTCAGACATATTGGGTAACTTATTCAAGAGAAGAACTTCACAAACGGAACAAGTCAGTAATGCGTTTGTTCGCCTCTGGCTGTTATGCAAGCAGTTATTCGCCTTGACATTGACTGATACAGTTTTTGGAGATTCTGCTGACGGATATTGTGCTAAATTCTGTCCAAACTAAAACTTCTAAGTCCTGAACTGGTTGGAGGGCCCTGTCCATAATGCTGTATCAGACATTTCGTGTGTGGATGAGATACATGATGGGCCAGGTGGTAGGGAATCAACGAAACTACAGAGATGTGTTGCAATAGACGCTGGAAGGACTGTGCGTGAGAGCAGATGTGGACACAGTTTCATATGCTGTAAAAGGAGTAAACTGCTGCGGTTTTTTCCTGTAACGATTGACCCAGGAGGAACGTTGGGGACTGGAATCGTCCGGAATAATGACGACGCTGACCAACGGTTCTAGTGCTTTGCCAGAAGCAGGAAACTATTGCAGACATGTCTAGAGGTGGTTTACACTGGAAAAGCGTATGGGACAGTGGCTCGGAACCTCTGGTGTGGAGATGTCAGCCATCTGTTTCATAACCTACATTTGTTGTATGTTGGAAAGCAAAGGTAGGACATGAGGCGTCGCTTCCATGTTGAGGATGAACATCTGGAAACTAGACATGTTGTGCAGAAAATTACTATCAAACTCATTGCGAAGTAGGAGCCACACAAACACGCACGCAAACACACACACACACACACACACACACACACACACACACACACTCCCAGATAGTCTATGGTGAAGAATATGCGTGCAAGTTGGCTAAGTACACAGAAAAATGTCACATACTTTGGGACGGAACTTGGTACTGGAGCCGAAAGAGCTGCGTGGGCCCGAAGAATCCTCGTCGCCAAATGATATGGGACGGAACTTGGAGATGACACAGGAACTGATGGAGGTGTCAGGGCCTGAAAAATCCTTATCACCAACCGACATGTAACAATAACAAAGATAAGGCAAAGCTCAGGTCGAGGTAAACAATATAGAACAGTTTTATTAATAAATGCATCAACGGAAAGCTCCTGTTGGGGAAAAGTTGTGACTTACAACAGTTCGTAAAGTTTTGCAACTAGCACTGAATTTGCACAAGTCTGAACGTAGGCTGAAGGTCTTAATGATTAAATAGTCAAAGTTTTATATCAGGACGTTTCTGCTTCCGTGTGCCCTGTGATCGAAAATAGTGCCTCTAGTATCTCTACACAGCCTGGGTATTTAGGGTGGAGCAGCGCCACTCCAAACCAGTCTCCCATCGAGCTCTGGCCCAAGCGCTGACTGCACCTGGAGTGCTTCAATAAGAGTCCCTACCAAAACCTGTGCCGTGCATGATACCACGCCACTAGTCGCACAAAAAACAGTCTAAGGTTTACTTGGTAGAAGAACGATGTACGAAGATAAGATTGACGACTAATACCAAAATCCTGGTCACTCCCGATGCGAAGGCCACGTACTAGTGCTAGTGGTGAAAAACACTGGCAACTCTGTCTGTCGGCAGTGGCTGACGAATGTTCAGAATGTTCAAATGTGTGTGAATTCATAAGGGACCAAACTACTCAGGTTCGTTGGTCCCTTGACTTCCCGGCACTGAGGCAAGTGTGGTGCACCACAGGCCATAGATGACAGGGGTGAACAACGGATGTGGAGTTATGTACCGGCGAATACACGTGCAACTGTTGAGCAACTGACTACCCAGACGTGTCTCCTCAACTACCATTCAGCGAACGTTTCAACATAAGGCTGTCCACAGCAGGCGCCTGGTGCATGCACCCAAGCTGGCTGCTGTTCATAGGTGACGAAGGCTGGAATTTGCACTCGAATACCGCAAGTGAGCGGTGACAGATGGTCTGTTCAGATGAATCACGTTTTATGCTCCATCGGACAGATGGCCGTTGGTGTGTACAGCGTGAAACGTCTGAAAACAGACATTCGCCGGAAGGGTGAAAACCGGAGGAAGGAGCTTTATAGTCTGAAGAGTGTTTTCGTGGCATTCCCTTGCTGGTCTCGCCGTTCTGAAAGCCATAATGGATAAGCAAAAGTATGCATCTGCCCTTGAAGAGCGTGTCCACCCGTACATGCAGTTTCTTCTTGTAGGGACGATGGCATGTACCACTAGCACAATGGAATACGTCACATAGCTCGCGGCTTACGTACGTGATTTGAAGAGCACTAGGATGATTTTACCGTACTCTCCTGGCCATCCGAGACACTGGATGAAAACCCAGCCCAGAATCTATGGGACCACCTCGATTGGGCTGCTCTCTCCAGGAATCCACAACTGAGAAATCCGGTCGCAGGTTCGAATCCTGCCTCGGGCATGGATGTGTGTGATGTCCTTAGGTTAATTAGGATTAAGTAGTTCTAAGTTCTAGGGGACTGATGACCTCAGAAGTTAAGTCCCATAGTGCTCAGAGCCATTTGAGAAATCCGGTACAGTTGACGACGGCAGTGGAGTCTACACGGCTCGACATCCCTGTCGGTACCTCACAGGACCTCACTGATTCCCTTTCCGGAAGTCTCGCAGCCGTCCGTGCTACAAAAGGTGGCTATTCAGGCTTCTGGCAGGTGATCGCGTCAGTGTGACTGGACGTAGTGTTTCACGACACGAAACGCACAGTGTGACAGCTTCTCCAAAAGTGAGGTTAAGTTTGAGAGTACGGATTAATACGTACTTATTTGACAAACGAGGCAACGGCCTTGCCGCAGTGGTTACACCAGTTCCCGGGAGATCATCGAAGTTAAGCGCTGTCGGGCGTAGTCGGCACTTGGATGGGCGACCATCCAGGCCGCCATGCGCTGTTGCCATTTTTCGGGGTTCACTCAGCCTCGTGATGCCAATTGAGGAGCTATTCGACCGAATAGTAGCGGCTTCGGTCAAGAATACCATCATAACGACCGGGAGAGCGGTGTGCTGACCCCACGCTCCTCCTATCCGCATCCTCCACGGAGGATGACACGGCGGTCGGATGGTCCCCGTAGGGCACTCGTGACCTGACGACGGAGTGCTTTTTATTTGACAAACATGTGGATAGAAAAGAGCGAATTTGACAAACAAGTTTGGTCTTTACCAGAGGGCTCGAGTCCTCGTCTGTTTTCGCTAGCGGCCGGCTGCCAAGTTAAAATGTACAGCTGTCAATCCTAAAGTAATTTTGAATATAATGCATGACTCGTTTTTAAAAGCTTCGTGCTCGTGTGGCTAGCTTTTTCGCTAGTAAGTAGGATGGCAGCCCCTTGCTGTACAGAGCCCGTTTGCTGTGCGGTGCAGGAGAAGATCGCAGCGGTGCACGCGGCTGCGCGCGCGGGCAGCGTGCGCGAGCTGCAGGCGGCGCTGGACCGGCGGCGCTTCGCAGTGGCGCGCGACGCGGGCTGCGTTGCCAGGCCGACGCCGCTGCACGCGGCCGTGCTGCTGGGACACACCGACGTCGTGCGCTACCTGGGCGCGCGATTCCCGGAGACGCTGGCCGCCAGCGACGCGCGCGGCCGCACGCCGCTCCACTACGCAGCCTGCCTCGCCGACAACGGCCACTACTACCACCTGCTGACCGCGCTCGGCGCCCGCGCCGATGCTCTCGACCAGGTACTGCCGCAGCACGCCCTATCGTTCTCCACGTTCTCGACTTCCTAGCTTAAGATTCCTTTCTAGGCCATGATCGAAATATACGAGGGGTGCTGAAAAATATGTCTTCGAATTATATACGTAAAAACCTCTTAAACCTTTTTAAATAATTTTTTTTATTAATTTCTATATTCTTATTGCAACCTTCTGCTTCTAGAGGGCTCCAAGTTGTAGCATGTAACTTGACAGTGTGCAAAGTACACTGTGTAATCAAAAGTATCCGGACACCTGGTTGAAAATGACTTACAAGTTCGTGGCGCCCTCCATTGGTAATGCTGGAATTCAGTATGGTGTTGGCCCACCCTTAGTCTTCCACTCTCGCAAGCATACGTTCAATGAGGTGCTGAAAGGTTTCTTGGGGAATGGCAGTCCATTCTTCACGGAGTGCCGCACTGAGGAGAGGTATCGATGTCGGTTGGTGAGGCCTGGTGCGAGGTCGGCATTCCAAAACATCCCAAAGATGTTCTATAGGATTCATATCAGGACTCTGTGTAGACCAGTCCATTACAGAGCTGTTATTATCGTGTAACCACTCCGCCACTGGCCGTGTTGAAAGATGCAATCGCCATCCACGAATTGCTCTTCAACAGTGGGAAGCAGGAATGTGATTAAAATATCAATGTCGGCCTGTCCTGTGATACTGCCACGCAAAACAACAAGGGGTGCAAGCCCTCCCCATGAAAAACACGACCATACCATAATACCGCCGCCTACGAATTTTACTGTTGGCACTAAACACGCTGGCAGATGACGTTGACCTGGCATTCGCCATACCCACACCCTGCCATCGGATCGCCACATTGTGTCCCGTGATTCGTCTCTCCACACAACGTTTTTCCACTGTTCAATCGTCCAATTTTACGCTCCTTACACCAAGGGAGGCGTCGTTTTGCATTTACCGGCGTGATGTGTTGCTTATGAGCAGCCGCTCGACCATGAAAACCAAGTTTTCTCACTTCCCGCCTAACTGTCATAGTACCGGGTGATCAAAAAGTCAGTATAAATTTGAAAACTTAATAAGCCACGGAATAATGTAGACAGAGAGGTAAAAATTGACACACATGCTTGGAATGACATGGGGTTTTATTAGAACCAAAAAAAAAATTGCTAGACACGTGAAAGATCTCTTGCGCACGACGTTTGGTGATGATCGTGTGCTCAGCCGACACTTTCGTCATGCTTGGCCTCCCAGGTCCCCAGACCTCAGTCCGTGCGATTATTGGCTTTGGGGTTACCTGAAGTTGCAAGTGTATCGCGATCGACCGACATCTCTAGGGACGCTGAAAGACAACATCCGACGCCAATGCCTCACCATAACTCTGGACATGCTTTACAGTGCTCTTCACAACATTATTCTCGACTACAGCTATTGTTCAGAAATGATGGTGGACATATTGAGCATTTCCTGTAAAGAACATCATCTTTGCTTTGTCTTACTTTGTTACCCTAATTATTGCTATTCTGATCAGATGAAGCGCCAGTAACGGTACCAACAAATAAGTCCCTGGTTTGGAGTAATGAGTTTGTCGACAGGGTGACTATGTTGAGAAATAAATATGTAGACATGAAAATATGGACGTAGACTATTAATAACGTTTGTTTTATTTAAAAGGCTTTAAGGGCTTTCCAATTAGGAGACATTATTTGTCAGCTGGCTTTCGTAAAACTCGTCCCTGAAGTTCAATCAACTGTGAGACACGCCTTTGGAGGTACAACGGCAATTGCATCAGTGGCTCGAGGAGCGTCATTTAAATAGAGCTACATAGAGGGCACCCTCTCCACCGTAACGTTAATGGAGAGGTTTATGTGTCTCAGTCTTTCACTGGTCTATACTGGCGGGAGCTAAGCTCCTGCTAGGGCCATGTGTGCCAGATTGGTCAGTAAGTGAGAAACCAAACAAAGAGTAGTCGTACTAGGGAGGTCCCTTCTTGAGGCTATGTGGGTGGCAATCACATGGAACTTTAGCTAAGTCTCTTGGCCCATCTTGGCCAACTCTTGTTTTTCTTCGACCCCAATGGTACTATGTTGCGAGGACCAAAGGTCTCTTTCATTTTCATTTCTCATTTTATCATCCGTGGAGGAGGAAGGCCTCCACTGGCATGGTGAAGCCATTCTTCCTAGGGGACCAAATCCTTAAAACAAAACATGGTCGTCCATGTTGGGGGTTATGTGATAACGCTGGCAGCCTGTCCATGTGAAACTCTTCATATTTGCAAGCCTCAAAATAAACCTTCGATAAAAACCGAAAATCATGGATGATGATCAGGCAAAGAAAAAGATAAAAATTTCAGAACTTAAGCGTTACTCATTGTGGCCACGTGGAATGTGCAAGGTCTGGGGACACACGAGATTGAGCTTAACAAAATACTCAACGGTTACAGTATCGTTTTAGCAGTCATTACAGAAACAAAAAGAAGTTATAGGAATCAGATATCTAGAAGATTACTTTATATGCAGTAACATCTGAGCAAAGAGGATGTGATGGAGTGGAAGTCTTGATAGCAATATCAGTATAGCAGTCATTACAGAAACAGAAAAAGAAGTTAAAGGTACCAGGTATCTAGAAGATTACTTTGTGTGCAGTAACATCTCAGCAAAGGAGATGTAATGGAGTGGAAGTCTTAATAGACAGAAAATGGGAAGATAACATACAGCAGTATGCACCAGTAAACGAAAAGGTCATCACAATGAGACTGAAATTTGATAGAGGATATCTAACAGTTATAGGAACCTACGCACCAGAGGAAGGAAAGAAAGAAGTAACACATTTGTACTACGAAGACTTACACAAACACCTGAATGAAGCACACAGCAGGAATACATATAACCAATGCACAAAATTAGAACATAGCACGCTCATTAACATAACCAAATCTAATAAACAATCATGCAAGAGCACAATTATTACTAACTACACAGATCACGCAAATAAAGTTATAAACGTCTTTGGAAAAAATAATATTAAAGAAATGCAAACAGATTCCATGAATAAATATGCAACTTAAACCATTAAGACTTGTCACAAAATGTTAACTGAATACGAAAATAAATCTAGCATTGTTAAGAGTGTTCGGCCACCAATACTAAGGAGTCAACCAAAAGTACATAAAACACTGATTCCTTTAAGCTTCATAGTAAACAGTAGATACATCCCACCATACCACATAACCAAAAAAATGCATGAATGGAAATTTACAAGCAAAAACTCCAGAACACTGTCCAACAATGTAAAGGACAAAAAGTTACAAACAAAGCAATATTTGTATAGTTATATACACCAACACTCCTATAAACGAAACAAAGTTCTCATACAACAAAATCTAAAATACAGAATGTTACCTTTCACAGGTGTGCAAGAAATGACAGAGGTTCTCAAACTTTCAGTGTCACAAACCTAATTCAAATTTGATGGAAAATCCACAAACAAGCAGATGAAGCAGCCATGGGCAACAGAACAGACTGAACACTAGCTGATATTTTCTTGAGTAAGCTAAAAGGAAAAGTCTTCCTGTCACAAAATCTGCTCTTAAAGAAAATGGCCTGTTATTACGCATATGTAGAAAATGCATTATGTACATAAAAGTACCACAACTAGTTGCCCAACTAATCCACCAAGAACTTACATGTAAAAATAAAATTACCATGTAAAATGAAAACCAATAAGTCCATTGGCTTTCCGAACCTAAAAATATGCAACATTAATAACAAGCATACCGTCAAAACACATAGAAAGCCGGAAACATCAAACATATGATAAATTACAACTCTTGCTATTCAAAATACCAAAATTAGGCCTTTTTCCAAGCAATGATAAACAGAATTACACATTTACCTTTGAAACAAACAGCCATACAAAAATAAATAACACTGAGATACACAAATATAGTACAACAACTCTATAACAGAAAGAAAACCAAATAACAATCTATAAAACAAAAAATAACAGTCATACACGAAAACCCACCAAAACAAATAACCTGATACAAATTCTGAAACACTATAAAACGACATTAAGGACAAAAAATTGCAACAGGGAGTTATTACAGAAACGGACTTAGGAAGCAAAAGAAAAATATAATGAAATCAGAAATGAAACCAAAAAACAGCCACATAGATCTTTGAAGGATACATTTATAAGCAGATTTGCACATGACATACATGGTATACAGGACACAGCATATAAAATGATCAGATAGCTGAAAAGAACAGTGAAGGTACTCCAAATAGAAATATTATTCCTTCAGTAGACAGAATATATAAAATTATGGTATAATCCAGATGCAGAAGAGCCAGTGGAACAGAGAGCAGAGGGAAAGACAGAGCTAATAGATTTGACAAAATTAAAGTAGGCATTCAAGAAAACAAAACATAGAAAGACACTTCTATTAAATGGAGTTATCTCAGAACTGATAACATATGTTTAAACATTTCTAGAATTCAGAATCCTCCGTCTATACAACATTCGTTGCCATATAGATGAAAATTCCAGAAGAATGGAGATGTGCTGAAGTTATTTCACAATTTAATGAGGAAACAGAAGTAAAACAACCAATTACAGGGAATGCAACTTCCGAATGCCTCCTATAAAATCTACAGCAAAATAATTAATCAGAGGCTTCAAAAAACTCTGATTCAATTTTATTGGAACAGTAAGCAAGCTTTCATAGAGGAAGATTTTGTGCCAGCGATGTTTTAGCTCTGAAACCAATCATAGAAAAAAGACGAGAATTCAGTTCCACACAAAACAGTCTACGTCTACGTCTACATGATTACTCTGCAATTCACATTTAAGTGCTTCGCAGAGGATTCATCGAACCACAATCATACTATCTCTCTACCATTCCACTCCCGAACAGCGCGCGGGAAAAACGAACACCTAAACCTTTCTGTTCGAGCTCTGATTTCTCTTATTTTATTTTGATGTTCATTCCTACCTATGTAGGCTGGGCTCAACAAAATATTTTTAATTCGGAAGAGAAAGTTGGTGACTGAAATTTCGTAAATAGATCTCGCCGCGACGAAAAACGTCTTTGCTTTAATGACTTCCATCCCAACTCGCGTATCATATCTGCCACACTCGCTCCCCTATTATGTGACAATACAAAACGAGCTCCCCCTTTTTGCACCCTTTCGATGTCCTCTGTCAATCCCACCTGGTAAGGATCCCACATCGCGCAGCAATATTCTAACAGAGGACGAACGAGTGTAGTGTAAGCTGTCTTTTTAGTGGACTTGTTGCATCTTCTAAGTGTCCTGTCAATGAAACGCAACCTTTGGCTCGCCTTCCCCACAATATTATCTATGTGGTCTTTCCAACTGAAGTTGTTCGTAATTTTAACACCCAAAGTACTTAGTTGAATTGACAGCCTTGAGAATTGTACTATTTATCGAGTAATCGAATTCCAATGGATTTCTTTTGGAACTCATGTGGATCACCTCACACTTTTCGTTATTTAGCGTCAACTGCTTCCTGCCACACCATACAGCAATCTTTTCTAAATCGCTTTGCAACTGATACTGGTCTTCGGATGACCTTACTAGATGTTAAATTACAGCATCATCTGCGAACAACATAAGAGAACTGCTCAGATTATCACCCAGGTCATTTATATAGATCAGGAACAGCAGAGGTCCCAGGACGCTTCCCTGAGGAACACCTGATATCACTTCAATTCTACTTGAAGATTTGCCGTCTATTACTACGAACTGCGACCTTCCTGACAGGAAATCACGAATCCAGTCGCACAACTGAGACGATACCCCATAGGCGGCCCGCAGCTTGATTAGAAGTCTCCTACTGACAGTGTCTGTGATGTTTTCTACATTTGTGTACAGTTAATAGCTGTGCTGTCTTCTGAATTCATCATTTTCTTTGATTGGACCTCAGATTTTCCTCAAACTCACTCTTTCTCTGATTTCTAATTTCTCGATCAGACTTATTCTATTCATAGCAAGCCGTTCCTAAGCATATTGAATCTCTGGTCATATTACCATGCAGTAATGTCGTACCTTGGCATTAAGAGACATTGATTTCGTCTTTTCTTAGACTAATTGACATGCTGTTTCCATTTTTCTGATCCATAATGCAACGGCTTCTTTCTTAGAGATGTTCGGCTCTATCCACTCTACTAGATATTTAAACTTTTCCGTTCGTTTGATATCCTCTTCTTCTACCTGCAGTATTCTGGGCTGTGACTTGATAATCTCTATGGAGATTGGAGTCCCACCTTTGCTATTTGTGTCTTCATTTCACTGTCTTGTTCTACAACTGTGCCTAGCGCATCAGAAAAAATACCTAGAGGCCATCTGCAAAGGTCAGACAGTCGACTGTCAATTTCATATTTCTGTTGCCAAGTTTGATTCCAACATCTTTGTCACTCATTCCTTTTCACTGCTCGCAGATCACTTTCCAAAGTACAGTGCTGAAAAGTAGAGGCGAGAATCTGTCTCGTTGCCGGACTCCCTACCAGATTTCGAAAATATTTCAGATCTCTCTCATGAACTCCACTTTGTAGCTGCTGTCAGTAAGAGGCTGTTAGACAATAACCTTTTTTTGCCATGTAAGCCAAATTTTTTATGATTTCGATAAGAGTTATTTGGTCAATTGAACCAAATGCCTTTTTGAAATCTACGAAGGACGCTACGAATTTGTTACGTCTACATTCCATGAAAGAAAGAAAACATTTAACATTATTGACATGCTCGGCACATGAACGTCCTTTCCTGCAATATCCATGCTATCGATCCAGCTGTGAGTCCTTTTCTACCATAGTCCGAAGAGCTTTGGAAAAATGTTGTAGTTATTAAGAGAAGAGAGAAGTCACAATAATTGTCCATTTATTACCTTTCTTATGAAGTTGGTGGGTCAATGCGGAAAACCAGCCCCCTGGAATTTCCTCGGTCTACCAGGTGTTGCGTGTTATCTGAGTTTGTTTATCACTAGCCCTTTTTCCAGGATTATTCCACAGTTCGGCAATGATCGAGTCATCGCCTGGAGCCTCGTTGTTCTTTACTGTATGTATGATCTCTTCAATTTGTTTTCTTGTAGGAGGTGATGAATAAGGCTGAATGGGTGTGCTGTTTACGAACTTGAACCTGGTTTGGAGCCTTACAACTCAGGAGGCGTCATTGCTTACACTGGAAGGAGAAATACATCTTTGTGATAAAATTTTATACCAAAATAGAGCATTTCAAGAATGATTAGTTAACGCGTGTGCCAAAATACAATCTGCCTATTATTTAATTGCGAAGATGGAACATACCTCCATGAAACGTAGTTTGTTATCTGAACTAATCCTTGCCAAGCCCATCTTCCAATGACACCTGCTTCAGTTATTTAAAGGCTCCATCCACTGCCCTGTAAGTCCTCCCCTGTTCAATCACTGGGCTCAGAAATCGGTTACAAAAATTGGAAGAAACTAATTATAACACGACACCTGCACACTGGAACCTCCCTAACGAATTCTAGTGCGATTTCTGTACTGAACGGTTATTATTGTCGGTGGATCGCTAACTACCGACAAAAGAGTGGTTGACTGATGTCTCATATGCAGGAAATCTTACTAGTTACGGCCAATTTCCCGCTACTAGCACCTCTTAGGTGAGTCTTACCTCCTGGCAGGATTTAAATTTTGTTGTTTTCCATTTAACGTTGCTGGGAAAATACCTAACGTCTATCACAATACTTGGCATGCATTGTGAATCTGCCCAACAGTGCACTTTACATGGACCATTAAAGAGCAGTTCGAGATAAAAATGCAAACTTTAACTCATGGTGACTTCAACGTCTCTCAAAAATTCCACCAGAGGCTGGTCCTTGCCTCTCTGAGGTCACGTCCTAAGGCATGACTGCCAACTGGCTAAGACTCAAATTAAATCACTGCTTCAGTTACAACACATGGTGCGCCGCACTTTAAAAAGAATTCTGTACGTTATTGCGAGAAGAGACGTGCAACGATCATTGTCCATTCTAACACATTTTATTTGAAGTCGGTGAATCAATGCAGAGGACAAGAAAGATGGAAGTTCCTCAGTTTCCCAGATGCTGTAGTTTCAAATCTTGCTTCAAAAACCTGGCGTCGTTTCGAGATAAAATAATACATACAAAAAATTGCTTTTATAGGCCATTTTAGTTTTCTGAAGATCGTCTTCACTTTTACACGTAATCGCCATTCAATTCTGAGCACTATTTATAACGTCCGCCGAGCATCTTCAACTCCTCTACATTGAACCAATTGACAATGCCAGTATTTATTTCCGCATATTCTTTAAACCATTGTTCATCAACCCACTGTATTAACTGCCAAAGAGATAATAATATTTGGGCGCATGCCTTCTCAGTGGTAATCCTAACCTTATTCTTGACATGGGCAGCGGTGGGAACGTGCGTCATCCGCAGAAGGACCGTCCCGAACGACACTTTCCCATTCCATCGATTTTGGATGGCACGCTTGGAATTGGTAAGCGTTTTATGCACAGGTCAGCTGTATGTCTTGACCTACGTTCTACGAAATTATCTAAAAGAATGCCCTTTTAATACTGAAAACAATGGCCATCATTTATTGACATGAGCAAGGATACTGGTTTTGTTTTCAGTTTAGGCAAAGTTGAATGGCGTTACTGCCTTGACTGTTGTTTTAATTCTGCGTTGCTGTAGCGTATCAACGAACAGTGTTGGCATTTTTCCGTTCTGTACGAAGTGCTCACTCTGTCATCATATTGCTAAGTCTAAAACGACCCTGTTTTGTTTTGAACTTTCTGGTTTCCGCTATTGGTATACGTTCAGTGAACATCAAACGATGATTGTTGCTCCGTTTACAGTTCATCCTTTCGCAACGCACTGAACAGAAAACGTTTGACATTCTCCGTCTGTTTGTGTTGGTTCGTAAACATCTATGTTCCATACCTTATACACAATTTGCGATATCCATATGTCACAACTGTCATGGGGTCATCTCTGGGTGAACGCGTTACTAAGAGCATTTATATTTTTACATAGGGCCTATATCAATTTCTAAACTGAACTTCGAAAAAACTCGAAAAACCAAGACTGCTAGTAAAATATTTATTTAGATGAGCGGTCTCGGTAATGCTATTACTATTCTCGGATCTCCAAGGACAGAACTAGACTGAGAGTATAATAATTTTACAAAAGGTGTAACCAAATACAGTTGACATGTCCATACATATGGAAAAGTTAAATACATTCAGCTTTACAAATCATACAATCTCGGCTGTCTGCCCTTTGTAGGGTGTAATATCACAAATGTATGTGTAAAGACCGTGGAACACTCCGGACGATAGCTTGTCATAATTAAAATAACTGTATATACAAAACATAAGATTAATGCATCGACTACCAGGGTTCATGCTCATGCCACAGCTGAATACAGACTGCGATGTCTGAAAGTTATTTGCTCTGATTCGATCGTTTGTTCGCTCAAGACCATTAAAATGTTTCCCTGCTCTTTATTCAAAACTGACTGTACTGTCTTCTGTTACAAAAGGTTAAACTGAAATTACTGTTGTGAACAGCGTCTCTCAGTGCACACATTTACATAAAGACAAAACTACCTGGCGTTCACTGTGCAGGAAATTAAATCAATACTGTTACTCAAAAACCACTACCAAAATCAAACTGTGCATTACCCAAAAAAATCGAAACACTGAAATTACGTAGAAACTATGTTCACTGATCCATTAAAAATCTGAATTACAAAGAATGTGCTTAGAATTTGTGCAGTGGAAACGTGGGATGAGAAGTGAAAAAACCAACAAATTATGAAAAGAATCTCACCTGATATATTATTACATAATCAGCAGCAACAACACAGCATGAAGAAATCGCGCCAGATAAAATATGCTAGAGTAAAACTAAACTACTGGGAGAAAGATTGCAATGATTTCCTCATGCTAGAAATGGCTTCTTACTAGAAGTGAAAATTGAAATGAATTAAACTAAAATGACCTAAACTGAAGTGGGGAGGTGGTGTGTTGTGTTGCAAGAATCGCTAACGTTGTTAATACGTGCCAACAAAAAGTTATTACCTTAAAACATCTGTATCCATAACGCAAAGCCATTCTCTCTGTACCGTAAATGCTGCGGCTGTAAGTCCTCCCATCAGATGAATAATTCCTAACAATTTTCTTCAGCAAAATCCTCCTTCAATTGCGCTAAATGTTCTGCCAACTTTCTCCACGTCCAACACTCGGTTACTCTACGCTTTACAACTGAGCCTAAGATAAATAAGTTCAGAGATACTATTGTCTGCCTCAAGTCGACTATTCCACAGATGTCGCTACTGTTTCTATCTCATGACATGATATTTCCACTTATTCTGAAACTCTCCGCAAATAAATGCCCAGTCCACCTATATATGTCCAACTTTCATGTCAAGTAAACACTACATCGTAAGCTCGCCAGATGGCACTGGAGTACCACAGTTTACAA
Organism: Schistocerca cancellata; assembly: GCF_023864275.1. Taxonomy (NCBI): domain Eukaryota; kingdom Metazoa; phylum Arthropoda; class Insecta; order Orthoptera; family Acrididae; genus Schistocerca; species Schistocerca cancellata. The sequence goes on along the minus strand of NC_064628.1, from coordinate 644,642,894 downwards.
TTTAGTTTTACACAACGCAAGGCACAATTATACAGTACTAAGAATTGTTATGGTATCAATTAAGAAAGCTGTACAATAACAACGATTTTTAAAATCATTATTAAAATGTTTTTCAAAATAGTCACCTTTCTCATAATCCTTTTCTGGTTCTCAATCCAATCAGGAATTTTAGTGGTGTTGACCAGACAATGTTATAAAACTATTCTCATATTAAAGAAAACTCTTATAATAGTCTTAGTGACGTGTAACTAGAACATCGAACCGTTCTTTCTTATACTGTGTACCATACGTCGAAATACACAATCTTATTTGCGATTTTTTATGTGCAACTGAACATTCAGAGATAGCTCTGGTAACAACTCAAATTCCATTCATGATGGCATTGTTATTATTATTAACGTTAATTCCCCGTTTTCATGGCACTTTTTCTGTCTCTTTCTTTTTTCTTCCCAAATACCTTACATATATTCACTGTGTTTCTTCTTCCTGTCTTCTTTCCCTTCTTTCCTGTTCTCTTTGAGCGTTTGCTGAAATTCCTGTTTCCTGATTTTTTTCACTGTACTTTTTCTTTTCTGTCTTGTCTTCGGTGGAGATGTTCAGTTTCTTGACGTCCTCCATGGGTTTCTTTACCCAGTTGGTTTTCACTATATTAATAGTCACTATGTTAAAAATTTTATTGGTCAATCATTTTCGTTCCTCCAATGTATGTGTCCATAGGATTTTGTCCTCCTTTTCCTGATGTTGTTTTTAATCGTTTCTGTCTGTTTCTACAGTTCTTTTGTTTGTCTCTTTATCCAGGTGGTTAGTGTTTAACGTCCCGTCGACAACGAGGTCATTAGAGACGGAGCCCAAGCTCGGGTTAGGGAAGGATTGGGAAGGAAATCGGCCGTGCCCTTTCAAAGGAACCATCCCGGCATTTGCCTGAAACGATTTAGGGAAATCACGGAAAACCTAAATCAGGATGGTTGGAGACGGGATTGAACCGTCGTCCTCCCGAATGCGAGTCCAGCGTGCTAACCACTGCGCCACCTCGCTCGGTTGTCTCTTTATCCAGATTCCCTCTTTCTGAACTGGTCCACAGATCTTTCTCAGTATTTTCCTCTCTTGTCTTTTCACTTCCTTGATTTTCATTGTTCCCTTGATTACTGCTGTTTCTTAGATATGCAAGGCCTCTGGTAAGGCTAATGTACTGTGGTGTCTTAATCTAGCATTGATGGAAATACTTCTTTTGTTGTAATTGTTCCATGTAAGCTTTCATCCTTTTTGTAGGTTTGTGATCCTTTCTTGACTGGATGTCACGTTGTCCTGTTTAATGTATAATCTCTCCCACGCATCTAAAACTTTCTACTTGTGTTATTTTCCTTACTTTGTTGTCATTGAATGTCCATGTATTGCGTTTTTTCATGTGAGATTTGCAGTCCTGTTTTGGTTGAGATTTCGTGTAGTGTATCTAGAGCTTCCTTGGCTTCGTTTCTGTTATTTGTTATGATGGCTGTACCATCGGCATAGGCCAGACATTTTATGTTGGTGATTCTATCATTGTCTCCCTATCTTCAACCTGTTGACGCCTTTGTCCATGCCTTGATTTTTTCTCCAAAACCCAGTTAAATGCAATGGCTGACAGGCCACTTCCTATCTGTTTCCGAGTTTTGACGATTCTGTGTATTTTCGTTGTGATGTTTCCGGGTCCTAATTTCCAGATTTTCGCATTCAACCCATATTCTACAGGTCTCTGTTATTTTTCAGTATGTTATTATTTTCACAACCTCTTGGTGTGTTGACTGTTTGGAATGGAGTTTGGGTTCTGGCTTATCAAACTGGAGTATCTGCATTGGTTTACGACAGATTAGTAGTGTGTCAAAGTATTGCGCTAATATTTCACAGTTCTTTTTTGGATTTATTTCCAGCGTTCCAAAAATGGCTCTGAGCACTATGGGACTCAACTGCTGTGGTCATAAGTCCCCTAGAACTTAGAACTACTTAAACCTAACTAACCTAAGGACAGCACACAACACCCAGCCATCACGAGGCAGAGAAAATCCCTGACCCCGCCGGGAATCGAACCCGGGAACCCGGGCGTGGGAAGCGAGAACGCTACCGCACGACCACGAGATGCGGGCCAGCGTTCCATCTTGCCTTTTGACGCATAAGCTCGGTGGTTGGTATCCTCTATGTTTTCTCTGAATGTTCTGTAAAAATTATTTTCGAAGTGGTCTTCTGTATCCTGTTGAGCTGTTCCACATTTCTCGGATGTTTTCGGATGTTCTACGACTGTTAAATCCTTTCCAGGCTAATATACTGTCTTCTGTGCCTCTATCACGTGACATGTTCCACCATCTGTGTCGTCATTTTTCTCGGTGGTTGCCCAAATTTTATCTGTTCCTTAACTTCTTCTGAGAGTTCTGTTCAGTCGTTACTGTTGATTTTCTTCATTTTTTCTGTTATTTCTTTCTTGTTTAATTGTACATACTCTGGGTCTGTTCGGAAATTTCCGTTGGTCCTCTTGATCTGCCTAGTGGGTATAAATTTCGCTTTAATTTGGAGTAGGTAGAGATCGGATTCGACAAATCCTTTCCTTGTTCTTACATTCATAATTTCTCCGGTGTTTTTCATGGATATCACAATGTGATACATCTGAAATTTTCCTAGGGCGTTGTTGCGGGATTTCCAAGTTCTTAGTTTCTTGGTGGCTTCTGGAATTGCGTAGCCGTGATTTTGAGATCGAAATTCCTACAAAATTTTATCAGGTTCTCTTCATCTTGTTTGTCAGCTTGTGGGCCCTGTGTTTTCCTGTATTGACTTTGAATTTTATTTCTCTGCGTCCGCAGCTCGTGGTCGTGCGGTAGCGTTCTCGCTTCCCACGCCCGGGTTCCCGGGTTCGATTCCCGGCGGGGTCAGGGATTTTCTCTGCCTCGTGATGACTGGGTGTTGTGTGATGTCCTTAGGTTAGTTAGGTTTAAGTAGTTCTAAGTTCTAGGGGACTGATGACCATAGATGTTAAGTCCCATAGTGCTCAGAGCCATTTTTTTCTTTCTCTGCCTAATTTGGCATTAAAACTGCAAGTAAAACTTTCACATGCTTCGTGGGGATTTTGTTGGTGGTTTCTTCCAGATCTTCCCAGAAATCGTCTATCATCTGTGGATTTTCTTTTTGTATTTGTTTGAAGGAGCATGTGCATTGATTAGTGTATAGGATTTGTTTCCAGAGCGTATTGTGAGTGTTGATATTTTTCCGATTTTGAAGTGAAATTTTTTACAGAGTCCAGTATCAATTTGTGTACAACAAATCCTCTTCCGAAGAGTTTGATATTTCCTCCTGGAATAGTTGGGGGGTTCCTCTTGTATATTCAGTAGTTTTCACGAGTCAAAGTGGTTCTCGTCTGAGTATCGTATTTCCTCTATTGCCGGAATTTTGATTTTGAATTTATCCATGGTGTTTGTCAGTTGTTTCAGTTTATCTGGTATCAGTGGTGTGTTCGTGTTGAGTGTTCCCATGTAAAATATTCTCTTAGTTTTGAGGTTTTTAGTGAAACTCCGATTCTTCTTTTCATGAGATGCCTGATCCCCTGGAATCCGATGATCAGGTCTGCTGGCCAGTCTTATTGACTGGGGCCCAGAGTAGTGGATTCTTTCCCATTGTTCTGTCATGAGTATTGGTTTGTGTTGAGATTTTGGTGGTGAAATCCCAAAGGATCTCACATAGCTTCGACTGGAGTTTCGAGATTCGGAAGATTCAATCACAGCCGATCATCTCAAAGAGCAAACAGACGCTAACCAGAGTACCGGGGGCTACCACACAGACGTGTCTGGATTTTGGAGTCTCACCTGTAACCCTAGGCATGGGCCCTCACAGGGTGCTACCATCTGGAGCCAGATGGACCTAGGTTTTTTAACGAGGTTTGCAATTCCTGCCCTTCATCTTTCCTCATCACATGCAAGATAAGGCCCCAGGGTTGGGAACAACAATGGTGGAATTTCATGAAGGCATTATATACTTGTAAAGTATTTTGCTACATTATTATCATTAAAGCCTGATATCTATGTACCTGTACAGTGTTACCTAATGTCTAGGTTAATTTTTATCGTGGTCTAGACATTGATAATGGCGTTAACGGTATACATTAACGTCATAGACACAGTGAAAATTATAATAAGTTAGCAATAATTCAGGTAAAATATTGTGTAGACTGCGCATTAACTCCGCTTCATATAAAATTTGTTACCAAATTCAGGTGAACCATAATGTGTCGCTCGATGTCTAGGTTACCTACAATTGTTTTTGCCTAAACATGGAGTGAAGATTTTTTAAACCGAATTTTGCTGTTTCATAGGTACGATAAACCATCAAATGAAACCACATAAATAAAGAAGATGTACTATACAAATTACTCTTCATTACACGAAAAACTTGTAGCTTGATGTCTAAGTAACGCTAGCAGTTGACATAGAAACACCTGTTTCTGGTATGCTAATGAAACTCACTGCTATCCTACTAGACGACGCATCTAACAATAACAGCGTTCATGCACCAGATGGGGTTTAAAAAAATTGTAAATTATAAATTGTACTACTGTAGTGCCATGTGGCGAGCTTATTATGTAATGCTGTGTTCACTTCATATCGTAATCTGTATTTATTGTAATCTACATTTATGGTAATCTGTATTCAGCTGTGACTGAGCATGAACGCTGGCATTCCGCACATTAACCTTATGTTTTATATATACAGTTATTTTCGCTATGACATGCCGATATCCAGCGTGTTCCACGATCCTTACAAACAGACATTTGCGATATGACACAGTATAAAGCGCAGACGGCAGAGATTGTGTGATTTGTACAGTTGAAGGCATATAGTTTTGCCATATGTACGAACATACCAGTTGTGTTTGGTTACACTTTTTGTAAAATTATTAGCCTGTTAATCTGGTTCTGTCCCTGCACATCCGTAGATGTTAACACAGTCTTACCGAGACCGGTCGTCTAAGTAAATACTTTACTAGTGATCTTGGCGTTTGGAGTCTTTATACTACAAATCGCCCCCACTCTGCCAGTGTCAGGAATGTACAACTTCGAAATTTATCAACTAACTTTAGAACTTGAAAACTAAAAGTCACATAAATGACAAGCTGTGTTTAACACAAAGCTTTTCTGTTAGCCCATATGCTTGGGCTAGCAGCATGACTAGCTGCACGAAGTTTCCCGACTGGAAAAATATCAGCATACTCCCCCTCCCCTCCCCTCCTTCCCTTTTAAAGGCACCCATAGCCATAGTCTAAGATCCAGTGTTCACAATCTTAGTGCTATGTGAAATACCCATAATGGCGAGAACACACTTTGATTTTAATTCTTGTAAATTACGACGTTGTCAAAGTTGCTCGACTTTGTTCTATTATAGCGCTTAAATCAGTTGCATAACATATGTAGTTCTCAAATTTTCGGAAGAATACTTTTTAAGTGATATGTTTCTGTTAACTGCAATATCTTGGAATTTATGCCAGATTGATGTGTTTAGTACTGATATTATTATTATTATTATTATTATTATTATTATTATTATTATTATTATTATTATTATGTTATTTGCGTCGAGATCCTGTAGGATCACGCAAAGCATTCTGCCTCGTTTGAGCATTCATTCTGATCTTCCATGATTCTCTCATTTTCTCTCCATGGAGTCTTTTTCTATCCTCAGTGTACTTTGTTCCTGGTTTATTTGGGACTTCATTCTCTGACCTAACAGCCCACTTGCTTACCTTGTCTTTTTTTGTGTTTCTCTCTTCTGTTTCTATCGGATCAATTTGTGCTTTTTCTGGGTCAAATTTATTGTTATTAGTATATAAATATTTCTAGGAGTTAATTTGTGATATCCGAACTGAACCGAGACAGTCGTGTGAATGGTAATGAGTCCAGCGTGATGAAACTCGTTAGAAAGAACATCAGTGGTCGAAGAGATCCCAATTTCTGGTCCAACAGTTGCACGATTTCAGTGACCTGTAAACTGGATTGGTTCCCTTTGTACGACCACTTTCCCTTCATGACTACAGGTCAATAAACTAGGCACAACTCATGATATATTTGAGCACCTTGTAACCCATTCACCTGTCACTGTTTGTACATGTTAAAAACACAGAACATACAATGTCTCCAAGTAAAACAGCTCTCCACAGTTGTGGCTGACTGAGTTACAGGCGCACGTAATATAGCGCAACTGCGAACCCACCTTTCAACATGTTGCTTACTGCTACTCATTTGGCATCAGCTACGATACAGTCTACCAAACACTCGCCTACCACACTTGATCTGCACGAGTTCTGACGTCGCGTCCCAGCTGGTGGTACATGCCCTATATTTCAATTAAATGCTGGGCCTTAGAAAAGGCTGGTTGACCAGAAAATAAGTACCCAGCTTATCTGGTAAAATCAGACTGTGTCGTAGAAGCTCTGTCCTATCCAGTTAACTTGTTGTGCATCTGTATCAATGTCAAACCAAAGATAAATACATATCACACCAGAAACATTCATGGAGCCTTCATGGGAGCCACTAATTAAGTCATGGTTTCTGCAATGTATGATGAACTACCGACACCAGTGGGATATCAGACAAAATAAATTGTCACATGGAACTTTATACCTAAAACGACAGGACAGTTAAGAAATTACTTCATGTCTCGCCCCACAAGCTTCTCCAAGATTATTATGTTTTCACATTCAGTTGTAAGCAGAAGACCATCTGCCACTGTTTAGCACAGGAACAGCCTAGAACTCTGCATGTGTGCAGAGATCTCCCATGCATGCGGATCTCTCTCACCTGAGTGCACACATCCCTCACCACTACACCAAGCTGTCTGAACGGGAAGAGGGGGAAGCTGCTAATGCGGTGCATTATATGGCAACACAGACGCTCAAGAAACGTTGGATAGCTTGTATGTGGCTTGGTTTCATATTTCTCAACAACGCAAAGAAAACTTGTGCTCACCATTATTTATTTTTGGTTCTCTGAAGACGTAATAAAGTTTATGTCAGGCAGAAACTAACGGCACACGGCCAGACTCAGTCATTCCTGCAGATCTTCGTCAAGTAATCGTGGCTTATATAGTTTCATAATCGAAAAAAGTCTTTCACACACATACACTGAAGCGCAAAAGAAGCTGGTGTAGACCTGTGTATTCAAATGCAGAGATATGTAAATAGTCGGCAACGCCTATATAAGACAACAAGTGTCTGGTGCGGTTGTTAGATCGGTTACTGGTGCTACAATGGCAGGTTATTAAGAACTAAATGAGTTTGAACGTGGTGTTATAGTCGGCGGACGGGCGATGGGACACAGCATCTCCGAGGAAGCGATGTAGTGGGGATTTTCCCCTAAGACCATTTCACGATGGTACCGTGAATATTAGGAATCCGGTAAAACGTCATATATCCGACATCGCTGTGGCTGGGAAAAGATCCTACAAGAATAGGACCAACGACGACTGAAAAGAATCTTTCAACACAACAGAAGTGCAACCCTTCCGCAAATTGCAGCATATTTCAATGCTGGGCCATCAACAAGTGTCAGCGTGCAGGCCATTCAACGAAACATCATCGATATGGGCTTTCGGAGTCAAAGGTCCACACGTCTACCCTTGACTACTGCACGACACAAAGCTTTACGCCTCGCCTGGGCCCGTCAACACCGATATTGCCCTGTTGATGACTGGAAACATGTTGCCTGGTCGGACGAATCTCGTTTCAAATTCTATCGAGTGGATGGACGTGTACGGATATGGAGACAACCTCAACTGCATGTTGATAAGAACATTGATACCACTTTTGCAGCCTCGTTGTGGAAACTCTTCCCAAGTGAAACTTCGTAGAGCTCAAGTATGTTTTAACGTAAAATAATTTCTTTTTTAAAAGGGAATTAAACTGCTGATTGATCAGTTCCATCTGGACTTGCAAAGGCATTTGAAACAGCAAGCGGTCCCAAAAATAGCTCTAAAATAGATGTGAGACTATCAGTGTCCTGAAAACGTTTACAAAATTGTTTCTATAATTCTTTCAGTGTCGCGATGAATTCTTCAAAATTCGCATTTTCTTGAACATTAGTGAGCTTAGGGAAACGGACTGTGCTCTTCATGAGATGTTGTCCCTTCCACAATGCGATTTTCTTTTAAAATGCATCAAATGTCTTCATCAAATCAGAAATAAATTGTTTCTCACCTTGTAATGTCCCGTTGACGGCGTTCAACCGTGAAATCAAGTCCACTAAAAATGCGAGGTCTCCAGTCTGTTTCGTATCTTCTCGATTTCCTTTTTGCTTCAGAAATTCAGCAATGTTGGGTATGAAACCGAAAAATTGCTGCAGACATGCCGCTCGACTTAATCATGGTACTTCGCACTAATACATAACGTCTCCAGGTTTGGTTCGAGAACATTTGTTCACACAAGCACCATATTATTTGGTGCCTCTTCCCTCCCGCACTCATCATTAGCTGCCGTTCCTTGGTCTCCCGCTAAACCGTTAAAAATAAATATAAATTTCGTTAGCGTGGAAATGGGTCCTTCTCACTATTGATTACGATACACCCTATGTACAAATTTTGCGTTAGGGGCGTCTCTGGCTTCCCTGTCAGCTTGGTGCTTGCGTTACTTGGGCCTTAAACCGGCCCCGAACGTCTCCATACTCTTCGTTCATTTCCAACAGAAACTATTGAAACTGACGATGTAACGAAAGATGCGACTTCAGAAAATTTATCATTCGTACCACCAGTTTCATTACGTGCTCCATGCCTGCAAATTGAGCACAAAGTGTATCTTGATGTCCACCTTGTGTTACCTTGCATAACAATGGTCAGACATCACTGCCGCTCGCAACCGCGAATTCTGATACTCTGCTAGATTAAAAATCGCTAAATACTCAAACCAAATGTCGGATATAGAGGTGGCTTTTATCAACAAATTACAATGTTACAGCACCACATTTTATGATTTGTTCTACAACAAGTTATATTTTTCCTCAAATTAAGAGACTGTAGAATGTTTATGTTCAGAAATAAGCACAGACAGGGAAATACCATGCCACTGCCACGTTTCACGCTGTAGATCCTTCTGCATACAAAGCTCACACTTTGCAGCTGATGGAACAGCGGCCTCCGAAGCCACTGTTGTTTGCTTTCTGTCGGAATCAATTACTGAATCTAAACAATGACTTACTGTAGCTTCGTAAGGAGTCAACAAATGGCACTGGATTCGTGCAACTTTGTGCAGAGCTACCAACATTTAAACACAGGCAAGCGGCCCTTTCTCGGAATATGCCTCGTATAATGCAAACTGTATAGTTCCTACTCCGAACAGTCGTTTCGGTAGGCTTTCAAATCATATGTTACAATTGTTTCATTCTGTTTTTCAGGACGGCCACACGCCAGAGTACTACCTGCAGCATCCGGATGAGCTGTCGCACCGCCAGCTGCTGCAGGACATAGGCGCCGATGACACAGTGGCCGACAACCTTGTCGATAAAGGTGAGCATGAGACGCACTGCTGCATTCCTTAATAGTATCAGCCGTACACAGCAGGAACCTGCCTTTTTTTCCTGGTGATGCCCCACAGCTCGTAAGTACTAAATGTTGTAGTACACAGCAAAGAGCTGCTTCTTTATTTTAACTGGTTTCTGTTCGCAGAACATTATCTGCTATCTGCTATTCTTCAGATAGCAGCGTCAAATACATCACAAATTACTGATGCCAAATAGTAAAATACACTGACGGAAAAAATCACAACACCAAAAAATAATTTCTGTAGAGTAATGAACTTTCGGTGATCCATTTAAGAGCTTATCATTGAAAAATCACAGGTTAATTTAAGTACCAGATAAGCCACTATAAATGTTAAATGCTGGTTCGTTAATAACCGGGTGTAATGGCCAGAATTTTGAATGCAAGCATGGAGACGTGCGTGCACTACGTTGCTCTATGCCTATTGCAGTTGGTCGGTCAATACAGGGACAGTTAATGCTGTTTTTGGATGACGCTGGAGTTGCCGTGCGATGATGTTCAATATGTACTCGACTGGAGACAGATCAGGTAATCGAGCAGCCCAATGCAACGTGTCGACACACTCGAGAGCATGCTGGGTTACAAAAGCGATACGTTGGCTAGCGGTATCCTGTTGGAAAACAACCTTGGAATGCTGTTCACAAATCGCAGCATAATGTGCGCGGGATATCTACTAGCGTGATCCTGCTCTCATACGAAATCGCACCCCTGACCATAACTGCAGGTGTAGGTCCAGTTTGCCTAGCAAGCAGACAGGTTGGTTGCAGATCTTCAAGTGGCCTCCTCCTAACCAACACAAGGCCATCTCTGGCACCGAGGCAGAACCAGCTTTCATCAGAATACACAACCATTTTACACTCTTGCTCATAAATTAAAGATAATTGCAGAAAGTGGTGCCACACAACGTGGCACTACACGAAACTGGCGCTAATATCATAGGTACATAGAGAACACACACGACACAGGTCTGAAAGTCCACGGTATTGGTGATAAGCTGAGAAAACCGTCCCGAAACACATGCGCTACAAAATACCACTGTTCGCTGCGCATGTACCCCGACGATGACCACACTGTCTGGTCTCCTTCCCCAAAACCAACCAACCAACCCCGACATCAATATGGGATACGGTCACCACGTACACAGGCCGCACAACGGGTTGGCATACTCTGGATCAGGTGGTCAAGCAGCTGCTGGGGTATAGTCTCCCATTCTTGCACCAGTGCCTGTCGGAGCTCCTGAAGTGTCCTAGGGGTTTGAATACGAGCAGCGATACGTCGACCGAGAGCATCCCAGACATGGTCGAAGGGGTTTAGATGTGGAGAACAGACAGGCCATTCCATTCGCCAGATATCTTCTGTTTCAAGGTACTCTTCCACGATGGCAGCTCAGTGGGGCGTGCGTTATCATCCATCAGGAGGAAGGTGGGACCCACTGCACCCCTGAAAAGGCGAACATACTGGTGCAAAATGACGTCCCGATATACCTGACCTGTTACAGTTCCTCTGTCAAAGATATGCAGGGGTGTACGTGCACCAATCATAATCCTACCCCAGACCATCAAACAACGACCTCTATACAGGTCCCTTTCAAGGACATTAAGGGGCTGGTATCTGGTTCCCGGTTCACGCCACATGAAAACGCGGCGAGAATCACTGTTCAGACTATATCTGGACTCGTCCGTGAACATAACCTGGGACCACTGTTCCAATGACCATGTACTATGTTCGTGACACCAGGCTTTACGGGCTCTCCTGTGACCAATGGTCAGTGGAATGCATCTTGCAAGTCTCCAGGCGAATAAACCGTGTCTGTTCAGCCGTCTCTAGACTGTGTGTCTGGAAACAACTGTTCCAGTGGCTGAGGTAAGGTCCCGAGCAAGGCTACCTGCAATACTCCGTGGCCGTCTGCGGGCACTGATGGTGAGATATCGGTCTTCTTGTGGTGTTTTACTGTGGACGTCCCGTACTGCAGCGCCTGGACACGTTTCTTGCCTGCTGGAATCTTTGCCATAATCTTGAGATCACACTTTGTGGCACATCGAGGGCCCGTGCTACGACCTGCTGTGTTTGACCAGCCTCCAGTCGCCCTAGTATTCTAACCCTCATAAAGTCATCAATATGTGTTCTTTGAGCCATTTTCAACACACAGTCATCATCAGCACGTCTGAAAACGTCTGCACACTTACTCCCTGCACCATACTCTAACATGCACCAACACACCTCTTTGTATGTGAACTTCTGCCAACGCCACGGTGCGACGACCGCAGATCAAATGCACCGCACGTTCATACCCCGAGGCGATTTAAACTCACAAACCGCCCACCAGAGCGTTGCTTCACCATGTATCAGCATTATCCTTAATTTATGAGCATGAGTGTAGTTTCAAATGGGGTCAGTGGAATGCAGCTACAGGGAGACTGGCTCGGAGTATCCTTGAAGTAACCGATTTATAACAGCCCGTTGTGTCACTGTAGTGCCAACTTCTGCTCAGATTGCTGCTGCAGATGCATTATAATGCGCCAAAGACATGCAGCGAACACGATGGTCTCCTCTCTCGCTAGTGCCACATGGCCGTGCAGAGCCCGGTCTTCTTGCGACCGAATATTCCCGTGACCACCGCTGCCAACAATCAGGTACAGTGGGTGCATTCCTGCCAAGTCTTTCTGCAGCATCGCAGAGGGAAATCCAGTTTCTCGTAGCCCTATTACATTACCTCGTTCTAACTCAGTGAGGTGCTGAGAATTCCGTCTTCGTCATCTTAAAGGTATTTCTTGACTAACATCAACTCATTAACGCTCACGACCGTTACAGCCTGTCTTTAAAGCAAGTCTAATTTGCATCCTCCTAGTGGCTCTTATGCAACTGGCACGAAATTTTAATAGCCATCATCTTTGAGATGTAGAAACACGCCTACCAACTTTCGTTTATGTCGCACGGCTCCTCCTTGATGCTGCTTTATTACGTTGACTAGTCTTATGTTGGTCGCCATAAGCCATGTAACCTGTTTTAAATATCTTATGGTATCTGATGATGGCCTGTGGACTGAAACTAGTTGAAATAAAGAAGTGTTTATTAGCAGCTCTTTAGTTATTACAATTATAACGATATACGATTCACCACGGCATCATCTAGTGATGGCTTGTATCGAAATTATTGCCATTTTTAATAGGAAATGAGGCAGAGAAAAATGTTTTCTCGCAAAAACGGAATGTTGAAAAAGGTAAGATAAACTGTAAGTCCACAGTTACACGTTTGTACTAATTAAGTACAATGAAGCTCAAAATTGTATAGGGAGAAATGTACAGAATCCTGTTATTCCTTACTAAAACTTTTCCATTGCTTCCGAGCACGAGCAGTGGCGTTTTCAGTTCCTCTGCTCTAAGTCTCCCACACAAAGAAAACAGTAACAAGAAATGAAGTATGTTGAGTGTGTTATCAGATAAAAATAAAAACATAACAAACCCCAGTGGTACAGATCCTTACAAGCTGTGAACTTCGAAAACTTTCATGAATCCGACATAAGTTCCTGAGTGCTAAAAAGAGCGCTTTTTTCTTCATACAATCTGTAAATCGTTCTCTCTCATTCAATTTACACATAAGCTCCTAGTTCCAAAGTTGCTGTTTCCATAATTCAAATAATGTATAGCTAAATTTTCATTACACAGAAACAGTATTAAATACGTAAGTCATTCCGCATGCTATAAGTCTGCTCGTGGTAAACAATCATTACCGATCAGCATCATCAAAAGCCAGTTTTTCTTATTTCATCTTCTATTCAGCTAGAAAGAACATCCATATCCTGCAGTCGATAATGAAAGGAAGGCATCTTTTTAAATAAAACAAACCTTATTAATATTCTATATCCTTACCCTTCTGGTTTACATATCTTCAGCCCTCTCCCGCCGGAGGACTTCCAATTGCAGCATGTAACATGGTGGTGTGTAACATAACTTCTTCGAAGCTCGAGAAACAGCGAACTGTAATCCAGTTTCGAATTCGAGGAGGTCGTCCAAATACGGAGCACCCTTTTCTGCAGCATGACAATACTAGACCATACACGAGCGCTGCGACATCTGGAACAACCTGACGCCTTGGGTGGACTGTCATCGATCATCCTCCATACAGTCCCAACATGGGCTTTATCCGATTTTCGTCTGTTTCCAAAACTTAAATAAACGCCTTCCAGGGCTTCACTTTGACAGTGATGATGCGATGCAAGCAAAGGTGAGATTGTGACTACGACAGCAAAGTCAGATATTCTACAATCACGGTATTAACAACTTGGTCTCTTGTTGGGAGAAATGTGTACGTCGCCAGGGTGACTATGTTGAGAAATAAATATTCAGACATGAAGAATATAAAGATGCAGAATATTAATAAAGTTTGTTTTGCTTAAAAACCTTTAAGAGATTTCACATAAAAAATTCATTGCTTTTCAGCACGTCCTCGCACAGTTGCTTTTCATCAGTACAGTAAAAATATCTAACGTAAAAAAAAAACATCTGTAATAAGTACTCGTGAATCCAAAACTATCTGCGTTCAATACTGGAAGTACAATTACCTTGGATTTGAGACAGTTCGGAAGTTATATAGTAAAATGAATCAATTAACCGACTACTTGACAGCAACTATGCTGATCATTACACCACCACCGGCCAGCTATTGTCCGTCACGCCGCGCTGTGTCTGCTTCCCGCCTGTTAGCAGCGGCTGAGGGTGAACGTAGCTGTAGGCGCATCTGCCGTTGGGTTTGCTGGCAACCAACATCCCAACTGCACCCGTCACTTTAATTAGCCAAATTTTAGGGGCAAAGCACATCATCAGATGATGTGTATTCCCGAGTAGACATCTGAAGCTACACATCGGAGGACACTAATAGGTACATTGAGGCAAACGTATAAATATTTAAGTAAATATTTAGACAAATTATAAAGCAGCAGTTAGAAAATACAGTGAAAAAATTGAGTGATCATTCTTAAACTATGACTTACTCTTTCATACAGCATATGTATCGCACCACGCAAAGAATCCAGTAAGTTACTAACGTCCTGTCCTACTTCTAGAATCTTCATGGATTTTTTAGTGGATTACACTAGCCAACAATGAAAATGTTTCGGGCTCAAAAATAGTTAATTCTTTTGTATTTCCATCTGTTGACTTAAAAAATCACGATAAAAATGACAGATTAGCTCTTGATTTTGAGATAAAGTGACACTTCATTTTTATAGTCAACATTTTCATTTGGGGGAAATTTTGTTTTCGGAGTTGGCACATCTGTCCAATAACAGAACATAAATGCTCTTAAGCTCTTTTTAAGTCATAAACATAGATACTGTTGCTGTGACCGTCAGTTTCATGTAGTTTCCTTTGTAATTAAAGCAGAATTTCTAGTATGAGAGTACTTTTACAGTGTAACATTTGTAAAAATGCCACGAAAATGTTATTTGTTACATGTTCCTCACAGAAACGCAATCTGACGGCTCTTGCTTATCAGCATTATACGGTATGAAAGTAGGGGACCAGGATAAGTCTAGGACTCCACACATATGTTGCATGCGTGTTCAGTTGTACTGCGAGAATGGCTGAAAAATAAGAAACGATCTATGGCTTTTACTGTGCCTATCGTTTGTCGCATCCTACAAACCATACAGATGACTGCTATTTCTGCTTGACTCCATCTATAAAGGCAGGATTGTCTATGAATAACAGTTTAATACCCGCATCTTCGATTTGCTAATCGACCCACTCCGCATTCAGAGAGTTTACCAGTTCCTACTCCATCTGAAAATTGTGTGTTTGAAGTAGAAAATGGAGACAGTTTGGAACAAGAACAAGAACAACAACAACAAAAACAATCATCAACACCACCAAATAAGCCTTCCACAACCCCTGGCCCTCATTTTCAGGGAAAAGATGATAAACCGCACAGACTGAGTCAAGCGTAATTGAGTGATCTCATTAGAGAACTCGACCCGTCATTGGAGAAGGCAGATATTTTTAGGTCTCGACAACAGCAATGGAATCTTCTCGAAAGTGGTATCACAGTCTCACAGTAAAGAAAACGTCACATGGAACTGCTTCCCTCGTTGGAGAAGAAAAACAATCTTGTTTGCTGTGACATTAATGGCTTGATGAAATCTTTGAATCTGAACCATGATCCAGCTGAATGGAGGTTATTCATAGACTCCTCCAAGCTTAGTTTGAAAGCTGTGTTACTTCATAATAGCAACCGTCTTCCTTCTATTCCTGTTGGTCATGCTGTTCACATGAAGGAGACGTATGCAAATACGACAACCCTCTCGAACTCGAACAAATACCATGAACAAAAATGGAAAATCTGTGGTGATCTAAAAGTCATTGCTGGGGTACACAAAACATTCCTGTTTCTTATGTGTATGGGACTGTAGGGGTAGGAAATCGCATTATATTAAAGCAGTCTGGTCTGAAAGAAATCTTAACCCTAGCGAGAAAAATGTCGTTGCCGAGCCCCTCGCGGACCCAAAAGATGTTCTTCTTCCGCCCCTGCATATCAAGCTGAGTTTGATGAAAAATTCTGTGAAAGGTATGAACTAAGAAGGACAGGCCTTTAAGTACATAAGAGTGAAATTTCCGAAATTAATTGATGCAAAAGTTAAGGTAGGTATTTTTATCGAGCCACAAATTCGAGAACTTTAAAGGATCCTGCATTTCACCAAGTCTTGGAGGGGAAAGAAAATGAAGCTTGGGAAGTCTTCAAGGGATTCGTTCGTAGGTTTTTAGGCAACAAAAGAGATGATACCTACACTGAGTTGGTGAAAGTGTTCCTGTAAAAATACCACAACCTTGGATGCGACGTGTCCCTTAACATCCATTTTCTCCACTCCCACCTAGAGTTTTTCCCTCCTAGTTGTGGAGCTGTCTCTGATGAACATGGAGAAAGATTACATCAGGACATTTCTGTTATGGAACAAAGATATCAGGTCCATGGGAATGAAGCAATGCTTGTGGATTACTCTTGGATTTTGAGTAGGGATGCTCCGGAACTCAGTTACAAGATGTAAGCTAAAGGACAACGATCTCATACAGCTAACACATGATTCTCTTTAGACACAACCATCTGCGAGGTATTCTTCCAGAAATTTAGAACTCTTAAAAATGTAACTACGTTTAAAAACAATTCAAATACACTTCAATGTTGTTAGAAAATGTAATTAAAATGTATCTTTTTCTCTTAATCCGCTAATATGATATACTTTCACTCTGTGTGTATCACAGAAACTAGAGCTAAGGAAAATTTTTCATTGTCATATTCGTTTTTTGCGACCCAAAATTAATGAGAATTGACTCATGAAGTGCAGGAAACATTCAAAAATTGTTTTTCTGTTGGCCAGTATTATACGGATCATGCATTTTTATGTGGGTAAACCCTTGGACCCAGCCAGTCATAGGGAAACATACAGTTTAACATGGATCCTGAACTAGGATGAAACTCGGCATTTTTTACATCAATAAGCATTGCAAGAGGAGAAAGAAAGGATAGGATGCAGCAAAAAAAACTCTAGGAACCACTGCCGACCGAACACGGACTCTTGATTTGTTGTGCCACATACATGCCTTTTTAATTTAATTTAATTTTTTACAATAGGTCTCTGTCTTTTCCTTACAATCTAGCCTTTCGCTTGTCATTAATTCCGTCTATGGGCTGCCTTGTCTGCCTTTAACATCCAAATGTATTGAAATGATGTTGGGTTGAAGTGCTATCCTCAGAGCAGAACAACATCTTCTCTTTCTTAAAATATAATAAATAACTAAATAACTCACGGATCCTGGAAAATACTTCCTCTTCAGATAAAATGTTCTCTGTTAACTTGCCGCATCAGATTTGGTTAAAATTTCAAGCTTTCGATGATTGCCTCCAACATCGTCTCCAGGAGCTGACTGTCGTGAAATTGGCGTGGCTCCTATTTTTATGCCCAGAGGGCGGCATCTGATTGGCTAGATTATGTCATGGAGGTGGCTCATGCTGAGGCAGCGCACTCTATGACTATATATTACATTTACACTTGCTGTCCAGCGTTGCTTTCAGCGCCACCACTTACGTAGGCAATAAATTATGAGACGTCTTCCCTTCTGTTCTTTCTTTAACACGTGCACGCTTCCAGCAATTTCCGGTGTCTATCTTGACGTTATCATATAGTCTAATTCCCACTGGTTTTTGTAGAAGCTGAAGAGTTAGTTCTCTTGCTGGGCGACAAGGGAAATCCCACGTAAGTCAAAGAAAGCATACACTAAGTTCTTAAATGGGATCCCAGATCAGCGCTTAGTCGGATGGCAGGGGAGCTACGAAATAGATCTGACCTCTCTGACAACCTTTCGAAGAATCTGAGGCCATGAGCACGTTGGCCATCAAGGATCTGCTTAAAATACGCAAAGGTGGAGTACCGCTGAGATCAATAATTAGTGCTGTCGGCTCTCAGCAAACAGTATGGCAAAGTGTCTAATTAGATTATTGGCAGCCACTACAGACACCATATTAATAATATTTGTAGATAGCAATAAACAGATGCGGTTAGGCTCAAGTGAAATCATAGCCTTTTATGATATTACAAGTAGAATTGTCGACACACCTTGACGACGATGCATTTTTTGTATGATGTAGATTAAAACAGCCATGGTTTCGGCACTGTCACAAGCCATATTTAATTTTTTCGTGGAGGTTTTTCGAAGTATAACTGTTAAATACTGCCCGCCTCCATCCAACCTGTTTCTTTAGAGATGTCGATATATGATGTAGAAAAATTTCCGCTACCAGTCATAATAAAAGATTACTTATTCGTCACACGACCGGTTTCAGGCTTGTGCCCATCATCAGGTTTTTATTCATTCATATACATGTTTATCTTGCTGGAGACCACTGTATAAATACAAAAAAATTATTTTCTGGTGGCTAAACAGATACAAGTGGAACAATTGTAAGTGGCAATGCAGTATTTGTCGAAAATATATCTGTACTTACAAAATGATGAAGCATCATTATTATAATTACGCTGTGGTGACAGTTTTTCCACTTAGTTGCACTTTTGTTATCATTTTCACGTCCATACTTCAGTTTTATAAAGTTTATTTCTCTATTACGATGTGCACTCGTGAAATACACTGCATTTACATACAAACATGTAGGCTATAGTCAAAGAATTTAGCCATAGAAACTGCAAAGATGTTGCACATATAAAAACTTAAAAAGCTTTACCCTTTACAGGTAAAATTTCATACCAAATTGCTAACCTCTTTCGGAAAACTGGTATTCAAATTTCTTTCAGCACTAACAACAAGCTAGAACAGCACATCATCCACAACAGTAAGACAACCAATGTCACCACGAATCAGGCATTTACAAACTATTATGTGACAATTGCCCACAGTTCTACATAGGCCAAATTGGAAGAAGTTTCACTATAAGATACCGTGAGCATATGGATGCCTTCCTGCTAAATAACTTTGATAAATCCACCTTTGCAATGCATCTAAAAGACCACGGTCACTCAGCCACAGTCATTACAGACAACCTACACACTGTCAACAAAGGAAAGAAAATGAATCTGCTCGAAGAGCTGGAAATTTACATCCACAACTCTAACTCACCACACCTTATTCTCAACGAACAAGTGGAGCTTGCAAACAAAACTTATCTCCACATATTTCATGAAGTATTCAAAAACAAAAGCTCATTATCCTCTGATATAATAACAAATTAATATGCTATGGAAATCCGATGCAGCAATTATACAACAGTTCAAGTGTTATTATCGTGATTTGTAAGTCATATTGTAAACACAAGGTTTAAATGTCATTTTCGTAATTTGTAATAGCTTTCAAAATTTCATGTGTATAACATTATTGTACTTTCTAGATCTACGTTCTATGACAACAGTGTGGTTCAAAACAGTTCTGTCATTTTTTAATTTGTTATAGCTTTTAGTAATATCATATAACATCATTGTACTTCCTAGATCTAAGTTCTCCGACAAAAATGTGGTTCAAAAAAATTTCATTATGTGGATCAAAAAAACTTCGCAGCTTATAATAGTTTTTTAAGTTTCTATATGTGCAACATCCTTGCACTTCCTATGGCTAACTTCCTTGACCATAACCTACATGTTTCTGTACGAGCAACATCTTTATACCTCCTACGTCTAAGTTCTTTAACTATAGCCTACATGTTTGTATGTAGCCGGCCGCTGTGGACGAGCTGTTCTAGGCGCTTCAGTCCGGAACTGCGCTGCTGCTACGGTCGCAGGTTGGAATCCTGTCCCGGGCATGGATATGTGTGATGTCCTTAGGTTCGTTAAGTTTAAGTAGTTCTACTTCTAGGGGACTGATGACCTCAGATGTTAAGTCCCATAGTGCTTAGAGCCATTTGAACCATGTTTGTATGTAAATACAGCGTATTTCACGAGTGCACATCGTAATAGTAAAATTTGCAGCTAAACTTTATAAAACTGAAATATGGACGTGAAAATGATAGCAAAAGTGCAACTAAGTGGATAAACTGTCACCACAGCGTAATTATAATAATGATGCTTCGTCTTTATGTACGTACAGATATATTTTCGACAAATGCTGCCTTGCCACTTAAATTGTTCCACTTGCGTCTGTTTAGTTACCAGCAAATAAGTTTTTTTGTATTTATACAGTAATCTCCAATAATATAAACATGTACATGAATGTACAAACACCTGAGAATAGGCACAAGCCCGAAACTGGTCGTGTGATGAATAAATAATCTCTTATTATGACTGTTAGCGGAAATTTTTCTACGCCCTATAAAGGAACAGTCACGAAGTTCAACAGCATCCACTATGGATAAAATTCACTTACGTCAATATATTTTTAATCTGGTCATGGCGAGAAGTGCTGCAGCAGTTCATTGACCACATGGACAAATATCCAAACATAAGACATATAGTGGAGATATCATGGTCAAATCGAATCAGATAAACGACTCAGCCATTCTCATACTGTCTGTATCTCAATGGACATCCCTTTCACCATCCAGTTCAGAAGAGAGCTATGCTGAACACCTTAAGGTGCAGTGCCAGGAGTACCTCGGTCAAGCCACTAAGGCTCCGAGATTAATCATCTGACAACGCTGTTCCGAAGGAATGGCTATTCTGTACATGATATTAGGTCAATGCTGTCTAGGAAACCAAAACACAGTGCTCTTCAACCAATGACCATAGCGCAGCTTCCATTCTGCACTGCTATAACTAGTAAGATTGGTAGAGCTCTAAAATGTCATGGAATCGGATCGGTCTTCCGTTCACCCAGGAAACTTAAAGCAATGTTGTGATTTGTAGAATTATCAGGTGTCCGCCTGGGTCTTGTAAGTTCTCCATGGTATTTCGGCAGTCTTGATGTAATCTTCAAGTGGTTCCTGATTATCCCTGCTCTGCTCGTTTCGGCGTCCTATATTCGTGGCCTTTAACCCTTCCATCAGTCCCCCCCTGTCGCTGTCCGTGCAGCTGTTTCTGTCGGTAGTGGCGGTGGTGGGAGTGACTCCATGTAGCTTCTAACTACAGTCCCCAGTCTGTACGCTATTGTCGACGGATGCAGGCCTCAAAGTATGCAAACGCTTTGTTTTTTCTCGACTCAGTACAGGGTTCCACGCCTAACTCAATCGTAGCCCGCGCTATCTTTGTTCAAAAAATTTGTGGTAAGGTCTTATGCGACCAAACTGCTGCGGTCATCGTTCCCTAAGCTTACGCTAAGGACAACATACACACACCCATACCAGATGAAGGAATCGAACCTTCGATGGGGGGAGCTACTTTTGTTAGTTAGACTGTCTTGAACCCTAGTTTCAATGGGCTCTTCAATCATGGAACCCCAGGAGGAGGAAAATTGCGCATGTTGATATTGTAATCTATGGTATGGATAATTTTTTATAATTTGGTGGGCCAGGGCTGAATTGTTGGTCTAGCGTAATTCAGCATCGCGTCACAGCACCTCTCTTCTACCATGCGTGCAGCTTTCACAATCTGTGCCTTGTCGCATTGGCATGGGATTTGGTAGACCCAAGATTTGTAAAGGCCTTTACTGAACCTAGTAGCATCAAAGCTTTTGGGAGGTTCTCTAGAGGTCTTTTCACGTAGCTCGTTTTCTCAATGCCGACAGCTTGTGCCTTAATTTCAGTTCCCTCCTTCACTTCTTCCTTTCCTAATGCGTCTCTCATAAAATATTTTGTCTCGTTACTTTCCTTAAGTAAATCTACTGTACCTGAAACCTTATCCTCTTGTTTCTGCTGGCAGTATTGGCACTGATTTCTCTCTTGTTAAATGAATTATTGTCTTCGCTACCGGTGGGCTGGATTGTTCTTCCGGATACTTTGCTTACCGGATATGCCGCCTTCAAATGATCCATAGAAGCTGAGATGGGGCACGTCCGTGGCTGCCTGTCGTAAATAATAAGGGCCCTTAACATGTCTACTATGATGCACTGTGGGATGTGTCGCTTCTAGTACATTATATTCCACTATCTACTTTAATCTGTTATGAGTATTCATCGACTTTTCATTTTGTATTTGAATATTTCGTATGGGCCGCGCAGGGTAGCCGTTCGATCTGAGGCGCCTTGCCAAGGCTCGCTCGGCTCCCCCTGTCTGAGGTTCGAGTCCTCCCTCGGGCATGCGTGTGTGTGTTGCCCTCAGCGTAAGATAGTTTAAGTTGGATTAAGTAGTGTTTAAGCCTAGGGACCGATGATCTCAGCAGTTTGGTCCCATAGTAACTTACGACAAAGAAATTTCGTAAGGTGTAGACATTTGAATAACTGTATCGTAAGGTGTAAGTATTTGTTCAGCTTTGTACTCGTATATTTCTACTGTCAGGTTAAACATTCAGATGAAACGCTAGCGTAGTCATGCATATTAGTCGGCCACAATAGTATTGCACCTGGGAGTGAGGCACTTCTGGCTGCTTATCGTGAGTTTTTATCGTGATATTTCACGAAGACACGCTGAACCACTTGACAGTATATGCACAGCTGACCTGAAAGCATTGACAGTGCGAGGAGTTTTTCTTAGTCAACACTGTACGTGTTTACTGCAAGGTCACTGGGAGTTTCCGATAGCGGCCACGGGAGGCCAGACTCAACAATATCATGGTCGTGTAGTAAGTGATCATCACTTTATTCACTTCGGCACTTGATCAAGTAAATAGTAATTACCCTTGAGTTTCTTCGACGGTTTTGGAAATCTCAGTATGTCATTATTAAGCTGTATGTGCAGCGCATCTGTGCTTTACTTACTTTACCCGCTGTGCTTTACTTACTTTACCCGCTGTG
This sequence comes from Schistocerca cancellata, assembly GCF_023864275.1. Lineage (NCBI taxonomy): Eukaryota > Metazoa > Arthropoda > Insecta > Orthoptera > Acrididae > Schistocerca > Schistocerca cancellata. Next base: position 644,620,042 of record NC_064628.1, on the reverse strand, counting down.
CTTTACTTACTTTACCCGCTGATCTACGTCTGCTACTTTTGGCCACATTGAGTCAATGAGAAAAGAAGAGCGTAGAGCTCCAATCCTGCATCGAAACTGCTGTACTCACGATAGATAACGTCATTACCTCGTTATCACCTTGCAACCAATCATCTCCAGGAGCAATGCCCGAATCTTAAATCTCTGTGTAACAACTGCAACCTGTTCCACCCAGCCTACTCCTGTACCTTAAAGCTAAGCCTCCTCCCATCAAATCTAAATAAACAGTTCCCGTCTACCCTATCGATTTACCGTTACACTCAAGCAATTCTTTGCGTCCCGCATCCCCCACCGTAAATATAATCCATTTTGGAACTCGTATTCTTCGTTTGACAGGCGCCATATCCTCCACAAAATTCCTTATTTCACTATAACGACTTAGCCACGAGCCAAACACTATGACCACCTGCTTACTGGCATGTTTGACCGTCTTTGGAACGAAATTATTCACTGATTCTGCGCATCATGGATCCGACAGTTTGTGGCAGATTTTTGGAGGTATGTGGCATTTTATATCTACGCACAGGTCGCGTAATTCGCGTAAACAAATAGGCCGCTGATTTGCGTACGCGGTGATGGCGCCCAATAGCCGCTCAGATGGGTTCCATAGGAGTTACATCAGGCAAATTTGTTCGCCGAGAGCTCAACGTTAATTCACTGCAATGCTCCTCAAACTACTATGGTACGGTTCTGGCTCCGAGACAAGAACAATTATACAGTTGAAATATGACATCGCTATCGAAATTGTCAACCTGTCTTCGGTCACTACCACAGGTCCCATGTAAGCGCAGGAGAATGTCTCTCATAGCATAATACTGTTCCCACCAGTCTCCGTCCGTGGCGCGCTGCACGTTTCGAGACACCGTTCACCTCAATGACGGCATTTGTGGAGATGACCATCGACATAGTGCAGCAAAAATGTGATTCACCCGAAGAGCCGACCCGTTTCCACTGATCGACGGTTGAATCCCCATAGTCCCGAGCCCAGTGCAATTGTAACTGTCGATGTCGTTTGGTCAAATGGCTCTGAGCACTATGGGACTTAACAGCGGAGGTCATCAGCCCCCTAGAACTTAGAACTGCTTAAACCTAACTAACCTAAGGACATCACATACATCCATGCCCGAGGCAGGATTTGCACCTGCGACCGTAGCGGTCGCGCGGTTCCAGACTGAAGCGCCGAGAACCGCTCGGCCACTCCGGCCGGCTCGTTGGGTCAATATGTAGGGGTGACCTGCTGCGTAGCTCCATGTTCAACAATGTACGATGAACGGTGGTCTCCGAAACACTTATGCGTGCATCAGCATTGTGCTCTTGTGACAGAGATGCCACAGATAGCACCTTTCCTACTTTACAGAGTAGAGAATCCTCCGAAACCCAAGATCTGTGAAAGCTCGTGGACGTCTAACCGTCTAGCGCCTAATGGTAGTTTTAGTGTCCTTCGATCTCTTTCCGTAGATGCTTGTGACACTAGCACATGGACATTCGACCAGCTTCACCGTTTTCGAGATATTCGTTCACAGGCTCTGCGCAATAATAATCTGCCCATTGTCAGAGTCACTTGACTCAATGGATTTCCCCATTTGCGGCCCTTCCGTCTTCTCTGCGCTTACATACTTTTCATAGCGCGTCAGGTGTCCGCAACGCCACCAAGCAGCATCCAACGTCGTCGTGGTCAGTGGTCATAACGTTCTGGCTCTTCAGTGTACTCCCAGAACAACTCCCATTTTACTTTCACCCATCTAGGTGCCCTTGTCTGATACCAGCACCATCTCACCCTGCGCAGCATACCTGTCCTATGGCACTTATTCCCGTCATAAACACAGCTTTATCCTGTTCCATTATTTCAAACCTCAGAATAAGCACTAAAAATTTCCATTGCCCAATCCGCACTCTCATTCCAACTTTCCACCTGTACCTCCACCTCCTCTTTGCACCCCATAATTACATTACATGGAGCCCGTAATCGACCGACTGAAACGACCTCGAGCTGAACTACAGCAGCTCCAACACTTAACACTGTCAGCAACATTACAATCCCAACCCTATCGCCATTCCAGGCATCCATCGCCCCGTCAAGATTATCCAATTCGATTAATGAAATTCGAAAATTTTTACTATCCTTTTTTATTTTTAGATTCAACTTCAATGTGATCACTACCAGTAGAACTCAAGTGCAGATATTTAACTGCTTTCATTCCGCTTCCCTTTGCGGGAGGAGTGGGGCGGGGGAGATGAAAGAACTACAGAGACAGAAAGATAACCACGTTGTGTGCTTTTGGGCCATCAAGAGCTTCCAGCTACGCTCATCTCCTCGCCACCATTGTTGCAACGGGAGCTCGGTGAGCTAACGCACGACGCACTGATGAATAAAATTCTAATGGATCCCTGTGGTCTGCCTGTTCCAAGCACTGAGTACCATGTTAGGAAAATACTATTTCCGGTTGTGGGGGAAATCTTGAGGGTGTCTGATAATCTTTTCTCTTTCTATTATCCTCTCTTCATGATATCTTTCATTTGCAGGCACTAGCACATAAGCAGGGTATAAACGATACCCCGGTGGTGTAGGGAAAGTTGAGGCGAACAATTTGATACAGGACACTTTTGGTCTGTGAAGCCGGAAAACAACCTCAAATTGGCCTATCAACCCATCTAAGTTAAAACGCATGTGCGCCGCGCGAGATCTTGGTATATCCTCCCGCCCTCTTATGCCAGTGTAATAGTCAAGCACTTTCAACCTGCAAAATTGAAGTTTGTATAAATTATACCTCACAATATTGTGAATTTTAAGAATTAAATCGTTTTGTTTCTCTGGCCTATCTACTACTGTGTCTGTGAGGATTTAATTTAGAAAGTTGGGAAACGTAACTGTTTTTTGAATAATGAGTTCAAAGGTCTTTTTCCCTCACAGGAAAGGTTAACACAGTAATGTTTGTAAAAGCCGGTGGCCTAAGAGAACTAGAAGATATGAAAAATCCTTCTTGGCGCGCATGTGCTGTAGCTTAGGTGCCTTTTGTAGGCCTATTTGAGAATGTTTCCCGCCATGGTAGACTATGTCTGTCTTACCTCTGACTGTTCGTCTCGACTTCCTCAACAGCACTGTGGCACGTTGTAATCAGTTATAGTTTAAGCCTCGTATACTCCACAAATCGTTTTGCAGTGTGTGACTGAAGATGCTTCGCATTTTTGCCAGTTGTACATTTTCCTGCTCAGTTTATATGTAGAGTGAAGGCTTCGTGTGGGCAGCCTTTTCTCTTTCTCGTGGACCTCAGCAGTTTACATCAACTGCACTAGAATTAAACGCCACTCATGCATTCGGCTTTAAGCCTGTTCAGCATGGCCGACTGCTGCTTACAAGGCAGTACAATGAGCGATCTATGATCGTGGGACAATTGATCAACATGACCCCAATCCCACTGATCATTAATGTCTGTGGATGAATTCTTCTTTATTCGTACCTTCTTTATTCAAGAAGCTCCTCATTTGGCTTCTTGATGCTGAGTATACTCCGTACTTGATCTCTCTACCTCAGATAAAAATCTGAAAGGTACTGGGAATCGAACCCGGGCAGCAGAACTAACCTTTCGACTATAGTGTGAAATACGAAATTAAATAATTTTCCCCTGAATTTTCACTTTCTTAAATTTAAGTGCCCTGGGAATCTTTCGCTATCGTCCATCTTGGCCGACTCGTCGACGATCCTAATTATTGTGCCATACTCAAGGACAGCTCGCAAAAGGTACTACGTGTATCGTGTCCCTTACGAATATGCAATCCGCTTCAACAATTTTCTGAATAAATACGAGTTTGTGTGTCCTATTCATATCGATAAATAAGGCTACCTCTACAGATACAACGAACTAATTTACTGTAAGTCACTCTACTGTGACTCCATGTCGTAGCGTACAAACACAAAACATTCAGCCTCATTTAAGAAGCAAAAAGACAAATACAAAAATCTTACTTTCTTGAGGGGAGGGTTCTCAGCTTGTACATATTGTTCGAAGGGCGTCGTGTGCTTATAATAGCTGTTTTCTTTATTAAATGCAATAGTCATTTCAGTGTCTAGTTCATCTTTCTTCGACATCTATTTGTGCCATTGCACGGTATAAATTTAAGTTATAGCTGAAAAGAATCACTGTATTCCTCAAGCCACATCGTAAATCCTAAGAGACCTGAGACAACCAAATAACGGATGTAAATTTAACACTCCTCATTGTATTATCATCTTACAGTCGTTACCCAAGTGGCCGATCCACAGTCGAATTCTCAATTTCGCTAAACGATTTCACAGATCTGGTTGTACGATAAACACTAACGTCTACAGACATATATGACTGACATGCTTATGCTACTCTTATGCAGTCAGGAGCGACAGTCACGATGAGGATACATGTAAGAACAGTATTTTCGGCCACAGAGTTTCTCAAGCGGATTGAAATACCAACACATGTTACTATACATCTGCGAGAACGTCGGGTCATGACATCGGAAGTCAGGAAATCCAGAAATATTATAAATGAAGACAATGAAGTTACGCTGTTATTCAGCGACTTTACTCTTCAGAATTGTGGCCGCCAGATTTCCAAATTTCTGGAGAAGAAGCCAGAAGCCTTTTCAGCAAAGTAGTTAGGCTCAAAAACTAACGTGGAACTAACCTAGTAAAGATCTTTTTACACTCGCATACATTTTTTGGCCTCTAGCTCACATGCCACTTTGTTACCATTATTTAAGACTTTCTGCTAATACAAAAAATCTAATGTGTGTTTTCTCTGATGTCCAGGAATACAGTACACACTGTTCCCGCTTTCGTAAACTGGTCCCACTCGCTTTGCCACTGTTTCATTTTCTAGAATTTTTGGCTTCCTTCGTCCGCGATTCAGGAACTTGTAATTTCGTAGACATTGGTTGGGTCTTGACGCCGGAACCACTACGATGCAACCATTTATCTGAAAATTATGTGGATGTGCATACGCCAAGACTCAGAAATAGTGCATCAGTCGATGATGTCCATATATCTCAGGTGAGTCTTCGTAGGCCGCTTAGCGCTGGCCTCAGAGCCGTACTTCTGATGTGCAGTAGTAATCGATGTGACCGTACAATCATTCCAAAGCTGGCTAAGGTGTTAAAGGTGGTATTATGATATACTTGCGTAACGTGCAGTGGTATTTTGTAGTATGCAGAACCGGTTTGATTTTGACCACCTTTTCTCAACATAAGTCGTGAACATTAATTTACCATCAAGAAGCAAACCCAGATACGAGCAAACTTTTTTTTGTCATTGCAATGTCTTGTCCACACACTATTACTGCATTTTGGAGAGTCTCATTCGCACTCTCCGCTAGCTTCGCTCGCGAATCGGCAGAGAACATACTAAGGATATTAGTGTAAGAGTCTGCTCCGTCCGTTTCAATCGCTCTTCTAGCAGTTCCAAGAGGGGTTCTGTTGTTAGATCTCAGAATATACATCCACAATTCACCTAAAGGACAGCAAGGGGTGACTTCCTTGATGACGGTATGCCAGCCAGCAAACCGTTCAACTGCATGATCTCAGCAATAGCCTCCAGAGCTTTCTCAGAGTAATTTGAGTACCCGGAGCTCTTTAAATAGCGTGATCATCACAGTGAACATCGTCTACACAGACAACGAAACAGTTTAACGAAATAATTTTTTGGACTCATTTTTTCTACAGTTCTCTCACAATGCGACTTCGTTCTAAATTAGAAAACTAGTAAAAGACACGAAATTGAAATTAAAAGTACTTTAATTTGTCAAAACTTTGTTATGGTTTTATTCAAGCATAAACAAGAAGACACCTCTATGTTAGATAGGCTTATATTTCCTTTCCCTCTTCTCCTTAAAGTATGTAATACAGGAATGAACTACCTGTTGTAATTTCTGTTAAGTGACCAACTATAGCTTCCATCGTATTGGTACTCCAGTGGCCTCGATACTACCTTTCCATCCATGTCTTGATGAAAGTTCTTACCTTGATTTACGCTGTCCTCGAAGTTTTCAGGGAAAATGTTCAAGGTAACTGATGAAAAAGTGGGTCATGAGGTTCATCACACAGCCTAACTCTTGAATTTCCCCAGGATGTTGATTACAACAGAAATATAATGTGGGCCCTTTTTGCTGCCTAAAAATCTAGCAGCAACTTTCTTAAATTATATCCAAGCGTTCTTCTCAGTCGTTTCGGATACTAATTGTAATCTAATATCATTTTTCGAATGTCAGATATAACAAATACTCACTCTTTCAATTTTGTTCCTCTCATAGATACTTGAAACATTCACCATCTTTGTAAGGCTTTGTACAAACTGTGCTAGCAGATCCAACTTCATGTGCCGAGACACCGGTGGTAAGAGAACGTTTTTGAATTACAAGGTTCTTAAACAAAAAAGAAGTGCAAAAGCTTGCCATAATAACTAACACATTACAAGTACTAACCAGGGCAACCATAGCCACCGAAATATAAACTTCGAAATATTATTAACTGGTATAATTTATGAAATATAAATCATCATAATCGCTAAAACGTATTTCTAATGTTTGGTGTTATTTATAGAAAAATTACAGAGTGACCACATTTTTGTTAGCATTTTACGGTTCAGCACTCGAGAAACCACAACAATACGCAACTTTTATTACAAAAGGGTTTTCGTGTGCCTGTCCTATCAAAAATGCGTGTGATTTCTATCATAGCTGCCATTGCGTATTTCGAGATGTCTGATCGATAATTTCTAAGACCCTTTTCATCGTATCATATACTGACAACCTATCCGAAAGTCCTATTGACTTGTCAATTGGTCTGTAATTTCTTTCGTTCTTCTGTAATTTCCTTCATTCTCGTGCATCTCTACACTTCTCAATAGCTTGTGTTCTGACTTATTTTCCAAGTTGCGGGTACTCTTCCGAATTGTAACGACTTATTGATGAACGATAATAAGGCTCATTTATCGGCGCTTTCCTTTGTAAAATGTAAGGACAGGCACCATTCTGACCCAGAGTATTCTAAATTGCCGACATTGATTCCTCGTAGACAAACGACATTACGCTAGGTAACCCCTGTGTTCTTCCTGCATCGCCTTCCTGAGGCACAGATGTTCTTCTGTGTCCCTAGGTGTCCGTAGGTCTCTAGAAGAGCGTAGCGTTCCAAAGGATTGGAAAAGGGCACATGTCATCCCCGTTTTCAAGAAGGGACGTCGAACAGATGTGCAGAACTATAGACCTATATCTCTAACGTCGATCAGTTGTAGAATTTTGGAACCCGTATTATGTTCGAGTATAATGACTTTTCTGGAGACTAGAAATCTACTCTGTAGGAATCAGCATGGGTTTCGAAAAAGACGGTCGTGTGAAACCCAGCTCGCGCTATTCGTCCACGAGACTCAGAGGGCCATAGACACGGGTTCACAGGTAGATGCCGTGTTTCTTTACTTCCGCAAGGCGTTCGATACAGTTCCCCACAGTCGTTTAATGAACAAAGTAAGAGCGTATGGACTATCAGACCAATTGTGTGATTGGATTGAAGAGTTCCTAGATAACAGAACGCAGCATGTAATTCTCAATGTAGAGAAGTCTTCCGAAGTAAGAGTGATTTCAGGTGTGCCGCAGGGGAGTGTCGTAGGACCGTTGCTATTCACAATATACATAAATTACCTTGTGGATGACATCGGAAGTTCACTGAGGCTTTTTGCAGATGATGCTGTGGTGTATCGAGAGGTTGTAACAATGGAAAATTGTACTGAAATGCAGGAGGATCTGCAGCGAATTGACGCATGGTGCAGGGAATGGCAATTGAATCTCAATGTAGACAAGTGTAATGTGCTGCGAATACATAGAAAGAAAGATCCCTTATCATTTAGCTACAATATAGCAGGTCAGCAACTGGAAGCAGTTAATTCCATATATTATCTGGGAGTACGCAATAGAAGTGATTTAAAATGGAATAATCATATAAAAGGTTGATCGTCGGTAAAGCAGATGCCAGACTGAGATTCATTGGAAGAATCCTAAGGAAATGCAATCCGAAAACAAAGGAAGTAGGTTACAGTACGCTTGTTCACCCACTGCTTGAATACTGCTCAGCAGTGTGGCATCCGTACCAGATAGGGTTGATAGAAGAGATAGAGAAGATCCAACGGAGAGCAGCGCGCTTCGTTACAGGATCATTTAGTAATCGCGAAAGCGTTACGGAGATGATAGATAAACTCCAGTGGAAGACTCTGCAGGAGAGACGCTCAGTAGCTCGGTACGGGCTTTTGTTAAAGTTTCGAGAACATACCTTCACCGAAGAGTCAAGCAGTATATTGCTCCCTCCTACATATATCGCGCAAAGAGACTATGAGGATAAAATCAGAGATATTAGAGCCCACACAGAAGCATACCGACAATCCTTCTTTCCACGAACAATACGAGACTGGAATAGAAGGGAGAACCGATACAGGTACTCAGGGTACCCACCGCCACACACCGTCAGGTGGCTTGCGGAGTATGGATGTAGATGTGGATGTAGATATCTATGGTTTCATCTCAAAGAAGTTTGTTGTGAAGATACTCTAATGACTGTGGGTCTGAAAGACGGCATGTCCAGAGCGCTTCCCTCTCTTTCATTTTTATTACTGTTAGACGTTTAATGAAGGTGGGTTAACAGTTATTGCGTACTGCATGCCTCGGAAACTGGTTGCACTGGGTGATTAGAAGCGACGGGTCTTCCCTTCTGTTCGGGCGCTGATGACGGCGCAGTTGAGCGGCCCACACACCAAACCATCGTCATCATCATTTCCTTCTGTTGACTAAGATTTTGTGATCTATCTGTGCTGCTGCTATTTTGTGTGGACAGGCGCACTGTTAGGAGTGTTATCGCCTTATTAATGAGCCGATTTCTGGGAATGCAGAAGCGGCTCGCCGCAGGTAGAATGACAGAAAGCATCTGGCGGCTGGTGGCCAGTTTCACATCACGGTAAACGTTCGCGCAAGGGCCTCGACAATGCCACGGAAAGTCTCCAAGCGACCAGTAGCGGCCTGCTGCTGATTGATTATGGGGTGTCGTTCCCCTCGAACTTTTTCAGAATCTGCAGGTATTTGTGTGCCGGTCAGCCGAGGACCGGTTTTTTTGGACAACTGTATCTGTTAGCATTGTAAAACGTTTCATCTCTGAATTTGTTCTAGTCTCACGTTGCTTTATGCCCGACAGTTTGTCGTCGTCACAGCCGGTGTATTTTCACGGAAAGTCTGGTCTCCACGCCAAGTGATTTGCTGTGCACGTTGAAAATATCCCATGACTGTGAATCAGACGGTGACGTCAGGGACGTATTATTTGCGTCAGGAAGTTTTGGCAGCAAGTCATTCTATTGGGGGAGTGACTTTTGTCATCTCCTGGAGGGAAACTGTGTGCCGGGTTTTGATTATGCGATTGTCCGCCCCCGGTAGCTGAGTGGTCGCCGGCACGGTAACTCTGCGTGTTCGGTCAGAGGGTTAGCTGCCCTCTGTAATACAAAAACTGAGTTAATGGATCAACGACGAACTGAAACGGGTGTCTTGCAACGTCCGCCCCGAGCAGATGCAACGAACAAAAACGAACAAAAAAAAAAAGTGGTCAGTGCGACAGAATGTCAATCGTAAGGGCCCGGGTTCGATTCCCGGCTGGGTCGGAGTTTTTCTCCGTTCAGGGACTGGGTGTTGTGTTGTCCTAATCATCATCATTTCATCCCCATCGACGTGCAAGTCGCCGAGGTGGCGTCAAATCGAAAGACTTGCACCCGGCGAACGGTCTACCCGACGGGAGGCCACAGTCACACGACATTTCCATTATGCGATTCACATAGAGGAACCTCGCCGTGTGCAATTGGTAGGTTAGGTTGCGTTATTAGAGGTGTTCCACGTTGAGTATTTTTTGGAGGAAAGGGATGGGAAGGATTTTTTTTAGGTAGTTCGTTCGGAAAAGGCATTGTGTATGCATTGGTGAGTTGATCCGGGAACAACGAGCGAGGAACTTCGTTCGGGGACGCTCAGCCGGAGAGTTCATCCGCGGACAGCGATTGAGGTGGAGTCCAATACTCGGGCCTAAGCACGGGCACACTGGTCGCGGACTGCAGATTTCTTGCAGCGCCGAGCACGGAGCTCACCCGCAATGGGCATCTTTCCCTTACATCTGTGCTGCCTTATCTTCAGTGGCGTGTCCTTTCAACTTCCGGCAGCAGTTGTTCAGTTAATGCATGCTGCACAGCCCTTCAGTTTAGTGGTTCACAATCACTGTCAAGAAAGACAGAGTCAGTCAGACAGCGTTACAGTTGATACGCAAAGAGGGAGACGTCGAGAAGAGAATTCCAACCCTTCACGCAACTTCACCAACAAACCATTACAAACGACATACTTGTTATTTAGGCGTATTTCGTTGGATATTTTTTTCTGTATTATTTACTTTGCACATCATATTCCATGCCCGATTCTATCGTAATAAACTACACATTTACACTAAACAGCTTTTCCTGCTTCAATAGATACTGTACCCTGTTCATTTAGAAATTTTGTTTTTGCCGGGTATTTCATGTTAGTTATTGTTTTATCACAAATTGCCAACTTAGGGTTGATTACTAGGGTCAGATAACATCATTTAGCGTGCAGGTATTCCACTGTAAACAGATTTCAGTAGTGTTATCTTAAGAGCGGATTTGTGTCAGGGGTCATTCCTGTGGAGAAATTAATCGCAAATAATTCCCGCATTACCATACCACCCTGGCATCTTGTAAGTCTATCCAGCCTTTGGTAGTCACTGGTTTTTACGTCAGTAGATGGTTGGGTTGACGCCAGATACCGTGTTTCATTTGCTACCAGAGGTAATGCTCACAGTTGGTCTTCTTGATTTCGAGCAGTTTAATCAAGCACACCGAACAAAAAATTAGTCACCTTCAAGGAGTCATCACAGCAATATTATTTAACACCGCATCTAGCCACAGTCGAGAGGATTAGGCTCCACAAGTCTTTCCAGCTGAAATCGCTCACTGACGATTAGATCTCGTCGAGATGTTAAAATGCCAATATATTTCAAGTAAGTGGTGTCCTCCTGCTCGTCAATATTCGTAAAAGTAATGATCATTGCCAAAAGCTGCTGATAAAAATTTCTTTATTATACAGTCACTTCCGATCCACAGATTCTCATAAGGTATCATAATATATTTACAACAGCATACAAGGCGACATTAAGTCAATGTCGTCAAATAATATAAAATCAATGATTCGTCACTGTTATCAAATAGTATTCTTAACAACATCAACTCCAGTAATAGTGAACGAGACATTGCTCTCCTTCGTGTTACACTGACAGTCAGCTTACAACTGTACGAGAAGCTGACTATTGATATAATGTGGGGGAGAGAAGTCAGGTACATTTTTATTGTTGACGATGTAATTTATATTACTATTTGACAAACGTGACGAATCATGGATTTTAAATTATTTGATGTTTTTGATTTTATATCGGTAAAGAAATTTTTATCAGCAGCTCTTGGCAGTGAATCATGACTTTTTCAGTCAAAATGCGGCGATGTTGATTGCTACGTTTCACCCTCTGCTCCAGATAGTCTCAGACATTTTTTATGGGTTTAAGATCGGATAATCACCGAGCCAGTTTACTATATGTTTCCCAAGAATTCTTTAAACCAAGAAGATAATACGTTTAGCCTTGTGGACACAGCTGTTCTTATCTCGGATGATGGGAGTCTCTACAGCATACTCACCAAGAAGTTGTAAAAGAAAAGGGAACACTTGGTCACCGAAAACGTCGAAATAGACACCCTGCTTCATGCTGGCGGTAACCTGAATAAGTGAGAAACGTAGCAAAACAACCGCCGTCCCGAACTACACGCCCCACATAATGTGGGTTATCGCCTCACTGGGCCGTCGATGGAATTCAATGTCATGTCATATCCAGCATTATTGAACTTATGTTATTTTCTTCACTGTATCTAATTTCTAACAGTTCTTCTTTGCAAGTTGTATCAGTCTCTTTGGTATTTGTGGTAAAAGGATTTTCCGTCCTGTCATACACTTGCAATTTCAAAAGATCTTGAAACCGTTTTTCCGTGTCCAATCCAAGTTCCTTGAGGTGGCCACTGATTCTGTCAATATCCTCAGGCGTTTCATCATCTTTTATAGATGACAATGCATGAAAATGATAAAATTCTCTCTTGAACAGGTTACAATGAAGAAGTTCAAGTTTTTAGATAAATAATGACGCATATGATATTTTCATAATATATTGGTTTCATTAAAATAACACACATATGAGATCATTAAAGCTTTATTATCTGTAGTGGCAGAGTCGTCCAAATGCATGGAAAGTGAAGAGTTTTGAAGATACTTACAAGTTTTTTTTTTTCGACATTAACTGCCATTATTTTGCTATCGCTCAGGTGCAACGTTTTTAAAATTTAAAGAATATCTTGAGGCATTCGTGCTGAGAAAAATTATTTTATGGAGAGCATTATTACAGTTTCTCCAATACTACAGCGTTCACCACTTTTTGCACTTAATTGTGAAATGCTATGGTTGGCAATTAACCCATCTTCGTTCGCTGCGTTTTGTTTCTTAAATGAAGCAACGATTGTTGAAAGATTTTGAATGTTTTTTGTATACTGCCTGAAAATATTCATCGGGCTTTGCAGAAAGATGTTCTCGCGATCGACGTGGTTTCATTCCCTCGTTGGATAATGTTTTATGACAATGATACATCTGAAATTCGTTTCAACAGATTTACAACAGTCTATGAAAACCACACACAGATACTCTAGCAAACACCTGCGAACGTATTTCTTGTTTTTTGAGATATTGGTTCTTAATATTTCACAATATTTGTTTGAAGCTGCAGACTTGTGCTCACTCTCACAAATATAACTGCTTACTGACCAATGCGACCGCAAACAAAACAGCCTGTGCAAAAATGTATGAGCATGCCCCACGCCCCAAGTGGATTAGATTTAGGGTGAGGTTGGCGCCGGATACCAGTTCCTCTTGCCTTTTGCATGTGAATGGTGTGTGTGTGTGTGTGTGTGTGTGTGTGTGTGTGTGCGTGTGTGTGGAGAAAGGGGGGGGGGGGGAGATGATCGAGATATTCCGAGCCGAGATGAGGCTCTTTTATTAGCGGTAGTACTATAGTGCTACTGAGATTCAATTACGTAGCGTGAGCTAAACTTAACGTGCGGGCGATACAAATAGTGTATTTACTGTAATTTAAAGTATCAAGGAGAATTTACGAAACCATAATGAAAATGTGTTTAAAACCGCTACCGCATATCATGAAAGCCAGATCACCCACTAGTGACTAGTAGGGACCAGGCTGACTACCAGTGTAAGCTTAGCAAAACAAAAATTGAACCGAGTGATATTATTTTGCATATTAAACTACAGATATTGAATTGCGGAGTACCACTCTGGAATCATATTTTGTCAAGGCAACGTATTTTGAATATAATCGATGTATTGCTTTATGTTTTAATTGCTTCATATTAATTACATTTTATTTTATGGGAAACTAGTTGCCTGAGTGGAGCTATTTTGACCACTGTTTCGATTGAGATAGCTCATTTGTTTCAAAAGGTTGTTTGTAAATAATGTCGAAGGACAAGTGAATCGGTGCCCTCCTGGGAGTTATCCCAAAAAAATCTATTATGTTACTCCTAACAAAAGATGGTCCTTACTTTCATTAAATGTTAGTAACGCTGGTATAACTTCTAAAAAGGAAAAGAAAGAAAGGAGGTTTAATGTTTGTCGTTCCGTCGACGGCGCGGTCATTAGAGGCTAAACACAAGCTCGGACTCGGGGAGGAAACCAGACATGCTCTTCCGAAGGAAACAGCTCGGTATTTATCTTAAGCGATTTATGGAAATCGCAGAAGAAACACCTAATCTGGATGGTCAGATGGGGATTACAACCGCCGTCCTCCCGAATATGAGTCTAGTATTTCATCGCTAACTCGCCCGGTTTCTAAAAAAGAAAACCGAAGGTGTAATATTGAGTTAGACGATGGGAACTGATAGAGTAACAGTAAGTCAAAAGATCAGTATGAAAAGAGCCAGATAATCTTCTTCTTTCTTCATGTGTGAGGCATTTACCTCTTAAGTTCTCATTTTCAGTGACTGTATTACCTAAGTTTAATTTCTATTTGACCTCTCCACCACCTTCTTGGTCATGGTACCTACTAATCCTTTCCCTATCGGTACGGATGCGGCAGTATGCGCTACCTGGTATGTTCCCAAACGCCGTGCATGAAAACTGGACTTTTCGGGACTCATACCTTGGGACCCATTGGTGACAGTGAAGTATGGTCAAGTGTTTTGGATAACCCGTTGGCTAGGAACCATTTCTATATCCAACAGAAAGATCGTCCTGCTGTAACTATTCTACAGTACACGGTCAAAGTTTGAATGCCACACACTTCCTATAGCTTAGGCAAATGGAGCAAGTCGGTTGGTTCTTTTTGCATTAGATGTGGTTTACGGTGTGCCTTAAGAGCCTTATGGAAGCTTCATTTACTTCAAGTGTGGTTTCTGAGAGAACCAGAAAAACATAAATTTTGAGTACCAAAACCGTGCCGCGGATTCCAAGACAGCTACACACAGCAAATAGCTGAATCTTTTACGATATATTCCTGAGATTCCGATCTCGAACAAGCTTAAAAATTTAATCATACTCTTACCCGTTTCTGAGATACAGAGGTTCGAAGTTACTCTACTTGTATACATAAAATAAGCACGTAAAATCTGGTATGAGGCGAATCTAAATAATAAATGACCGTAGAAAATTGATCAAATTTCATCGGTATATTCTCTAAGCCAGCGGCCGTCAAACTGAGGCCCAGGGGCCGCATGGGGCCCGAATTATGTTTTCGTGCGGCCCACGGTTCTCAGATGTATTTTATAATAATAGACATCTGCTAACTAACAGTCGAATACAAAAATGTCAACTAACGTTAAGAGCTTCTTACGAGTGTAATTTTCCTACTCAGTAACAAACAAAAACACAGAGACAGTAGTATTTTAAGGTGTGATTATGTTTTACTTTACTTTCTTGAATTTGCCCGTGAGCTAAGGAAAGCTGACTGCTTTCCTCAGGGACTGAGGGCTAGCGTGGCCACTGCGGATATAAATGATTTAAGAGTGGGGAAGGTTTTACTGTATGGCTTTGTGACGTGTCGAATTGGCATGGCTGGTGTCACGAGGAAGATCGTTCACAAGCGTAGTTACAGGCCATCAGTAAGTGGCTAACTATATACAGGGTGAAAAGTATTTAAACGGAAAAACTCTGGGAGGTTGTAGGGGACATCAAAACAAATATTTTTCCCTAATGTCATTTTTTCCTACGAGGAGTATTTAAACTGGTAGAGGAAGATTTCTCTGGTAGCAAATTAATTAAACCAACAAACACTTTTCTATTTTTTATGACCAAGAGACAACACATTGATACAACCCAATTTCAATTACATTATATTTTCAAAAATGCCTCCATTGACACCTAAACAAAGGTTACACCGTCGGTTCATGTTCTGTCTGACACGGGCAAAAACCCCAGGAGTATCCTGAATTGTTCCTGCTGCTGCTACTATCCGGGCAGCCAGATCCTCTTCTGATGCAACAGGATTTGCGTAAACAGGATTGCGCATCTAGCCCCGCACAAAAAAGTCCAGAAGTGACATATCTGGGGATCGAGCAGGCCATGGTACAGGACCACCTTTGCCAATCCACGTTTCTGGGAACCGTCCTCGGTCCAGGAACCGACGCACACTACGACCGAAATGTGCCGGCGCCCCGTCATGTTGGAACCACATGCGTTGTCTTGTAGGGAGCGGGACGTCTTCCAGCAATTCTGACAATGCTCTGGCGAGAAAATTGTAATACCGCCTGCCATTTAATGGCCTAGGTAGCATATACGGCCCAATTAAACAGTCCCCAACAACACCGACCCACACGTTAAAGAAGAACTGCACTGATTGAAGGATCCCGCTCCACATGCTGCAAGACAGCTTCCTCAAATTGCAGCGTTCTTACAGTGCGACGGCGTCCCTGTCCAGGTAATCTGCTAAATGACCCGGTCTCACGCACACGTTGGTACACAGCAGCAAAGGACGTATGATGCGGGATACGGCGATTAGGATATTGTTGTTGATAAACCCGCTGTGCAGCTCGTCGTTGTGGTGCGCTACGTAGTACGCACCAACCATATCAGTGTACTCACTCCAGGTGTATCGCTCCATTAGTAAACAGAGACAATGCACCACTACACTGGTGGACAGCAGTTGCCTACAACTGAAGAGCGTAATACGCCCTCTAACAACTGAAGATCGTAGAACGGCCTCTAACAACTGACGAGCGTAATGCGGACTCCACCGGTGTAAATAATCCTCATAGGAAAAAATTACATTAGGGAAAAATATTTGTTTTGATGTCCCCTACAACCTCCCAGTGTTTGTCGGTTTAAATACTTTTCACCCTGTATAGCGATCTCTCCTAAGAGTCGTCAGGCGCATTATATCTGGAGTTTTGGCAGATATTTGCAATTTACTTTCTGCCAACTGTGCCAACTGTAGCTGGAGTCAGCCCAGAAAAACTGCTCATCATATGGTTCAAGCAACGCCCAGTATCGACGGAAAGCGTCGGTTTGTTTCCTTTACAAACACAATGATTTGTTTAGTGTTACCTGTCTGTTCGATAGAACGATTTCTAAATAGTCTAGTGCTATATTATTTTTATCGATATATAGTAATAGGGGTAGTAACACACAAAGAATAACAAGTAGGCCACCCTAACGAGTGAGAAGCGCTCTGCATGACGGTACAATTCAGCGCCGTCCAGGATGGTGTTGGCTCTGCTGGAGTACTGATTATCCTTCGTATTTTACTACCCCTGTTAGTACATATGGATAAGTAGAATATCACATTAGACTAATTTGGAACCGCTCGAACGAAATTCCACTTTGAAAACCTTTTTGTTTTTAAAGGGAAACGAACCGATCCTTTCCGTTGAGATTGGGCGTCGTAGGAAAAACGTGATAAACAGTATTTGTTTGGGCCGACTCCAGCTACACTTTGTAAAATGAATGTATCTGCTGAAATACGAGATGAAATGCGTCTGACAGCTCTTCCGAAGGCAATACAATGACGAGACGAAACATTATGAACGTATGCTTAAGACCTTGTTTGTCCGTATTTGGTACGAAATGCATCGCTGATTCTGCGTATCACCGATCCGACAGTCTGTTGGTAGGTTTGTGGAGGTATGTGACATTAGATATCTACGTACTGATCACGTAATTCGCGTCAATAACGGACCGCTGATTTACGTACGCGGTTCAAATGGTTCAAATGGCTCTAAGCACTATGGGACTTAACATCTGAGGTCATCAGTCCCCTAGACTTAGAGCTACACTACTGGCCATTAAAATTGCTACACCATGAAGAAATGCAGATGATAAACGGGTATTCATTGGACAAATATATTATACTAGACCTGACATGTGATTACATTTTCACGCAATTTGGGTGCATAGATCCTGAGAAATCAGTACCCAGAACAACCACCTCTGGCCGTAATAACGGCCTTGATACGCCTGGGCATTGAGTCAAACAGAGCTTCGATGGCGTGTACAGGTACAGCTGCCCATGCAGCTTCAACACGATACCACACTTCATCAAGAGTAGTGACTGGCGTATTGTGACGAGCCAGTTGGTCGGCCACCATTGACCAGACGTTTTCAGCTGGTGAGGGATCTGGAGAATGTGCTGGCCAGGGCAGCAGTAGGACATTTTCTGTATCCAGAAAGGCCCGTACAGGACCTGCAACATGCGGTCGTGCATTATCCTGCCGAAATGTTGGGTTTCGCAGGGATCGAATGAAGGGTGGAGCCACGGATCGTGACACATCTCAAATATAACATCCACTGTTCAAAGCGCCGTCAATGCAAACAAGAGATTACCGAGACGTGTAACCAATGGAACCCCATACCATCATGCCGGGTGATACGCCAGTATGGCGATGACGAATACACGCTTCCAATGTGCGTTCACCGCGATGTCGCGAAATACGGATGCGACCATCATGATGCTGTAAGCAGAACCTGAATTCATCCGAAAAAATGACGGTTTGCCATTCGTGCACCCATGTTCGTCGTTGAGTACACCATCACAGGCGCTCCTGTCTGTGATACAACGTCAAGGGTAACCGCAGCCATGGTCGCCGAACTGATAGCCCATGCTGCTGCAAACGTCATCGAACCGTGCAGATGGTTGTTGTCTTGCAAACATCCCCATCTGTTGACTCAGGGATCGAGACGTGGCTGCACGATCCGTTACAGCCATGCGTGTAAGATACCTGTCATCTCGACTGCTAGTGATTCGAGGCCGTTGGGATCCAGCACGGCGTTCCGTATTACCCTCCTGACCCCACCGATTCCATATTCTGCTAACAATCATTGGATTTCGACGAACACGAGCATCAATGTCGCGATACGATAAACCGCAATCGCGATAGGCTACAATCCGACCTTTATCAAAGTCGGAAACGTGATGGTACGCATTTCTCCTCCTTGCATGAGGCGTCACAACAACGTTTCACCAGGCAACGCCGGTCAACTGCTGTTTGTGTATGAGAAATCGGTTGGAAACTTTCCTCATATCAGCACGATGTAGGTCGCCACCAGCGCCAACCTTGTGTGAATGCTCTGAAAAGCTAATCATTTGCATATCACAGCATCTTCTTGCTGTCGGTTAAATTTCGCGTCTGTAGCACGTCATCTTCGTGGTGTAGTAATTTTAATGGCCAGTAGTGTACTTAAAACTAACGAACCTAAGGACATCACACACATCCATGCCCGAGGCAGGATTCGCACCTGCGACAGTAGCAGCCGCGTGGTTCCGGAATGAAGCGCCTAGAACCGGCTACGTACCCGGTGATGGGGCCGACAGCAACCAAGATGGATTCCGTAGAATGTACATCAGGCGGATTTGGCGGCCGAAACATCAACGTGAATTCACTATAATGCTCTTCAAACTGTAGCACGGTTCTGTTTCCAACACGCGGACAGTTATACTGCTGAAACATGACATCGCCGTCGGGAACGACCTCAAGCCTGCAGGGATTCAGGTGGTTCGCAGCTGTCAGCTTGTCTAAGATTTCTACTATATGTTCCACGCAAACGCAGGAGAATGTCTCCCATAACATAATACTGCTCCTACCAGCCTGCGTCCGTAGCGCGCTGCACGTGTCGACCCGCCGTTCACCTCGATGACGGCGTTTCTGGAGACGACAATCGACCTAGTGTAGCAGAAGTATGATTCACACAAAGAGCCGACACGTTTCCATTGACCGACGGTCGGATCCCGATCGTCCCGTGCCCACTACAATCGTAATTGACGATGTCGTTGAGTAAACATGTGCACATGCAGAGGTGGTCTGCTGCGGAACTCCATGCTCTACAACGTACGATGAACGCCGTGCTCCAAAACACTTGTGCGTGTACCAGCGTTATGCTCTTTCGGCAGAGATGTTACAGATCACCATCTATCCTTCTTTACAGAGAAGAAAAGCCTCCGAACCCCACATTCTGTGAAGAGTCGTGGACGTCCAACCATTTAGCGCCTTGTGGCAGTTCCACTGTCCTACCTCTTTCCGTAGATGCTCACGACAGTAGCACGTGAACATTCGACCAGCTTCGCCGTTTTCGAGATACTCGTTCACAGCCTTTGCATCCGTCTCTGCTGCACTTACATATTTTTCATATCACGTCACGTTCCCGCAGCATCACCAGGAGGCATCCAACTTCGCGGTGGGCAGTGGTCATAATATTTTGCTTTATCAATGTGTGTGGAGGGAGTAAATGAAAAATTCCGATGCTTATGGTAGCTAGCAGTGCGGAAGCTCCACGAATGTAAAGGGACTACTGCAAACACGAAGTAGGCCCCTATATGATTCTCCGGCGACCTTCAGCTACAATATACTTATTGTTAAAAAGTACTAATAACTGCGTTCTTTTGTCGATCTGTGATGGTTCTTAATTTCTGTAGAGGCTTAATGGCAATTGTACAGAAATTTTAGTCCCTAGAAAATCAGATATTTGAGCGCCAGATGGGTGAGTCGACTATTATTTAAAATCGTAATATAGAAGGAATCAGGTCGGTTTAAGTATGTGCACAAGACTATAAATTTAATGCTGTTCCGATAAACGGGATATTCGATTAATTTACGTTATGGTCAATGAACAGAATTTGACTAAAGTGGTGACTTCAGGGTCCTGTGGCGGGAAGGAAACATAATTTAATGAAAACTAAGAGGGTTACAAACGAGTAATTTAATCCGAAGCAACTCAAATCTGAATTAACAGTGGTGTATAGAAATGAAATTTTGATCGGAAGGGTCTCCGATAAAGTAGTTTGCCTGTGCAGAGCCTCGTCCATTGAGGGTGGCGTCTGTTAGTTAACGTGGGAAGGATTTTCGTAAGTTGCTTTGGCGCTGTTGATAAACTGAAGTGCATATCTGATAACGCAACAGGGACTACTTTTGAGTCAACAGATCGTTTCAGCTGATGACGGACATTTATATCCCTCAACTAAAGTAATATTACTGAGTTGAATTCTCAAAAAAAGTGCAACGTTATTAGTCACTCGTTTCATGTGTTAGATAGAGTTTCCACATTTTTCTAAACTAAAACTGGGAAAAATAATTTAGCTAGAAGCCAATAGCTAAAGTAGTTGATAATTGTTGCATCTTTGCTAATTGGAAGTGTTCAAGTGGCGGTGGCACTAATATGTTTTATGGGCATGAGGATGCACTGGAACCTGATTTCAGCAAGTGTACTGATTGAAAAGAAATAAAACTTCAGCCTCGGTTATAGTATCTAAATAGAAAGTTTTGGTCTGTTCGTATGACCTGTTCATATGATGATAAAAATATAGTTCTGGTGAAAGAACACTTCACAATGAAAAGACTTGAAAAGCAATAACAATCATTCCATTGATAAAAATAATGAAAAATAATTCACAGTCATATTATTTAGAAGTTATTACGAAAGGAAAGAGAGAAAACATGTAAGAAAAATATAAATGTATATAGTTATCACGACATCAGAGGGACATCTTAATAAATTTACTTCATCCTAGCGTTAATATCTCCGGCTATTGAGTTACTAAGTCTCTGTTATATTGCTACATTTGAAAACTAAGGACAGTATTACCAAAACTCTTTACGTAACTTTGATAATCAAAAATTTCTAAAGAGAAGCGTTAGTTATCACTGCAGAGCCATTCTTTTAAATGGGGTACGGTACTTTTAAATAAGGTACGACTGTCCACAAATCTAAAGCTATATTAACTTTTTTATAGCAATAAAGTCAGAGATTACTACTAGCTTGCCGTAATTACTAGTTGTCTGATTCCAATTTACTTACATCACGCAATAAGAAAAATATGCGTCTAAGATCAAATTTTTTATAAGAATGCACATGAAGTGAATAAGCAGGCAAGCTCGTAGCTGGTCAGTTTAACACAGAATGGTATAAGCACTCTTACGTAAATACAATTAGTCACAGGCTATCATCATCCAACTACTACATACAGACAGTTTATACTAAAAGCATATTTGTATACCGTCACAGAGGAAAAATTAAACTAGATAACTGCAGGGCATACTTTGAGCCAGTACATCTTCCAATACTGACAATTCACGGGCGCACGCGACTCGTATCGATCAGCTAATATGGTATCAATTTCAAATGTAATCAATGAATTCTGGATGCATATTATAGGGACGATCAAAAAATGTTTCAAATGGATCTGAGCACTATGGGGCTTAACATCTGAGGTCATCAGTCCTCTGGAACTTAGAACTACTTAAACCTAACCAACCTATGGACATCACACACATCCATGCCCGAGGCAGGATTCGAACCTGCGAACGTAGCGGTCGCGCGGTTCCAGACATAGAGACGATCATCAAGTGCGGCAGATATTTGTAGCAAGGAATATGAAATCAAATTAGGCTGTTGTAATATAACGCAATGAGTAGATGAAAAATTACATTCAAAAAATTTAGTAAACATTCGTGACCGTGTCTCATAATGCATTTAAATATAAGTACACTTACTGTAACTAATCAACTCATAATCCGCTTGCACAGGCGACACACAAACACTTCGTCAGACAATTACAGTGAGTCAATTTTGGGGTCGCTGAGGCTGGCAGCAGTCTGAAACACAGAACATTGGACACGAAGTGTTCAGAATGTATCTGACATTTAACGATCAGTAGTGGCGGTTGGCGGCCAACTCATCGCACCCTTAATACAACTATTTGTTTTATTCAGATTTTGTTTGAAGAGTTAATTCCATTCTTAGCTGAATGTCTTTGGATTAAGTCCCATGTAAAAATACCTTTCATACGGGTCAAAGGATGTTACAAAATATTTGAGCCTTTTATCATCCTCTGTAGCCGGGATTCTGGGAACATAAAGTATCTTTTTGATTAATAAAATACAGAAGACGGGAAATTTATGTTTCAGTTATCTTCTGTTGTTTTAGTTCATCTTAAGCATTTAAAAAGTTCGAGAATGCATTCCTTTACAACTTTACACTATGCTTTGTAGATAAGAACGCCACATTTCTTTGATGCTAATTACTCTGTACGCAATGGCTGATATCAGTAAGTGGCGTAGCCAGTTACTAAAAAGCGTCTGCTTTCTCACAATGGAACTGAACTTCTATGGTGTCGATCCTGTCTTCGAAAAGAAACAAAAGAACACACAAAGCGTATAATAAATCTATGCTCTACATATCGTTCGTGATAACATCCGTATAACATTATGTATCGACATGAAAACTTGCTATGTTGGATGCACAAAATTAGACGGCGATGTTACATATTCTTCTGGGAGCCGGTATCTAGGTTACCCATTAAAAATAAGATTACTACAGATAGGGCCCGAGGTGCTCCCCCACAATGTTAGTATTAACTCCTGGGCAAAAAAAGTTTGAGACAATGCTCTTGGCATTTATCTAGAAGTTCCATCTTCCCGTTTTCAAAAACCTGTAGTCGTTATCGAGAAACACCCCAAAAACATAGTTTCGGGCACAGAAACCGAGCCACGAATTCCAGAACGGCTTTAAACAGCAAATGGCTATACTTTTATGATACATTCCTAATATCCCGATCTCGAACATTCTTGAAAATTTTCTTGATATCTGTATCCGTATCCGAGATAAGGAGGTTCAAAGTTACCCCACTCGTACAAATAAAATCCGGTGTGAGGCGAAATCTTAGTTCACAAAACGACGTAGCACTGAGAAATATGGTGTAAAGTGTCTCTTTTCATCAAAAGGGTTCTGGGAACCCGTTTTATTGTGGTACAGAAGCACATGCAGAATTTTTGTACAGGTAAAATTCTGACTGCAGTATAAAATTTTATCGTTTTGCGATAGTTCGATTTGACGTAGCTAATTTAGCAAAGTTTTGCTCACACATAAAATTCTTTTCATATGAGTGATACACCTTGTTCTAGCAGGGGAAAGAAGGGAAACAGCGGAAAAATGTTTCCATCAGAGCAAAAAAAAGGCGAATATGCTCCTGCTTATTTAAGAAATCTGACTGTAAAGTTGGTTACCACTTGCCTCTTTTCACCGTCCTCAGGACCATTAAAAATATTCACAAAAATTTTTGCATGCAGACGTATTCGCTTTTTTATGCTGAGAGAGAGAAAGAGAGAGAGAGAGAGAGAGAAAGAAGGAGATAGTGGCTGTTGGAAAGAGACGGAAAAATAATAAAAAATGGAAGATAATAGACAGTCTATGCCAATGACAATGAGGGAGAAACAGCAGTTGTAAGAAGGTGTAAATGAGATAGCAGTGGTAAGAGAGAGCAAGAGGGAGAACGTGACAATGAGAGGAGACAGTAGTAGTTAGAACGATGAACTAGTGGGTACGAGCGAATTACAGTTAGGGGACCTTGTGGAAGTGAGAGGTGAATTGCATGTTAAAGAGAACGCTAATATGTTCGCGTGCCAAAATTTTTGGGGAAATTTTATATGGTGCTGATGAAGATAGAATGAGGCAACTGGTACCCCACTTTTCAGTCACTGTTTCAATAAACATAAGAACATTTGCCTTTTTGTGCTCTGATAGGACCATTTTTCCTCTAGTTGCTCTATACTTCATTATTATTTTTGGCATTCAATTTTTATTCATTCTTGTGACGTTATCTGTCCATTTATTTCTTGATCTGTACATTTATGCTTTTAAGTCCTAGTTTTTGTCTGATTGTTGTTTTCCCTCTCATATCTGACAGTCTGTAGCCATCTGCCTTCTTTAAAACTTCGTTTCTGTAACTTGCATTTTTCGTTCACTTCCAGCTGTTAATCTCGAAATCTGGTTGTCATAAAGTATAGATGGTACTGCCATTGCTTTGCAGAAACTTGATTACAGTTTCTTTTCTCGTCTTTTCATTCAGCGTACTGTGCATGGTTCCATTAATGTAACTGAATCCGTCAATTTTTTCGGTATGTCTTTTTCGATTTTGAAGGAGGTGGTATTTGTCAACAATCTGAATTCATTCACTCTATTTTCTGGTCGTTTACAACGAGTTTTCTTGGGAATGGGTCTTGACCTTTTTTAGATAGAGATTGTTAAATTACAGCTCTTGGCAGTGAAATTTAATTTATAAAGAACTTCTTGAAGAGTATCATCGCTGTCATTTATAAGAAGTTAGTCATTTGCGAAGAGTATTGTCATTAGACAGTTTCGTTGATTGAATTTGTATGTGTAAAACTGTTTCTCTTAATCATTCTCTCAACACATTACTAACACAGACATTAAAAAGTATCGGAGACAAGCTGCATCCTTGTCATAAATCTAGAATTGTTATTTTAACAACCTCCTTTTACAGCAGCGGAAATTGTGGAGTCTTGGTGCGTTGGTTGGTCTACTGTTTGGGAAGTGCTGTGTTATGCTTCTCCCGCCTATTATTTCTCACAGCGTACTCTTATCTATGCTTTCAAAGTTATTCATGTAGTCAGCAAACAGTAGATGTGTTTCTCAGCTGAATTCTACATATTTTTCAATTATTTGACTGAACGGGACTTACCCTTCCTGAACCCATGTTGCTCCTTCACCAATATACTCTTTAAAACGACAAGCAATTGTCTGTGGTAACCGACATTTGTCAGAAACAACTTTTAACGTGTGAAAATTTAGATGGCAAAGAACAAAGAGCTTGTAGTCGGAAGCAATCGATACTTGGCTGTTAAAAAGCAGTTAATACGAGTACAATAGAATTATATCAGCGGGATTTAGTGAAGATCACTTGAACAGTAATCCTTTTTCTGCTTACGATGCGGTGTTTGTAACAGAAAATATTAGTACCATATAATGTTTCCCTTTCCTCTTCTGCGTAAAAACCATTTTTGCAGTAATGGCTCTGAACTGCATCACAGCATAAGCACTGAAATCACTCATGCACAACAGTATTGTTCGGCTGGGAGATAGGCAGTGCCGTCTCCTATGACCTATTTGTCGACGGGGCGTTAAACCCTAATTTTCCTTAGACGTTGCTAATACAGAACAGACTTAACAAGGCAGGAAAGAAACAAGATAAACTAAGTCCATAGAAGAACGACAAAGTGAGTAAAATTTATACTCATCTATGTTGCAGTTCCAAATTTCACGCTCGTTGTCGTTTTTCTCGAGACAGATCAGAGGTCCTGGGTTTTTTTATTTCAGAGTAATGACTTCTCTTCGCAGGACCGCAGCACAAGGTTTAACTACACATTTCTTTATGACGGCAAAAGCGAAAATTTTCAGCAAACACTCTTTTTATGTTAAAGAGAGCTTCTGCACTCTCGCGCGTTTTTCATGATAACAAGAAAACTCAGAAGCAACTAATACAAAGAAAACACATATTCGCTGCCAACTACAGACTGACACTAAGAGCGCGTGCTTGGCGCACAGCCGATGACAGGTTATAGGCTTGTTGGTGACTGAACAGAGACTGCCCCATTTCACTGGGATTCATAACTATGTATTAGAACGTGAGCTTCTGATATGTTCTAGGAGTCAAGTTAATAATTATATGAACTTCCAGTTTTTAATTAGTTAACGATTTAAACAAAATTCTATATTTTTATGATTATAAAAATATGAGAATAGTAGTTTTAAATAATTGTGAAATATAACTAGAGTTTTCTTTATATGTAGTTATAAGAAAAACTAAACTGTCGACAAATTACACTGCAAGGACCTTTATTTGAATTAAATTACATATTTTACATATTTTGAGATATAATACATAGTTCACATTATATTACATAATTTTATATATTTGAATATTATTGCAGAATTATTATGCATTTTCGTTAAGTCCCATACGTTTTTGTTGTATAGCGAACAAGTAAAATAACTCAAGCTTTATTCTTGTGCTTCTCACATCGTCGTCAATCCCGTTGTACTTAAAGCTAAACTGCACACATTCGATGCGGACAACAGTGACTCGTTTAAACGCTTTCCTTTCTTGTTCTCAAACACTTGATAATGAATAACGGACAGTAGCTTCTAAGATTCTAAGTTAACCATAGCACAGGCTTCGTCTTCGTCGGCATCAAAACTGAAAACATGGATTTCTATTGACAGCGCTTTAACCTCTTATCGTAATCTTTGTTGATCCATTATGGACTGTGGGACAACAGCTACCATGTATTTCTTGATGCCGTATGCATTGTAGAAATTTATTTTATGAACTTCTTATGTGCTACCAGTTTCAGCATTACATTGATGCCATCTTCAGGCCCCTGTACAATGAGTAGACCAAATGTACTATTATAAATATATAGAACATACGTTAACAATTGACAGGTATCGTGTTAACTATGTAAGTGGCTCAAAAGAACATATTGTATATCATTAAAACTAATGTAACATTAGGGCAAATATGCTTCTGCCTATGTCATGCTGTGCTAATATTTTTCACTGTTTTACTCGAATATAGCATAATATATGAACATACGTATACGCTACTGTTCATAAATCCGTACCACACAGTTGTAACAGGCCATGCAACACAACAATCAAATGCACTGCATTCAATCATATGTCCAGTGTAAGAATATTTTTTTTAAATAATTAACTAATATAAATAAATAATAATATAGATTAATATACAATAAAACGTGACATAACCATGTCAGCATACATAAGTTACTTATGTGTAGCCTAGGTCGTGGTATGTGTGGTACGATAAATGGCTGCCGCAATATTAACGATAAGAAGCATAAAAAAATTTGTCTTAAGCCCAATTGCATTCACGAATTAAATCAATGCAATCGTACTATAAAAATCATCAAACACCTGGTCCTGTAGGCACTACATTAGAACGCCTATATAAGACCACCTCGCACTGTGCTGAGTGGATTAATGCAACGACAGTAGCTGCCTCATATAGTCATAGAGTCAAAGAAGATTCTCGATCTCTGTATATCAAAAAATGTCGACCTCCCTACATATAAGTCCAATACAATTACGTAGGATTACACCAAGTGGAATCGAATGAATACAGAGGAAAAGAAGAAAAAGAAAAATTTAGGAGGCCGCCTATAAGTCCGAACATAAACCTCAAAATGAAAGGTATACCGTCCCTATGACTGAGGGTACCACCTATAACCATGTCAAACCATTCTCAAGGTTGCAGTAAGGCCGGGTGTAGTAAAGTATAAGATGACTATCAGGATCCTAAGTACATCACCCAGTGTCATCATATTCTGTCTAATGACCTTAGTGAGTTGGGAACTGCCTGCATGGATCTAAATGTCACGGTACCTAAAACCTGGTCAGAATATTTGACTAGTTAAAATCAAACAATAACGAATTTATAGCCATCAGCTACGTGTCAAGGAAATGCAATGTTACATCAAGTATAAAAATTGATTAAGTGGCAATTCAAGAGTGCAACGACAGGTGAACAGTACAGTAATCCAACGGGGTTAGAAAATGACATGTAAATTATTGCATAAAGAAATCTTATCGTAATATATTCCCGTGCCAAAACTGGATGTACGATGAAATCACAAACTGAACAGTATTTATGAAGCAATCTACAGAGTAGAAATGAACAGCGGATTTCTTCAAAGAAACAAGTTCCACTTACACAGTTGCAGGAACAACATATATCATCTAATAGTGAATTTTACAATGAACTATGTTTTGCGTTGACTGCGGGGAATAAACTCCAAAACAAACTTCGGGCAACTGAATTTAAATATTTCTTATAGAAATATTGCAACCGCAAAATTCCAGATGTGTCCATTCTCAGGAATAATTACCTGGACTCTTGCTATGTTGACATATTAGAAAAAATCAGGGCAGACATTGGAAAATCACCTATATGGGTTTCTGCTGGTGAGACAACAGATGCTGCAGCCTGTTTCATTGTTAGTTTAACTGCAGGCTAGTTGGACTCAGGCTGCATCTAAAACCTGTGTAATTTATTGTACACCTTTGGTGGCAACAAATAGTTCAACCATTTCTAGATTCATTAAGTCGACTTAAGATACTGTAGCCAGATGGCCTAAAATAAGAGATGGCCCTACTGATGTGCTCAGATTCAGCCCCATACAGGTTGGAAGAGAGCAAATCGCTTAATGCATTTTATCTAAACTTAGTGTGTATTACATGTACTGCTCATGCATTGCAACGAGTGGTAGAGACAATTAGATATTAGTTTCCTGATGTAAATACACTGATATCAGCAACGAATAAGATTTACAATGCTCCAAGTAGCAGCTACCTGATGTACCTCTGCCCCTGCACTCAGTGATAGCAAGGTGTGCAAAATGGATTGAAGCTGCAATTTACTACATTAAGTACTTTGAAACTGTTAAGTCAGTGACGGATAATTATCATTCTGATCCTGCAGGGTGTATGAGTGAATCCTTGTCAGCATTCTACAGTTTTAAAGTTCTCAGTTCAGTTTCATATATCGCAAGTCTCTTCATTTATGTCGCTCCAAGAAGCTGTGGTAATAATGGAAGATGCAGTTCATAATGTCAGTGTTGTACCGCGTGAAGTGGGTGGTGTAATTTCCAGTAAACTCCAATATACGCTGAATAAAAACCCGGGATACTCAAATTTTGTCATTGTGCCTCGCTTATGTAATGGTGAAATTGTAGAACCTTCTGAATAAATATGCGCCGTTGGCTTCTTGTGAAGTTGAGCGATCTTTCTCTTCTTATAAATACATTTTGTTATGTAGAACACGGTGCATGCCAACAGAACATTTGGAAAAGTACATCATAACTAGCTGTGCTTTCTCTTCCAGTGCGACTTAAATGCTTGCTTGGGAACACTTGTATTTCAGTACTTTGTAGAAAAAGTGAATTGATTAAAAATGAACGTAGACAATTGACTAGCCTGCCTATGAACCTATATTTTGTATGAAAAAAAATGAAATTTTGGATTTTACACATAACTGCATCATTACATATTTACTTACATATTTCACCAAAATCGGCTACATATTTGTGCACATATTTCTTAATTTTATGTTATATAAAATGCAGACTCTAAATATAACTTCTGAAACTTTTAAATATGCCACATGTAAAAGCTATCAAATATTTAGCTTTTCGACAATGTGAATGTATTTATGATAAGTTAAATATGTTTTTGAAACGTAGCTATAAATTTCTACTTATTAAACAACAAAATTTCATGAAAAATTATGTAAATTATACTTCGAAAAAACATTTGACATATGTTGCATTTGTCATAACTCATGTAAAGTGGAAACTGTAGGATAACTAATTTTCATAGCACAACATTATCTCACAGAAACATGCAAAAATTATGTTATCAACAAATTTTGAAAGATAGATTTCGCAAATGCACCAATGTATAACTTAACTATTTGAGAAATATGAATCTCATACTTTGTAGCTGAAAATCAGAGTAAACATTATTGAAAAAGAAAGTGGTATGGCAAACTTCAGTTAACCCATGAAGCTGCTGTAACCCTTGGTTTCTTACATTGTCCCCCTCACACAACGTCTGGTATAGAGTATGCAAGAGATTGTGTGATTCAATGGAACACATACTTTTATAAAAAGTAATCATCCCATATTGTAAAAATGTGTTGTAAGATATTTTGAAGTAAAATATGCTTCTATTTTGTAACGAAAACTTTCATACAGAAAATGTATAATTGAAACATACATTAATGTGAAGCAACATAAAGTTGCATATTTGAATAAAACTATATTTTGTATAAACTGTGCATTACTCAGGCTATGTAATAAAAAACAAATATCAAATTATAGGTTTGATATGACTGGATGTAGTATATGGACTGTTTACAAAATATAGTACAGCTTTTATATGACCACAAATACACTATATGGCCAAGGAAGCATTTGTATAGATCCTAATAAAGGTCTCTTTAATGAAATTAAATCATCAAAAATATTGGGAGAGATTTGTAAAACATTTTTTTAAACACTATGGTCAATGTTGATAATACTTTTTTACAATTTACTTTTTTGTTGTACGAATCAATATACAAAGTGAATAGAAATTTACAATTGTTTTATCATTTTTAATAATAGATGAATTTATTTGTCCATAATTTTTCTTTCAATATTCATGTAAAATAATACAAATGAAACTAATAGTATTCCTTGAGTATTCAAATAATATAATGAAGAAAATAATGTTTACTCATCATTGTGCAAGCTCACCTGATGATACCAAACCTCGATAAACATTTCTCGATATAGTTGTGATTCTTTTGAAAGTGGTGTAGGGACATTCACTATAACTGGTCATGCCTTCCCACCCGAGACTGCGCTAGTTAATCTAATACTTTCTAGGATTACCTTAATTTATTGGCGCATAAGATTTCCTCCTACCTGCTTTCTGTGAATATTTCGTAGATGTTGTCCCTTGAAGCAGTTCTTCTTGCGCATTAGGTTCTTCAGAAAATGCAAGCAGGCTACCTGTCATTATAAGTGGACGTGCGGATAGCTAATTTACTTGAAGTTCTAGGATGCCATTAGGATGCGTTTTTTAGCAAATACCATGAAACAGTTACGATTAAATAGTCTGAAGTGATTCATCTCAAGACATTAATAAACTTCTAGACCATGGTAAAACCGACTGTCACAGAAGGATAAGCTCCGACTACGTCCTATCACTGACTATCACATATGAAAAAGCTCTGAGTATGTACTATCGCCGAATGTCGAGATTGGTGCGTAGCCGAAATCCCTTGCTTACATCGCCACACTTCGTAGCCCTTCGTATGTCTTCGGTAATGTAACAATATTCATTAGTCTACTGAATTAAGTGATTTACTGCGTAGCAGTATTGGTATATTAAAGCTCTGATGACCCGTGTGCTCGCCCTAGTATTTGCTATGCCAAAATTGAACTTTTATAACTAATATTTAATAAAAACAATTCCGATTTTCGCACCAGAACAATTATGGTTCCCCAACGTATCGATTGCTAAGCTATATCCGTTCTCGAGGTTCGCATACTTCCCCTCACTACAATGTTTCATTACCATGCCATAAGGACCTTTCGTCACCACAATCTTCGTGGTAAACAGCTTCCTACTCGGTGTTACCGTGTTGAGCAACGCTGCTTAATGCTTAACCCAATGAACTGGTTACGCTGTCTGCAGATCCTAATTACAATATAAAGTCTATGAAAATAAACTACAGTTCAGAACAGGAGGGACCTCACAGCTGGTGTTCAGCTCCTTTCTACATTGCGATTTTAGGCTCCTTTTTCTTAGCCCTGTGTCTTTTTCAGATTTGACAGCCTCGGTCTGGATGAAATTGACATTTGCTCTTTCTGTGTCAGCCCCTTTCTTTTCAAATAAATATCTGAAAATATCAATGCATGAGGTTGGAGTACTGGCAAACTTGTGTTTAAAAATTGTGTTTAGCCTTTCTGGCATTGGGTGTGGTTCCACAATATATTAAGTGTTACATAATTTTATAGGAACAGAGGTCGTTAGTATAGCAAATTCGTGATTCAGGGAAAAATGAAATATTCCATGAACAGTTGCTGCTAACTATGTAAATGAAGTGTGAAAAATTTCATCTTGCCGTATTCAGCCTTCCAGATACAGTCCCCGGTTCGTACCTCCTTACGATAAATTTGTCTAACGTATGAGGATTTTTAATGATTCCTTAATTTGATAATGTTATGACAGTGTTGTCGCCGGCCGCAAGCTGTCTTATAGCACGGGA
The DNA here is from genome assembly GCF_023864275.1 of Schistocerca cancellata. Lineage (NCBI taxonomy): Eukaryota > Metazoa > Arthropoda > Insecta > Orthoptera > Acrididae > Schistocerca > Schistocerca cancellata. Next base: position 644,587,732 of record NC_064628.1, on the reverse strand, counting down.
ATTCGTGTTTCAGTGCAAACAGGCAATACTCTTCCACTTCATAATCATATCTTCCCCATCATTAATAGGCTCCAGTTCCTTTCTGCGAACCCGAAGTAAATGCGCGATAAAACTCGTGGATCATGATTGCTAATTTTCTGGAAACAATAGGAGCTGTTGCTACTCCAGCCATAATCTTTCTGTTAATATGTTTGGTTATGGGTGTCGTGACAGTTCAGTCAATTAATCACGCACTACCGCAGTCTTTTAGACGTAACATTCCTCAAAGCCACTTCAAAATGTTTTTATGTAGCTCAGTCAGCCAGCGATTGTGTTATGAATCACAAACGGATGATAGCGTTTCTCGACAAATAGTTATTAATACTTTTCAAAGTTCCTCTGCACTATTTGTCTGTGTATATTTACTACGACATATGAAATCGGGAGTCTAATAGCAGTTTTTTACTGAAGTCTCATAAAGTAGCTACACTGAAACTCCGATCATCGTTTTCGTAGCTTTGTGTGTAATTATTTGACAAAGTATATGAAACTGTCTCATGTAGTCACTCGCGTTGAATCATCATTCCTCTAATACGACACAGAAACCTTTTTTGACCATAAAAATCTCCAAAACCACGTAACGAATTACTTACGTCTCGCTATAGCAAAATTCGGTAAAGTCAGTGATATTGTTTTATACTTCGCGCTCCTACTAATCATGGTAGTAACTCGAGCTTAGGGATGTTTGTATTTCCTGTAAGATGTCAGTAGGAGAATCATTGCTTAAAACTGCAAACTGTCCGTACGCCTTGTGAAAATTAACTCTTGGAGTCTTTTGAAACTAAATAATTTCTTTTTTCATTATATCTGTCCGGTTCTTCGAATCTCTACATTACGTCTCTTCGTAACCATCTCCAGTCACTACTAGTCAGATTTTTTATAGAGAACGAATTTTAAATGGTCTGCTCACTAGCTCAGATACAACAGTTTAAATAACACTTTTTATTCATTTTATTTCAATTTTAATCGAAGGAATAGCAGGACAATATCTTCTAACTTCGTAGGAGCTCGCTGGCCCCCGGTCGGGCTGCAATATCTCTCAGCTACCCCTGACGCAGCGACGGCTGGAACACCTTATTGTCCCTCATGATGTCTATGATACAGATAAAGCACATACACAAAAGCAATACAACAACTGCAGTAGCATTAACAGTGTAATTATAGAAACATATATCAATACTTAGCTGGCGTCGCTCGGCGGAATTTGTATACTTGATGTCCGACGAATGTTTCATTTTAAAACTTTACAGTCTGTTGAAGGCCTAGCTATGTCGCCCACAGGAAGTTTTAGTGATATAGAAATTGTAGAATTGTTTCCTGCGTATTGAAAAGTAGGAGAAATATTAAATTGCAGCATAAATTGAAACTTCTCTGTACAGTTACTGTGGAATAACTCACTCTTGCTAAGGAGCAACTCTCAGTTGCTACGGAACAATCGACACTTGCTACGGGACACCCGACGAATGACAGTAAAAGGAAATGTAGAGGACAGGACGTGTTAACTGCTGCGAAGTCTTTGTATTCGACTGTTCATGAAGTTCGGTGTTTGACGAAGGTTGTTGTGGAACCGAGTAGTGCGACTATATGTGTGGTACGGATGGCTCGAAGACAGTTAAAGTGACACTACTGTCGCCACAGCAATACGTGTGTCCAAAAGTCATCTCACGATTAAAACAGGCCGCTGAAGGTGGAAAAGCTACGTGTATGTACGCCGGTGGTCGAAGATTGACCACTACATGGTCGAAGATTGACCACTACACCCCAAGAGGATAGATACGTAGTCCAAGGGGCGAAAAGGAACAGACATCTAGGTCCTAGCCTGGTCACTACAGACCTTGCAACAGCTACCAGTAAATATGTCTCTGCCAGAACTATTTCTCGGTGATTGAATAAGTCTGGTTTGTAAGCTCGTAAGCCTGTTAAATGCACCCCACTTCAACCAAGCCATCGTCGAGAAAGAGTTCGTTGGTGTAGGGAGCACGTTGTTTCCGCTCAGCAATAGCGGTCCATAAAGATGTTCTCCAGCGAAACCCACTTCACTGTGGTAAGTTATTCTGGCCACCAATTAGGGAAGAGTGAGGGAGAGGGGCAGAACATGTTACACATCACAGAATGTTCATGAACGTCATGAGTATGACCTAGGCGTTATGGTGTGGGCAGGCATTATGCACAATGGCCGAACACTACTGCATATCTTTGCTCTTGGTATCATTGCAGCACAGTGGTAATGCACGGAGATCATTCCGGGTCATATCCGTATGTTTATGGGTGCGGTGGGCCCCAATTTCCTGTTCATGGACGACAATGCTGCCCACACAAGGCCTCTGATGTGTCGGACACACTGGAAAGTGAAGATATTGAATGTATGGAATGGCTAGCCTACACCCAGTGCCTAAACCCTATAGAGCATTCCTGGGACGCCCTTGGCAGACGCGTTTCTCAACGAACACCCCCTCCCTGAACCGCGCAAGAATTGAGACCACCTTGAGAGAAGAGTGGGACAGTATTCCCCATAGGAACTTACCATAAATTTCTTGTTGAGGACTGACGTTACCAATGTATATTTCTTCACAAATAAAATTTTATGATGCTCTGTTTCTGAGTAATGGACAATTCACGCTTATACGAACGTATCTAAAGTGGTACTGCGGTGACAGCAAATGGGCTAAAAGGTACCTTAGCATGACAACCAAAAATTATGTAAATCTGGAAAGACTAAAAATTCCGTAAAAAATTTCTAATAAAATTTTTACTCTTTTCAGATAACAAATCGTAAGTTGAAGATTTTCAGTTTACTGCGATCTATGAGCAGAGTATTCAGAAAAAATACAAAGCAACTGATTTTTTGTTAACATTGTATTATGCATACCTTTTTGTTGTTTAAGTGCTTCAAAGTATATAAATGCGTCGAAGAACATAGACAAACTGTCAAAACATTACTGACTTATAGAATTCGTTTCACACTGGGTTGCCAGAAACAGCCTGAAAAATTTATAAGGGAGTTGCAGGGGGCGCTATGCTGAGAAATAATTGTTAAGAAAAAAATTCGATACGTTATGTCATTTCCGCGTTATTTAGCATTGAAGTCAGCCAATCAGGTTGTTGCGCGCGCAAATTCAAGCACTTGTACGCGCTAAAATGCGGCCCATGAGCTACCACTTGGTAAATTCCCACTGTCAGTTAAAATTTGCCTTTTCCGGAAGTGATAAATTTAGCCTAGGTAAGTAAAAATGTTCATTTGTTCGGTCTGAGGAACCCGGACAAAGAACACGTTTGGCGACACCACCTTTGGAAGGCTGCTGGAATGTGCGTTGGCTCACAGCAATGCTAAATAGCTCGGAAACGGCGTAACTTATCGGACTTTTTTTCTTAACGATTATTTCTCAGCACAACCTCCCCTGCAACACCCTTACTTGCTTTTCGGACTCTTTCTGACCACATTGCATAAGCAGAACACGCTGCTGTAGCAGGGATAAGAAGGGAAACAGGAAAAACGCGCTGTTGGACCACAAAAAGGCGAATAAGTTTCCCTTTGAAAGATCATGACAGAAAAGCGGAAAACCAGCTACCTCAATCCTCATTCTGCCTTCCTCAATTTCAGGCATGCGAACGTATTCGCACGTTTTTGTGCTGAACGAGAGTAGCAGAGAGACTGACGGCGGAAGAGAGAGGAGACGGTGATGACGATAGAGAGGAAACGACAGTGAAAGAGAGAGATGGACGAAGATAACAGCAGTGGGAGCCAAGGGGAGAGGAGATATTGATGGTCAGAGAGAGACAGTGGCAGTAACAAAGAAAGAGAGGTGGATGGACATAGAAGTTGTGGGAGCAAACGAGAGAGGAGACAGTGGGAATGAAAAATGTAAGTGAGTGGAGAGAGTGATAGAGAGAAAGCGGCCGTGAAAGAGAAAAGATTAATGAAGACAACAGCAGTGGGAGCCAAAGGGAGAGGAGATATTGATAGTCAGTGAGAGACAGAGGTAGTAACAAAGAAAGAGAGATGGATGGAGATAGAAGCTGTGGGCAAAAGAGAGAGGGGACAGTGGAGATGAAAAATGCAGATGAGTGGAGACCGTACATCGGCTTGGGGTATCTGGATCCTGCCAGACCGGCGAACTTTAACAGGTAGGTATAAGGGAGGGCGTACTTCGGACCGAATTTTTTAATATGTGAGTGTAGAAGAAAAAAAGTTGTACCATCCATAATTTTGAGCCGCTGTGTTATGGTGAAGATAATAGCAGTGGGAAAGATAGTGTAAGTGTGAAAGACACTTACTCTGGAATATATTGTAAATCAATAGGGAAAAAAGGAGACAGTGATAGAGAGAGAAATGTACAGACAGTGGCAGTGAGAGGGGGATGCTGAGTATGAAAGATTCTCTATACAGAGAGACTGGATTAAAGGATTTGGAATGTTCTGTAACAAAAGAAAAACGAGGATAATGGAATGTAGTCGATTTAAGTCGGGTGATGCTGAGGGAATTAGATTAGGAAATGAGACACTTAAAGTAGTAAAGGAGTTTTGCTATTTGGGGAGCAAAATAACTGATGATGGTCGAAGTAGAGAGGATATAAAATGTAGACTAGCAATAGCAAGGAAAGCGTTTCTGAAGAAGAAAAATTTGTTACATCAAGTATAGATTTAAGTTTCTGAAAGTATTTGTATGGAGCGTAGCCATGTACGGAAGTGAAACATGGGCGATAAGTAGTTTGGACAAGAAGAGAATAGAAGCTTTCGAAATGTGATGCTACAGAAGAATGCTGAAGATTAGATGGGTAGATCACATAGCTAATGAGGAAGTACTGAATAGGATTGGGGAGAAGAGAAGTTTGTGGCACAAGCTGACTAGGAGAAGCGATCGTTTGGTAGGACATGTTCTGAGGCATCAAGGGATCCCCAGTTTAGTATTGGAGGGCAGCGTGGAGGGTAAAAATCGTAGAGGGAGACCAAGAGATGAATACAGTAAGCAGATTCAGAAGGATGTAGGTTGCAGTAGGTACTGGGAGATGAAGAAGCTTGCACAGGATAGAGTAGCTTGGAGAGCTGCATCAAAGCAGTCTCTGGACTGAAGACCACAACAACAACGACATATATATGTATATATTACGCAAGCGGGAAAATGTTGAGCACATGAAAGGTTCCCCTTTAAAAGACCCTGGCAGAAAAGTGGGGCCGGCCGCGTTGGCCATGCGGTTCTAGGCGCTCAGTCCGGAACCGCGCGACTGCTACGGTCGCAGGTTCGAATCCTGCCTCGGGCATGGATGTGTGTGATGTCCTTAGGTTAGTTAGGTTTAAGTAGTTCTAAGTTCTAGGGGACTGATGACCATAGGTGTTAAGTCCCATAGTGCTCAGAGCCATTTGAACCAGAAAAGTGGGGAAACAGCCGCCTCAATCCTCATTCTGCCTTCCACGCCAAAAATTTTGGCATACGAACGAATTCGCTCTCATGTCATCGGCAAACCTCAAAGTTTTTACCTCTTCTCCATGGATTTTAATACCTACTCCGAATTATTCTTTTGTTTCCTTCACTGTCTGCTCAATATACAGATTGAATAACATCGGGGATAGGCTACAACCCTGTCTCACTCCCTTCCCAACCACTGCTTCCCTTTCATGTCCCTCCACTCTTATAACTGCCATTTGGTTTCTGTACAAATTGCAAATAGCTTTTCGCTCCCTGTATTTTACCCCTGCCGCCTTCAGAATTTGAAAGAGAGTATTCCAGTCAACACTGTCAAAAGCTTTCTCTAAGTCTAAAAATGCTAGAAACGTAGGTTTGTCTTTCCTTAATCTAGTTTCTAAGATAAGTCGTAGGGTCAGTATTGCCTCACGTGTTCCGATATTTCTACGGAATCCAAACTGATCTTCCCTGAGGTAGGCTTCTACTAGTTTTTCCATTCGTCTGTAAAGAATTCGCGTTATATATATATATATATATATATATATATATATATATATATATATATATATATATCACGAAGTAAGCATCAAACGAAAAAACTACAAAGAACGAAACTCGTCTAGCTTGAAGCGGGAAACCTGATGGCGCTATGGTTGGCCCGCAAGATGGCGCTGCCATGGGTCAAACGGATATCAACTGCGTTTTTTTTTTAAATATAAACCCCCACTTTTATTACATGTTCGTGTAGTATGTAAAGAAATATGAATGCTTTAGTTGGACCACTTTTTTCGCTTTGTGACAGATGACGCTGTAATAGTCACAAACGTATAAGTACGTGGTATCACGTAACATTTCGCCTGTGCGGACGGTATTTGCTTCGTGATACATTACTCTTGTTAAAATGGACCGTTTATCAGTTGCGGAAAAGGTCGATATCGCGTTGATGTATGGCTATTGTGATCAAAATGCCCAACGGGCGGGTGCTATGTATGCTGCTCGGTATCCTGGACGACATCATCCAAGTGTCCGGACCGTTCGCCGAATAGTTACGTTATTTAAGGAAACAGGAAGTATTCACCCACCTGTGAAACGTCAACCACAACCTGCAACAAATGATGATGCCCAAGTAGGTGTTTCAGCTGCTGTCGCGGCTAATCCGCAAATCAGTAGCAGACAAATTGTGCGAGAATAGGGAATCTCAAGAGCGTTGGTGTTGAGAATGCTACATCAACATCGATTGCACCCGTACCATATTTCTTTGTACCAGGAATTGCACTGCGACGACTTTGAACGTCGTGTACAGTTCTGCCACTGGGCACAAGAGAAATTTCGGGACGATGATATATTTTTTGCACGCGTTCTATTTAGAGACGAAGCGTCATTCTCCAACAGCGGTAACGTAAACCGGCATAATATGCACTATTGGGTAACGGAAAATCCACGATGGCTGCGACAAGTGGAACATCAGCGATCTTGGCGGGTTACTGTATGGTGCGGCATTATGGGAGGAAGGATAATTGACCCACATTTTATCGATGGTAATCTAAATGGTGCAATGTATGCTGATTTCTTACCTAATGTTCTACAAATGTTACTACAAGATGTTTCACTGCATGACAGAATGGCGATGTACTTCCAACATGATGGATGTCCGGCTCATAGCTCGCGTGCGGTTGAAGCGGTATTGCATAGCATATTTTATGACAGGTGGATTGGTCGTCGAAGCACCATACCATGGCCCGCACGTTTACCGGAACTGACGTCCCCTGATTTCTTTCTGTGGGGAAAGTTGAAGGATATTTACTATCGAGATCCACCGACAACGCCTGACGACATACGTCAGCGCATTGTCAATGCATGTGCGAACATTACGGAAGGCGAACTAGTCGCTGTTGAGAGGAATGTCATTACACGTATTGCCAAATGCAATGAGGTTGACGGACATCATTGTGAGCATTTATTGCGTTAATGTGGCATTTACAGGTAATCACGCTCTAACAGCATGCGGTATCAGAAATGATAAGTTCACAAAGGTACGCGTATCACATTGTAACAACCGAAATAAAATGTTCAAACGTACCTACGTTTTGTAGTTTAATTTAAAAAACCCTACCTGTTACCAACTGTTCGTCTAAAATTGTGAGCCATACGTTTCTGACTGTTACAACGCCATCTGTCACAAAGCGAAAAAAGTGGTCCAACTAAAACATTCACATTTCTTTACGTACTACACGAATATGTAATAAAAATGGGGGTTCCTATTTTTAAAAAATGCAGTTGATACCCGTTTGACCCATGGCAGCGCCATCTAGCGGGCCAACCGTAGCGCCATCTGGTTTCCCTCTTCAAGCTAGACGAGTTTCGTTCTTTGTAGTTTTTTCGTTCGATGCTTATTCCGTGAGATATTTGGCCCGGTCACGATCAATGGACCACCCTGTATACTGCTTGACAGTTGATAATGAAAAGATACAATGTTGGGCAGAAATAATCACAGACAATGATGGACGGCATAAAATGCGGTACATACGTAGTAGAAGTGGAGTGGTATGTTTATAACGAACAATGGTACAGATTTTACCACTTGGAAAAGCAAGAAGACAGGCATAATTAACGTTCATGTTTGGCACAGGTCAGACACTCAACATAAAGATCGATATCGGACTCTTAGTGAAGGGTACATTTTCCTCCGGCACTAATGCATATTTCGCACCTATTATTCATGCTAGCTACCAAACTGTTGAGGACTACCGCGCGGGATAGCCGCGTGTTCTAAAAGCTCCTTGCTACGGTGGTTCACGCGGCTGCCCCACGTCGGATGTTCGAGTCCTCCCTCGGGCATGGATGTGCGTGTGTGTGTTGTCCTTAGCGTAAGATAGTTTAAGTTGGATTAAGTAGTGTGTTAGCCTAGGGACCGATGACCTCATGAGTTTGGTGTGTCTGTCTAATGTACCACTTGCCACACTCCAAAGGAATTCGATACACGCCATGTATTCGGAGACTTTTACGTAATGAAAAAAAAATTCTTATCTTTGAAGGTGATCGGAATATGATCCCTTTCTTGTTCACAGCTCGGTCAGTTCTTGCAGAGGCTGTGCCAGCATATGGTAGGAAGGCGATTCTGTGATCTCTTCCTTGGCTTTATTTCTACTAGGGTTGCCCAGAAAGTAATGCACCGCATTTTTTTCTCAGCCAAAAACAATGCTACGAATGCGAAACGTTACGTGTATATTGTATAAAGTCTTCTGAGTGAGCGCGCCAAGTTTCCGTCACTTCCGACAAATAGCGTGGCTGCAGGACAGTTTCGAAATGGCGTCTGTAGGTGATGTACATTACAAGCAACGTGCAGTCATTGAATTTCTCACTGCAGGGAAAGAAACTGGGGGGAATATTCACAAACGCTTTTGCGAAGTCTATGGAGCATCTGCTGTGGATAGAAGTACAGTTAGTCACTGGGTCATCAGAAGGCGGTTCGGCGGAGCTCCACGATTTGCAGCGCTCGGGGAGACCATCCACAGCTGTCACACCTGACATGTTGCAGCGCCCAGATGTTGTCATTCGCAAGACAGACGCATTGCGGCTCGGCAGTTGGCGCTGCATCTATCAATCAGCAAAGGAAGTTCACACAGTGAAGCACTGGCTCCACCACCAGGAAGAGGATTAGTACCGACGGGGCATACACAGCCTTCTGTCGCGCTGAAGGAAGGCCATAGAATGGGATGAGAATTAGGTGGAAAAATTGGGTGTGTAGATAAAACACCATTCTTTCGTGTGTGTAATTCTCATTATGTTCAATCAAGTATTGTTGAACAGAGAAACAGATTGTTGAACAGAGAAATTACCACCTGATTGGACACAGTTCTGATCCATCCCCATCACAAAAAGGGAGATGTTACAGATCTAAACAACTACCGGGGAATTTCTCTTGTCCCAGTAACATACAAGATTCTCTCCAAGGCATTACTAATAAGGGCAGAAGATCAACTGGGAGAATACCAGAGAGGCTTTGGGAAGACCCGATCCATTGCTGAACAGATCCTCAAACTTAAGACGGTTCTGGCATACTCCAAGATGAGAAACCGCAAAGTGGTTGTCACCTTTGTTGATTTCAAGAAGGCCTACGACTCTGTTGATAGAGAAACGCTTAACAAAATACTCCAGTAATTAGGATTAGACAACAAAACCCGCAAACGCAATTTAGAAACATTGACAAACACCCATTCGAAGGTCAAATTTAGAGGTGAGATCTCAAAAAGCTTCGAGATAAAAACTGGAGTGAGACAAGGGGATGGACTCTCCCCTTTTCTCTTCAACTGTGTCCTCGAAAAGGTTGTGAGAGAATGGCGCAAATAACTGACCAATTTGGGTGTCCAGAGTGGTGTCTACCCGGGCCATGAGAAAGAAGGACTGATCGTAGATTGCCTGGCTTTTGCAGGCGACGTGGCAGTGATTGCTGATTCTCTTGAAATGGCAACAATTCAGGTAAACTGCCTCAGAAAATATGCAGCCAAAGTGGGTCTTTCAGTGTCGCTGGTGAAAGCAGAGTTCTTCACCAACATCAAAGAAGCTAACAAAGAGATGTTACTAGACGAGGCGCAAATAACTGACCAATTTGGGTGTCCAGAGTGGTGTCTACCTGGGCCATGAGAAAGAAGGACTGATCGTAGATTGCCTGGCTTTTGCAGGCGACGTGGCAGTGATTGCTGATTCTCTTGAAATGGCAACAATTCAGGTAAACTGCCTCAGAAAACATGCAGCCAAAGTGGGTCTTTCAGTGTCGCTGGTGAAAGCAGAGTTCTTCACCAACATCAAAGAAGCTAACAAAGAGATGTTACTAGACGAGGGAGAGATCAAAAGGAGTGAGAAATTTATCTCGTCGAATGGATTGCACCCAACTTATCAGAAAAAACGTCATTATTCATGAGAGTCAACAAGTTGGAACTAGCCTGTCGACTGACATACAACAAGAAATGCCTGTCACGCAACCTGAAACTGAAGCACAACAATCAATCATACGACCAGAAGCCCTGTGGAGAAATTGGAAGTCAGAGAGAGGAGAATCCTCAGGAAGATCCTAGGCCAGGTACAAGAAGCTGGGGAATTCAGAAGGAGGCATAGCTCGGAGCTCTACGAACATATCGAGAGGTTCTCTGAGTGTGCAAGAAACAGAAGGGTATCTTTCTACAGCCATGTTGCAAGATTGCCTCCAAGCAGATTGACCAACCATCTGTTCACCTTCTCGCAAAACAAGAAGGTTCGCACCACTTGGGTGACAGAAGCTTAGAAGGACATTAAAGAACTGGGAATAATTGATCTCCAGAACAGACAGTCTGTAAGACACACCCTTGAAGGAAGTCCGAAGATTTCAGGAAAAGCGTCGAAGAAAAGGTACCCCCTGGACAGAAGAAAAGAAGGAGTTACGCGGGCAGAAGATGCGACAGTACTGGGCAAAGATCAAAGCCCAACAGTTGAACAAGCGTGGTCCAAAGTAGGCCCATTCATAACAAGAAGAAGAAAGGATTGTTGAAGAAAAAAATGCGGTGCATTACTTTATAGGCAACACTCGTATACGTCGGTGCCCTCAGCTACTTAATATCTTCCCTCTTATAGCCACTGGAAGCAAAGATATTTTATAGAGGATCCCTTTCCCTTGGTAGGTCGTCCTTGTCACATACAGTCTTCGTCCTGTGTCTCAACAAAGTAAGACAAATAGTTCACTGTCTTGAGTGATGGCAGGTTGTAGCTCGGAAATGTAGGTTCGTATGAGTGGGTTTTCTGTACACCTCACATCGCAAAAAATGTTCAAATGTGTGTGAATTCCTAAGGTTCAAATGGTTCAAATGGCTCTGAGCACTATGGGACTTAACTTTTGAGGTCATCAGTCCCCTAGAACTTAGAACTACTTAAACCTAACTAACCTAAGGACATCACACACACCCATGCCCGAGGCAGGATTCGAACCTGCGACCGTAGAGGCCGCGTGATTCCAGACTGTAGCGCCTAGAATCGCTCGGCCACCCCGGCCGGCTGAATTCCTAAGGAACCAAACTGCTAAGGTCATCGGTCCCTAGACTTACACACTACTTAAACTAACATAACGCTAAGGACAACACCCACCCATGCCCAAGGGAGAACTCAAACCTCCAGCAGGAGGTTCACATCGCAGAACACCATCAGGTTTTTCCTATAGCTGGGAAATGTAGGTTCGTATGAGTGGGTTTTCTGTACACCTCACATCGCAAAAAATGTTCAAATATGTGTGAATTCCTAAGGGACCAAACTGCTGAGGTCATGGGTCCCTAAACTTGCACACTACTTAAACTAACATAACGCTAAGGACAACATCCACACCCATGCCCAAGGGAGGACTCGAACCTCCGGCGGGAGGTTCACATTGCAGAATGCCATAAGGTTTTTCCTATACATGTACATGTCTTGTCAATGCCTTTGGTGAAACTGATTTTTTTTTAAATGTTGTTTAGGTGGTCGAGGAATTCATCGAGAGAGTTCCCATTATATTGCCACACCACCTGGCGTCATCACTACACCACGAGACCCTTCATTTCCATAACTGTTTTCCCATATAGCAGAGGACATCGTTTGTTGGTACATCGTAACTGCTATGTAACAATCTGTTTTGTTTCATACCTATACACACTGGACAAGCAAAGGCTTTACTGTGTCGCAACTGCCTCCCCTCTTCCATCCTCCCCTCTGAAGACCCCAAAATAATTGCAACATTCATCAAGTGAGGTGTCAGAGGGTAAAGGACACAACTGTGAAGGTCCAGGATTCAAATTCCCGTCCAGATTTAGATTATCTGTCGTTGCCATAAACTATTTAAGGAAATTACTGGCTTGGTTCACTTGAAAAAGGTCACAGTTGATTTCCTACACCGTTTTTGGTCAGTCTGAGCTTACGCTGAATTTCCAAGGACCACATTGGTGGAGTCATACAATACTTCAAATTTTACACAGCGTTGAGAGTACACTACATTTTCCCATATCGTAGCACGGAACTGAAATTTTATCATCATCATCATCATCAGTTTTCTGCTACGTTCGCGGGTAATTTGTGTCTCTATTTCAGGCAGCCTATCGCATCATCCTTAATGCTGCAGTATGTACTACAATCAAGTACGTCTTCTAGGTTCTGAAATATCTTCCTCTGTCGTTTCCTCTTCCCTTACACATCCCTTTTGTTTTTATAAGACCTTCCTTCTATATTAATATATAAGCTATCCAGCTTCTACTCCTTCGTTTTATTACACTCAGTAATTGTCATTACTCATACACTCTTCGGAGACCTCCTTACACTACTGGCCATTAAAATTGCTACACCAAGAAGAAATGCAGATGATAAACGGGTATTCATTGGACAAATATATTATACTAGAGCTGACATATGATTACATTTTCACGCAGTTTGGGTGTATAGATCCTGAGAAATCAGTACCCAGAACAACCACCTCTGGCCGTAATAACGGCCTTGATACGCCTGGCCATTGAGTCAAACAGAGCTTGGATGGCGTGTACAGGTACAGCTGCCCATGCAGCTTCAACACGATACCACAGTTCATCAAGAGTTGTGAGTAGTGAGTATTGTGACGAGCCAGTTGCACGCCACCATTGACCAGACATTTCAGTTGGTGAGAGATCTCGAGAATGAACTGGCCAGGGCAGCAGTAGGACATTTTCTGTATCCAGAAAGGCCCGTACAGGACCTGCAACATGCGGTCGTGCATTATCCTGCTGAAATGTAGGGTTTCGCAGGGATCGAATGAAGGGTAGAGCCACGAATAGTAACACATCTGAAATGTAACGTCCACTGTTCAAAGTGCCGTCAATGCGAACAAGAGGTGACCGAGACGTGTAACCAATGGCACCCCATACCATCACGCCGGGTGATACGCCAGTATGGCGATGACGAATACACACTTCCAATGGTACACCATCGCAGGCGCTCCTGTCTGTGATGCAGCGTCAAGGGTAGCCACAGCCATGGTCTCCGAGCTCATAGTCCATGCTGCTGCAAACGTCGTCGAACTATTCGTGCAGATGGTTGTTGTCTTGCAAACGTTCCCAACTGTTGACTCAGGGCTCGAGACGTGGCTGCACGATCCGTTACAGCCATGCGGATAAGATGCCTGTCATCTCGAATGCTAGTGATACGAGGCCGTTGGGATCCAGCACGGCGTTCCGTATTACCCTCCTGAACCCACCGATTCCATATTCTGCTAACAGTCATTGGATCTCGACCAACGCGAGCAGCAATGTCGCGATACGATAAACCGCAATCGCGATAGGCTATAATCCGACCTTTATCAAAGTCGGAAACGTGATGGTACGCATTTCTCCTCCTTACACGAGGCATCACAACAACGTTTCACCAGACAACGCCAGTCAACTGCTGTTTGTTTATGAGAAATCGGTTAGATACTTTCCTCATGTCAGTAAGTTGTAGGTGTCGCCACCGGCGCCAACCTTGTGTGGAAATCTAATCATTTGCATATCACAGCTTCTTCTTCCTGTCGGTTAAAATTCGCTTCTGTAGAACGTCATCTTCGTGGTGTAGCAATTTTAATGGCCAGTAGCGTAATTTTGGCTCTATCCACCTAACGTATTCTTTCCATCCTTTCTCTCCATCGTACTTTCTTTCCATAATTTAGAATAAGTTGGATAGCTAGAAGGAAGAATGAATGAAGTATGTCACTTGCTTTTTTTCTGCGGCTGATTCTACAAAGTCTTATCTCCTTCTATTGATAGTTTCGGAAGAAACAACGAAATGTGTAACTTGCTTTTTTTTCTACGAAGTCTTATCTCCGTCCATTGATAGTTTCTACACAGCGATAGTTAAAACAGTTACCTTAATAACAAGTCCGCTGTCAAGTTAGATGACATCCCAGAAGACGAACCAGAGAAAAAGTGTCATAGGTGAGGCTTGTCATCCCTGGCGTTTTTTTTTTTTTTTGCGACCTCATGAACGCGCACCGAATGCGAACAATGCAAAAGATACTGACTGGCAACTGGAGACTATCAGCGCACTACTAACACCTGAGCCCATAACTCCCACAGACAAGTAAGCGCTAGAGCACTGCGTCTGCGAGCCGAAATCAAGAGCGGCAGTGAGCCCATCCCGCGAGGTCTTTCTAGAGGTGGATTCACACTGGGCATCAACAGGAGCCGACGTCACTGTCAAACGGTCGTGTGTTGGCACTAGTAAGAACGCAAACACAACATCACTTAGTTTAGCCCAGTATCAATTGGTGAAAGTGGGATTATGAGATACCATCCAAGATAGAAGATGTGGGAATATAGTATCAGAATAAAGGCACTAGCAATGATAAGGTTTATTAGTGACCAAAGAAAAATTCATAACGGATGTCCCTGAGAAAGTTTGAAAGGTAAACAGCTGTGAAATACAGCAACAGGAAGAGGGTTTTACAGTATTTCATCTTACTTCCAGTGTTTAAAAAATTTATAAAAGCTGTGGACACACATTACAGGAAAATAACGGGCAAGGTGTCGTCCAGACATTTAAAATCACCGACACTTCTAGAGAAAATGAATACAAACACGTTGAATAAAGTTTAGAAGCCAGTACGTTGACCATTTTGCCTTATTTATTGATTTTTTAAATTTTTTGTGCTTCCTAGGAACAAAATCGGTATCCTGAGTGAATGTGAAGAAGACTTACAGGATCTGTTGGATGGAATGAACAGTCTAGTGAGTACAGAATATGGACTGAGAGTAAACTGGAAAAAGACAAAGGTAATAAGCAATAGCAGAAACGAGATTAATGGGAACCTTAACGTCAAAGTTGACAGTCATGGAGAAGACGAACTTATGGAATTCTGCTACTTTGGAAGCAAAATAATCCCTTGACGGATGGCTCAAGGAGAATATAAAAACTACACTAGCACTGGCAAAGAGAGCATCCCTGGCCAAGAGAAGTGTGCCAGTATCAAACATAGGCCTTAATTAGAGGAAGAAATTTCTGAGAATGTACGGATGGAGCACAGCATTGTACAGCAGTGAATACTGAGAGCGGGAAAACCGGAGCAGAAGAGAATCGAAGCGTTTGAGATGTGCTGCTGCAGAAGAATGTTGAAAATTAGGTTGGCTGATGAAGAAAGGAACGATAAGGTTATTCCCAAAGGAAGGAACATACAGAAACGCTACAAGAGAAGGGACAGAATGATACGACATATGTTACATCAGGAATGGTACTGGAGGGAGCTGTAGAGGATAGGAACAGTAAGGGAAGACAGGGATCCGAATACATCCAACAAATAATTGAGGACGTAAGTTGTGAGTGCTACTCTGAGATGAAGAGGACAGCAAAGGAGAGGACTCGTGGCGTCATCAAACCAATCAGAAGAGTGACAACTAAACAGAAGTGTAAGCTTTATTTTTGACCAGAAATTAATAAACGTAATCTGTCTGTTTTGGATATTTGGCCTCTTTTGTAAAAGAACGCTCATGGAGAAAATGTCTAAATCGTCATGAAAGATTTGTAGTGTGTTACAAAAACACGTCAAACAATAAAATAAAAACTATAAAGAAGCAAGAGCACAAATCTGATTACTATGTTGTAATTGAGTGTTTTGAGAATAGGCTAAATTACGGTTTCAGCAGATGATGCACCCCTCCCACTTCCCTCCCCCACCAACGCCAACGTCAGTACTTTCCTCTCAAAACGCATGAGAAAGACAGGCTGCTGCGTGTGCGTCAAAGTATGTGAGACAGGTCTTACGAGTGGTAGCAGCCATCTCCGGCGAGAAGAGAGTAACTATTTAGCGAGTTTAATTATTACTGACTCCGTGTTTAAATGCATGCAGACTTTCGACAGCAATGACAATGTAAAATGTATAGTGAGTATATTTTCATTGCCATGTCGATTTCCCGTGGGCCCTGCAAGGAGCCGAGAGTTTGCGAAACATGGTGGGCAAGCTCACTAATGTGACGTCACAAGCCCGTTGCGAGGCCTGTAATTCTCGTGAGCCCCATTTTCTCCCTTCACATCCCATTGCATCACCTCCCAACCTCTTCCGCCATCTCTAATGCATTGCAGGATATCGAGACATTCTGTTCCATGAAATGAAGTGTGAATAAACCTTAAAGAAAGTGCACGGAACATTTATACACCACAACTTCGCATCCTACACACAACCGGGTATACTCGTATGGCCACGCAAACTGCGCAGAGGCTTTGTCGTTAGGTGAGGTAACTTCGATAACTTCGCTAGCTACGCCAGGTTTATTTGCCCTGTTGTGAAGCATACCGCAGCCGAATGCATACCACTCGGATCTGCGACGCGCGTACAATGCTCTAGTACAGGGGTCTCCAAACTGTTTAGTCCACGGGCAACATTGACTCCTCCGCGACCTCATAAGAGCCAAGATCTACCTAGTGGGATTAAAGCACCCTAGCACTCCATGATCACCGTAATTTAAGGCTAAAGGAAAGATGAAATCGCAAAAATCTAAGGTTGTGGGCATAGCTAACACTGAAACAAACTACGATTTTTTTAATTACATAATTTTGATTGGTGGACGTACCTGACCGAAATTCTGGCGTATTTTATTCTGGCGAATTTCACAGACAAAATAGTATGCCACTGCACATTCTTCACGAAAGCGTCCTGCAAAGTTAACGAAATCTCAAAATCATTTTTAGCAACACTATTGCTGCAAGACGTAACAGAGGTAGTCAACGAATTGTTATTTCAAGCTGTGCAACAATAAGTTTAGTTATGTAGTATTGTAGCGAGTAGCAGAGCCAGTGTCGCGGTGTATTGGTCGCGATAGGCCTCGGAACTCAGTTGTTGGCAATATAGGTACCACCCCAAATATTTGGCGGGCCGGATACCGGGGATGGCCGGCCAGCTAACGCGGCCCTCGTGGGCCGCTTTCGGCCCGCGGGCCGTAGTTTGGAGACCCCTGCTCTAGTAGACGCGATGCTGAGCCTGTGTCGTTTGGATGCGCGCAGTGGGCAGTCCCGACCGCGTGAGCTCGCGGCGCGACCTGGAGGAGGAGACGGCGCGCGCGCTGCTGCGCTGCTACCAGCAGCTGGACGTGGCGCTGGCCGCGCGCAGGCACCTGCCGCCGCAGCGCTTCCAGCAGCTGAGCCGGCGCCAGACGCGCCGCGACCACTGCCTCCTCGACGTCATCTGGCCCGCCGCGCGCCGCGACGCCGCCGTCACGGCCGCCGCCGCCGCCGGGAACGGCCCACCTCCCGACCCCGACCAGCTGGACGAAGCCGTCTACCTGTGTGGCGGGGCGCTCGCTCCGGACGCCGAGTCTTACGCCGTGTTCGCAGAGCTAATGGTACCCCTCGCGTGCGAACTCCACGCGTTGGCCGGACCTCACCAGGTGCCCGCGGACCATCCCCCTTCCTCGTTCCGGAGCGACCGAGACCTCCGAGAGGGAGACGACGCCCTACTCGCGCTCCCGGACGTCGACTCTTCCGGCAAGTGCGTGCGAGACTGTACTGGGGAGGTCTGTCGAAACCTGGACGGGTTGCCCCTGCCTCTCGGTATGACGCTGTCGGAGCTGGAAATGGTCGAGCGTAAATTTCTGAACGAGCTGGAGGGCGGTGCCCTCGAGGGAGGCGACGTTTCGGACGGCGTATACGTCACTCTACAAGACGTGCTCGACGGGAGGGGCGATCTCCTGGCACGGCTCCGCGCCGAGGGATTGGCCATTCCGCTGCCGCCGGCGCAGACTGTGGGCTCCGCCAGCCTGATCAACGGACCGCACTGGCCGCACGGGCGCGGCGTCTTCCTCAGCGCCGACGGCGAGGCGGCCGTCTGGCTGAACGTGCAGGAGCACCTGCGGGTGGTGGTGCGCGCGCGCAGGCCGGCCGACTGCGTGGCGCGGCTCGAGCGCGCGCTCGCGCGGCTCTCCGCGGCCGCGTCCGACGGATTCGCGCGCGACCGCCGGCTGGGGTTCGTGGCGGCGCGGCCGAGCGCGCTCGGCTGCGCGCTCACTCTGACCGCGCGCGCGCGCCTCCCGCGGCTGTCGCGCGACCAGCGCGCGCTGCGCCGGCTGTGCGCGGCGCGCGGCCTGCGCCTGGGGACCGCCGGGCCGGCGCACGCGCCGCCGCTGTTGCTGCTCTCCGCACGCCGCCTGCTCGGCGTCGACGAGAGCGCGGCTGCCGAGGAGTTCTGCACGGCGGTCGCCAACGTCGTCCAACTGGAGCAGACGGCGGCCGCTTCGGAAGGTTTCTTTGGCGGCATATTTAAGAAAAAGTGACGTTGATTCTTACAAGTATATGTTGTGATGATCACTTGTGCAGCACCTGCCCACACGGTATTGCAGTTTTCGCTGTATAAAATATAATTAACGTCCTTGTTTCTACTGTCGTCGTATTTTACTAATTATATTTCCACTTCTCTGTGCAGTCGTCAGTCTGTTGGCCACCCACATCAAGGAAAGAAAAGCAATGAAGAGAAACAGTGAACTACACATTTCCATTATTTACTTTCTAGAAATTTCATCTCTTATGATCTTTGTTTCCGAAAGGCGTTATAAACGTTCCCCTTCGATTGTTTCTTACACCTATTACTTTATTTAATTTCTCGTGATTGATTCCCAAGTACTGTATGTATCAACACGTCGTAATATAAGGGGTGATCAAAAAGTTTCCATTTGAGGGCCACGCTAACACCTTACCTACATACCGATGCTTATACACTGTGATTCAGAAGTAACTGTACACACTTTCTGGGTGCAATGTATGCATCAAAATAAGACTAAAATGTTAAATAAAGCTTTGTCTGAAACTGCTTTATTTCCAAGCTACAATGCATAATGTCATTTGTGGTTGACGTTCACCTGCATATTGATTAATATCGCTTTAGCCGAGCGGTCTAACGCGCGAGGTCTGAAGCGCACAATAATCCTGGGTTCGGTGTGGGACGGCGGAGGGGTGAAGTGGACGGCAATAGTCGTTGTGGCATTGTGGACCACTGCGGCTGCGGCGAGGACAGTGCCTCTCCATCATTTCTAGGTCCCCGGTTAACATACAACATACAATATTGCTTTGAACAGCCCTTTACATTGCTTGATTGGTTCTGATATGAAATGCCTTTGTTAACTTTTGTGTGGTCTGTTGTACTCTACAGCACTGTTGTAGCACAGCAGCACCAGATGTACTATGTACATTCATTGTGTCCGTAGTTTACAGACTGCAGTCATTGTGTGCAGTACAGTTGTGTACTCAAGCAATGTATAAGTGGGTAAGCACTTCCTTTACAGCACAGCAGAAGGCAAGGCACAATCAGCAAGACGGTGGTATATGGGAATATTTCCAAACAGATGAGCCCTGAAAATGATAGATGAAGCTCCTACCATATGTAGCTATCATACAATTGCGACTGTAGGGGTTTCTCAGTCAACCGTATGGCACCTGCTTTGTAGACACTAATTCCTCTCATTTCACCTACAGAAGGTAGAGCAGCTGACGCCTGTAGACTACCCTGATCATCAGAATTTCTGTCAGTAGTTACTCGAGCACCATGCTGCTGATCCACTATTCGAACATTTATAGCATGCACTTGTAGGCATGTGAGACTCTACAGTACAAGGATCTCAACATTGTTTTGGAGTGAGCATTTGGTATAGTACAACACAACCACTTACGCAGACTGCATTTTGTTCCACAGCACCTGGCTGGCAGAGTGTCCCAACAATTTTTGGTCTCCTTCATGATATCCCACAATCTACATGAAGCAACTTATAGTTTATGCATGATGGTGCCCCTGCACATTTCAGTCTTGATGCAAGAGAGTGTCTCAATGTTGCTTGTCCTGATAAGTGAATAGGTCGTGGAGGACCATTTTCTCATTTTCTTGACCAGCCAAATCTCTGGATCTTAACTCCCTGGACTTCCATCTTTGGGGCCATCTCAAGGAGCTCATGTATGGTGTTGCAACTGAGAATGTAGCACAAGTACAGCAGTGAACTGCAATGATTGGCAACTGACAAATCTGCAACATTCCCAGAGTGGTAAGACATCCAACGAGCACATCACTGTCTTCGCCTACATGTTCTGGGGTAAATGCGCAGTATGTAGTTGTGTTGAATGTTGGGTCCCTTCATGTTGTTGCTTGCTGATTGTGTTGTTTATGTTGCACTTTGATACCTACTGTACCGCACAGCTCTGAAATAAAGCAATTTCAGACAAAACTTTGTTTAACATTTTATGCTTATTTTGAAGGATACGTTACACCCACGAAGTGTGTAGTTGCTTTTGAATCACTCTGTATACTTGCATCAGAGTCGCGCTCGGTTACACATATGCTGCAGTAAAGCACTCAAATATAAACAATTTTAATCGCCTTTTTTCCTTTATTGTTATTTCATCCCCCCACACCCCATATGGGCTGTCAGCGGTACAGGCAAACCGCTCTTCAGCTAATTGACAATGAGAAGTTAAATGAGACAATAAGAAAGAAACAGATAGTGGGAATAGTTACACTGAATTTAAAATTGTTTAGATGTGAAAAATAAAATGGAAGTTTTCTTTGCTAAACGAAAGATGACTTTTTGCACTGGTATTTAAAAATCAGTAATAATAAAAGGTAAAATGAAACACAAGAAGTACACATTTAAAACATTCAAAAGATGTTGCCGAAACACTGATACTTAAAAGATCCATTTTCCTGTCACTAGAAACTGGAAGGACCTGCCACGGGATAAGGAGTCAGCTGCTGATAAGGAAAAGGTTGGCTGTTTAAGAGGGTAGGGATGTGAGGTTATAAGTATAGAGGGCTGATGCAAAGCAGCGATAGGGTATGAGTGGCTGCTGGGGCAGAAGATGGGGTGGAGCAAAGGTGGGATTTGGTGACAATAATAGTTGTAGGGCAAAGAATGGCGTGCAAAGAAAGGCAGAAGGGAAAAGGAGGAGTAAGGATATATGAGGATGGAAGGAAAAATAAACCTTGATAAGGTGGATTGAGTGGGATTGACTTATAGGTGGTAGGCTGCGGAAATATCAGAGCAGAGTTCACGATCTGGGAAAGGGAGATGGTTGAAGTTTCTTTGGGAGAGCATGTGGAGGATGTGTAAGTGAAGATTTGGTGGAATGTGTTGGTAAAGGTGCAGCAGCATGTAAGAATTGGAAAGTACAGGGGAAACAATAGGATTAATGGAGTCCAGTTTGTGTATGGTGTTGGTTGTTCAAAGGTGTTCAATGTGAGTGAGGAGATGCGGGATGTGATGAGTTGGTAAGGGATCCTTGTGGGGGAAGGTAAATGGATGCGAAGAATGAGGTGAAATGCATGAGGTTCGAGAGTCAGGAGGGACTTATAGGAAGTGGGAGGGGCAGATAACCACACAACATTTGCACATGGAAGGATGGGGTGGATTAGGGATGTGTACGTGTGAAGGACAGTGGAGTCTCCATGTTCAGCCAATTAGTAGTTTTAGTCGATTCGTTGCTTTCTATAGGTTGGTTATTTGGTGGATTCCAATGCTAGTTGCCAGTTGAAGGTTAGTCCAAGGTATTTTAGTCTGTTAATTAGCAGGATAGGATGGTCATAAATGGTAAGACAGAAGTCATGGAGACAGAAGGTGTGGATAGTGTGTCCTATAATTATTACCTGGGTGTTGGAGGGGTTAATCTTAAGGAGCCAAGGCTACACCACAAGGTAAAGTGACTGATGTTGATTTGGAGGGATTGTTGGTATTTTTGGAGTGTAGGATAGAGGGTGAGGAAAGCACTGTCATCAGCATACTGAAGGGGCCAGATGGAAGGAGGCATATCAGCAGTGTATAAGAGGTAAAGGAGGGGTGAGAGAGTGGGATAGCACTCCTGCAGGGGGGGGAGGGGGGGAAGTTATGGGAATTGGTGTTGTTAACGAGGACATAGGATGGGCGATTGGAGAGGAAGGATATTAGAAGGTGGACATAGTTAATAGGAAGCAAATACGTCTGGAGTTTGGAAAGGAAACTGGAATGCCATATCATACACTTCCTCTAGGTCAAAGGAGACAAATATGGCGCATTTACAGTTGTTGAGCTGTTGAGACAGGAGATGGGTGAGGTTTGGGAGTTGTCATCAGCAGAGAAGAAGGGACAGAAGCCACATTGGGTAATAGGAAGCAGATGGTGTTGGTGCAGATGGCGGTGGACGTGATGACAGAGGATGGATTCAAAGATCTTGCTAAGCACTGAGGTGGGGTAGACGGGGTGGTGCGAGGAGGCCTTTGGGGGTGAAGTTGTTTGATTTGAGAAACAGAAGGAATTTGGAGGTTTTCCACAGTTTGGGATAGTAGCTTGTGGAGAGGATAGTGTTATAGAGGGTTGCAAGGAGAATGGATATTTTTTGAGGTAGTGATAGGTAATACGGTGGTGACCAGGGGGTGTGTTGCATTTGTGTATAAGCCAGGGATGGAACTGTAATATCTGTCTGTTCATGGGCAGTAGGGAATTGGGAGTAGTCAAAGTGAGGGTCGTCAGGGATGGAGAAGAGGTCAGAGTGATTGGCTTCTCTCAGGTCATCAGGTAAGGAAAGGTTGTTGTGAAGGATCAGATGTCAATGGAATGCTTTGCAGGATCGTCCCTTATATATCCCATAATTTAGCAGTGCACATTGCAGTCCTGAAAACGAGAATATACACGTGTTAGTGCCAAATTTAAAGCAGAATTTTACTGACTGCAGTAATATTCATGATAGAAACACTTGCCTCGTTCTTAGACACTGTATGTGCTCACTTTCGTTCGTAAAAATAAAAGTGAGCACATACAGTGTCTAAGAACGTAGCAATGTTTTCTGCATTGTCAATTAAGTAAACAGTCTGCTTTTCGGCTCACACTGAAGACGGCCGAACGGCAAATGTCCGAAATATTAACAGAAGTGCCATTTGTGGTTGCACTCCCGAAATTTAATGGAGCATTCTGGTTTAAATTTGACAGAAGCACGTATATGTGCTGGCTTTCAGAACTGCCATGTCTATTGTTAAATAGACGTATATGTTACGACATGTTGGCGTCTGCAGCACTTGATAATGGCCTGTAAAGGCGATATTGGCCAATCGTGTTAAGTTAAATAAAGTAATTACATACAAACAACAGTCGAAGTGGAACCTACACAATGTCCTTCAACAGATATACAGGCGTGTGGTACCCCACACGAAGAAAATTAACAATTTATTTTTTTGTTTATCGCACCTTCACTTAGCACTTTTGAAGGGAGTTTCGGGAGCAGTGTATGCACGTTACCACTGCCTAGTGGGTGGGCTGCCGCGCTGGGGGGGGGGGGGGGGGGGGGACAAACCCGCCACTTCCTCACACATGCCACGTAGCTCACGAGAATCAACATTGTATTTACAATGCCTCCAACAATGCTATATTTCTACAACACACTGTTCCTAGTTAGGTGTGACAATGGGCGGAAACAATCCGTACCAGCCCCAAGTCATCCTACTTCTAGCGATTCTCTCCTCGCCGAAAAGTGCAGACTTATATTTTGTGTATAATGCACGGGACGTTCCTGTTATTTATTTTCGTCTCAGTGGTACCTCATGATTTAAGACATCACATATAACCATGTGTGTTTCACACACAGACCAAAGAGTGCTCTTGCTAATAAGGCTGCGAGCTATTGCACATAGTTCAAAACTAGACAGAATGTGACTCGTCTCGAAAGAATAAAAATGTTTCACTTCTCAGTTACAATTACTTTGGCACTAAGATGGGCATCCGACCACGAAGTTAAAATAAATAACTTTCCTATCGTGAAGCAGTAGACCACAAATGCAAAAGCGAACTCTGTAACCACGGAACAATCACTGGGAAGAACAACAACATTGAAAAACTAGTACTACAAGTTCTACAGCATCTCTACAAAACCCAGTTCTTTATTTCTGGTTGTCCTCAGTATGTGTTATTTTCAGTCAATTAAAACTTGACAGGAGCATCATAAATGCCTCAGGGCATTTTACATTCAAAGCCGTGTGTGCATTTTGTGGCTCTTCAGTATTTTCTCCACGGCAAGAACTTCTAAGAGATGTGCAGAGTGTAACTTACCTACTACTGTTAACATTCTATTAAGAACATATAAAACAGTCGCCCTGTATTCTAAACAACGCCTTCTTTGTGCCGATCTTGGTCAGGATTCACAACTGCATCTAACTGGAGACGAAACTTCACTGATCTCAGTCCGAAGTATGTTACAGAATGTCAAGTATTCAAAGCGGAAACAACTGAGTATTTTTATTTCACTGAATCACTAGTTAGGCTCCATTTCGACTCTCAATGGCCATGGTGGGTAATGCTGGATATCTGTTAACTCGCCAAGAAAGATCTCAGTACCCTCGCAACAATTTAAAAGCAAACTTCAATGGTAGAAACTTGTGAGTAGACTTCAAGGAAAGTTCCATCAAAATGTAACACCCAAGTTCACACCCCACTTCCCTCTGCAAGAGTGCCCCTCCTCCACGACACACACACTTTTGACTTTCATCTACCTTGAAATGGCTGAGCTGGTATTGTGAAGCAGACTCACGGTTGCACATTTCCTCTTTATGTTAATTCATGGATAACGAAACTTCCTATGTTATTTCAACGAGGTATTTTGTTGCCTGAAGTAAATAGTGTTCTCTGTGGGACGATGATTCCCATCAGCCAAGAATGAGTTCAGATAATTCACCACATTCAGTAAGATACATAAGTACGTGGATGAAATGCAATGAAATTATCACATTTTTTCAAGTCTTAAAATATGGCTATTACTTTGATTTCAGATATTTAAATGTATGCATCATTTTGTTAAATTGCTCATATATACTCATTTTAAAACTTGAAATATCTGTCTATAAGATATTTAATTTAAACTATCCACACATTGATATGATGTAAAAGATCATACAATTCTCTTACTTTGCATCAATGTAAAAATAAAACATAAACTACAAAGGAGTCATGAATATTTAAATTTGGTTTTTCAAGTTTTATGTAAAACTCTTCATTGTTGGAAGGTAATGTAAAATACTTGTAGAAAAAACTTTTGCTTCAATATGTTTATTAACTGAATCTATATCTATCTGCAGAAACTGTTTTCTTACAATTAATTGATACATTTTACAGTAACTGTTGCCATTCACATTTTGTCAGTACCTTACTTAAACTGTGTTTGTACAGTAAACATAATCGTCAGGAAACTTATGATGGTACAAACATATTTATCATATTCAAAAAATTATCTTTTCCATTGTATTGTGGTCTTGACGTATGTGACGGGATGCCTGCAGAAAATTTAAGTAAGGTACCTAGAAATGTTATAAAAAATTTCCAAAGTTTTCAACCCTGTGTGTGCTTTACGACCTTGAGCTTTGTAGCATCTAGCACAGAAGTTAGGTGCCTAAATCCTTCCGCTCTGTAATGAAGTGCATAATAGCTGTTGTTATTCTCACCTATACTGAGTGGTTTCACGTTTGTTCAAATAAATACATGTGTCAAAATTTTAATCGTTGTACTGAAATATTTGTAATGATTTTATTCAGACGTTTTGTATTCATATACATTGGTTTCTACAATAAAGTAATGGAAATAAATTAAGACAATATTATATTCTTTCAATTCTCTTTAATGTATACTAACTGTCCCTTAATATACGCAAAGCAAATTACGTCTATGCTGTAAGACAAATAGTATGCAGAATGTACGATTACAGGTGAATTCGTTTATTAATTACAATAAAACTTAAATTGTATTGTGCATAATTTTTGCACTGATGCGTTGCCACCATTCATTGTTGAGGGAGGGAGGGAGGGTTCTCAGACAATGACAGACTAGCGTATTTTGTGCAGTTGGTGATAGTTGTTCAGTCTATCAGAACTTCCTGTTAAGTGTAGGAAGAGATAACAACCGCACACAAAGAAACTGACTTGACCCTCCAGCATGCGCGGTTTTTTTATTGCACGAGCAGTCGCGCTACGCTTTTTGTGCGCCACTTTCGCTGCTCAGTTCTATAGTTGTTTTCATATGCTCTCACACTAGTATTGACATTAATTAGTTTATTATTTTTAAGGGTAGATATAGTACCACTCAAATTTATACTAATAATATCGAAATAACAAATTTTATTGTGCAATTAACACAAATTATTTATTATGGAATCTCATCTAATCTAAATCCGCAACGATCTCGAAAAGCTTGAAGTTTCTCATCAATGGTTAAAAACTCACCAATGCTGCACATACTTTTGCAGTTGGTTACAAACTCATCCAGAATCAAACGTACTGGGCCAACTCAGATCTTCTCCGCTCTTCTCTTGTGCTTTTATCGTCGAAACGAATAGGCCTACAACGCAACAAGAGGAGAAACCACTTGTGGCCCATCACAGCTGCTCCAATTTCGATTCCTGATCCATCGGTATTCCATAGTTCCATTACATTCGAGTGGTTAGCTTTCTTCATTCCGAAGAGATAAAGTGCCAGTATTTCAGTTCTCGTCGTTTCTTTTTTGTCTCTTTCTCTCTGATTGTCAGAAAATTTTGGTTTTAGCTGAATATATTTGTTTGTATATTTCACAATAGTATCGAACATTTCCACGTTAATTATCCTGAGGAACCCGGAAATCTCTGTTGTTATGTCCCTGGCAATAGCTTTGGGCCCAGGAAAAATTTTTACACTATTTTTCCTTCTCGCATTGCTTGTGGCAGAGCTAGTACTTTTCCTCCATTTAGAAGTTTTGTCTGTTCCCACAAACCAGTCACCAGTAACATCTGGTTGACAATTATTATCTTCATTTTCAGCTGACTCATACTCTTTTTTCACTTTCAGTGTCATGGGCATTACGAGTAATTACTTCCACTTCCTCATCAGTATCATCATCCGATACAGTATCTACATCTTTCGTAAAATCTGGATCTTCATTCAAGAGCTATTCATGTTCCTTATTAGTTAAATGCTTTCTTGGCCTAAAATAAAAATTTGTATTGAATACGGGCCACTATGTTCGAAGATGTAGAGAAATACTTACACGACCAGTCGTGCGGTGCACTGAGTGCACCAGAAATGACAGCGTTACACTAAATTCTCCATTTAACAAATCCCTTAGCACTGACAATTACTGCACTGTACATAACAGTTTTCAGAACAATAATGAAGGAATATGTCGAGTTTCAAACGTCTCGACTGCTGCCAACACGTTGGATACGCATGCTCGAGGATTAAGTGGTGGCACAGGAAGGTTTTACATAAAACCATATCATGTTTCAGTTCAGATCAGTAACAGTATGTTACAAAATTACCACGAATAATGATTCTCTTGTACAAAAAGTAATAACTGAACAACAGAACTGAAAGTAAATATGTAATGCATTACAATAATGCTACTTAAAGCTATAAATTGTCTGAATTTTGTCAGTTCAGTAAGTATGTTTACCAGTCTTTATGTGATCATGTGGTGTATTTTTTTCCGTTTGCAAAATATTGCTACTGTTTTACAGTGGGACGATCTAGAATTGTGATATCTGTAAAACCATTGTTCATTTGACCATGCACTTGATAGATCATTATGTAGTATATCAGTTCATGATGGAAGCATGCTCTATGGTATACAGTAATTGTACTGAAACTTCTAAAGAAAAAGAGCCACTGAGTAAGAGATGTGAAACAATACATGGGGCTACAGATAGGGATACACTGAATGAAATGTGTTTGTCTGTCAGCAGAGCAACACATGAAGCTTTCAATGACTTATACAGCAGAATATCATTGAAGGATCCCTTACAAAATTCAAAGAAATTCTGGTTACATGTAAAGCATGTTAGAAGTACCAAAGTTAGTACTAGCCATCCTGATTTAGGTTTTCTGTGATTTCCCTAAATCGCTCCAGGCAAATGCTGGGGTGGTTCTCTTGAAAGGGCACGGCCGACTTCCTTCCCCGTCCTTCCCTAATCCGATGAGACCGATGACCTCGGTGTTTGGTCACTTCCCCCAACCAACCCGACCCGACCCAAAGTTAGTATTCAGACACATATGTCTGAGAGTGACAGAAATTGAGGGTTACAAAGCAAAAGCAGGAACAATGAACTCAGTTTTCAAGTATTCCTTTACAAATGAAAATCTAGGGATATTGCCCCAGTTTCATTCTTAAACCACTGCAAAGATTAGTAATATAGCTATTAATGAAAATGTTGAGAAGCAGCTGAAAATCACTAAAACTGAACAAAGCTCTAGTGCCCCTACCTTTCATTTTATTCTAAATTGAATTTGCAGATAGGTTAGCCCCTCTTTTAACTATAATGCATCCCACAAACAGAAATTGTGCCCAGAAGTTGGAAGAAAGAACAGGTCACAGCCATTTACAAGAAAGTTAGTAGAAGTGATCCACAAAACTAACATCCAATATATTTAACATACATTTATTGAAGAATCTTACAACATATTCTGAGCTCAAACATAATTAAATGTCTCAAAAAGAATGGTGTCCAATATACCAGCCATCATTGAATCTGAAAATATAGATCAACTCATACTTTTCTCACACACCATGCCATGATTCAAGGGATTCCTGAAGATGCAGTGCGTTTTGGTTTCCAGAAAGCATTGAACTCAATACCACATCTACACTTACTGCCAAAAGTATGATTGTTTGGGGTATCAACTGAAATTTGGAACTAGACTGAGGAGTTGTTGGAAGGGAGGGCACAGCATGCTGTCTTAGAGGCAGTGTCATTGCCAGAAGTAGAGATAACTTTGAGTGTCCCCCTGGGAAGTGTTCTGGACCCTAGCTGTTAAAGTTGTATGATCATGACCTTGCAGACAATATTAACAGTAACCTTAGATTTTTGCAGATGATGCAGTTATCTGTAATGAAGTACAGTCTGAAAAAAAAATATCAAAAATTCAGTCAGATTTTGATAATTTTTCAAAGTGGTGCAAAGACTGGTAAATTACTTTAAATGTTCATAAATGTAAAATTATGCCCTTCACAAAACAAAAAAATTGTAGTATTCTATATCTACAGTGCTACTGGGTTTTTTGTACTAAGCAGAACCAATGATCAGAAGCCATCCCAAAATACATAAAGACAATATTCCCATGAAACCAGTCATCAATTTCAAGACTGTTCTACATATAAAATAGCAAAGTGTGCACACAAATACCTAATTGAACAATAAAGAACAACAGATATGCAAGAAATTCCTTGGAATTAGTACAAAAACTAAAAGATACACACATCTCATCAACTGAAAAACATATCCTTTGATGTGACAGACATGTACACAATAGTCCTATTGCTGACATAACTAACATAATTAAAGAATAACTGATATCTATATCTGAAACTCCAAACACCACCACAGAAACACTGATACAATTCATAGAATCAGTCTTCAAGCAAAACTACTTTCAATTTAATAATTAATTATATTTACAAAATTAAGGCTACCCAATGGGAAAACCAATCTTGTACGCACTAACAAATATCTGAATGAATCATTGCATTAGAATTTATGAAGAAATGATAAACAAAAATATAAGATTTGATACTGGCACAGATATATGGGCAATTAATATTCCTCATAAAGGAACAGCAGTTTACACAGCCAGATAAATAACATTCAATTTAGAAACAGAAGAAACAATAAACTATTTCAACCTCAGATTCACAAAATCTAAGGAAAGACAAACCTTCAGCATTTTTGGACAGGAGACAGCTACAGACATGATAAAATGCAAAAAAATCAAACCACTCATATTCTCAAAAAATGGTAGCCATCACACTTATAACATAACAGACTGTGCATGACACCTCTAAGCAAAAAGAACTCTGAAGGAGCACTAAATGTGCACATCAGCATAGCAAAAAGTGATTGATATGATAATGAGACAGTACACAAGCTATGCAACATGATGAAAATGAAAATACAGTCAGAAAACAGCAAAATTAAAAATGACCTAGATATAACAACACATAACAGTAACACACAATGTACAGTCACATCATAAATCTCATCCCATAACATAAACACCTAATGGCACACCATCACAACCTGCTTAGTAACATTTTCAGAAAACGTAAAATTTATGTATCTTTAAAGACAAATACCATAATACAAAAGAAATTAAAACTGCAACCAAGGAAAAGTATGAATACAACAGTTCAAGACCATATGGATCAATGTATCATAATTGCAACCCTAGAAATTTTAATGTCAGGTACAAAGAACACATAAGGGCATTGAAGAGTGAATGTACCCACTCCTCACATGCAGAACACCTTATAAAAGAAAACACCACTGCACTTGGATAAAAACAGACATGACGGTCTTATACAATAACAACAAAAGAAAGCGAATGCTCATATACACATGTATATGCGGATGGATATGTATGTGTGTGTGTGCGAGTGTATACCCGTCCTTTTTTCCCCCTAAGGTAAGTCTTTCCGCTCCCGGGATTGGAATGACTCCTTACCCTCTCCCTTAAAACCCAAATCCTTTCGTCTTTCCCTCTCCTTCCCTCTTTCCTGACGAGGCAACCGTTGGTTGCGAAAGCTAGAATTTTGTGTGTATGTTTGTGTTTGTTTGTGTGTCTATTGACCTGCCAGCACTTTCGTTTGGTAAGTCAAATCATCTTTGTTTTTAGATATATTTTTTCCCACGTGGAATGTTTCCTTCTATTATATATATGTCTCCCAGTTAAGCTCATGTTTACAGCAGGGACTCAGAATGTCATGCTGCAATGCTGTACTTTGCAGTGACTTGACTGTCTTATGAATGACAAAGGGTTTTTACCTCAAATAACCTTAGTTAAACATTCTATCCCAGCTGTAAGTATATCTAACAGATCATGTGGCATGCCACACGGGGTAGCCACACAGTCTTAGGCGCCTGGCCACGGTTCAAATGGCTCCTCCCATTGGAGGTTCGAGTCCCCCCTCGCGCATGGGTGTGTGTGTTGTCCTTAATGTAAGTTAGTTTAAGTTAGATTAAGTAGTGTGTAAGTCTAGGGACTGATGACCTCAGCAGTTTGCTCCCATAGGAACTTACCACAAAATTTCCTAATTTCATGTGGCACACAGTAACATGTGCTGCAGTGAGATGGCTCAGTACTAAACAGGTAAGAATCTGGACAGTGAAAAACATTTATTAGTGTATTAGGAGTATTATGAGACAGGAACTTAAAGATTTCCAATATTCCATATAATACCATCATCGTTGTATAGAGTTAAATGATATTTTGATGAGTGAATGCAACATTGTCTGTAGTCAAAACTAAATGCAACGGACCTGTAAAATAGCCTTTCACTGGAGACAACTTTTGGCAATATGGCTCTATGCATTCAGACCAAATATGTAGATTCTTTGATGATTAGATACCATTAATTGTTACTGACTTATCACTTTAACACATTGAGGCACATTAAGCAACCATTACATCTATGTCTACGTCTACGTCTACATGATCACTCCACTATTCATAATAAAGTGCCTGGCAGAGGGTTCAATTAATCACCTTCAAGCTGTCTCTCTACCGTTCTACTCTCGAACCACGCACAGGAAAATTGAGCACTAAAATTTTTCTGTGCGAGCCCTGATTTCTCTTATTTTATTGTGATGATCATTTCACCCTATGTAGGTGGGTGCCAACAGAATGTTTTTGCAATTGGAGGAGAAAATTGTTGATTGAAATTTCATGAGAAGAAGCCATTGCAACGAAAAATGCCTTCGTTTTAGTGATTGCCACTCCAATTCACATATCATGTCTGTGGCACTATCTCCCCTATTTTGCAATAATACAAAACGAATTATGCTTCTTTGAACTTTTTCGATGTCATTCATCAGTCCCACATGATGCAGATCCCACACAGCACAGCAATACTCCAGAACAGGGTGTACAAGCATGGTGTAAGCAGTCTCTTTAGTAGACCTGCAGCACCTTCTAAGTGTTCTGCCAATGAATCACAGTCTTTGGTTGGCTGTACCCACAACATTATCTATGTCATCATTCCAACTTAGGTTATTTGTAATGGTAATCCCTTTGTATTTAGTTGAATTTACAGCCTTCAGATTTGTGTATCTTATCACATAATCAAAATTTAGCGGATTTCTTTTAGTACTCATGTGAATAACTTCACACTTTTCTTTATTCTCGGGTCAATTGCCATTTTTTGGGTCCGCAGCTCGTGGTCATGCGGTAGTGTTCTCGCTTCCCGCGCCCGGGTTCCCAGGTTCGATTCCCGGCGGGGTCAGGGATTTTCTCTGCCTCGTGATGACTGGGTGTTGTGTGATGTCCTTAGGTTAGTTAGGTTTAAGTAGTTCTATGTTCTAGGGGACTGATGACCATAGCTGTTAAGTCCCATAGTGCTCAGAGTCATTTTTGAACCACTTTTTGGACCATACAGATATCTTATCTAAATCATTTTGCAATTCATTTTGACCATCTGATGACTTTACAAGATGGTAAATGACAGCATCATCTCCAAACAATCTAAGAGGGCTACTCAGGTTGTCTCCTATGCCGCTAATATAGTCAAGAACAACAGAGGGCATATAACACATCCTTGGGGAATATTGGATATTATTTCTGTTTGACTCAATGACTTTCTGTCCATTACTATAAACTGTGAGCTTTATGACAGGAAATCAAGAATCCATTCACACAACTGAGCCAATATTCCAGAGGCATACAGTTTGGTTAGAAGACGCTTGTGAGGAATGGTGTCAAAAGCCTGCTGGAAATCTAAAAATATGGAATCAATTTGACATCCCCTGTTGATAGCACTCATTACTTCATGAGTATAAAGAGCTAGTTGTGTTTCACAAGAACCATATTTTCTGAATCCATACAGGTTATTTGTCAATAAATCATTTTCTTTGAGATAATTCATAATGTTCGAACAAGTATATGTTCCAAAACCCTACTGCAAATCGATGTTAGTGATATGGGCATGTAATTCAGTGGATTACTCCTATTTCCCTTTTCAGGTACTGGTGTTACGATCAATTTTCCAGTCTTTAGGTACAGATCTTTCTATGAGTGAGTAGTTGTACATAACTGCTAAATATGGTGCTGTTGTATCAGCATACTCTGAAAGGAACCTAACTAGTATAAAATTTGGACTGAAGGCCTTGCCTTTATTGGCTGGTTTAAGCTGCTTTGCTTCACTGGGGACATCTACTCCTATGTTTCTCATCTTGGCAGTTGTTCTTGATTGGAATTCAGGAATATTTACTTCAACTTCTTTGGTGAAGGAGTTTCAGAAAGCTGTGTTTAATAACTCTGCTTTAGTGGCACTAAATAAAATAAGTATCCATATAATATACAGTATAATATTTCTTCAGATCAAATTTTGAACGTATAAGGGCATGCTGCAAAGTAATGCTTCTGAATTTTTTTTATTCTGTTCTCAATATCAGTTTAGGTATTACATATCATCCATATAACTCAGTCAACTTTCCGACTTCACTGACACAGGTTGCAACCTTTTGCCACTAGAGTACATTAAATTGTAGCATGTAACTTGACAGTGTGCAATGTGACTACTTCAGTGCATGAGAGTGCCTCAGAAAACTCAAAGCATGAATTCAAACAGTTCGGCCACACATGAAGCACCCTCTCCTTCAGCATGACAATGCTACACCACACATGAGTCAAGTGACACCTGTAACAATCCAACACCTTGTCACTGATCATCCTCCAAACAGTTCTAATTTGGCCCCATCTGATTTTCATCTGTTTTCAAAACTTAAAACTACACCTTATGGGACTTCCCTTTCATAATGATGAAGCTCTGTCAAATAAGTCAAACATTTTACAGTGATGGTATCAACAAACTGGTGTCTTGTGGGGAGAAATGTGTTCACCTCCAGGGTGACTATGTTGAGAAATAAATGTATACATGAAGAATAAAAATTTAGAACGTCATTTTATGTAAAAATGTTTAAGAGTTTTCACATAAAAAATTTGAAGGCATTACTTTTCAGCAGGCTTCATATACAGGGCGTTTCACTATTAATGTTACACATTTCTAGAGGTTGTAGAGGGGCTTTAGTAGATCAAGTTCTACATAGGAGCACATGTCCAGAAATGTCACACAATGACACTATAGAGCATCAAAGTTGTAGGCACTGGCCCGGCATGTACATATAGTGTGATTCTGTGATGATGTTACAAACTTTCTAGGATGATGAAGAAGGATAAATGTTTCAATTTGAGGTAAATATCCTTGCACAGGAAACACATGAGTCAAAAATAATAAGCAACAGTGGAATGCATGTACTGGTACGATTGTTACTAAAATTATAGGGTAGGCAACTTCCAAAGGTGGTAGTGTGGAAAAAACAAGAAAAACATATTTGGTAAACATGGGCTTAAAAATGCATACCTTAGGAGCTATGAGCACTTGTTCAATAGTGGAGATGTGCTTCACAGTAATGATGATGAACAAGTGCTCATATCTTCTCAGGTATGCATTTTAGAGCTCTTGGTGCTTGACATTTTTTCCTTGTTTTTGTCCATACTACCATCTCTGAAAGTTGCCTACCCTACAATCATAGCAGCAACAGTACCAGTGCATGTATTCCACTGTCAGAGGTATCAGATCAGTTTTTGCTTATAACTTCCAACTCGTTCATTTCCTGTACAGGGACCCTTACCTCAAACTGATACATTTATCCTTTTCCACCTTCCTAGAAAATTTGTAACCTCATCACAGAATCACCCTGCATATATACATATATTTCCAGGTGCTGGTACCTATAGCTTTGACTGCACAGTGTCATTGAATGACGTTTCCAGATCTGAGTTCCTGTATAAAACTCAATCCACTAAGTCACCTCTACAACCTCTAGAAGTGCGTAATATGAACTGTGAAACACCCAGTATATACTGGGTGGTCAGAAACAGTTTGAAAATCTTCTAAGGGTGTTGCAGGTTAGAGCATGCTCAGAAATAATTGTTAAGAAAAAATTCAATATGTTGCACCATTTCCAATTTAATTAGCACTGAAGTTAGTCAATCAGGCCATTGCACACAAAAATTCAAGCTGTCCATCAGAAATAGTGTCACCAAACACATTCTTTGTTTAGTTTCCTAAAACCAAACAAGAGAGAGATACAAAAATTGAACATGGGATGGTAGTAAGGCTAAAGGCTGAGCAGTCTCTTGTGCTATCATCTGCACTATGAGAACTACTGACACTAATTGTGTCTGTTGGGCTACTTGAATATGCACATTCAGTTGCCTGATTGCCTAACAACAACGCTAATAACCTCAGAACTAGCAAAAAGTATTGAACTTTTTTTCTTAACAGTTATTTCTCAGAACAATCTACCCTTCAGCACTCTTACAAGCTTTACAGACTGTTTCTAACCACTCTGTTTGGTTTGTGGTTTGTGGGGCGCTCAACTGCGTGGTTATCAGCCCCCGTACAATGTCCCAACCTTTGCTCAGTCCAATTTCGCCACTTTCCTGGATGATGATGAAATGATGAGGACAACACAAACACCCAGTCATCTCGAGGCAGGTGAAAATCCCTGACCCCGCCGGGAATCGAACCCGGGACCCCGTGCTCTAACCACTCTGTGTATATGTTCATACACACACTGCATAATCTAATATAGACCCATATCCTGTGCTGTATCCTGAACAGTTGCTGGCCAAATTAACTGGGGGTCACTTGTTTTCCAACATTGAATTAGTAGATACCCATTTACAACAGCCTGTGAACCTGAACAAACAATGGATAATAATAGTATTAGGGATGTAAAGGTGTGATAGATTACCATTTGGAATCATAAGTGCTCCTACAATATTTCAAACATGCTTATAGCAATTCATCCAAGGGATACTGCAGTGCTTTAACCAGTTGAATGATGTTATAGTGATGTGATCTATTTTGGGGGAACACTTAAAAAATCTTGAGGCTTTTTTAGTCAGCTCCAGTCAAATGCTAACTGCAGCAAATTGATAAATATAGTCTCTTTCAAACTAGAACTGAATATTTGGGGCACTTATTACGTAAATTGGAACTTATGCCATCAGCAGAGCATGTTGATGCCATTGATAAACTGCCTATGACCAAAAATTTGGAAGAACTTAGCTCATTTCTCAGTAAAGTTTTGTATTAGGGCAAATATATTTGGAAGGTAGCTCTAATTGGCAACCCATTAAACTGGCTACATAAGAATGGTATCAGTGTTAAATAGCCCATGCCCTGGCCGAAGGCCTTTATGTAATTAAAGCAATGCTTAAACTCCGTACTAATTCTGGAACCGATACACCCACCAAAATGCTCATGCTCACAAAAGGCATATTGTAATATGGGATTGATGTAATTCAGTACACACAAATGCTAATGACATAGATCAACCAACTGCAAACACCAGTAGAACATTATCAGTGGCCAATCTTAATTGTTCTCCAACTGAGACAAAGGCATCAGCCATTATTTTTGGAATCAAGAAATTTCATGTGTACCTGTACAGTATGAAATTTCACTTAATCATGGGCCATAAGCAACTGATTTCACTGTCCAGTTCCTGATTAAATGTTTACGGCACTGTGTAACTACCATTTTTTTAATCCACTATTGTCCCATCACCCAAGATGCCATCTCCTGCCTACATGTGGACTCAGATATTACGACCAACAGGAAAAAGTGTTCTTTCAGATTAACAACTGTGTGTGCCATTTGTTGGATGAGTTTCCCATCACATCCCACAAAGAAACTCAAGCAGACAGCAAGATCAGTTACATACTTTTTTGTTATTACTGACACAATATGGATGGTCAGTTTACCTGTCAAAAACAGAGGATCCTGGCTTCCAAATGTATTTTGCCTTATCCCACTGGAAGAGATTGCATACTATTCTTAGGTTTGAAAGAAACAGAATGTGGGGTTATCATTCTACACTCATCCACACTCAGGATCCATATCCTTCAATTGCACCATCAATCACACTGGGGATTTGCCAAATGAAGCACTGCTTCAACATCATGTTTACTGGCAACACACAAACGCTGACACTGAATAATTTGTCTGAATTGGCAATGCCTCTGTCCAGAATCAGGCAGCACATGTGCAGCATTTCCTATCATGTCCCAGTCCACTGTGCCCTTGTGAACATTTGCAGGTACATTGCTATGCCTGTCCATTACGCACAGCATTGTGCCTGTTGGAAGTGGATGCACTATCTAATTTTGTGTATGTGGCACAAATGTCAAGAACTGCCATGTGGGCTGCCATGTGATTCATGCCCTAACCATTATTTTTCCTGCTAAGGGAGCTCCACATACCATAGTGTTGGATAACTGTCTACAACTTGTGTCATCTGCGTTTACTCAGTTTTGACAGCATAACGGTATTCAGCATCATTCCACCTGATACACAGTTCTGAGATGAAGAAATTGGCCATGATGTTCAATATGCGTGACTAAGATGATGTGGGCAATTACTACCCTGATTAAGCTTCATTGCCACCCACCTGTGCATGTTAACCATGTTCTGTTACCCCTTGAGTACTGGTGCCACATGCTATTTGATCTCCTGCACACTGTCCAGCATACACAGAGCCCATGCATCATCCCATGTTATTGTATGTATTCCCACATCTTAAACACATTCCCTTGTATCCCCAGATGGACTCAGCACATTGTCATCAGAAACAAGAGCCTCAAATGTTTAAAATTGCTGTTACTCAGGACCAGCTGATCTTCCACTGGAATCAGACCACATACACCCAAAAATTACAGCACAGTCCCTGTCCAACCACCATCCATGACTAATGCCATCAGTTCCTTGGAGTACCAGCTGATATCTGACACCCGTTTTGCTCCAGCCTCCAAGCCCACATTGATATGACATTCATACTTATCATTGTTCTTCAACATGGAACCAAAGAGTGGTGTCCCAAGACTGAATGTGGGACCTCATGGAGATGGGATAGTGTTCCCTATCCACAACCAACTCTTGGCCCATAGCAGCTAAGACAACCACCAAGATTCCATATACAGAGGAGGATGCACGGAGTACCACAACCAAAGCCCTTCATCCCATCATGCCCTCGGCATGAATACTATCAGTTCACCTCCTCCATATGCTGCTGGTGCAGACCACACCTGACATTATCAGCCTTATGCATCAGTTAAAGAAGACAGGGATCTAGGGACTCCACTGCACAGTGATACTAGTACTAACAATCCAGGGAGTAAAACTACTGTATGCATATCACACCACACATTTTGTTTCCTTGAACTGTAACAGATATGTAAAATAGACACAATACTAGTCAGATCCAACTGCTGTCATTTATAAAGCTTCAAAGTTTGCACAGCAATTCTCTTCTGATAATGAACCCATCTTTGTATTATGATTTCACACCAGAGATTATTGGACTGTTTATATTATCTTACAACAATGTTGTAATGCTCACTCTTTTTTTGAAAGTTTGAGATCAGGACCTGTTGCAGATCTGTTGCACTCACACATATCATTCGCAATGCACAATGCTTTGGTGTACCTACAGAGATATGAACATAGGTTATACATGCTTATATTTGAAAAGTCTTATGAGCATAGCTTTTGGAGCCTTAGTACTTCCGATAATGGTAATAATAAAAGTTGATATTTTACTGTACATAGTATAGCTACTCACTTGGCTATCCAAGGATAAAAGAGGAACATCTCATGTGATGCAGCTGAGAATTTTGGCCTGTGTATTAGGGGATGAACAGAGACCACGCATAATTCCAACAAAATACTTCTACCATCTGTTTCCCTTCAAAATCTATTCAGCAGTAGAATGTTTTTAGACATGTAGTTGTGTGTATGAAATTCCAGTCTGAAACTTCCTGGCAGATTAAAACTGTGTGCCCGACTGAGACTCGAACTCGGGACCTTTGCCTTTCGTGGGCAAGTGCTCTACCAACTGAGCTACCGAAGCATGACTCACGCCTGGTACTCACAGCTTTACTTCTGCCAGTACCTCATCTCCTACCTTCCAAGCTGTGAGTACCGAGCGTGAGTCGTGCTTCAGTAGCTCAGTTGGTAGATCACTTGCCCATGAAAGGCAAAGGTCCCAAGTT
This sequence comes from Schistocerca cancellata, assembly GCF_023864275.1. Lineage (NCBI taxonomy): Eukaryota > Metazoa > Arthropoda > Insecta > Orthoptera > Acrididae > Schistocerca > Schistocerca cancellata. Next base: position 644,548,247 of record NC_064628.1, on the reverse strand, counting down.
CAAGTCTCGGTCGGGCACACAGTTTTAATCTGCCAGGAAGTTTCATATCAGCGCACCCTCCGCTGCAGAGTGAAAATCTCATTCTGGAAATTCCAGTCTGTAAGCTGAAGTGGGTGCCAGGTCAGGTAGGTGTGGAAGAACTTACACCAGGTAGACAATAGCATTAGATTTACTAAATAAAACATAAATCCACTCGCTTCTGTGCTGGAGTATTAATTAACAAGAAAACAATTTGTTTATAGTCAAAGTAACTGCCTCAGTTTATACTTCTGGTAGGCCAAGAAAAAGTTCAACAGAACGCCTAGAATGGCTACTTCATTGACTATCAGATAAAGTCTATGTCTTAACAACCACAAGATGAGATGACTGTCTCTGACCACAAACAGAATAACAAGCCAAGATACCAAAGTCCTGGATGACCGAGCATCGAGAGGCCAAGTTGCAGTGTAGGAAGGACCAGGACTGCTGGCAGTTCCAAGTAGCTCTTATGGTGGTGTTCCCAGGTTGGTGAGCAGGCCTCAGCTGCTGCATTTGTGTTCGGTGTCAGCTTCAGTACCAACAAGCAGAGGGATTGTAAATGAACTATTTCTGGCCATGTGACGGGTCAGAAGCAAATAGGTCCATGCTAGCTGCACCTCCTAGGAGCAATGCTGCTGCTGCCTGTCAGGGAGTCAAGCATCCTAAGTTATAGAGGTGGCATCCTGAGTTATACTCCATAACATACCTTGTGTTATTGCTATTGTTGTAAGGGAGCACATTGTATGGGCTCTTATCGTTGTGGCCCCTACACTATTGTGTGTCGGCAACTTGTGGCACAGTTCTGTTTTGTTGGTGGGCTACATGTCCAGACATAGCATAAGGCTGGCTGTCATATCTGCCGTCCACCCATCCAAGTTGTGCATGTCAAGGTACAGCCTGACAACAATATGAAGTATAAACTCTCATTCAGGAAGTAACAAATACTTAATTGCTTGATACAAGAAGTAAACTTATTGGAAGTCAACGGCTTTGCTGAAGTTTTAGATTTAAGTAGAATCTTCCTTTGAAAAAATAAAAAATTATCTATTTAATCCGTAACCAACAAAGTAAGAAATGTATTTACTGAAAAACAAATACTTAACCAGTCCAAGAATAAGCACATCCCTAATAAGAATAAAACAGCACCTCTCTCTCTCTCTCTCTCTCTCTCTCTCTCTCTCTCTCTCTCTCTCTCTCTCTCCCTCTCACACACACACACACACACACACACACACACACACAAATGCACTTGTGACACAACATCGCACAACACTGCACAAGGATAAAAATCAATGTCATACAAGGTGCAGATGAGAGAACAACAGGCTGCTGGACAGTTGTATGACACCTTCCTTTCAGCACGGCATCAAATTCTGCCTGTGGAGTGGCTAAGCAGTCAGCAGATAGACCTCTGGGTCTACATGAGACAGGTGGTCCATCAGCAGTTTTAAAATGGTGTACTGTGTTGTGACATACCTCTTTAGGTGACCCGTGCAGTCACATGAGGGCCAGAAATTGTAAGTAGGCCCACAATAATCTTGGTTGTGGGCAATGCTGCACTACATCAGAAACCTGCAGCAGTGAGGCCAGTGATACTGTTGATGATTCGTATGTTTGCCATGTCTGGTAGGAGCAGGTAGTATACTAAGAAATTGGCTCCAGTGATGTGCTCTGTTACATCCACAGTTGTGAAGTCCCACGCAAAGACGCAATGCTGCCCCAGATCTAATTTAATTCACTGCAAGCATCTGTATAGAAGAGTTGTTCACTGCAGTCAGGCAGAACAATGTTAGTGTTCAACAACTGTGTAATAAAGTTCAAGGAAATATGCATAAATCAGACCCACTGTCCACTACATACTTCTGGCCAGACTTCCTTATAAACAGATGCTGCAATCATGCTCAGCATTTGGGTGATGCAGCTATGTCCAATTGTTGCTGGCATTTTGGTGAGTGCAAAGTGAGATGCATTTGTGCACCTGATCTCTAAATCTATAATGATACCAACAGATGGAATGTTAACCTGCTCCAAAAGTTCAAGAGGTTGTGAAAGAGTGGATTCTTGACCTCTTGCAGCAGCAGTTTCTCTTGCACTTATGATGACACTGAGATAACTGCTCACTGATATATTTGGTGAGCACATTAACATTGGCTGCAAGATTGTCATCATCTGCGTGTGTTATCATTGTCGACAATACGCTGCTATGCGATTCTGTCACCTAACTTATTGGGGCAGACGTCATTGCATCTATTATCTTGTCAGCCAAGTCAGTCACCGCATCCAAGGGCATATTGTAATTGCCTTTACTTGCGGTGGTAGGTGGCTACTCCGTAATGCACATAGCAAATTATTGGGGAAGGTGCCGGAGTCAACCCTGCTTCTCAAGTGTCTCAGATACAGTGATGGCTTCCACTTGCCAATATCTTCCTGAGTCATAACTTGCCTAATGCACTCTTCTTTGGGTAGAGAGACTCCATCTTCAGTTTCTCACAAGAGTTTGTTGTAGTTGCCATGATTATCACATCTTAAATTTCAGCAGTGTACTGATGGTCTAGTTGAGTCACCACCATTGCAAACATTGTAGAATACATTGTGATCACTACAAATGGAAATTGATCTCCACTTGTTGAAACCACGGTACAGGTTTTTGCGGCCTTTTGTGATGGTTTGTAAATGCTCAGCATGTCTGGAAATTGATGGTTTACAAGTAGAGATTCAGTTCTTCCTGTGCTATAGTGCAGGCTAGATCATGTCAGGGTCACCACTTGTTAGCTGGTTGCCGTGTCTGCTGCCTGACCATCCAAATCAAGATCTTGCCTAGCTGGTATACTAAATATAAGTTCTTTTACAGGAATGAACAAAAACTTATAGCTTGAACAGGAAGTGATGTTGTTAGGAGTCAACAGTTCCAGAGAAGTTTTACATACAAGTTGAATCATCTCTCTAGAAACATAAATAACTCTCTCTTTAGTGTATAACAATAAAGTAAGACATGTAATCGCTGAAACACAATAGTTAACCAATCTAACAATAAAAAAATTCTTAATAAGAATAAAACAATGCCTCTGGCAGCTGGTGCAAAAAATGTTTTGACAGCCATGACGTAAATACACACACACACACATATGCAACTCAACATGACACAATACTGCACAAGGAGGACCACAATCACTATCACTACAAGTATGTTCAAATAATTATTCGTAACATGACAAGTCTTTTCTCAAAGTACCTTCAGAGACACTTTACAAAAATAATAAGTGAATGCAACTTCTATTTTGCAAAACAAAATTCATGTTGTAATACAACTAGTACAATATTACCAGTAATAAAACCAGATAAAAACTGAACATGAAAGAACAGTTTTACAATGTGTAGGCTTCTGTTAGGATTTAGGAATGTTAACTTTGATCATTACAATAATGGTCATTAAGCCATAAGTTCATTTTTATGTTGTGCATCTTTAGTAATGAATAAATTAACTTGTTCTTCATTTCATATGCATAATTTTATTTGTTTCTTTCGTTGTCTATTTATGTAAAGGTAATACATTACTTAACAATGCTCAAGTTATTTGCTACAAATCTTACTGAAGAAATATCTGTTTGAAACTTTCTGCAGATTAAAACAGTATGTCAGATGGGGACTCAAACTTGGGAGCTTTGCCTTCTGTGCTTTCTGGTAATATCTGTGCATATGGTTACTTGACTTGCAACATGCCAGTGTAGTGTTATTGTTGTGATGATAATGGCTTTTATTACATGATTGTTTGTCTTAAGATAGTCAAATCATCTGAAATTATCTAGTCACTTAGGAGATAAACAGTCCCTTACCATATAAAAATTCAAACTAAACAATATATTTGCAGTAGTAATACTTTAAGAAAAGTAAGTAATGTGAAGCAGTCTTTATTTGAAGTGGTATAGTCACCACTTCTGTGGTGTACAATATGAGGAACTATGGAGATCCTCAGTCAAGTGAGGTTACTCATCAAGCAAATTATGAGTGAATATGTGGATCACATGGACTTTAAACTATGCTAATGAAACAAATTAGTGGGTATCTGAGGTCAACAAAAGAACATTAGGCACAGTGATAATGTACGCACTAAAAGATGATACTGTGACATATCCACAACAATTTTAGATACACCATAAATTATGACATAGACTGCCAATGGTATCCTCTACTGTGGCACATAAAACATCAGTACAAAGGAAGTGATGAGGTCATGAGACATGGAGCACAAGGTCAGATAGGTCATGGAAACCAGCAATATCCCTTTCTAAGGAACCATTCTGGAATTCTCCTTGATCAATTTGGGAAAACCTAAATGATTTGCATGAATTGCTGTGGTCACTCAAGAGAGTCTTGTACTGGTATTCTAAGCTCTCCAGAATAAAATTCAGCCATTAGCTGCAAATATATTTTTATTATGATTTACCAGTTTTGACAAATTAATTTGTCATCTCCATAAGCTTAGTAATTTTTACCAGATGTTAATATCTTCTTCCTAGTAGCGCAACGCCATGGGATGTCCAGAAATGTTCATACTGTATGTGATTATTGTAAACCCAGATTGCCAATTTACAGTAACTGAATCTCATTTATGTACCTGTTATGCTAGCAGCAAGATTCTAAGTATTTACCTGAGTATTTAACTGCTACAGAGTAGTTTGCATAGCTTCCCTATGATAATAGTTTTAATGGATCGATAGGATCACTTAATTAATGGGTGTAAGAATCCAATGTATTTCAGACTTTTAATTCTATATATAAAGTAAAGGAAAGGCAACCACTCACCTGTAGCAAACTGATATGTGAAACATAGAATCACACAAAGAAAACAGTATCTACAGTAGTTTTTGAACTCTTGTTCTTCCACTAGCAAAAGTATACACAATCACAAAATGACCACACTGACACCCAAACACACACTCCTGCTGCCCTGCTGCTGTGCAAGATTGACTATTGTTTATCAATTATTGAGAGCAGTTAACTACAGGAATGGAGGTGGAGAGGAGGTAGAGAAGAATGCATGAGGCAAGGAGGGGCTAGTGGGATAGTGTTAGGCAGGTCTTTTGACAGATGATTCAACAGCTGCACAACAAAATGAAATGACTTCAAATGGTAGAGCATATAAGATATAGAATGAGGGAGAGGGGGATGGAAAGGGAGAGGAGGAAAGGATAGGAAGATGGAGATGAAGAGTGAGCCAGGGAGGCAAGAGAGAAAGGGAAAGAGATGGGCAAGGAGGAGGAAGAGAAGGGAAAGAGAGGTGTGAGAGAGGGGGTGGGGGACAGAATTAAACCTTTTGCTACAATTAAGAGTGTAAGGAGGCAACCATGGTCTAAGGGTAGTGTCTTCTACTATAAATCAAAATGCCCTGGTCCCAGGTTTGGTTCCAGCCACTGCTTACATACTGAATAAAAATTATCAGGAACACCAGCCAAAGACTTCCAGTACAAGGAGGCAGCCTTGTTCTAACAACAGCCTAGTCAAAGAAGGTGGAAGAGTGGCCAGAGTTTCAGTGGCAAAATATTCCAGATTAGTTCCCAATTTGGATCTCCAGGAGAAGACTGACAAGGAGGAGGTAACCAAACCAAAAAGACTGAATCACCAATGAAAGTGCAACATTCTATGAGTCAGATAGTGGCATCTCAGTAGTCCAATTGTGTTAAGGAAGATAATATGTGAAATCTCAGTTTTCTAGCTATGGAAAGGAAGCTAAAAAATCTGAAAAGGGAAACTCAAAAACTTGGTCTCGGATAATGAACAAGTAATTCAGCATGTAAAGGAAAATGATAATGAAATAGTCATGTGGGACTGGAAGACAGTGGTAGGTGATGGAATGTAAAACAGAGTTATGGGTGAATATAGTTTTGATAGTAGGGATGAGGGACTAGAAACACTGATTGAATACTGGAATAAGGTTCAGCTAGTAATTAGGAATACAGTGTTCAAAAATCACAGGAGGAGGAGGTATTCTTGGAAAAGACATAGAGATAAGGGACAATTCTGGCTGGATTACATCATGGTCAGACAGAGATTCCAAAATCATCTTTTAGATTGAAAGCATACTCATTAGCAGGTATAGACTCAAATCAAAACTCAGCAATGATGAAGAGTAGACTGAAGTTTAAAAGAATCATCTGGAAGGATCAGTATGGGAAGAAGTGTGATACTGCAGTGTGATAGTGAAGAAAGAAAGAGTCTGGGATCTAATATGAAAGACACTGATTAGCATGAGCTGAAATTATAAATACATTAACCTCTATCTGCAAGGATGGTCTTCATTTTCTTTCTTGCATTATCAATTTCAGGGCTACCAGCCCCATCTTTAAATGCAACATGTAAATACAGCCAATCAATGTCAGGTATAATTTCCTCAGAATCACAGATTTTTGTCATTACCAATAAGAAATATGTGCAAAATCCAGTGTCTACAACACCATCCAGAAAATAACTAAACCGCAAATGACATTCTTTTTTACAATTCCCATTTCCTGGCATGGGTGTGTATATTTAAGCTTTCTATCATGATGGGAGGTGGGAATACAGTCACTAAATGAGTCAAAATTGTAAATGAATTAGCCTCTGGCTGCAAGGATGATCTTCAATTTCTTTATCAAATTATCAGTTTTGGGACTACCAGCCATTTCTACAAATGCACCTTGTATATATAAATCTAATTTCCTTGGGATCAAAGCATGAATCATCACCAGTCAGTAATACATGCAAAAACCTGTGTCAACAACACGAAACAGAAAATGACACTTTCAACATTAAATATTGATAAAAATTGACACACACGTTAAAAAATCTCTACAAGCTATCTGAGACAAGACACACATTTTCAATCACAAAAACTTCTGAGAGAAATGTATGGTACCTGTCACATGTGTGTAACAACTTATTTATGAAACTTCCTAGCAGATTAAAACTGTGTGCCTGACCAAGACTCAAACTTGGGACCTTTGCCTTTTGCAGGCAAGTGCTCTACCATCTGAGCTACTGAAGCACGACTCATGCCCGGTACTCACAGCTGTACTTCTGCCAGTATCTCGTCTCCTACCTTCCAAACTTTACAGAAGCTCTCCTGTGAATCTTGCAGATCTAGCTCTCCTGAAAGAAAGGATACTGTGAAGACATGGCTTAGCCACAGCCTGGGAGATGTTTCCAGAATAAGATTTTCACTCTGCAGCAGAGTGTGCACTGATATGAAACTTCCTGGCAGATTAAAACTGTGTGCCCGACTGAGACTCGAACTCGGGACCTTTGCCTTTCGCGGGCAAGTGCTCTACCATCTGAGCTACCAAAGCACGACTCATGCCCGGTACTCACAGCTTTACTTCTGCCAGTATCTCGTCTCCTACCTTCCAAATATTACAGAAGGTCTCCTGTGAACCTTGCAGAACTGGCACTCCTGAAAGAAAGGATACTGTCCAGACATGGCTTAGCAACAGCCTGGGGGATGATTCCAGAATGAGATTTTCACTCTGCAGCGGAGTGTGCACTGATATGAAACTTCGTGGCAGATTAAAATTGTGTGCCTGATCGAGACTCAAACTCAGGACCTTTGCCTTTCGCGGGCAAGTGCTCTACCATCTGAGCTACCAAAGCACGACTCACACCCAGTACTCACAGCTTTACTTTTGTCAGGAAGTTTCACACCAGTGCACACTCCACTGCAGAGTGGAAATCTCATTCTGGAAACATCCCCCAGGCTGTGGCTAAGCCATGTCTCCACAGTATCCTTTCTTTCAGGAGTGCTAGTTCTGCAAGGTTCACAGGAGAGCTTCTGTAAAGTTTGGAAGGTAGGAGACGAGATACTGGCAGAAGTAAAGCTGTGAGTACCGGGCGTGAGTCGTGCTTCAGTAACTCAGATGGTAGAGCACTTGCCCGCGAAAGGCAAAGGTCCCGAGTTTGAGTCTCGGTCGGGCACACAGTTTTAATCTGCCAGGAAGTTTCATATCAGCGCACACTCCGCTGCAGAGTGAAAATCTCATTCTGGAAACATCTCCCAGGCTGTGGCTAAGCCATGTCTCCACAGTATCCTTTCTTTCAGGAGCGCTAGATCTGCAAGATTCACAGGAGAGCTTCTGTAAAGTTTGGAAGGTAGGAGACGAGATACTGGCAGAAGTAAAGCTGTGAGTACCGGGCATGAGTCATGCTTCGGTAGCTCAGATGGTAGAGCACTTGCCCGCAAAAGGCAAAGGTACAGAGTTTGAGTCTCAGTCGGGCACACAGTTTTAATCTGCCAGGAAGTTTCATATCAGCGCACATTCCGCTGCAGAGTGAAAATCTCATTGTGGAAACTTATTTATGTTCTGAAGGTCCATTCTGAAAATTTGTCAAACACATGCGAGTGTGTGTGTGTGTGTGTGTGTGTGTGTGTGTGTGTGTGTGTGTGTGTGTGTGTGTGTGTATGTCAGTATGAGATTACACTCTTCTTGTATTTTACCTTTTCAGAAAGGAGGATAGCCTCTTCACAAGGTGAGCCAGTGTTTTGGACTGAAGAAGGGCGTTACCTGGCAGCATGTGAGTAGAAGTTCTTTTATTTAATGTGAAGTTTGGTTATAATGACTGTGATGTACATAACCATAACACACTAGCTAGTGAGCTAGCTATGTATTCTGCCTTCCCTGTTTTCTAATCCCTAGCACCAATAATTATTGGTGCTAGGGATTCGAAAACTGGGAAGGCAGAATAATTAAAATATGTTCCACACCTACTCTGAAGGGGTACACTTAAGAAACATAACTCATATCTTAACATGGTAAGACGCCAATACAATGAGTGATACAACTGCACAATTTGGTGCCTTAACAATCCCAACACTATACAACACTGTCCTTGTTATGTATTTCACAGCAGTGATAGAATTAGTCATAACACAAGGATCTGCATAAGCATAGTGTGAGTTGTTCATGCATTTGTACAGAGATGGCACTGATATAAAAAATTATATGTTTTCAATATGCTGATCCATGTTTTGCAGTTGTTTAAGTCAAATTTAGACCTTTGTTTAACACAAATAATGAAAAATATGAAGGAACGACATGTGATATAGCTGAATATTGAGAGGTCGATAGGCTCTCATCTTTGTGCAGATAGGGAAAGTTGCATTTAAGATGAGGACCTCCCATAGATTGTGATTTTTTTATAGATATTGAACAAAAATCTTAATTGGGCACACCACCTAAAAGCCACTATAAGAAAATGTTCTGGCCAGTGTTAGAAAAGATTCTGGCCAATAAATCCTTATGTTCCCTGTCCATTTTGTTTCCTGGTTTGCCACTTATATGCTCCCATCAAATTCTGAATCTACTCTTTTAATATCAGCTTACATGGGCCCTATACTTTCTGTGATTTCCAGCTTTAATCAGTATTTAATAAGTAATAAATCACAGCCAGAGTCCAAAACTGTTCCGGGAAACTTTTTGCAGTTTAAGATCTGGCTTATAAATCTTTATATTATAATTAAATAATTTATTTGAAACCCTTCAGAGTCACCAGGTCTGTTGAATGCATACAGCCACCTTTCATGTTTTATAATCCAAGTGTTATCAACAATTTTCCCAATGCAAAATTCTACCAAGCAATTTCTCAGTTTATTCCTTTCCCTCATTCCATGTATCCCTCCTATCTTCCTTTCTCTTTCTCTTCTTCTTGTGGAATTCCATTCTCCAGTCACAGTGAGATTTTACCTCCCATAATACCTGAAAAATTATTTTTTTAAATCTTGTTACTCATTTTTTTCAGTCTCTTAAATCATCTCCAGAGAAAGTAGGCTTACTTATTTCTAATACTGTGGTTCATGGCTTTTCACTTAACTTGTCTTTGTGTAATGATACTTAGATAATGTAGCTACAGTATTAAACTAGTCCTGTTCTCATGGACTATTTCCAAGTTAAATTTTGTAAAACTCAACTAAAAAGTTTTTATACCACCAAGTTATTTTATTAATACCAGTACAGATTTCTTTTCTTTTTTAGCACTTGGTGATCCACTCATAAAGGGACTGAAAGAAATAGCAGACAAGAGACCACAGGATCCTGTGACTTATCTTGCAACATATCTCTTCAATGCTGCAAACAATCACAAGTCTATTGATAATATGCAGGTACGTATAACATGTTTTATATTCTTCAGAAGAGTATATACTAAAATCGACTTCCATGACAGCAGAGATACTTGAACTCATTTCTCAGACTGATTCAAAACTTGACTTGCCACCATCTCTCCCCTTCTTTTCCAAATCCCACAGAGATTTTCCTCCTAACATTATAAGACCACAAAGTCCAGAAGAAAGACTGTTTGTAAGAGAAGGCAAGACATCCTTTTTGTTGGTTGCAAAATTAAATCACTATTGTGAAGTAAAAAAATTTATGCAAAAAAATAATGTGTATAAATAGAACTCAAGAAGTGCCATTTGCCATCTATAAGTATGAGAAATGCATAGATAAGTGAGGTGACTGTTGCCTGAAAATGCAAATATCTACCCCACATACCCAAAAATGAGGTAATAAAAAAAAATCCTCACCACAGTTTGCTGACTAGACATTCAAAATACTGCAAACTAAATCTTATAAAGCTAAATTTTTGTGAACTGAGTTGTGTGGTTGTCATTTGTTACTTCATCTGAATCAAAGTGAAGCCAATGTCCCACAGTATTTTGGATATATTGTAAATTAACAGGTTATAGAAACATGATCAAACTACTTTATTCATCACACACCTACAGCCATTTGGTGAGTTAATTATGGATAGTCATAAGTGGAAAAATCATTTAAACTCAATTGTTTGCCTAATATTTGTAATAACCCTCACCCCCTTCCCAACAGATGATTTGCTTTTGCTTCATCAGAGGTTTTGGTGTAAATGTTAAATCTCCATTAACAAGGTTTTTGTTAGTTTATTTCAGCAGCACATCGGTTTTAGTCTACATGTCAATAAAATAACCGCTTGGTATTAGAGTTTCATTTACATCTGTGTGTGACAATATTGGTTTGACATAAATAAAGTACATTTCACAGGAAAACAACAGGCTGATAGCACCACCACCACCAGCAAAGGGACGTCTAGAAGCTGCTCCCATACCATCTGACATGGATCCACAAGAGGCAGATATTGAGGAGGTGCCAGAAACACCAGAAAACAGTGCAATAGACAGAGTAAGTGCTTCTTTATCTGGTCCCCATAATAACAACTATTACTCATACATTTACGTATTGTGTTCCATAAATCAATCAAAAGTCTCATTTATCCTGTCACATAATGCACAACATTAACACATTGTTATTAGTCACTAATTTTTAAAATCTATTGGCTGCACTACCTAATACATCATGCAAATATACTCTGGTCCACAAATGATGGCAGTTTGCACACCTCGAGAAACAGATGGGGATTTCATTCTTGCTGGTTCCAAGCGAAAGTTGAGGTATATGCATAAATGTGCTATGTGCTTCATGTAAGCATGTACCCTGCAAATTATGTCTCTCACTTGCTTGGGTAGTATGTTGCTTCCCATCACCAGCATCCATGGCAGTTCACAAAAAATAGAATAAAAATTAACTAAATACCTCACTGTGATCAATACCTCACTGTGATCACATTTAATGCTAGCAATGGGTAAGACATTCACAGCAGAGGGCTCAAAACACTACTGAACACTCACTGGCTGTCAGAGAATGCTTGATGTAGGTATGCAGAATGAGCCCAAACTCTACCACCATCATTTGTGACTCCAACTACAGTATTTGATGGCAATATTTTTAGTTACATAATTATGACTAAGAAGTGTGAATGAGCTTATTTAGCTGATGAATTTGCTCTGGATGGCCTAGATTTAAACAGGTTAGTGTCTGTAAAATTCAGCAAGATGTTTATTGACAAGCACACACTTATAAACAATAAGGGAAACTAAATGTGAGTGATGGGGATGACAAGCTGCTTAAAGGAATAAAATGTAATAATATATTCTTAAAACAATAGGTAATAGTAAAAGCACATTTCTGGTGCATTTAAACATCAGTGGCTTACATAAATAACATATGAGTGGCAGAGAAGCAAAAATTGACAATCTATAATTTTTTTGGCAAGAAGGCGACATATATTAGTCCTTTACCCACATGAACATTGGCTAACAAAAGACTGTATCAAAATCCTTCATAAATTATGTAGCTACATTGTAGCCAGCAGCTTTTGTACAAGTAACAAAATTCATGGGAGTTTATGCATATTAATTAAAAATTCTGTAACATATAATCTAAGAGATGATTTTAATTTTCTAAATGATGAGGACATATTTGAAAGTTGCTGTATTGAATTATAGAGATAAAAAATTCTAATAATTTGAACATACAGAATACCAGGTAAAGAAGTTACAGAAGTAATTATGTTTAAGCTAAAGAGTCTCTTCCAGAAACTAACAAAAGAGCAGAAGAAAAGATTATCATAACTGCTGATTTTAACATAAACAGTGAATCAACAGAATTTATTGATTTGATGAAGCATTTGGTTTTAAGCAGTGAAAAAGTCATTCCTCACTAACACTGCGCACATAAACTTCCCATGGTGTGCTAATACTTATGGCTGGTAGTGGGGCAAAAATGAGCAGGACATAGAAACTGTGTTTTATGGTTTTTCAGCTCCGTTATTGGAACAGTATAAAGTTACACAAAAATTAGCAGGAGGACAATAACACAGTAAAAGTATGTAGCAATAAAAATGGACACAGGGCAAATAATTCCTGTAGGACATGGTAGCCTCACTGCACTGATGGTTGCAGTGAGTGGAAAGTAGCCAATTGTAAATGTCAAAAACTATATACAGATTTACTTCAAATGATTTCACAATTACCAATAAGGACTATCATCAGCTGTAGAATGGTTGCCACAGAGCCTGTTCCTTTCGACACGCATACATGTCGAAAGGGACTTTGCATCATAATCAGAATAGCACAGGTACTGTAATATCATATATACAGTGATTCTATACCTAAGAAAAAACAAGGAACAAAAAGTAAAGAGTTCACAAGTATGCCTTGCATGGAATTGTTTAATCTAAGTGTGCATCATGCCACTACAGGTGAAAAGCTAAGTATAAGCCACAAAGCCACAATGGCAATATCACAAGGTCTCATGGTTGAGGTGTGTATGCCATTTGTACACATGTGATCATGATGATGATGCAGCAGTCAATCAAAAATAAATAAATAAATACATAAAAATGAAAAACTTGTGGACACACATGATAGTCTACGGCAATCAAGCAACATGCGGCACACAATCAGTTAGGGTGCAATTGTTACTAAGAATTCCTTGCTGTGGTAGTAGTCTACCAATTCTACAGAGCTGCTGCTATCATGTGAAAACATCAATATCAAATTAGTCTGCATGAAGAATAATTTAATGATCCACCCCTAGTGCTCAGTAAGGTTCACAGATGCCAGCAATTATTGTTCAGCCAAAGCTTATAGTACAGACTCACCAGCATCATCATCTCTCCATCCGTGAATGTTCAAAATACCATTACTGTGCCTTGTGGCAAGCGTTTTCTTCGTGTTCATACAGCACAATTGGCACTCTTTACAAAACAGTATCTTGTTCTGTCAAGCAAGTCAGTCATTAAGCATCGAAAAAGGAACTGCTTGTCCAGGAGCTCTTTCCATCACAAGCTTCTCTCTGGAAAATGCCAAAGCTGCAACACTGCAGTGTATGGCAGAGAGAAATTCCACTACATAGGTCCACTTTGCTCATGACTGAACAGTGTGTCACCTATTGTTGTAAACTGCTGAATCAGATGGGTGGCAGGTGCTCATGGGTTACAGTGTATCGCTCCCTGTGAGAAGGAGACAATGTGAGGCATTGGCGACAGCAGTGGTGGTGGTCAGGGTGTGGCCCCCATGCTGGATGGCAGCAGTGCTGGTAGGGTATGTCATTTGCTGCGGCAATGAATGAACGGGTAGCGATGACACTTATCATAGTCCCCGTGGCCGCCTGCAGGGCATCCTCAGCAGCGCCAGCATTTGCCACAGGGGTTGGCATGGTGACAATGTGCACAGTGAGCTTGGCATTGTCCCTCAGCAAACCTGGTACTTGGGTGATGTTACTGGACTGCCAGCCAGGGCTGGGAATGGCACTGCAAGACGATTTGCTGGCATGGTGAAGCATGGCATAGTGCAGGGTCAGGGTTTGGCAACAGATGGTAGTATGCTGGTGATACATGGCACGTGGCACTCAGGGTGCCTGTGTAGGTGGTATACTGTTATGTGTAGGTGCTGTGCTGAGTGACTCATGTTGGTAGCCTGGGTCACGCATTGCAGTGTGGGCATGTACCAGCAGTGTGGCACTGGTGAATGGCCTCTCAGTACGGGGGATGTGGCGTTTTTGGCTGGTGACTTAGACATGCTGGCCAGAGAAAGGTCCAGTGGCAGGGGTGGTGTCTGACAACCTCAGCAGCACTGTTGGGTTGGCTGGAGGGATAAACAGGAAGACAGCCTCCACCCTGATGTTCTACCGAAAACCACTAAGATTGGTGGTGTTTGGTGAGGCACCACCATTGTTGCTTGGTTCCATCTTGGTCCTGATGGCTAGCAGTGCACACAGGCTCATATATGCTGGTTTCAGGTGATTGATTGAGACCTTGGTGGTGGTGTCTTGGAGTCACAAGGAGATTGGTTTTGGACCACATGACTGGATCAGATGCTGAGTACTACAGGTGTAGCGGTAGCTGGCTGGCATCCAAGCAGTGCATCACACGCCGAGGACCTGTTGCACAAAGGGCTGGCATTTGCCATGTTGCATGCATGAAAGGTACCCAGCACAGGCACATCATTGAGACATGGAGCTGCTGCACAGAGGGTGGAATGCAGGTTGTGGACAGCAGGGGGTGTGGCTCAATGAGATCACGTGGTAGTGTGAGCAGCAATCTGTACATAAGCTCAGCGGTGGGAGTGCCCAAATCTGCTTATTGCAGACCTAAGAGGACTAGAGGCAGAGTGGTAGACCAAGCTGCAGAGTGGTTTGTGAGGGCAGATCTTAGAGACCTGGCTAATCACTCCACCATGCCATAAGTGCTGCCAGACGTTGCTGTGGGAGTCTTAAGTAAACAAACTGTGAACTGCCACCTGCAGTTGGTGGTGATGTGTAGGGGGCACCTGAAACATGAGACCGCACGTCTATAAAGGCCTTTGCCACTGTGTCCAGAGTTATGTCGGGCAAAGGCACTGTTTCAGGCCATGGCGTGAATCCATCAATGATAGTAATGAGATACCGGTGGCCCTGGTGCCCCACGGATGATGGCAGGGGGCCTGCAATATCCATGTGTATGTGGTAATAGCGATGATCCAACAGGGAGAAACAGGTATAGGGGCACTCATATGCCAGCCTACTTTAGAGTTCTGGCACAGGATACAGACACAGGTCCATTTGGTGCAGTTGTGCTAGATAGTAGGCCAAATGAAATGCTAGTGAATGAATATGGCAGACACACAGATTACACGGTGGGCCAGGCCATGCAAGTACTCGACGTCTGCCTTTCAGAAGTCTTGGGGAAGGTAGAGGCAGATATGGTCAGTACTGGTGTGGACGTCACACCAGACAGGTTTGTGCATGCCTGGTATTGTGTGCAGTTGCAGGTTTAGATCCATATTTACATCTTTTCAGCGCCACAGGAGCTAAGGGCCAGCAATGTGGGTAGTGGTGAGGATCATACAGTTGAAGGGAGTGGTAAGGGCACACAGAAGGCTAAGGCAATCACTGATATGTTGTCTATTCCGGCAATGTACCAGAAATAAGCAGTGAATTGTGCAATTTACTCCTGCTGTTGTAACTGGCAGGGTGAAATCCGTATGCCATCTTTGCAACCAGAACTCACTGTCAATGGGCAGTGGTCAGTAAGAACATTAAATGACGCTCCTCTACCAACGGGTGGAAATACCTACTTAACTGCCTCATACATGCAAGGAGCTCTCCACCATATGTGGTCCAATGCTGTAGTGGTTCCATGAACTTCACAGAGAAAAACACCAGGAGTTGTCACGTCCTTCAACAAATTGATGCTAGACTGTGCTTTTGGCAGACTGCCTGGTTTTGGTGACAACTGCAAGTGGAGCAGTCTGGCTGGGGGGTGTGCTACAAGGGCATCTTGTAAGAGGTTATGCTTTGTTGCTGTTGTTGTTGTTGTGATCTTCAGTCCAAAGATTGGTTTGACGCAGCTCTCCAGAATACTTTATCCCATGCAAGCCTCTCTATCTCTGAGTAACTAAGGCAACCTACATCCTTCTGAATCTGCTTACTGTATTCATCTTGTGGTCTCCCTTTATGATTTTTACCTCCCCCCCCCCCCCCCCACACACACACACTTCTCTCCAGTACTAAATTGGTGATCTCTTGATGCATCAGAATGTGTCCTATCAATTGATCCCTCCTTCTAGTTAGGTTGTGCCACAAATTTCTCTTCTCCCCAATTCTGTTCAGTACCTCCTCATTAGTTACGTGAGCTACCCATCTAATCTCCAGTATTCTTCTGTAGCACCACACTTTAAAATCTTCTGTTCTTTTCTTGTCTAAACTGTTTATTGTCCGTGTTTCACTTCCATACATGGGTACGGAGAAAAGACTCCCTGACACTTAAATCTATACTTGATGTTAACAAATTCCTCTTCTTCAGAAACACTTTTCTTGCCATTACTAGCCTCCATTTTACATCCTCTATACTTCAACCATTATCAGTTATTCTGCTGCCTCAATAGCAAAATTTTTCTATTACTTTAAGTGTCTCATTTCCCAATCTAATGCCCTCAACATCACCTGATTTAATTCAACTGCATTCCATTATCCTCATTTTGTGTTTGTTGATGTTCATCTTATATCCTTCTTTCAAGACTCAAGACACTATCCATGCCATTCAACCGCTCTTCCAAGTCCTTTATTGTCTCTGACAGAATTACATTATCATCAGCAAACCTTAAAGTTTTTATTTATTCTCCCTGGACTTTAATTCCTACTCCATTTTTTTCTGCTTTCTTTACTGCTTGGTCAATACACAGATTGAATACCATTGGGGATAGTCTACAACCCTGTCTCACTCCCTTCTCAACCACTGCTCCCCCTTTGTGACACTTGCCTCTTATAACTGCCATCTGGTTTCTGTACAAACTGTAAATAACCTTTCGCACCCTGTATTTTACCCATGCCACCTTTATAATTTCAAAGAGAGTCTTGCAGTCAACATTGTCAAAACCTTTCTCTAAGTCTACAAATGCTATAAATGTAGGTTTGGCTTTCCTTAGCCTATCTTATGTGAGAAGTTGTAGGGGCAGTATTGCATCGCATGTTCCTACATTTGTCCAGAATCCAATCTGATCTTCCTTGAGGTCAGCTTCTACCAGTTTTTCCATTCTTCTGTAAATAATTCACATTAGTATTTTGCAGCTGTGACTTATTAAAGCTATAGTTCAGTAATTTTCAGACCTGTCAACACCTGCTTTCTTTGGAACTGGAATTATATTCTTCTTGGAGTCAGAGGATATTTCACCTGTCTCATACATATTTCTCACCAGATGGAAGAGTTTTGTCATGGATGACTCTTCCAAGGCTGTCAGTAGTTCTAATGGAATATTGTGTACTCCCATGGCCTTGTTCCTGCCTTTTCTTTCAGTACTCTGTCATTCTTCACACAGTATTGTATCTCCCATCTCATCTTCATCTTTGTCCTCTTCCATTTCCATAATATTGCCCTCAAGTACATCTCCCTTGTATAGATCTTCTATATACTCCTCCCACCTTTCTGCTTTCCCTTCTTTACTTAGGATTGGCTTTCCATCTGAGCTCTTCATATTCATACAGGTGTTTCTCTTTCCTCCAAAGGTCTCTCTAATTTTCCCATAGGCTGCATCTATCTTACCCCTAGTGATATATCCTTCTACTCCCTTACATTTGTTGTCTATCCATTCCTGCTTAGTCGTTTTGCACTTCCTGTCGCTCTCATTTTTTAGATTTTTGTATTCTCTTTCACCTGCTTCATTTACTGCATTTTTATATTTTTGTTTTTCTTCAATTAAATTCAATATCTCTTGTGTTATCCAAAGATTTCTACTAGCCCTCACCTTTGTACCTACTTGATCTTCTGCTGCCTTCACTATTTTATCTCTCAAAGCTACCCATTCTTTTTCTTTATTTTCCCCTTTTCTTGTCAGTTGTTCCCTAATGCTTCCTCTGAAGTTCTCTACAACCTCTGGTTCTTTCAGTTTATCAAGGTCCCATCTCTTAAATTCTTACCTTTTTGTTGTCTCTTCAGTTTTAATCTACAATTTATAACCAATGAATTGTGGTCGGAGTCCACATTTGCCCCAGAAATGTCTAACAGTTTAAAACCTGGTTAAAAAATCTCTGTCTTACCATTATATAACCACTCTGAAAACTTCCAGTATCTTCAGGTCTCTTCCACACATAGAACCTTCTTTCCTGATTCTTAAACCAAGTGTCAGATATGATTAAATTATGCTCTGCACAATATTCTATCAGGTGGATTCCTCTTTCATTTCCTCCCCCCCCCCCCCCCCCCCCCCCCCCAATCCATATTCACCTACTATTTTTCCTTCTGTTCCTTTTCCTACTATCAAATTCCAGTCCCCCATAACTATTAAATTTTTGTCTCCCTTAACTATCTGAATATTTTCTTTTACGTCATCATCCATTTCTTCAATCTCTTCATCATCTGCACAGTTACTTAGCACATAAACTTGCACTACTAAGGTGGGTATGGACTTCATGTCTATTTTGGCTACAATAATGCATTCACTATACAGTTCATGGTAGCTTACCCACGTTCCTATTTTTTTATTCATTATTAAACCTGTAACCTCCCCCTCACTTATCGACCTTAATGACACTGAAAAATTAAACCGCGTGTATCTAATGGGAATTTGGGAAAAGCAATCGTCACCAAAGTTTATCTCTCGGTAAAGAGGGAGGAAAGGGTTACATCTAAATGAAACGAAAAATGCAAATTAAATTGGTGAAAATTAATTTTGAGAAAAGGGTAAAATTAATAAAGAAAGTAATTGTGCGGCCGTTACATTAACAATTAATTGGCCTTAATTAGATATTTGAGATTTGGGGAAAATTACGGTCGCCAGTCCTATGGACAACTACTATAATAACTGAAAATGAAAGATTAATGCACATATAATTAGCACTAAAAGCGTGGCAACTGAAGGTTGACACGTGTTGTGTGAAAACTGAATGTTTGTCAGAAGTAATACATTTCACTACACTCTGACTTAATTTAGCAAAAGAATTAATAAAACCGGAAAATTGAAAGTTAATTTAGTGACTGAAATTAATTGTGAGCTTTGTTTCTGAAGCACATCGAAATTCAGTAAAGTACGGTTAGGCTTGGGCTACCTCAACAATCATTTCAAAAGCTACTTGAATCTACGCAATTTAGCAATAAGAGATTTAACTTTGAACTTGAATTAAATGATTCTGAAAAATTAACAATAGTACAATTTAGTACATACCAAGCTGAGCTGCAGTAATAGGTAAGCTAAAATATGCTAACAAATCTCGCACTCTTAATTTGTGCTTGTGTAATCTAAATATTGTAGCCAGCTATGAATACTTTAACTGAACTTTGAAATTAAAGCAGTGAAATGGAATGATATTACTTTAATGCTGGCGTCTGAATTTCAATGACACTCAGGTTCATTCCGGAAAAGGAAGGGACCCTGCTTGGTAATGCAACTGGGACAATGAGCAACAAAGGTTCATGCTACGTTGCTGTAATTTTGTGCTTTGAACAGTTTGAAAAGCTGAGGTCTACCATACAGTTCTAAAACTTTACGTGCTTCCAGTCTTCCTTGTTGGTTGATTGAAGGTTTGAAGTCATCGATCGAGGAGGTGGCGACAGTCACTCCTTGTCGGCCATCGCTGTTGCAGAAGCTGGATGATGGCGCACCTTCTTCTCGACATGGTCACCAGGCAAAACGGGCTCTTGATGTGCACCAGCTAATGCTTCCCGTCCGCAACACCGTGTCAGAAACTATTGTAGCAAGTCGAGCGCAATTACATGCTGCCATACCCCGAAAGCGCGGCAACTCGCGGGAGCGTCACACAGCACACCTGCTCCACTGCCCTACTCCAGCTAGACTCTCTCTGCCTGCACTCCATGCGGCAGAGTTAACCCTACCAAAGATCCTAAACACTTTGGTTCTCCACACGACCTATCAATGTAATAGTTCGATAGCATAGTTTTCCCTAAGCCAGACCCAGCGTAAAAATACAAATAATATTTACAAAACAAACTAATTATATATATATTGTGTAACCTAAACAGACTCAGAAAATGTCCCAAAAAAAAAAAAACAGCGGAAATGCATATGCTCAAAACATCAAGTAATTTTAGCATTAGGCGAATTAATCATAAACCAATTTTTAGACCATAATAATTGGGTGGAGACACTCCTAACCTTATTGCACTCTGTCATCTGACACAAAAGAAAACAGATTGACAACATATTAAAATTCGTAGAAAACATAGAAAATGGTTTAGCTATTCAAAAAATCAAAATTCCTAACAGTATCAAGAAATGAATACTATTTACAAAATTAATCAGAGTTTATGGTCATAAAAACAGGTAGATCAAAATACACAAATTAGTAATTAATTAAATAGAATGCACATTTTTATATAATCTTTTGATAATTAATATTCTTGTCATGAGAGTCCACTTAACGCTAAACAAGAAAATAATACACAGCAGATCGACAAAAACATAAATATTGACAGCAGAATTCTTTCACATCAGCTGTCCGGGAAGAAAAACAACTCCGCCTTCCGTACCCGCAAGTACAAAGAATGCCGAGAGCGGCACAAGAGCCGACAGTGGCTCCGCCTTGCCAGTATTGTTGCGCCCGTCTGTGCGGCACGCTTGATCTCACTCGTCTGTGTAACGGCATTTCCAGAAGGTCCGTTTCATTAACACTAACACAGTGGATAACTCAATACTGTCCATCATCACACGTATGTACTAGCCTGAAACTTAAAACAGCGTCTAAGTACATCGGCAGTGACTAGTAAATCGCATATTTATTAAATCTTACAGCTAGTTACAAAATCATATTTACATCTTAATCTACTGTGACTCAGCTGAAAACTTAAACTAGCAGCTTGGATTTTTCAATTGATTAATAATCAGTTACTCTTAAATCATTTAGTCAAAATTACTTATTAATTACAACTTCTTTAAAGTCCTCTTGGTCAGGCAAAAGCATGACAATCTAGCAAATCGTTAAATCTTACACTCTATATTTACATACTGTACAAATTACTCATTCTGTGGTATTAATCAATCCTTGGTTGGTACAATTTCAAGTCTACAATGTTCCGTATACCTAATAGTTTTCCAGAGCTTGGATACTCTAAGCAATAAGCATTTGTGTGAGGTATACCAATGACTTTATATGGTCCATTATAAACAAACTTAAATTTAGAGATTTCATTGTCTATCTTGCTCGATTTCTCATGAGCTTTTACAAGTACTAAGTCTCCGATTGCAAACTTAGCAAAACGCGCTTTAGCGTCATGACGACGTATGCGAGCATCGGCTTTTAGCTTCAATATTTCTCGCAAACGTTTTTTTTTCACAACAATACTTGTGTCAATACATGGAGGGAATTTTATTCTCTTCCACAAGTCCCGGTTTGTCTGAAAACACACTTTTATTCCTCACTATTACTTCATACAGGCCTCGTCTTTGTTCATGTGTTATATTTGACACACCGTCTACAATACTTTCCAATTCACTTTCTACACTATTGTCAATGCCAAGATTCCTCACGTTACAGTAGTTCAAATTCATACCTACGTCAATGGCATCCGGCCAGTTAACAACGTGTATAGGCTGGTATTGCCTATGCACACCATCTCCTGCTTCGTCAAAACTAACTACTATTGTTTTATCTTGTGACGTACATGTCAAAGTTTTGCTTTCGCAATTAATCACTGCATGGTACTTTAATAGCCAATCTAACCCTATAGTGACTTCCATAGTTAAGTCTGGCACGACGACAAACTCTTGTTCAAATCGTGCCCCACATATCTCTAAGTGGACAAAAATCTGTTTTGTGACCGGTTTACTGGCCTTCCCAGTAGCACCGATAATTTTCACTCCTGTTACTGGCATAACTACGATGCCAGGTCTGTCTTTCAGTAACTGAAATATTTTTCCAGATACAGCACTCAGTTCTGCACCGATGTCAATCAACACGTTTAGTTGTAGGCAGTGCATATTAACAGACGCTACTATCTGTCTACACTTATCCGGCTGGCCAGAGTGGCCGAGCAGTTCTAGACGCTACAGTCTGGAACCGCGCGACCGCTACGGTCGCAGGTTCGAATCCTGCTTCGGGCATGGATGTGTGTGATGTCCTTAGGTTAGTTAGGTTTAAGTAGTTCTAAGTTCTAGGGGACTGATGACCTCAGAAGTTAAGTCCCATAGTGCTCAGAGCCATTTTTTTTACACTTACCCTCGACTGTTTCTTTATTTTCCCACAATAAATCCTCGTCTATATCCAGGTCATCAGAAAAAACCATCCAGCTTTGATCGTAAATCCGGCTTATCTGGCGGCTTTTTCAGCCTCTGTTCACATACAGTTTTAATTTCAACACGTTTGTCCTGAGGCTTAGTCTGTAGCTTCGCCTCCAATACTGAAACCTTTTCCTGTAACTCGTCAACTAGTGAGTGTTGCTTTGCTATCAGTTCACTAATTGTCACCTTCGTTGATTCCTCTTTGGCCAGATTGATCTCATCTGCCAATCTACCTGGAGGAATGTGCCCAGTAGTATCTTCCTCTGGAACTTTCCGTTACTACTTCAACATCCAACTCCTGCAGGACGAAACACGACAAATCTTGCTCGTGCTCCCCATTAACATCAACTATTTCTGGTAAAGTCTGCCGGTTAGGGCCAGAACTTTCTATCACTTCACAAATACTATCTTCCTGTGGGACGAGACGCGGCAAATCCTGCCCGCACTCCCCATAAACGCTTCTCCCGTACAGGCCCCTATAATCTCTTAGTTCGTCGTATAAGCGACCGAACTGCCTTAACCAGATCTCATCCCTCTCTGCATCCCCTTGCTCGATGATGGACATGTTATCTGACATCTTATCTTCTCTCAACAATAGCGAATCATTCTTAAACTCAATCTCCAGTTCCGCTGTGGGTGTTACAGCTGCCACTTTATAATCGATTTCCGGAACACTACTTAAATTGTTCTCACTGACAGTGAATGTATTTTCTGCTGCCATGTCTACAGCTGATCTACTACTTGTGGGCGCACTCCTTTCTCCTAACACTGGCACACTCTCCCGCCTTTGATTATTCCATACGAAATTTTCGTAACGACGACACCTCAGTTTTCTACTGTTATTGGGCCGCCAAAATTTCTCCACGCCCGGTCGGCCCCTCACCGGCGCGGCTAATGGTTTCCCTGTCTCGTCCCAGCAGATACACTCCCCGGATGCTGCTGAGGCAGCTGATCACACCCTCTGGCGTTATTACTATTCTGCGAAGCCCGTATCACGCTAGTATGATACTGGTTTCCATCATTCCTGTTATTAATTGCTTTGTACCGATTGTCATTATGGCCCGAACCACTATTGTTATTGCTGCCAAGATTGCGGTATGAATTGTTCCCATAGTTATCATTGTTGTGGTTGCTGTGGTACCCGTTGTTGTTACCACGGCCTCTACCACTGTCGCGATTATTGCGCCATTGTCCTCGTCCTCAACTCTGTCCAGGAAATCATTGATTGTCCTGTAATTGCTTCCTACGTAGCGTTTTGTATCATCTGGAAGCTTCTTGTAGAGTTCCCAGACTATTTCGGATTCTGTGCGGCGATCACGCAAATATTCCAACTTGCGGATCCAGCCCTCACAAAACTGCTTCATCGAGCAGCGCGAATTCACATCGAAAGGTCTCGATATGACAAATTCGCTCCAGACACTTTGTTGTTTTTGCTCTGACCAGTATTCAGCCAGAAACAAATTTTTAAACACGTCAAAAGTCAGGTTCATGATGTTGAGGTTTAAGCCCCAATGCTTGGCATCATCAGCCAACACGTCAATAACCGCATTAATTTTTCTCTCATTAGTCCATGATCTGGGTAAAACTCTTTCACAATTTTTAATGAAATCCGTCGCGTGTATACCGCCTTTTTTCATGGGGTCGAACCGCTCCTCTTTCGTCAACAATTCCGAACAATCAAGTTTCTTTTCTAATTCCGACACTCTCATAATTACTTGGCAAGTGGTTGTCGCAAGCGTTTCCACTTCCCTCTTTTTCTCTTCGCAGATATTAGCCTGCTTCCTCACTTTAGTATCTACTTTGGACACTAAAGCCTTTAAAGTTTCCACCTTCTGCTGATCCTCTTTTTTCACTAATTGAATTTGTTCCGTCACCTTATTCTCGATGATCAGAGCAACTGCTTCTCCTACACTTTTCTCGATTCTGCTAATTTCGGAATCAAAACGAGTATTTATGCTCGCAATTTTCGCCTGAACGCCTATCATTTCCTGTTTAAGATTACCGATTTCGGTATTAATTACAACAATATCTTCTTTTATTTTATCAACTTTTGTGTTAACAACTCTAACATTGTTGTTAACAAAATTAATAGCTTTGTTCTGATTGTCTAGCTTCCTGTCAATTTTTTCAAACTGAGCTTCTTGCTTGGCAGACTGAGCTTTAATTTCTGCTGATTGAGTTTCTATCTTGCTAGACTGAGCCTTGATTTCGTTAATCAAAACATTAAATAAATCAGTTAAATTCCCGGAAGCCAACGGTTTTACTTCCATAGGGGGTGCCCCTTTAATTGTCCCTCCGTATTCGTCATCAAGGGGTTCAAATTTGATTATCACTTCCGATTCCGAAACATTTTCTAGAGTTTGGAATTCCATTTCTGCTCTTTGTTGCGTTTCGGCGGTCGCGTCTTTCATGCTAGCCGCCTGCCCCTGAACAATGGGTACCGCGGTGCGCGTTTCCCACTGTTCGACCGATTGTTCCGTATCCAAGTCTACCAAATTTTGGTAATCGTTGCCTTCACTCGTTAGGATTACTCCCACTACTTATTCTCGCTGACGTAACTACCTGTTCGTAACCAGTACTTTGTTAGGAGATTTGCACAATGCAAAATCCGTGTCCAGAACCTCAAATCCGAAGATTGTCCTGTCACCAGGTCGCCACATGCAACCTCCCCCTCACTTATCGACCTTAATGACACTGAACAATTAAACCGCGTGCACCTAATGGAAATTTGGGAAGTTAATTTGTCAGTAAAGAGGGAGGAAAGGGTTACATCTAAATGAAAGGAAAAATGCAAATTAAATTAGTGAAAATTAATTTTGAGAAAAGGGTAAAATTAATACAGAAAGTAGATGTGCGGTCGTTACGTTAACAATTAATTGGCCTTAATTAGATATTTGAGATTTGGGGAAAATTACAGTCGCCAGTCCTATGGACAACTACTATAATAACTGAAAATGAAAGATTAATGCACATATAATTAGCACTAAAAGCGTGGCAACTGAAGGTTGACACGTGTTGTGTGAAAACTGAATGCTTGTCGGAAGTAATAAATTTCGCTACACTCTGAGTTAATTTAGCAAAAGAATTAATAAAACTGGAAAATTGAAAATTAATTTAGTGACTGAAATTAATTGTGAGATTTGTTTCTGAAGCGCTACGAAAGTCAGTACAATACGGTTAGTCTTGGGCTACCTCAACAATCATTTCAAAAGCTACTTGAATCTACGCAATTTAGACATAAGAGATTTAACTTTGAACTTGAATTAAATGATTCTGGACAACTAACAATAGTAACATTTAGTACGTACCAAGCTGAGCTGCAGTCACAGGTAAGCTAAAATATGCTAACAAAACTCGCACTCTTAATTTGTGCTTGTGCCTGTACTTGTGCTAATCTAAATGTTGTAGCCAGCTATGAATACCTTAACTGAACTTTGAAATTAAAGCAGTGAAATGGAATGATATTACTTTAATGCTGGCGTCTGAATTTCAACGACACTCAGGTTCATTTCGGAAAAGGAAGGGACCCTGCTTGGTAATGCAATTGGGACAATGAGCAACAAAGGTTCATGCTAAGTTGCTGTAATTTTGTGATGCAACAATTTTAAAAACTGAGGTCTGCCATACAGTTCTAAAACTTTACGTGCTTCCAGTCTTCCTTGTTGGTTGATTGAAGGTTTGAAGTCGTCGGTCGAGGAGGTGGCGACAGTCACTCGTTGTCGGCCGTCGCTGTTGCAGAAGCTGGATGTTGGCGCGCCTTCTTCTCAACACTGTCACTAGGCGAAACGGGCTCTTGATGTGTGCCAGCTAATGCTTCCCATCCGTGACACTGTGTCAGAAACTATCATAGCAAGTCAAGCGCAATTACATGCTGCCAAACCCCGATAGTGCGGCAACTCATGGGAGCGTCACACAACACACCTGCTCAACTGCACTACCCCAGCCAGACTCCCTCTGCCCGCGCTCCATGCGGCAGAGTTAACACTACCAAAGATCCTAAACACTTTGGTTCTCCACACGACCTATCGATGTAATAGTTCGATAGCACAGTTTTCCTTAAGCCAGACCCATCGTAAAAATACAAATAATATTTACAAAACAAACCAATTATACTTCGACATAAATGCATAAATATATATATACAAATAGTAAAACAATTACAATACATAAAGACACAGAAATGTCATATCTTCAGGTAACAAAATAGGGAAAAAAATTATAGTAAAATAGATGTAAATAGGAGGATATGCATTTGCGGCATTACAAACCTACTCCTGCATTACCCCTATTTGATTTTGTATTATAATCCTGTATTCATCTGACCAAAAGTTATGCACCTCCTGCCACCGAACTTCATTAATTCCTGTTTTACCTAAATTTGACCTATTTGTTTCCATTTTTAATTTTTCTAACCCACCTGCCTGATTAATGGATCTGACATTCCATGCCAGATATCCAAATGGGGGACTATTTTATTTTTGGACTATTTTACCCAAGTTTATGCCATCATCATTTAACCATACAGGAAAGCTATACACCCTCAGCAAAAATTACGGCTGTAGTTTCCCTTTGCTTTCAGGCATTCACAGTACCAGCACAGCAAGGCAACTTTGGTTTATGTTTAAAGGCCAGATCAGTCATCCAGACTGTTGCATCTGCAACTACTGAAAAGCCTACTGCCCCTCTTCAGGAACCACATGTTTGTTTGGCCTTGCAAGATATACCCCCACTGTGATTGCACGTATGGTACAGATATCTGTATCACAGAGGCACGCAATTCTCCCCACCAATAAAAAGGTCCATGGGGTGGCTCATGCTTCATTTGTTCAAAACTGATAAACATTTGTGCCACCCTAGGAGTGGGCCTTTTGTGTGGTTGCCCTGGAGTGTGGCCATAAGAGGTGCTTGCATGTTTGTGACGTCCTTTATGTTGCACCAAAAAAATTCACCATCTCGAGGAACCTGCTGAGAATGTATGTAATGGGCCATGGGAACTTTGACACAGCCCAGACCTTTTTGTTTAGGGAGTGAGGGCCCATGGACAGCATCCTGTACCCTGGAAGTTGATCTCTGGAACATCAAAAATGCACTTCTCCAGGTCGATAATGATAGCAGCCTCCTGGAAGTGACAGCATACCTCCCAGAGACCATGGTGGTGCTCCTTGGGATCACATGAATAAATCAGGATATCATCCAAGTAGGTGAAAGACCCTCAAAGGAGAAAGCCATCATGAGAAATAAACTTAGCGCCAAGTATAGGGTCTGTAATGTTGGTCATGGTAAAGGTTCACAGGAATGCCTACTGAGGCCTAGATTGGTGGATCAGATATGAGAGCAGTAGATTGTGATGGATGAGCCATTAACTGCTTTGAGGAGTAGGGGGAGAAGGTGGACAGTGACCAGCAGAGAGATGTAACTATGAGGGATAGACGGAAATGTCTGAACCTGTGTTGAGGAAGGAGAGTGTTGAGGATTGAAGATTACAATGATTGCACACAAATAGGCTCTGTGAAATCACAGAGCAACCAGGTGTGGCTACTGTTGGCTGCTGTCAGAGTTTGGAGGAGGAGGGAGGAGGAGATTAGTGCTTAACGTCCCGTCGACAACGCGGTCATTAGAGACGGAGCGTAAGCTCGGGTGAGGGAAGGTTGGGGAAGGAAATCGGCCATGCCCTTTCAAAGGAACCATCCCGGTATTTGCCTGAAGCGATTTAGGGAAATCACGGAAAACATAAATCAGGATGGCCAGAGATGGGATTGAACCGTCGTCCTCCCGAATGCGAGTCCAGTGTGCTAACCACTGCGCCACCTCACTCGGTGTCAGAGTTTGGGGCTCATGCACATGGTACATGGCAGTGTGCAGCATCTCTGCCAAAACACTTACGGTACCAACAATTTCATCAATATGCACCAGCTCTCCACATGCCATGGAGGGGTGAGGTGCCTGTGCAGGTGTGCGTACTGTTGGGCAGAGGTGGGCAGTGCATGATGTGGGGCAGGTGCATGTACTCCGAAGCAGTAGTGAGCTTGCTCGTCTCGCTAATCATCTTGGTTATTAGCTGTGCTGTGTCTGCAGGGGGTCCGGGGGCCGGGCAGTGGGAGACGGTGGAGGTTGCGCGAGATTGCGGTCACACGTGCAGGCTTCGTGATGCTGCATAGTGGCAGTGATAGTTTGTGAGTCAAGGGCTTCAAACACGCTGTCAGTGGTGGTGACTGCTGTACTGGAACTCTGAAACTCCTGCGCAGTTAACACCATGTGTATTTTGACAAACAAATGCATGTGCAAAGTTGCTGCTAGCAGCCTGCAGGGAAGCACTGCCGGTTCATCTAGCATGTGGCAGTGGAACTGTGAAGGATACGTGTTGGCACACATGATGATGCATGTTCCTGCACAGTGACAGCATCTGTGAGCTGTGCAAAGTGGCTTAGGAATGCTTGGAATCCATCCATTTGTGCCTGTGGGCTGAACGGGGCAATGAGGGTTTGGCCGTCATTGGGGGCAAGACCGATCCTGAGTGGTGTAGCAGGATCGGTCTGTATAACAGTTCACTGCTATCTTTAGTAGTGGTGGGCTACCAGAGGGATAGTAATGCCTCTGTGATGTGGCTGCACAATACACATGACCTGGCATGGTGATTGGTGGAGGTGGTTCACTTGAGGATCACCAGTGTGAGAAAGGCATTCCTCACTAATATTGCACACATAAGCTGCCTACATAGCAGTAGTACATATAGCTGACTGTGGGAAAAAAGTGAACAGGACATGAAAAGCGCATTGTTCGATTTTTCAGTTACTTTATTTGAACAGTTCACATTTAGATAAAAATTAACAGAACAATAACACAGTAAAATTATATAACAATGAAAATCAACACAGGGGAAATAATTCCTATAGAACACAGCAGGCTCACTGAACTGAAGGTTTCAGTGAGTGGAAAGTAATAAATTGTAAACGCCAAAACAATATGCAGTGATTCTACACTTAAGCAAATTTCTTTAAGGAATAAAATGTAAAGGATTCACAAATATGTCTTGTATTGAATTGTTTATTCTAAGTGTGCATCATATCACTACAGATGAGATGCTGGGTTTAAGCCACAAAGCCAACACCATAAGGTCTCACAGATGAGATAAGTATACCACTTGTGCACATATGATATATGATCATCATGATGATGCAGGAAGAATTCCTAGATGTGGAAGTAGCCTACCAATCCTGTGATACTGCTGGTATGGCATGAAAACATCACTATCAAATTATCCTGTATGAAGAAAAATTTAACGCTCCACCACTAGTGCTCAGTAAGGTTAACTGATGCCAGCAGTTATTGTTCAGTAGAAGTGTACAGTACAGACTCATCAGTGTCATCCTCTCAACACTCATACATGCCCAGAACACCATTACTACACCTCATGGTAAGTCCCTTCTTCAAGTTCACATAGTACAATCAACATTCAGTATAAAACACTATCTCGCTTGGGCAAGTGCATCAGTCATTCAGCATTGGCATGGGTAATGCTGGTCAGGGAGCTCTTTCTGTTGCCTGTTTCTCTCAATAAAAACCCCAGAGCTGCAGCAAACCAGTGCATGGCAGAGAGATATTCCACTTCTGAGGTTCACTTTGCTCATGGCCAATCCACATGTCATCTGCTGTTGTATGTTGTTGAAGCAGATAGCTGGTGTGCGCTCATGCACTGCAATGTGTTGCTGGAAAGTTAAACTTCACAGAATTCACAAGAGAGAGTTAACAGACAACAACCTGCCTAGATAACATTCTGATGAATTATTCATTTGATGAGACAAATAAATTTTGCATTGATTCAGGTATTTCATATCATTCTGCAGTCTTTGTATCCACCAAAATAAATCAACCAGCCATTAGAAAAATGTGCATCAAATGATGCTTCAGTAAGGTAAATATAAACTTGGTTTATTTTAAACTTGAAGAAGTAAACTAAGCAATGTACCATTGCACTACAAGTTCTAAAAATTGTGACGATTTCTTGGAAGTTTTTTTGCGTATTTCCAATGAAATATTTCTCCCGAAAGTCTGCCACAAAAAAGGGACAAGCAACTTGAAATGAATGATAGCTGGTATAAAATAGTCAAGTGCCTGGAAAAGACAGTTACATAATGAGCTGAAACATAATACAACTTAGATTTTATAAACTACATACAAAGGTAGAAAACTGTTTTTAGAAGTGTGGTAAAGGCAGCAAAAGCAATTTCACACAAAAAATTCATTCTGAACCACACAAACAAATCAAAGGTAGTAAGGTAAGTAATAAAATCTGGACTTCTGGTCATTGTTCGCAGTCCATAGATCTCCAAAATTAATATAGGTGACAAATCTACCATCAGAAAGACAAGAACATTTCAATAATGACTTATTTTTATAAACGTATCAAAATCATATGTAAATGTAAGTGGTTACAGAGAGAATGTCCAACCATTAAGTTTCAAACAGGGTAACAGGGAGTTTCTAATTTAATTTCAATGAATTACACCTAAAGATGTATAAAAAGTAGTATTATCCATTAAAAATAAAAATTCTGCTGGATGGGATGAAATACCCACTAGCATAATTAAAACAGCTTCTGGTATAAAATCAGAACCCATACCTGAATTAATAAACCAGTCATTTGAAGAAGGATGCTTCCCAGATGCTCTACACATCTAAAGTATGCAGTAGCATAGCCATTCTTCAAAAAAGACTGAACAGAAGTTGCAGGAAACTACTGACTAGTAAATCTTTTCCCAGTATTCTCAAAACTATTTGGAAAAGCTAAAATCCATATCCAAAATTTCATAATAAAAATCTAAAATTCCAGAAAGTGAAGAGTGCAATATGGGCCATCAATAAATGTTGAAGAAATTTGTTTATCTCTGGACAAATCCCAAAAAAGCACAGGAATTTTCTGAGACTTTATGAAAGCTCTGAGAACAACTTTCTACTGTTACATAAATTAGGAAGATGCAGAATAAAAGGTAGTGCTTTGAAATGCTTCAAATCATATTTAACAGATAGAAATCATAAGGTAATTGTAACCTAGGGTACAGGAAATTGTTTCTCAGACTGAAAAATTACTTCACAGGGAGTCCCACAAGGTTACATTTTAGGCCCAATCCAGTTTTTATTTTATAGAAATGATGTACTTCTTAATATAACATTGCACTTAGTTTTATTTGCAGATGACTCATCTGTACTCAATGAAAGTGAGGCCACAGAAAAAATTCCCCAAACAGTAATTGACACCTTAAATAGTTCTCCAATTCTTATTCTTCTTCTAAAATGTCTTCATTTTTCCGCAGAAATCTATCCATGATGGTTTCAGTTCATGGTTTGTTTACAAGCTAATAATTCTCAACAAGTGTTCTGAATGCAGATCCACCCTGTACCATGTCACCTGTTAGGCCAATTTCCTGATGTCTTTCAGTTTCAAACAGCCAATGTTTCTTAGCTTTCATTGAGATGACAAGACTGAGAATTCTTTTATCAGGCTATTATCATCCATTCTGAGAATGTGGCCGTAAAATTTTAATCTTCTCTTGCAGAAAGTGTCAGAAATTTTCTCATTACTGGTGTAATTCTTTTTTCTCCAAATTCTTCCTATGCAGTGTGGGCCAAAACCTTCCCTTAAAAATTTTCTTCCTTGTTTTTGTGTGTCTTGGATGAGCAATCCACCTCTGCT
This sequence comes from Schistocerca cancellata, assembly GCF_023864275.1. Lineage (NCBI taxonomy): Eukaryota > Metazoa > Arthropoda > Insecta > Orthoptera > Acrididae > Schistocerca > Schistocerca cancellata. The sequence goes on along the minus strand of NC_064628.1, from coordinate 644,515,935 downwards.
CATTTAAGTTTTCATGCACTTAATGTTCATGGTTTTGTTAATTTATTGTAGTGTCATAGATTTGTGTTCCAAGATATTAATTTTTCATTATATCTGTCCCAGGTGGTTTTGTAGGCATTAAGCAATTTAGAGATCCTCTATTATTAGCTTAATGATTTAATACTAATTATTGTATAATTTTTCCTAATGATTTGAATTTAGGTTACATGATGTATTTTGCCAAATTGAGTTTCTATAAATTGTCCATCATCCCACATACTGAGTTTTTTATGTATTTTCAGTTATGACTGAAATTTCATTAAGTTTTTCTTAGGAATAAATAACTGTTTCTTCTATTGTTGGAGGGACTGAACCATAAGGATCAAACATTGCAAAACAGTTTTACTAGGTGTGTTTGAAAAGTTTGGTAAATGGTTTCACAAAATAAAGGAAACAAGGGTTACAAAAAATGTCTTTACTAGCCTTAAAAGTAATTGCCATTAGTGAGAACATACCTGTGACATTGGTTGTATGAGTGTCAGAAATTGTCAACAAATACTTCTTGTGGCATCATTCACAGCACCGTGGCCATGCATTGTTGGATATTTGCAACTTTGTAAAGTGTAAGCCTTTTGGAGGTAATTTAATACAGGGAAACAAAAAAAAGTCTGCCTGTGCCAAATCTGGAAAAGAAAGAGGTTGTTGAAGAACAGTCACCTTGCATTGAGTGAGAAACTTGGGCACAAGGACAAGGTGTGGACAAGCATTGTTGTAGGGGAAATTCCACTGACTACTCCAGAAGAGTTCTAGCTGAACTTACTGGATCCATTGCAGCAGCCATTTCAAAACTCCTTCATAAACTTCCTTTTTGACAGTTTCATCATTCGGTAGATATTCATTGTTATCAAAAAAGGCAATCAGCATCATTTTAATCTTGGATTTTGCTAGTGTTCTTTTTTTGGGAGGTGGGGAAGATGACGAACAGCATACCGTTCCCTGTTGTTTGGTCTCTGGATGGTAGTGGTAGTTGCCAGACCTCATTTCTGATATTGATGGTTTCCAAAAACTGTGGATTCTAGTCAGACATTTTAATAACATCTGCAGTTGTTTCTATCCAAGGTTACTTCTGCTCATCTGTCAGTGTTTGTGGTGCAAACTGAGCACAAATCATCTGCTTTTTCAAATGTTCGTGAACAATTGTGTTCATACTGGCTTTGCTCATCTTCAGTTCTACTGCTGTCATTCTCAAAGAGAGCCACCAACTATCTGCAAGCATCTGTTACACCATCGGTATTGTCTGGGATTGTGCATGTAGACAGTCGGCCCAAATGCAATTCGTCCTTAACACCTTCCTTTCCATTTCTAAAGCATTTAAACCACTCAGACTCACAATTTCTACTCATTGGTTCAACATCATACACTGCTACTTTGAGTCTCTGTTGCCATTTTCCCTAATTTGAAGACAGCATCATGTTAACATGTTGTTCCATTTTGCACTTCATTTAACACTGAGACAAGTTCTCACTGTCTCTGTTAGCTTGGTTTCAGTGTGTACCACTGCTTCACTTTGGTGAGTTACTTGATTTGGGGGGGGGGGACTTTTTGACATGTCTCTCAATGCTTATGTGCTTGTTTCTCATACTAACCAGCCTTGTTTTTGACATATGGGACCATTCATCAAACTTTTCAGATGCACATTGTATTTTCACATAGTCTGCCAATATTAATCCTATTTACATCTTTTACTCACACCCTGATTACTTATTCCAGTACAAGATAGGACAATGGAGACAATTCTGTTTTCATATAAGAAATTTTGAATATTTTGCATGTGAATTTAGTTTTTGCGGTGGCATTAAGTCCATTTTATTTGATCATTTCTCTCTCTTTTTCCCTTCTTTGAATGCTTCTAATATGATGATGAGTTTATGTCTATCAAATAATATACCTTTTGGAGTCTACGAAAATGATCACTATTCATTTGCCTTTTCAGATTTGTAAGTTGGTTGTGAGGCTGAGAATTTATTCTGCACAGGATCTTTATTTTATAAGTCCTGCCTGATATTCAGCAGTTAAATGATCTGTCTGTGCTTCATATTTCTTGAGTAAGACTTTTGACAATTTCTTAAGTGAATGGTGGCAAGGAAATCCTTTTGTAATTATTCAGTCTGTTTCGATCAGCTTTGTAAAATTATAGCAAAGTTCTAATTATAGATTGCATTTTCCTCAATAACTAAATGAGGAAATTTTTTGCAAATTTTAGAAGTTTAAGACCAGGAAACATTACGTTTGTAATGGATACTTATCTTGAATAATTTGAGGGTGATGTTCATTATCATTCAAGTTTTTTTGCTGCAGATGTCCTGGTTCCATTGGTTTTTTTTGGATAATGCTGAAATCTTTAGCAACACACTTTGAAATAAAAACATCCAACACAGAGACACCAATAATTTTCTTCATTTATTCATTCTAACTGACTGCAGCTCCAGAACAACCTGAACTGACTCACACTTGAACTGCCACTAACAACTAACATGAACTGACAACTAATTACTTTGGCCCAACACTGGCACTTATATGTGAAAGTAACAATTCATGGTATTTGCAAAGTTGTAACAATTAATAGTGTAGGTAATTTCCAATGGAGAAAACTTAAAATTATTTGTGTCTACAAACATACTTTACAAATGTGGTTTCGTAATATATAGAGTATTCAAAATTTAAATTTGGCATGATGAATATTTTTAACAATCAATATTATGACATGTAAGTTTTCATTTAAAATAAGTTAACACTCCACTTGCTCATAATAGTGGAAACTCCAACGCTAAATTTTCATTATTTTATACGAAATACAGTGTTCCATCCTTTACTGGAAACTAATAACTAAATCTGGTGTAGATTATGAAAACCAGTGAATTCATCATTTAATAAGTTTGTATAGAATTACTATCTTTTAAATCTAACCATGTAGAGGAGGTGTTGAGTCACAGAAAGGGACAATGACAAGACTGCTATACATTTTAGCTTTAAGCCAAAAGGCTTTCTTCTGAAGTACAAAACACATACACATTCACACACACATGACCAATGTAGCTGTCCACATTGGATAGACGCAGTCCATCCACAGATTGAGACTGGCCACAGTGGCCAGAGACAATGCTCATGTATGTGCTAGGTGTGCTTGTGTGAATTGTTTGTGTTTTCTACTTCAGAAGAAAGCCTTTTGGCTGAAAGCTAAAATGTGTAGCAGTCTTTTCATTGTGCCTGTATGTGACTCAGTGTTTCCATATAGCCAACAGCAATCTATCCTTTCTGTAATACTGTTGTTATTTCATCCTGGACTTGTTGTTTGATTCTGCTTATTCTTTTAAGTCTGATCATTACTCTTCACGACATTGTACAATAACTGGTATACAATGAAAACCAGTCCATGGTATTACATGTCTTTTTACATAGTGAAATTTCCAATGTATTGAGGGGTATATTAAAATAATGTACTGTGTGTTACATTTAGTGACTCTCAGTCTTTTGTGTAACATAGATATCACAAAATCAAATTGATCTTTTATCTTATTTGTTGGTTCTTTTGTGAGCAGGTTCTGTATTTCTTTTCTTTGCTGTTTTGTGCATTGAAGTCTCTGTTGAAATTCCTGGACACTTCTGACCTCAGCCATTTTGTACAAAAGAAAAACATCAAAATTTTGATGTGACACAATGGGACTTAAGTTGTAGTTTCTTTTGATAATTCACAGAAATTCTCTATTCTTATTGGGTCTTTTTGTTTGTAAATATTTAAAGGTATTGTAAACTCTATAATTTCCTGATTCAAAGTGGTTTTCATTGAAACATCTTGTTTCTTGTACTATTACAATTTGGATGCTGAGTTCATTTAATGTATTTGCTAGTTGCACCAAGTTTGCCAGTCTTGAGAAGGCTATTGGCCCCAGAGATTGTACACTAATGATTTCCATGCCTCAACAGCCATCCACTTAAAATGGGCATGATTTCATCTAATACTCTTCCATCTCATTAGAAATAGACTAATAGTTTGTACAGCTAAGTAATTTAGTTTGTGTATAAAATATTTTTCCATTCTACTCAACGTGATGTATAGATGTTCAGTGGCATGCACCTAAATGCTGCAAATGTATTAATTGAGGGCAAGTATGGACATTATATTGAATTAAATGTTGGTTAGAGCAGCATCATACTCTAATAGACACTAGAGACAGTAAGTTCTTGCCATCCTCTTATTTTTAAATGGCACACCCAGCCAGTTGTGTAAGCACCTAAGGTTTAATCTCGAATTTGAAATAGAGACCAATATGATTCACAGCCACAGAGCAATATCAAAGTTGCAAAATCTTGTTAAATGCCAAAAAAATTTCAAATGTTTGTGAAAGACTTAGTCCCAGGTCTTCTGATTTATAGTCAGCAAACACACACACACACACACACACACACACTGTACTACGTTTATCAAAACAATAAATGTCCATAACTGATAGAATTCTCTAAAGCGAATGCTGAAAGTCAAGATTACTACATAAAGATGCTGACTTCTGATCTAAGGAGAAAAAAAGGGTACTGGGAAGGTACAGTCTAACAGTTCAGCCTCATTCCATGTTTTTTTATGCACACCCTCTAGTGACCCACTATCATGTCAGAGACATATAATCAAATTACATTACAGTTTACAAATTGTGAAGTGCACTGCGTTTTGGACGAAAATTGTCTGTGGAGAATGACCACACCACCTTTTGCCATTCTCAAAACAATTAAAAGGTGTTAGGAGCAACAAGTAACAATCAGTTTCTGAGCAGTCAAGCATGGCATAATGTAGTAACCAAGTAATACATCAAATTGATTCAAGTAACATAAATATGGCTTTATTCACAAACCTCTGAACAATAGTGGAAATAAGGCTCTCATAAGATGTAACATGTGATACACAGAACAATTGATGTGAGTGGTACAAACTAAAAGAACACAGTGAATGTGAGACAGCACTGCTTTGTTCACACACAGGTGTGAGTCACTGGCAGAAGGTGTGGTGATACCGTACCATGTGCACACTTCTCACATACAGCCTCTAGTGGCTGGTTTGTGTTGATACAGTTGGCGGTTGATTTATAAGTACACACATGCAGTGACACTATACTTGGCGTGCTCACACTCACATTCACTAGTAGCAGGATACAGCACACCTCTCCACTCAGAGAAAACCTCCTTCAGATTTGGAGTGGCAGCACTGGTGGCAATGGCAGGAGCAGGATGATGTGCCGGGCAGGCACCAGAGCATAGGACCAGAACGTGCAGAGAATCCAACATGCCTGAGGGTGGTAGGCCCATTCAGCACCCAACAACAACAGCACTGGTGGGGGGGGGGGGGGGGGGAAAGGCGCCCTCACCATCTTTGCTTCGTCATCTGCAGACGAGACGAGGCTGGACCAACTGGCACCAATGGCTGAGGTGATGATGGTGAGGGGGCCGTGGAGGCAGCCTGATGGGAACTGCAGACTGCGGCACTGGACCCAAGGCCAGAGAGGGACCAGTTCCAGGCACTGGGAAGCTGAAACCCCAGGGCACCACACATGGAGAAGGCAGCCAATGGTACAGAGGCATCTCCACAGCAGGTGACAAGCAGTTCAAAGCGAAGGGTGGTGGTGTGGGCTGCAGCAATTGGGGCCACACCCATGAAATGGTAGCTTCTGGCAGTGAGTAGAGGTGCAGCTTATCAAAGTGATGTGCCACCAACCCATCGACCACACAGACATTACAAAGATGTTGTCTCTAGTGGTGGACTACAGTGGCTAATATCCACAGGGACCAGTGTCCAAATTCTTGTGCCCACACCAGGGATCCCAGTGTGAAGTAGCTGCATGAACCTGGCTGCCACAGGTGTACTGCAGGCCACAGAAGGTGGAGGAGCATGCATCACTGCTGGCCATGAATTAACTATGTTGGGCTCTGCTCCCCCATAGGCATGAAGCAATAGGACCTGATAAAATTGAGAAGGGCATCATCTGGTGAAGAATCCACAACAAGCCTTTTCGTTTGGAACTTAAACGCACTCACTAGTCATTCCACCTCACCATTCTATTGAGGGTGGAATAGTGAAGCTGTAACATGATGAAACTGTGACAGGAACAAAACAACTGAAAGATATGAGAAACGAAGGGGGTACATTATCAGAAACTAAGGTACCAGGCAATCTCTTAAAAGAAAAAGCTCTCAAAAGTGTATGAACTGTGATCCCAGCCAACATTGATGCATACTGGAGACTGTAAAGAAACTGGGAAAGTGTATCCACAACTAAGAGCCAATAGGAGTTCAAGAAAGAAACTGCAAAGTCTACATGAATGTGTTCCAGTATCTGCCATGGAGTGGGCCAGGGGGACAGAGACACCCTGGAAGCTGCCTGTTGTTGGGCACATTGCTCACAAGCCATGACAAAACAGACAATTTTGCCATCAATACCTAGCCAAAAAATATGTCTCCTAGCTAACAATTTAGTGTGTGAAACTTCCCAGTGGTCTTGGTGGAGAAGATGTAGAACCTCATGCAGTAACAATGTGGGAATGATTACTCTGGGAGAGAGGTCTTCCGTGGACAACAGAAAACACCATGAAAAACAGAGGGGCAATACCACAAGGAAAAATAGTTGTTTAGGGGGCTGAAGCCTGACCAGGTGTTTTATCTGGCCAGCCCTACTGAACAAAGTGAACCACCTGGCAGAAAACTAGGTCAGCTGCAACTGCAGTGGCTACATGCAAGCTTGTAATTGGGAAACCTTCGACTGCATTCTGTGTTTCAGTAGCAACATGGAAGCAAAGCAATTCTTCACAATCAAAGTCAGGATCAGGACCCACAGGAAGGTAGAACAAGGCATCTGCATTATCAGTTTAGATGTAAAACTTCCTGACAGATTAAAACTGTGTGCTGGACTGAGACTCAAACTCAGAACCTTTGCCTTTCACGGGCAAGTGCTCTACCATCTGAACTACCCAAGCATGACTCACGACCCACCCTCACAGCCTTAATTCTGCCAGTACCTCATCTCCTACCTTCCAAACTTGATGGAAGCTCTCCTGCGAACCTTGCAGAACTAGCACTCCTGGAAGAAAGGATATTGCAGAGATATGGCTGCCTGGGAGATGTTTCCAGAATGAAATTTTTCACTCTGCAGTGGAGTGTGCGCTGATATGAAACTTCCTGGCAGAGAGCTTCTATGAAGTTTGGAAGGTAGGAGATGAGGTATTGGCAGAATTAAGGCTGTGAGGGCAGGTCGTGAGTTGTGCTTGGGTAGCTCAGATGGCAGAGCACTTACCCACAAAACACAAATATCCCGAGTTTGGGTCTCAGTCCGGCACAAAGTTTTAATCTGCCAGGAAGATTCATATCATCACACACTCCACTGCAGAGTGAAAATTTCATTCTAGAAACATCCCCCAGGCTGTGGCTAAGCCATGTCTCCGCAGTATCCTTTCTTCCAGGAGTGCTAGTTCTGCAAGGTTCGCAGGAGAACTTCTGTGAGGTTTGGAAGGCAGGAGACTTGGTACTGGCAGAATTAAGGCTGTGACAGCAGGCCATGAGTCGTGCTTGGGTAGCTCAGATGGTAGAGCACCTGCTTGCGAAAAGCAAAGGTCTGGAGTTTCAGTCTTGGTCTAGTACACAGTTTTAATCTGCCAGGAAGTTTCATATCAGCACACACTCTGCTGCAGATCAAAAATTTCATTCAGGTTTGGATGTAGTTCAAAAATAGATTTCGTAACTGTAGTGTGACAAGAGCAGCGTCCAGTGCTGTAGGTTGTATGCAGCCTTGTGAGGCAAGAAAGGGTGTGAGTTAAACAAGGAAACCAAGGGCTTACAGCCTGTAATAAAGCAAAACTTGGAGCCACACAAAAAAATGTAAAATTTATGGCAAGAGCCTCTTTCTCCACCTGAGAGTACTGTTGCTGGGATGGAGTGAGAGATTTGTAGGTGAAAGCAACGGGTCATTTGGAGCCGTCAGCATATTGGTGTGCTAGGACCATGCCGAGTTCGTATTGTGAGGCATCATTCGCCAAAACTATATGCTAGTCCAGAGAGAATGTAGCTAAATAGGCTGCCAAGAGTGGTTTGGGTTTCAACATTCAAAAAACACTTTTCAGTCCAGGATCCAGCAAAAATGTACATTCCTGTGTAACAATACATGCAACATGTGGTCAAATGTGGCTGCCCTCTTCATGAATTTGTGGTACTACACTATCTTCCCTAGGCAGGCCTGAAGTTCCTTTGTGGACGAGGGGTGAGGTGTAGATGGAACAGGAGAGTTGTGATCTGGCAGAGGGGGGGACCCCATCCTGCAAGACCTTGAACCCCAAGTAAACAACCGAAGGTTGAAAAAATTGAGATTTCACAAAGTTGCACTGTAAGCCTGAGGACTGAAAGACAGAAAACAAGCTGTGCAAATTTTTCAAGTGATCCGCCATGAAGGAGTCCATGATAACAATATCATCCAGATAATTAATGCAACCTAGGATAAGCAAGTCAACTGCTCTAAAAATCATTGGAAAATATCATGGGCGGTAACCACATGAAAAGGAAGGTGCAAATAAGCATAGTTTAGTAGTGCTGCTTTAGTGGTACTTGTTTCTAAAATTGTACCAACATGTTGTTAGCACTTCTCTTAATGCAATTCCACCAAATAAAATTAAGTGAAAACTGATTTTCATTTGTCAAAAATATGTTTTCTTTATCATAACTGATAGTTGGGCTTCTATGACTATGTTTTCTACACTTTGCATTTGATACCATATTATTCTGTTTATTCACAGTTCCAACAATATATTGCTTCATTCTCAAAGTCAGACGTTGACAAAAACGAAGGTAATGAAAAAATAGAATGAAAGAAAGAGAATATCAACCACAACCTCCAATGTCTGAAAGATATAAAGATATAAACAAGGAAAACCAGCTATACTTATCAACTGTTTTAACAAAAATCTGATCTCATGGAGAGTAGTACAAAATGTGGAGGGTTTAAACAATGATTCTTGTACTGAAATTTGGGAAAGATCATACTAGCCTAAATAATTACTGGAGTGTTGCCTTGACTGGTGAAAAGGAAAGATTAGTAGAAGATCAACAGCTCTTTAATGTGTGTTTTGCACATTCCAGGAATGGATAGGCTACTGAAGAAAGAGAGCATATAAATGTTCAGGACTGGGGTGTTCAAGCCTTTTAAATGTGGGGTCTACTGAATATAATGTGTTATTTTTTAGCTTTATTTCAGAAATTAATTATTTCAGGAAGCTTCATTTTGCATGAAATATTACTATTTTGTAACTTTCTTTTAAATTTGTAATGTATTTTATAAGTTTTAATCTTTATAATGTTTTATAACAATTTATCTCAATAAACAGCAGCAATATTGTGCAATTCTCAGCCTGAAAAGAATTTGTATTTTGCTATAAAAAAAGAATCTGGTGTATTACATGAAGTCCACGTTTTCTGTGTTGCATTAATTGAACTTTTATGGACATCTTTTCTCTATCATTACATCTTCTCATCTTGTATATTTCCTCTCCATCTCTAGTATCTCCAGTACTACTCGTTTCTTTCTTTCATATGTATTCAGTTTCTGAATTATGAATGTTTTCTTTCACAAGCTCTTAAAATACCTGTTTATTTATTAATATTGCTGTTTCTTTTATCATTTTCAACATTTTGGTGAGTGTGTTTTATTTATCTTGATTAACATATTGAGGTTAGCTTGAATTAATACTTCCCAATTAAGACTATAAAATGTAGTTATGTACAAATTAAATCAGATAATTTTAAATGTTTACCTGCTCAGAGATAATGTCTTGCACAAAACCTCAGCAATTTATGTCTTTCCCTTTTTCAGGATGAACATGGCCAGAGCATGCTCCATTTTGCTGCAGCAAGAGCACATGGACGTAATGGATTATTCCAGCTCCTGCAGGAGACTGGTTTGAATGCTGGCTACAGGGATGAATTGTATCGCACAGCACGAGATGTTGCAATCCAGGCTAATATTCCTGACAATATTCATGACATTGATAAGTGGGTCCTTCATCTTGCTGCAAATGGTACTACTGAACATTATTATGCCTTCCTATAAAATAAAATGCATCAGCAAGCAACTATCACTACACTACTACACATTATTTTTACTTACAAAGAGTAAAATTAATACAATAAAATCTGAAAGAAGCTATTAGATTCTCAGTTATACTTAATAGCTATTGTTTCTTCTCTAGTATCTTCTCAGTTACTAATATAATTACATTGTTATCAATGTCTATGTTCCACCAAACCTATCATACAGAAGAACCTTAAGGGACATGTAACAAGTCAAGGCATTCATTGACAAACAGCATCAGATGTCAAATCATTGCCTTTTTCATGTCAAATCGTTGCCTTTTCCATGTCCTAGGAATTTTTTGTTCTGAGTTTGCCAGAGCTATCACTCTCCACAGGGCAGAATTGTTGGATTTAAAGGAAATTGGGGTAACCAAAATGAGTATTACAGGACTGTTACTGTTCATGACATATAGTGAATGACCCAATGGATAAGATGAGAAGCTCCGTGAAGCTGTTAATAAAATGTGTTTTTGAAAGAAGGAAAGTTTTGTTGCCAGAAAATTGTAGCAAAATGTACAGATACCTCCTAAAAATAGATACCTGATGCAGGGAATGGCAATTCACACTTAAAATTAACAGATGTAATGTATTCCATCATTGTCCAACCAAACAATCAGTGATCAATTCCTGAAAACAATAAAAACCATAAAACATCCTGCTGAGGAGCTAGTATTGTGGGCTACAGTGCAGTTGCCTTGTCCAGCGATATGGACAAAGACCACAATGGCAACAAAGGTGGAGAGAAAAGACTTCATTACAGTGGAGCTGGCAGATATCGCAACTTTCAAAAGGGAAGATTTGTCTCTGAAGTCTAGAAATACAACCAGTCTAAGTAAATAACATCCCTACAGAAAATCTTCTAGTCCTCCAGGTTGGGAGTTGAGGTAATGGGTGTGCAGTCCATCATTTTTAGAAAACCACAAAATGCACAATTTCTCAACAACTCAGAAATGTTCCATGAAAAATGTAAACAAAAACTGGCAAAGAAATGTGTTCCATGATTAGGAATGTGGAATATTCAAGGAATATCATCTAAAAGAGAAGTATTTCAAGAATTAGAATGGTATGACATGCAGCAGTAGATGACTGATGCGAGTGCCTTTGCTAACAGTATGACATTGCCTGCAGCACCTATCCTGGGCTAGTGACCATATGACACTGGTCAGATGTGTCCTTATTTCAGTTGGTAAGAGCTGATAGGGTTTGTAATGGTGTTGGCTGTGTTTACATTGAATGGCCTGGGTCCTCTGGTCCAAATGAACCAATCATTGACTGTAAATGGTAATGTTTATGTATTTTGAGAACATTTGCAGCCATTAAAGGATTTCAAATCCCCAAACAACAATATCGTGTCAATGGGGTATGTTTGAGGAACACTCTGGACAAGTCAAATGAATGATTTGGTCACCAGGATCACACGTCATGATTCCCATCAAACATTTATGGGACATGATCAAGAGGTCAGTTCAAGCACAACATCCTGCACCAGCAATGCTTCCACAATTATGGGTGGTGTAGAGACCCGGCCTCCCGCATGCCCACTATACGCCCTCGCTCAAAGTCCGTCAACTGCACATACGGTTCACATCCACGCTGTCGCGGCATGCTACCAGTGTTAAAGACTGCGATGGAGCTCCATATGCCACGGCAAACTGGCTGACACTGACGGCGGCGGTGCACAAATTCTGCGCAGCTAGCGCCATTCGACGGCCAACACCGCGGTTCCTGGTGTGTCCGCTGTGCCGTGCGTGTGATCATTGCTTGTACAGCCCTCTCGCAGTGTCCGGAGCAAGTATGGTGGGTCTGACACACCGGTGTCAATGTGTTCTTTTTTCCATTTCCAGGAGTGTATTTTCATCTTTATACTTTAAATCAGTTTTTTCTGTTCGCAGAACATTTTTTGTAATATATATGATCAAAAAAGAGAATGTAATAGCATGTGCTTGAGACTGAATGCACAATAATAATTCTCAGTATGTTCAATAAAGAAAATTCAGTACAGTTGCTCACACTGATTAGTGAATTACTAACTTGTTCCACATCTATGAATATCCTGCTGTGTGTGTGTTCAGTAACATTTTCAATCTAGTGAGTGTGGCTGCCAAATGGTCATCAGGTAAGGAATATGGAAGAGGGTTGTACCTTGAGGTGGTTTGTACCCTGACCCATTCTCACAGCTCTAGTCTTTGCTCTCTAACTTCAGTCTTTTTCATGCCAATGGTATGAGTAAGACAATTTAGTTACAGAAACAAATATTTAAATTTCCTTGACATGTATCATTGCTTTTTTTTTTCTTCTAAAAGTAACTTTTTCTGTTCTTAATTCAATGTTACTCCAGCTACAGATGCACAAATAAAATTAATCTTAAATGGTTAATATTTATGATAGACATTTATCATACGGTAATAACCAAGCTGCCATTTGATTATTTTAGGTTATGTTAACCATTTATTGAAGTGGGAGGAAAATTGTACCTTGGGCCAAGTGGTGATATTACACCATGATCATGGCCCAAGTACTTTGTAATAGACCTTTATAATATGGTAATAGAGATTAACATAGACTTCAAACAATAAAAGTAATTTGTTGCTTTTAAATATTTATTAGCATGAACCAGTTTGTTAACAAAAAATTATTTTCATGTGTGTGAATTTGTGTATTGTGTATCAAAAACTGTTCGATCTGTTATGAGAAAAGAAGATGTCAGTATAACAGAGAAAATATCTCTCCAAACAAGTGATAAATGGTAAAGCTGTTGCAGATTCCAGTATAACATATGTATCTTTCCATGATATCTTCATGTATATTGGTGACTGGTCACCATTAAGTACAAATCCTTTTATGCAGAGATAAATTGCTCAGGTTTTAAGTTTTCCCATGTTCCAAGCTCTGATGTTCTGAAAATCATAATGTTCCTAAAAAATTTAAACTCATTAGTTTTGGATGAGGTTCCCACTACAATCACTAAGTTAGCCTGTCATAGTATTTCATATCCACTTTCCCTCATAAGCAACCACTCTTTTGATGAGGAATGTTTTCCAGATTGATTAAAATACACTAAAGTTTAAGTCTGACAAGCTCTTAGAAAGAGAAAACAAGATGAAATGGGGAGCTGTAGACTTATCTCATTGTTTCTCAAAAATATTTGAGAGAGTTGCATGTGATCAGTTGGGCCCAGATTGCACTGACCTAAAATACATCAAAATATGCAAGCACTTATGACCTAAAACTTATACAAATATAACCTTAAAAATAAAATGAGTTTATATAAGTTCATTTAAAAACATTCTTGTAGATTGGTTTTGATACCATGTAAGACAACATTCACTTCTGAACAAACTAACAAACTGTGAGTGTAGTAATTACTTTTTGCAGTGTTTGAAACTATTTTTGAAATGTCTACATGTGCCTTTTTTTTAAAAAAAAAAAAAAAAGTGAAAGTAATGAAACCTATCCAAACAATAAAACCCCTTCAGATTGCTGCTCGCATCCCATGGGATAGCTGCATTCCAGCCCGAGGTGCTGGAGTTGGTAGTCATGTATGCATGAAGGGTGCTTGCTTGTGTGTATGAATGGTGTGTGTCACTCTTTTACTGATGAAGGCTGTGACCGAGAGCTGTATGGGTCTTTTAATTGTGCCTTCTTTACAGTAAGTAGCAATCTGTTTTTTCCTACATTGCTGAAGTTCCTATCTGGAGTTCCCATTGTTTTAAAATTTCTTATCTACATTTGAAATGGACAGTTATTACTTACACCTAGTTTTCTTATCTCAGTGTATCTATGGAAGCAGATAAATTATTTATTATAAAATAACACGCTAATTGTAAAAACCGAGGCTGGATATGGGAAATGCCTTACTTAGTATATTCCATGTTTCTATTTTTAATGTTCTTTCTCTTCTTCCAGTCCGAGTAGAGTTTCATTGTTATTTTGTGAGTTGGGTTGAGAAGTAATTATGCTGTTTCCAAATTCTTATTCCAGGAGAGAGGGAGAAGCTTATGGAACTTCTGCTAGAGGGTTATGATCATATACTTGATGTCGAAAATGATGATGGACTATCAATAATTGAGGTAGTAGCACAAAGTGAACAGCCTGAGACATTACAATTTTTGCAGTCTATATCTGACTTCGAGGTTTGTATTTATTAATAAAGGCAATTAATAACTAAATGTTATGGCTAAATCGAAACACAACAAAAAAAGTTTGCACTTGTAGAATTAAAAGGCATTGTCATGATAGGAAAGAAGAGAGGAGCTTCATAATGCCGTACGACAGGGGAATCTTTTGAGAGTTCATGAGCTTCTTGAAGCAGATGATGCAGAACTTCTTGCTATTGCAAAGAACATATATGGTCGAAGCAGTCTGCATATAGCTGTGCTGTGTCAAGATGAAGAGATCACACAGTTTCTGACTGATAGATTTCCTGCAACACTGAAAACCGGAGATAATGTAAGTATGTCATTCCATTCCAACTTGTACTTATTTACCCCATTCATTAAGTATTACAGCCAGCTATGTGCCATACAAATAACAGTTATCCAAAAGGAAAAAGAGAAAGAGAATTGGTATAGCACTAGTGCATAAATGAATCACAACATTATATGCCATTTACAGGTGGAGTCATTATAGTTATTGATATATGAGTGGCATGTAATCAGTAAAACAGCTATACCTGCTGCAGAATAAAATGAAGTAAGGAACACTGAAATATGTACTGATGGAAACTTTGGAGTAGAATAAAATAAGTGTAAAGATAGATCATCAGTTCCTCATCAGTGAGCAGGTGTATAGAAGAGATTGAAAATTTAATAGTTTTTAGACAAAATCTTTCTTCAGACTTAACAAATTCTCTCTCTCCCTCCCCCCCCCCCTCTCTCTCTCTCTCCCTCTCTCCCTCTCTCCCTCTCCCCCTCTCCTTCCCTCCCTCCCTCCCTCCCTCCCTCCCTCCCTCCCTCCCTCCCCTCTCTTTGTTGCTCCTGACTACTTTAACAACAATTTGATTCTCTAAACATGTAACTACAGATCTATGAATATGTGTTACAGGAAACATGTAACTACACATCCACGAATATAGAAGTCGCAATGCATTCCATCTGATAATGAACAAAAATAATTAAAAAATTTAGCAGTCTTTATTTGCAGGGCCAGCAGAGAGACAAGGCTTAGTGATCTTGATGCTAGTCTTAGAGTGGTGATAATAAATGTGGACAAAATATTTATCGAGAATGTTATA
Source organism: Schistocerca cancellata (assembly GCF_023864275.1). Classification (NCBI taxonomy): domain Eukaryota; kingdom Metazoa; phylum Arthropoda; class Insecta; order Orthoptera; family Acrididae; genus Schistocerca; species Schistocerca cancellata. Next base: position 644,500,568 of record NC_064628.1, on the reverse strand, counting down.
GAAGGTTTGTGTGTCTGGTATATCTAATACACAATCACTTACATCCTATCAATATTTCAGGCATACTAGTACCATTTAGATCAAAAGTGAGAGATAGCAAAGAGTTGTAAATTCCATTCTGAATAAACATGTATCAAGTGAGGAATAAAATACAGCAAAGTTATCATTTGGGAAATGTTGAGGAAACAGATTGTAACTCTTTCAGATCAGAAGAGATTGCTGGGAAGCTGAAAGATTAATACAAACTCATAAATTTGTCAGTTGATCTATGCTGAATCTAATGAAAATTTTGTCCATCATATTTCAGAAAATAGTAGAACATTTTGGTCCTATGTAAAGTTAGTGAATGATAAAACCTGTCATCTCACCTATTATGGATCACTCCACAACAAGAATAACGGCTGAACATTTTTTTTTTTTTAATTTAAAACTACAATCCTGTATAGCTACTGCACTACCCTCTGTCTGCAAGGCTGATGAGTGATATTGGAATAACCATCACCAGTATTCAGAGACAACAAAGAATACTGAAAGTAAACAAGTCACTAAACATGCTAAACTTTCTATTAGACAGAATTTTTAGGGAATTAGTTCACAAACACCAAGAAACACTCACGTGGGGAAAACATGATTAGAAAAGAGTGGATATCATTCTACTGAATGTTATATGATATGTACAATGAGCACTGAACTCAGAGTCAAATAATTATACATTGCAGAGAAACATGCGGAGCAGATGAAGTGCTTAAACAAAGCAGACTGTAAATCCAAAAGATAAAACTGCTTTATGGTAAAAATAGTTACAATGTTAAATGTGAATAAATGAATGATTGAAAATCTTTTATCTTTCTTGTGAAGCCAGATAAAAGTCATTTCTGCTAATTATATTTTTCTAAAATGAAACTTCAGACCTTGTTAGAGTCACAGTTGTGAAAGAACTCACATATTCTCCAATTTCGATTATTTACCTCAAGATTTCATAGAAATCTGCTCTAAAAAGATAGCAAATTTTTATCCAAAGCATTGCCGGCCATGGTGGTCTAGCGGTTCTAGGCGCTCAGTCTGGAACCATGCGACTGCTGCGGTTGCAGTTTCGAGTCCTGCCTCGGGCATGGATGTGTGTGATGTCCTTAGGTTAGTTAGGTTTAAGTAGTTCTAAGTTCTAGGGGACCGATGACCACAGATGTTAAGTCCCATAGTGCTCAGAGCCATTTTTATCCAAAACATTGAAAGAATATGCATCTCAGATTTACAGCTCTTTACACACAGAATACAGCTCAGTGTAATACTGAAGGAGATATGTTAAATCGCTGTTTTGAAGTGAGAAAACATAAAAAGTCAGTTTATACTCATTTACTCATTCATACACTATTTATCAAGTCAGCAGGTAGATTGGACTGTACAAAAGGTCCAAATTTTCTGAATTTTAAATATTGTATGTAGTGTACTGTAATGTAGAATCCAATTTTTAACCTAGAGAAACTTGTGCTAGTTTGGGAGGAGCCATCAAACTGAAATTTTGACATTTTTTCCCTTAGCATCGGATGCAAAATATCTTAAACCTTTCTTTTAGAGTGTACTAAAATACAGCAAAATCATAAAAAAAGTTAAAGGGACAAGTTCTAGAATAATTTTTAATTGTACAACTTTTTTTCAAAAGGATAATGGTAGGTACCTCTTATGTTCGACGTTTAGCAGCAAAAACACCCCTCCCCCCAATCATGTCTGCTAAGTCCATGTAAAAATGGCAAAAACTGCAGCTTCTTTGTGGCAGATGCTTCTAAACTAGCAATGTTTAGAACCCTATGGTCACCTCCTTCCTTACTGTCTTCAATGAGATCTGTTTTCAGTATAGATCAATAACTACACAGAAAAGCATAGTTTGTCATCTGTGCAATGACTCTATAAAATTTCCATTACATCTAATATGATGCCATTTCTTACCAGCTACATGGATATTTTAAAAATGCAAATTACTCCTAATGAAAAAACGATTAAGAGAATACAAAGTCACTTGAGAGAAGTCAATGCCTTGACTAATTTTGCCCAAATGACAAGTTAGATTTTCCATCAGCTTCTTCCACTTCAGTAATGATGTCATTGGGTGGGATTTTACTGTTGTCATAATCATCAAAACGGAATCTGCAGCTGCATTCATCATTGTCATTGTGTGAATCATCCCTCCTCTTGTTAGCTGCTAGCCCCAAACAACTGGAATAACTTCATTACCCAGTCAGGTCTGCACATACAGGTCAATACAAAAAGTATTATACTGGTTGGCATCGTGAGAAGGTAAGAGTTTCATGAAGATGGAATTTGGGTAATGCAATGAATTCAGAGACTTGTTGGTAGTGAGTTTATTCAGTCTCTCTGTAACCATTTGTTCAGCATATAATGTCACCATAAATATCTTCACTGTGGATAGCAATGTTAATGTTACTGACGACAGCACCACTAACTTGTCATCCTGCATAAAACTCTTCAGGATGCATAAAATGATAGTAAGAATCATGGCTAGAAAAATAAGGAACAAACCCTGCATCCCACTATTTAAAAGGATGGGGATTCTTCCTTTTCCATGTATTTACATCTTTGAAAGTGCAATGTTCACTAAGCAATATGCAATAACAAATCATAGTGTCCTCCTCAAAAATGAAAATCTGCATCAACATGACACAAGATAGAAAACTGACTTACAAATGCTCCAAATAAAAACCAGTTTATGCCAAAAAGGAACACTAAGCTTTGGCAAAATTATTTACAATAAGTTGCCAAAATAAATTAAAGTGATAAATGATCTAAAATAAATTAAAGCAGTATTAAAGGAATATCTATTAACACATTGCTTCTATAGTCTGGATGAGTTCCACCAAAATTGTTGAGAGCCTAAGAAAGTTATGTGTATAAGCCATATTATTTATCACTTTTAAAAATTGTGTAAAAATGACTACCTACTTGTAGCATGTAAAGACTGTAATCATTAATATTAGTTTATTCATGTTTTCAGTTGTAATTTTCTAGTACAATGGTCAGAGATGAAAAAATATATACACTCCTGGAAATTGAAATAAGAACACCGTGAATTCATTGTCCCAGGAAGGGGAAACTTTATTGACACATTCCTGGGGTCAGATACATCACATGATCACACTGACAGAACCACAGGCACATAGACACAGGCAACAGAGCATGCACAATGTCGGCACTAGTACAGTGTATATCCACCTTTCGCAGCAATGCATGCTGCTATTCTCCCATGGAGACGATCGTAGAGATGCTGGATGTAGTCCTGTGGAATGGCTTGCCATGCCATTTCCACCTGGCGCCTCCGTTGGACCAGCGTTCGTGCTGGACGTGCAGACCGCGTGAGACAACGCTTCATCCAGTCCCAAACATGCTCAATGGGGGACAGATCCGGAGATCTTGCTGGCCAGGGTAGTTGACTTACACCTTCTAGAGCACGTTGGTTGGCACGGGATACATGCAGACGTGCATTGTCCTGTTGGAACAGCAAGTTCCCTTGCCGGTCTAGGAATGGTAGAACGATGGGTTCGATGACGGTTTGGATGTACCGTGCACTATTCAGTGTCCCCTCGACGATCACCAGTGGTGTACGGCCAGTGTAGGAGATCGCTCCCCACACCATGATGCCGGGTGTTGTCCCTGTGTGCCTCGGTCGTATGCAGTCCTGATTGTGGCGCTCACCTGCACGGTGCCAAACACGCATACGACCATCATTGGCACCAAGGCAGAAGCGACTCTCATCGCTGAAGACGACACGTCTCCATTCGTCCCTCCATTCACGCCTGTCGCGACACCACTGGAGGCGGGCTGCACGATGTTGGGGCATGAGCGGAAGACGGCCTAACGGTGTGCGGGACCGTAGCCCAGCTTCATGGAGACGGTTGCGAATGGTCCTCGCCGATACCCCAGGAGCAACAGCGTCCCTAATTTGCTGGGAAGTGGCGGTGCGGTCCCCTACGGCACTGCGTGGGATCCTACGGTCTTGGCGTGCATCCGTGCGTCGCTGCGGTCCGGTCCCAGGTCGACGGGCACGTGCACCTTCCGCCGACCACTGGCGACAACATCGATGTACTGTGGAGACCTCACGCCCCACGTGTTGAGCAATTCGGCGGTACATCCACCCGGCCTCCCGCATGCCCACTATACGCCCTCGCTCAAAGTCCGTCAACTGCACATACGGTTCACGTCCACGCTGTCGCGGCATGCTACCAGTGTTAAAGACTGCGATGGAGCTCCGTATGCCACGGCAAACTGGCTGACACTGACGGCAGCGGTGCACAAATGCTGCGCAGCTAGCGCCATTCGACGGCCAACACCGCGGTTCCTGGTGTGTCCGCTGTGCCGTGCGTGTGATCATTGCTTGTACAGCCCTCTCGCAGTGTCCGGAACAAGTATGGTGGGTCTGACACACCGGTGTCAATGTGTTCTTTTTTCCATTTCCAGGAGTGTACATTACTGTAAAAATGGAGATATATTTGCATTGACCTGCCCAATATTAGATGCGCTGCATTGTACATGTAAGATTTACTGGACAAAATAAACACAAATACAGATAGTAAACATGGTTTTTCAAAATTCCTTCATCAAAAGAGACAAACTAAACATTCCAGAATGCAAATAAAAATAGCTGACAAGATGGGTATCTTAGCAGAAGATACCTAGCAAAGCAACTTAAGGCACTTAATAAAAGCAAAACTTCCAATCCAGATTGAAAACTAATTAGGTTCCTTTCAGGGTATGCTGATCTAATAGGTCCATATATTTCATTCATATACAACTGCTCACTCAACAAAAGATGTTCACCTAAGGACTGGAGAGTTGACAGATTACGCAAATACACAAGAAAGGAAATGAAAGTAGTGCACTGTATTACAGAATCATGTCACTGGCATTGTTTTGCAATGGGATTTTGGAACATATGTGTTCAAATGAGAAAACTGACTATTGACATAGTGAGCATGGATTCAGAAAATATCATACTTGTGAAACACAACTTGCACTTTATTCTCAGTAAGTAATGAGTGCTGTTGACATGGTATATAAAACTATTTCCTTAATTTTAGGTTTACAGAAAGCTTTTGACACCATTCCTCCCAAACAGCTCTAAAAAAATGGCATGCCTATGAAGTATCATCACAGTTACACAACTGAATTTGTGACTTCCTGTCAGAAAGATCACATTTCATAGTAACTGACAGAAAACCACTGAGAAAAACAGATGTGTTATCTGGTGCTTCCTGATGAAGTGTTACAGATGCTGTGCTGTTTCTAATATGTGTAAATGATTTAAGAGACAATCTGAGCTGCCTATGAGATTGTTTGCAGATGATGGTGTTGCTTACTGCCCATTTATGTCATTAGAAGATCAATTGCCAAGTTATTTAGACTAGATATCTATATGGTGCAAAATGTGGCAAATGACTCTAAACAACAAAAAGTGTGAGGTCATCCACATGAGTACTAAAATGAATCTGCTAAATTTCAGTTGCATGATAAATCACATAAATTTAAAGGCTGTCAATTTGACTAAATACCTAGGGTTTACAATTAGGAACAGCTTAAATTGGAACAATCACATAGAAATTGTTGCAGGGAAAGTGAACCAAAGAGTGTTTTACTGGCAGAACAGTTCAGTGATGCAACAGATCTACAAAAGAGATTGCCTACATTACACTTATCTGTTCTCTTCTGCGGCATTGCTTCATAGTATGGGATCCTTATCAGATAGGATTGATAGAAGGCATCAAAAAAGTTAAAAGAAGGGCAGTTCATTTTCTGTTGCCATGAAAAAGAGAAGAGAATGGCACAGGTGTGAATAGGGTGGCAATCATTAAAACAATGGTATTTCTTGTTGCATTGAGATCTTTTCACTAAATTTTAATCACCAACTTTCTTCTCCAAATGCAAAAATACTTTGTTGACTCTCACCTACATGGGGAGAAATTACCATTTTAATAAGGAAAAAAAATCATAGCTTGCCCAGAAAGATTTAAGTGTCAATTTTTCCCACGTGCTATTCAAGAGTGAAACAGTAGAGAAATAGTCTGAAAGTGTTTTGATGAACCCCCTATTCATATAGATGTAGATGTAGCTCCCTCATATCTACATGTTGCTCAAATGTTCCTGGCCATAACTCAGCGAACATCACTACTTGTTCTTTGATGTACTAGAGGTGTGAGCCTGCCCAGTGGAGTGAGTAGATGCCTGTTGAGAATTTTTCAGTATGCAAATAATGAAGTAGCCTTTAGCAATGACCTTGTTAAATTCCTAAGGATCCAATTTGTCTTTCAAGCTGATTCTGACCTGGTAACACAGATGTGTACTATTAGCATAGTTGAAGTGAGCTGCAGCCTAGAAGTAGGGACTCATTTCTTTGACACATATGACTTGTAAGTTCCAATCCATCAGGCATTCAGCTTTAAAGTAGTGTTTCATTAAGGTACATATGCAGAAATACTGGCCTCATAGTACAATGTGAAGAAGCCCCATTTTATCAGCCCAGGCAGATATACAGGATGGTCAGGGAAGGGTGGAGGGTCAAACCAGTTTGGATCTCATGAGGACATTGGTCAACCTGGTCACCCAACTCTTCAGCCCAAGCAGAAATGAACAACAGTCTCTCTCTCTCTCTCTCTCTCTCTCTCTCACACACACACACACACACACACACACACACACACACACACATACACACACACACACACATTGCTACTTCAATAACCAAGCATATCACCACTATATTCTATATTTTGTTTATTGTCTATCAGACAGTTCTCTTTGTAGTGGCTGGTGATCTGCTCTGTACCATTATCTATTTTTCATCCAGGATATTCCATGATTGTATTACATACATTTTTCATTTGCATGCAGCTTGAAAGGACTGCATTACACTATGCAATGGGTGTGGAAAAAGTTGAGGAACTAAGTACATTCCTCATAAGAGCAGGAGCCAGAAGAATTGCAAAGGATCTGGTATGTACATGTCTCATGACTTAAGAAAATCATAACACTGTTAGGTTATGCTATTCTTAAGCTCTTTATGGTGACTCATGACTGAGTATAAAATTTATTTCAGCTCATACTTGTTGTTTAACTAGCTTAAATTATAATTATTATGGCACTACAGAATGTAATAAGAAATGTTCTGATAGTAAATTGAAATGTAAAATTGTTTCTGTAGTACAATTCAAAAATGGTTTATTTTTGATTAATACATAATTTTATTTTCATTTGCCACTTTATTTTTCAGAAAGGGAGACAGCCAAGCTACTACTTCATGAATAAATCAGATATACTCAGGCTCCAAGAAGATGAAGATACCTTTAAAATGTAACATCTTTTCATAAGGTCCTTAAATGTATGTAAGACATGGACTAAAAGAATCCCATTTAAATGTTGTGACCCACTTAAATAATGGGCCAAGTTGTAGTTCAACAAACTAATAATACACATACATCTTGTTGTGAAAATATAAGTAAGATTATGTTTAAGAAAACAGTATTAATCAGTTTCCAGTTGACAGTGTTACACTATTAGCCTTCCAAAAATATTTTCATTGTGACTTTCTGTATCTGTATTAAAAGAAATGGAATCAATCACTTCATTGTGTAACGTGTAATATTTCAATATTTTTCACCTCTTTAATGTTTTCTTTCTTTGTTGTTTTATGACAGTGACCACAAGAGCATCTGCATATTACAGCCTGTTGGGAAAGCAGCCCTCATCAACTGACTGATTTATTGTGAGGCAGATTGGGATGTAATAGTGTGATAACCTGCTTTTATATTTTTATTAGAACTTCATCTCAGCTCACAAATTTATGATTTTAAAGATTTTATAATGCTAGCCACTTCATGACAAAATATCTGAGTAAATTTATATTCTGCAGAACTGTGCTGCATTATGTTGGGGTCTATTTGAGGAGGAGAGAAGTCATCCTTTTTATTTGAAGTTTTACAGTTCCTGTTGAATTATTCACAGATTTCTGTGGAGTTTTTAACAGTTTTCTCATCAATTTCTAATTCAGGATTAAAATTAGTAGCTTTCTCGGCACCTACTTCAATCTTTACATTCTACTATACCATTTTTAATTTGTTTATGTCATATGAGATGAATTTACTGTTAGCCAATTGTCCTGCTTACTTAATAACTCTGTCAAACATTCTTTTGCACTTGTTTACACACTTGAGAAATTCTGGATCATGCTTATTATATGCTTCCAAGTACAGTGTCTTCTTTCTAAAGCTAGAGATCCTGACGCCCTGTTATCCAAGAGTTTGCTTTGCTGGATTTGTCATGTGCTGTTTGAAGGGAAAATGTTCATTGAACATATGCATGAATTCTGGTTAAAAAAAAAAGCATTGCAGTTAGTGTTACCATGAATCTGACAGTATAATGATCTGAGTACATGGTGCCGAATTCAGTGTAGTGAAACAATGTGAATAACACTGACAGATTCAAATGTTACTACCAAATGGGATCCATGAATGTTCATTAAAAGAGAAAAAGGTTATTAACATTTGTGAGGACTTTTTATGTTGATTGGAGGATGAGAGTGACAGTTCTCTCCATATGAAAATGTGAATTCTTTGTCAAATAAAAAGTTTGTAATGAAATACTCACAAATAAAGTTGTGTAGTTTGTCTTTTAGAGGAGAAATAGTTCAAAGATCCCCATTAAACAATCAGATTTGAGTGCCAAATTATGACAATGTCAGCACTGTAACCGCAACAAGCCAGAGTGTTGCCAATGAAGAGAATATACTTTTTCATAGAATTTGAGAATGCCAAGTCAAATACCAGTTCAAGGACTATAAAGGAAATTGACAAATTTGTCTTGCATACCATTTTCTTCTGTATGAAACAGTACAGACAGATCATCATCATTGATCCATCTGTTGCTATGGACAATAATTTCTACAGTTGTGACATTATGATAGCCAGATTAATTATATGAAATAGCGGCTGTACTTTGCTGTTTCCGACATTTTGATCACAGCTGTAGAAAACCCAAATTCAGTATTAGTGGTAATATTGAAAAAGTGTTTCACAAGTGAAACTCTATGGAATGGATAACGTTGTGGTGCTCCTACTGTAATGTTCTTGGAAAAAGGCTTTTATTTTAACCCTCACATTAGGACCAACAACATTTATTAAGCGCAATTAACATTCCATAACAACAGATTAAAATTATCTAGTAGTCCACAAACAGATATAGTTCTTCATGAAAAAGAATACAAGCATTAGTTCCCAATGGAAATTAATAACCAAATTTAATGTAAGGACAGACAGTACTACTTCATTATGTATCCATATGGAAATTATAGCATTAAGCACAGTTCTACTTAAGACTTGTAGTGAGACCACATGCACATTAGGTGAAGCACTATCCAACACAAGTCCAAACTGGTTCAGGTAAACATCAGCAGCAGTCATAGTTCACTTGCAGAGACAAAGTCAGATAATAGTAATTGAGAGCAAGCCCACCATCTCATATTTTCACATTACAGAAGTTAACATGAACGGCCTGTCATGTCACCAACTTTCCCACTGAAAACTTCCTTTCTGGATGTGGGCAATGTTACACATCCATATCTTCCATTCGCCCATCTGGTGGTGAAGTAAATTTCTCCCTCCTTGAACCAGCATGATGTGCCAGTACCTGACTGGCCAGTGTGTCAGAAGGCAACAGTGGAAGGAGGCCAGGAACTGGGCAATATCATGACGAAAGGTGCCCAAGAGACATATTGGGTCACCAATGATGATGATGTTGGTTTTGAAGAGATTTGCAGTCCTAGAGAATTCTGGGAATGAAGATGTTGCTGTGAGATGTGGCAAGTCTGGTGATTCAACCTTTGTTGACACTGGATCAATGAGGGTGCTCCACAGCTCATGAGAAGAGAGAACCAGACAACTATCCTCAGTGGCCAGAAGTAGAGAGCACTAAAGTATGGTTGTGACAGCAGAGATGATGGACTCTGATGAGGGAGGCCACTGACCATGTTGTAATGGCCACTAACTCCACTTAGCACCCCCACTGTTCTTCCAAGGACTCTTGGATCCACCCCAGATTATGCCAAAATATGCTTGCCCACATTGGGTACCCACACAGAATAGTGTGGATGCATCTGCTTGGTGTTACAGGGTGGAAACAGGAGGCCAGAAGAACTTTGTGAGGTTGTCCATGAAAAAAGCTCTGCTGAGTTTCAACCATTGATCAGCATGCACCTGTAAAGCTAGGGAGATTTTTCATACTGAAATCAATTTCACACACCTGAAGGTTTTCATATCTGAACTTTGAGTATACAAACAAACCGTCCTGCCAGCCCATTTGAGGCTGGATGGAAAGGGTTTTGTGGGTGCATAACCTTTTCAAATCAGTAGCTGTGAATTAGGTACCACTGGTGGATACACCCTCTATCATAACCAGCCATTGTTGGCTACTTCATCTTCCAGTGCAATGTCTGTCACCAGTGGGTAGCTGCTCCTAGACCACAGATGCTTCTCCTCCAGAGAATGTTAGGGTGCCACACAAGTATTTTGTGTGAACAGAGATGGTACTGCTGACAAATAATCTGTTGACATGCTGACCACTAGCAGGCATCACTATGGGTACCAGCTTTGCTCACAAGCAGCAAACACATTAGCAACAGTGGTGCTGCAATCAAAGGGACTAGTTTGCATCCTCAGGACACTTGCCTCCCAGGTGCAGTCACTGCCCAACTGCCAACAGGCATCACTTTTTGCTCAGTTCTGGACTACACCAGTCACTTACAGAGGCCCATCTATCAGAGACCAACCCAGGGGGCCACATCTACACTTCACCATGACATTGTGCCAGTAGCTACCAGGGATGGAATTTAGCTAGTGAACTGGAGCTTAATTGTGACCATCATGACTGGCATCATTAAGGACTCTTGACTGTGTAATCCTTATATCTGACCAGGATGATCTTTTATTTGTGTTATTTCTAAATCTGCTCCTATATTTAACTATGCTTAAATGTATGAGTTTGTAATAAAGTGTACTGGAAATACTACCTGGGAATCATCACTCCTGAATCCTCAATTATTTGTGTTCAGCATTACAACCAAGGAAATAAAAGTTGGCATGAGGATAAAGCCTGCATCCCCAGTGTAGTCATCATTGTCACAGGATATGGAACCAGATGCAGCTGTGTTCTGCTGGCTGCTGTCGTCCCTGTTGAGCCTAATGCTATCTTCGCCTTTGTGATGGAGATGTAGCCATTGTCCTTCTTCCTCGCATGGGTGGCACAGCACTTCATACCTTCACTCTTTCAGGTGTCTTATGACACCATGCTGCTGTTCCTTGCTTCCTTTGATGCACTGCCCTCTCCTCTTCCTTGCATTTCTGCACTGCAGGCTATGACACCTTTCATTATGCACAATTCCTGCAACTCTCACTGCTATCTTTGCGTGCTCCTAGACATGTTGTGTATCTGGTGACATCTATCTCTCCACTTCTTGCCACCTGACAGCCGTTTTCCTCTCTCAAGATGCTCCACATGCCACGCATACTGGGCTGTCATTCCCATTCTCCTGGGAACTATAGCTGTCATTCTGCTCTCCTTGTGCCTATGGCATTTCTGCCACCATAGCCCACTGTCCACCCTCTGGGTGTGATGTCTGCACTTTCACATACTTCCCTTTGTGTGCCAATGTCCATGGCCTTTGTGGCTTTCCAGCCATCCATTCTTTCAGTGCCCATGGCACCTTCCCATCACCCCACACCCTGTCTCTGCCCTCCAGGCAGGTTCCTTTTCCCTTTTTCACTGCTTTCACAATTGTCCTTACAGTGACCTCTGCCCCATATGATTCCTTTCCATCACCTGACTGCCCTCAGCTGAGCCCTGTATCCCATCGGCTTCCTGTGGACTTGCTCAGCAGATGCAGGTGCTCCTTCCTCACTGCAAGGTCCACATCTCCCATGGCATCACAGCTTCTGAACAAGGAATTCTGCTTGATGCAGTCTTTACACTTGTGCCCATGTCTGCACTGTGCAGGGGCGGTCTTTTCCAGATCTTCCATCTTCTGATGCCATTGTCATCCACAGGACGTATCGCACTCCCCACATTGTACCAGTTGGTCATCAGAACTACCTCTTTGGGCCACCAGTTGATCTTTGCTGGCCCTGCAGCCAATCCTTAGAGACACTACCCACAACAAGCTGGCCCATGCCAGGCTGCACCTCTTGGGGTTCAGTCCTACTGCAACACTTTCTTACGCATTTTTTGCTCCTTTTCTGCTTTACTCCATGCTAGCATATGCTGCACAGCTTCAGGTCCCAGATTCTGAGGCACACAGTAGTAGCTGTCCCGAGACCCCTGCTCTATTTGACATTGTCTGCATCGACCTTGGGTAGGTGTCTCCTCTGTGTGGCCACCTGTCTGTTATCATCTTTGGTTTGTGAATGCCATCTTCCTACAATAGGGGGATGCAGGATCTATGGCCAATGTCAAGATGGGTCCACTATCTTTTCTTTAAGGGGAGGGGGTCTAGGAATATTATACCTGTTGCATCAACAGTGCTGCTGTAATCAAAGGGACTAGTTTGCATCTGTGGGTAATCTGTCTGCCAAGCACCTGTGAATATCTTACAGGCTGCATAATGAAGTCCCCACCCTACCACCAGCAGGCAGTGCTTTCTGCTAAGCTCTAGACTTTACATTGGTCACTTCTAGCAGCCTATCTACCAGAGACTAGCCCGGGAGGGACTGCATTTATGTTGGATCATAACAAAATGGTTCAAATGGCTCTGAGCACTATGGGACTTAACATCTATGGTCATCAGTCCCCTAGAACTTAGAACTACTTAAACCTAACTAACCTAAGGACAGCACACAACCCCCAGCCATCACGAGGCAGAGAAAATCCCTGACCCCGCCGGGAATCGAACCCGGGAACCCGGGCGTGGGAAGCGAGAACGCTACCGCACGACCACGAGACATAACATTATACCAGAAGCCATCAGTGTTGGAACTGAGGTTGTGAAATTAAGCCTAATTGTGACTATCATGACCAATTTCATGAATGATTCATGGTGTTATTTCTAATTCTGCAGTATGCTGAACTGTGTGTTTCCAATGTGTGGTGTTGTAACAAAGTGCACTGGCAATACTAATTTGAAATCATTACTTGTCAGTCACCAATTATTTGTGCACAGCCTTACAACCAAGGATATAAACCCTCTTACGTGAAGATCTGCCTCAGTGTTCCCACCATGGAATTTACTGGAGGCAGACAACATATGGGAAGTGGGAGAAGGAGACCATGACAATTAACCGCATGGACCACGAGAGAGGGCCAATGAAGTCAGCATAAATCTTGTTCATGGTTTTGTCAGCAGTTGCCACAGAGAGAAGAACTGAGGTCGAGCTGGCTGGTGTGCCTGGCAAACAGCATTCTTCTAACCACTGAAAAGAGACTCACTTTCCACTACTTGATTTATAGGGTGGTGTATGGAGGATGTATGGAGAATAAATAGGACATAGTAATTAATTTTTCCTAAAAATACTTGACGTTCTTTAGCTTTTTTAGACACAGGCTTGTTGTGACTACATGTTATTTGGTGGGACCTCATCATTGAAGAGCTAGCCCAATAGGTGGCTGTTCGTTGAAAGAAGGTGCATCTTGAAAAGTCACAGGCCTTTCAGTGCAAGAGCCACAAAAACTGGACATATATTGCACAATTCATGTTCTCTCATATGACCAGTGAACAGAATAGCATAAATAATTTGGAATCCTTGCACTAGTCTGTTCAAGAAACCTCTGGAATATGGTGAGGATGCTACTCACACCAAAAGGCAATGTGTTTTATTGGAGTGTCCAGATGGTATGTTCAAGAACCCACTTTAGAAAAGTAGTTTTCCTCCTGGAGAGAGAGAGAAAAAAAAATCGCTTAAAGTCTCCACACAACCAAAGACTTCCTAACCACCAATATAGTGGTGAAGCCAGTGATATCATCTTCTTTTCCCATGCAGGTGTCCTCATCAGACACAGGAAATATAATGCATATTGATACGTCCATTTGACTATCTGACAGGGGAGACCCCCTGCAAGATGCATTATGTGATTCTCCTTGAGTATTGTGTATTTTCAGGTTCTGTTAATCTACTGTAGTATTTAGGATCAAATTTGTCGATGCCACTTATCAAGAATTGCGACACCCTACTAGTATGATTCCATTGTGTATGCTGTTTGTCTATAATTCATTTTGAATGCATATCTGTATGACTTATTTGATCTTGTTACTGTCCCTGGTGATTACATTCCTTGTTGTTTCCATTTATTTATAGAGTCCATCACATCTATCACATGTTTCCGCTACAGTCTTCTCTATTTTCGTGGCATCACTACGCACTGTTTGTAGGATGCATTCTAATTCTACATTTTCTTTCTTCATATGTGCATGCTCTTAGTTGTTCCCCCACAGCTGCATCTGTTTCAGATTTGTTTTTTAGTCCTTCTTCCAGTATTCCTCTGGTTTCAGCCATTATGAACAATTTTCAATCGTACAAGCTTAACAATCAACATTAAACTTGAAAAAATACTTAAGATACAATTCCAACTCAGCTCTAAATCTTCACACTGTATTTCACATCCTAAAATACAACTGTTACCACAAAAAATTCTACTGCAGCAATGCTAGGCAAGACTACAGTGTTGCTTCCTGCGAGACCTACTGCTACTTCCTGGTGTCTCGAATTGCTGTGGTCGCATGGCATACTGTGCTCTGCAATACTGAAAACTGCTCCAAGGTGTTCTTGCTATTTCTGTGGCTGTTCAACACATAAACCTATACCAGTTTTTTACTTCACAGTTTGTTGAACACTTTGTGCCGGGCTGTATGGTTCTCTTTGCAAGTTTCCACTTATTCAACAATGTGTACTATCCCCACTTTTGTCTTCCTTTAGTGGTGCATAGTGCTAGCCTCTTCATCATCACTTCAAATTTTAATATTACTGTTTCAGTTTGTTTTCGCTCACATTCTCCTTCGCTTTGCCACAGCCACTAATTTTAGGTCTTTTGAGTGTACAAATTGATAACATTCCGAGTTTGGGCAGTAACCCTACATCCCAATCCAGCAACCCACCATTCCTAAATAGTGTCACAATGGTTAGAAAAGTGTTCCACTGTCACAAGTGCGTTTGAGTAGACCTCCATATCACCTAACTTAAATCCCACTGAGCTCATCTGAGATGCCACAGAGCAAGATGTACTTTTTGGGCCGAGTTACAACTAAACTTTGTTACATGTACGGGACAGTCAAGCGATCTTGGATAGGGACGACATCCCAACGCATTCAGTATATCATGTATTACATGCCATGCCTCTGTCATCAGGGCAAAAGTTTCAGTCAGCTACGCTCTTTGGTCCATCGTGGATGATCTTCTGTCCTAAGTAGCCCATTGTTTTATCAATATGAATAAGCCTAGTCAGAAAATTTACTGTAAGAGAGAATGGTAATAATAATAATTTCTACTTTTGTGTCATTTGATAATAAATTATATTGTTTAACCTCCCCATTAATTTAGCTTAGATTTCATGAGATGTATTTTTTGTTCCATGGATCAATAGTGAGCAAAACCTCAAGGATAGAAGAACATATTGTAAAACAACAATACACAACACATATTTGCAAAGAAAAAGAGATATTCTAATGTGCCTTCCCCAAGTCCCAAGTAAAATGGTCAAAATGGATGTTGATTTAGTCATAAAACGTATTATTTTCATTTAAAGGCAACAACGAGAATGTCACAAAACATGTAAATGTAGAATACACAAAAAATCAGTTTACAACACTTACGTTCATTGATCACATTACTGCACTGAAGACGTACAGAGGTCACAATTTAGGTAA
The DNA here is from genome assembly GCF_023864275.1 of Schistocerca cancellata. Classification (NCBI taxonomy): domain Eukaryota; kingdom Metazoa; phylum Arthropoda; class Insecta; order Orthoptera; family Acrididae; genus Schistocerca; species Schistocerca cancellata. The sequence continues at coordinate 644,484,667 of NC_064628.1, read as the reverse complement.
TACAGTACACTCACGTTTATCCGAAATGATCGGGCGGTGGCCGGTTCGGATTACGAAAATTTCGGATAAACCGAAGTCCCCGTTTTCACGCATATAACACCCGGAATTGCGTCAATACCGCAAAATATGATAGTAAAACGTGCGTAGGGTACGTAGAATGTTATTGATATGGTTATGATTAAGCCTGAATGTTTTTGACTGAAAAAATTGTGTTGAAGTGTTAAAAAGGCGCCAAAGTATGATTGAAAACTTTTGAATGCTGAATAACAAAACTCGTTTATTTTGCGTTCTTACAGAAAAAAATCCTCCTTATTTGGCAGCAGGAAAAAACAGCAGTTTTAATTTTATTACCTACTCTTTTGAATAAAAAATAAACTAATGTACAAAATTATGAAACAAATCTAGAGATTACCCAAAGGAACGAAAAGTTTGTCTAGAGGAACTGCAAAAAAAAAAAAAAAAAAAAAAAAAGAACTTTTGCGTTATGTTGAAGTTCTAGGACGCTTCATTAGAATTTCTTTGTTTTTTAGCTTAGGAAACTTTTGTTGCGACAATATATCTCCAACGTTGGAAACAAACGATTTCGGAACAAGTTGCCTCCTCCTGTTGGCTGATGTACTCCAGGGCGGTTTGGATCGCTTCGTAACGGACTGTGTGAGGAATCTTTTTCTCTGCCCCGTCATCAGAAACATATTCTTCTGACACTTTCTAACTGGTCGCAATATGGTCGATTTCTTCCTCAGTCAAATCAAAAACGTCGTTTTCCATCCACCCTTCAACGTCTTCGAAGTTTGCGTCTTCACAACCCGGTAGCTTCTCCAGTAAATTCACAAAGATTGCGTCATTTTCATCTGTTTCTGGCGCGTCAGCTTGAGTTTCGGTGTTGCCTGTTTCTTCCAACCACTGATGAGTTGCCTTATGATCTAACAGTTATTTCCAAGACTTAACGAGAGAAATTGGATGAATTAGGTTCCAAGCGTCAGCAATCCGGTGAATGACACTTAAAACACCGATTTTTTTTAAGAGCTCGCACAAAATCTTCTTCAGCATCAATCGCATCGATTAAGTATTCCGGCAGCTTGCGTCTGCAGTGTTTTTTTCATCGGCTCAAGAACACCTTGGTCCATCGGTTGACATAGAGACGTGACATTTGGTGGGAGAAACGCTACTTCCACATTCCCATCTTATAGATCTTCTAGGTGAGAAGGAGCGTTGTTCACAAGAAGCAGCGCTTTTCGAGGAAGTCCATTTTCCTCCATATGTTTTTCTACAGCTGGAACAAACTCTGCCTGGAACCACTCTTTGAAGATGGCACCGTTCATCCATGCCACAACGGCAAAGATTTATCAGCTGGTTGTCGTCTAAACGCTCGTGGTTTTCTGGATTCGCCAATTAAAGTACGGCGCTGTATGGTTGCCAGTGGCATTACTGCATGCGAGGACTGTAACTCTTTCCTTGCTTTTTTATACCCGGATGCCTTTTTTTCTTGTTCAGAGGCAAGGCTTTTTGTTGACAACATTTTGTAATTCAAACCGGCTTCATCACAGTTGTAAAGCTGATCACCAGTATAACCTCCTTTGTCAATGATTGTGTGCAGTTTCTTCTTAAAATCAGCAATAGAGGCTTCATTCACGGATAATGATTCGCCGCTGATGGCAATTTCACGAATGTCATGCCGCTTCTTGAACCGATCCAGCCAGCCATCACTTCCAAAGAATTCTCTCCTTATAAAAAGTCATCGTTTTTGACGAAGCAGAGGACCTGAAACTGACACACCTTAGGGTCTTATTTGTTCGTGCCACAAAGATAAGGCCTCTTCCAACTGAGGATGTGCACCTTTTCTCGTTGTTTTTCGAGATTTCACTGCGCTGCCTTGAATAGAACAATTTTTTTTTCAATTTTCGATCGATTTGTCTTCCAATCAGTAACCATACTCCTACCGACCTTCAAACCCGTAGCACCTTTCGCTGGTGGCGCGAAGCTTTTGTTCCAAAGAGAACACATTCTTTTCTCGTTTCGCGCCCGTAGTCACGTTCAGGGTTTTTTTACCGATACTCGACTGATTCTTTTTTGGTTTTCGGCCACTTATATCTTTGGACATTTTAAAGCATGTAGCGCGAGCACGAAACGTTAAATCGAAAACGCACGGACGCCCGACTTGACAACACTCGAGACGCACTAGACAAAACTTTTGACTTTTGAAACCAGGCTGTGGCAGTCATCGAATGAAAACATTCGATACATCTATCCCCTCTCCCCTGTCCCACCCGAGCCCAAGCGGCAACACAATTCGTTCACTGTTAAACTGTTGAAACGTTCGGCTTCGTCTCACCGACCGACAACAGGCGGAAAGTGTTTGGCGCCGCGCTTTCATTGTCGGTTTCGACAGGGCTACGTCACGCTGCATAGAGCAATACTGTACTTCCACGGAGTCCAATAGATGGCAATGGCATGAAACCACGCAATACGAACAAGAAACAGGCTAAAACTACAACCAACACACGCACGAATTGACGACATTTGGACTTTCGACACGCTCGAATGCAGTGATTAGCAGTAGACTTCCGATTTTCCGAAAAACACCAGCGAATGCATGACTCCAAGCGCAGACAAGTTGAAACTTGTCAAGTGTCAGTCTAGCTAGCCAAAAGCGTAGCTGCGCGTCAATGTGAGCTGGGAAAATCTGAAAAATTTGTTCGGATAAAACGGATTTCGGATAAACGCGATTCGGAAAAAGGGGTGTTTACTGTATGCACATTATTTGACGTTCTTAATAATATATACATATCAGTCACTTCCAACAAGAAATTTTCAGTGACGTAGGAATTCGATATCAACAAATCGTGTAGGCTCTTCTTAAGCTCAACTTTGTTTCTATTTAACCTTTTTATCATTGCTGGCACGTAACTGAAAATGTGTGTACCTGAGTAATGTACCGTAAATTGGGGCTACATTGCTCCTATGGGGGTTACTTTGCCCCAGAAATGAAAAAAGTTTCAAAGCCCTCTCTAGGGAAAATCTTCAACTACAACCAAAAGCTTTCAGCTTTAAATCATAGATGGCATCACAGTCTTCCTTCCAATACTTTCTGGGTCTGCCATTTTGTTCTTACAAATCTTTAACATATTGTGCTTTGTTGAGTGGAAACCACTGAGATGATGTGTTATTTATTAATCTGAAATTTGCGTTTGAAAAGTTGTCTCTACAGAACAGAATTTTATTACTGAAAGGGTAAGTATACAGCCATTTGTTGTATAATTTAATACTGAGTTAAAATTTACTTTGCCTGATAATGCAATTGCGTTTGTTTTTCTCTTATTCAAAAATAAATAAGTGAGTTTACATTTTCTACATTTCAGGCAATCATCATAGGTCGTACCACTCGCTCCTTCAGGCTCCTGGATTTCTCCCTTACCATCTCCGCCCGTCCTGTCCGCCTCTCCTCCACCCTCACCTACCTTGGCCTCACCATTGACCTTCACCTCACCTTTTCTAAATCTAGTTGCTCCATTATGATATGTGGCAGTGCATCAGGGTAACTTTTGCCACCCTATGTCATCTACAACTCTGGGCAGCTGTGGAACACATGGATGGAGGGAGGTTTATTAACGTCTACGAAAATTCATCAACTGAGTGGCCCAGATGTAAAAGCCGCTAACTGCATGAAGAGCGAAACTGAGATAATCGCGAAAAACTCGTCCCACCCAAACTATTAAAATCTCAGATTATCTTTTTCGAATTAAAGTCTTAAGTGGCATATTGACATAGAGGTTTTTGCACCCAATATAGCAATTAGCACGTTTTGCAAATGCATCTATCCAATTACAAAGCAAACGTTCAGTTGCAAAAGCCGCTATTCGGTGATAAGTTAGGAATGACAGAAGGATTGAATTTAATTATTGTGAATGTAAACAGAATACGTTTTATTTTAAAGAGAAGTATGAAATTTCTACAAACCTGGAAACAGAATACGTTTTATTTTAAAGAGAAGTATGAAATTTCTACAAAACTGGAATATAAAAATACGAAGATGGCGTTATTTTACACAGAAAAACTGACTTATTTAACTGTAAGGGACGAATGTTCACGACAGCGACAAAAAATTCTAAAAAATGAAATTACCTGAAAATTACTTTTCAGTGACATCAACCTCAACACTGTGCATCAACTCAAAATCGCTTCCGGCTTCTTCCTCGTTCTGAGAGTTGGCAGCAGCAGAAGCAACTCTAGGAGTGCCTTCTTGCTTGGTCACCCAGTCTTCCACCAAAGTGTAACTGCTAAAGATTTTTGACGTCTGCATGTTTGACTTTAAAATTATACACCTGCTGTGACTGGTGCTGGGCCGTTTCCTTTGATGACAACATATGGCCTTCGCAATTTACGCGTAGAACACACAGATTCAAACACTGGTGAGCCAAAACACTACGACCACTTGCTTAATAATGCGTTGGTCCATCTTTGGTAAGCAATACAGCAGCGATTCTGCATGGTATGGATTAGAGAAGTACTTGATAGATTTCTGGAGGTATGTGACACCACACATCTATGTACAGGTCACATAGTTCCCATAAATAATAGGCCGGTAGTTTGTAGACAAAGATAGAGTCCCATATGCCTTTATTGCGTTCAGATCAGACAAATTTGGTGGCGAAGACATCAGCATGGCTTCACTTGTCATGCTCCAAAATTAAAGCAACAAACTGTTATTTCCCTGTCCTATGACTAATTCACAATGTAATCAAACAAACTGTCAACAGATGTCGTTACGATCGTGATGCACACGGAAGATGGCATTCCGATCAAAAGACAACCACACCAACAATGGTGTCAGGACACCTATCAAGTGGAGTAGATCTGCAGGATAGTCCCACATCCACAATCGCAGGATAGTCCCACATCCAAGACGGTGCAATGTAGCACAGAGAAGACGCCTACAGACTCTCTGCAGTGGAGGACCATAGGAAGAATGGAAGCAGGAGAGTCGCAAACTGATGTGGCCCGATGGCCTAATGTGAATCATTCTGTTGTTTCTCGGATGAGGCAACAGTTTATAGAGACTGAAACTATATCCTGGAGACCAGGACAGGGCCGACCGTGTGTGACATCAGAAAGATTGGATCGTTATTTGGATGTAATGGCATGACGGTACCACGTTAGTACTGCACTGCAAACGGCATCTGACCTCATAGCTTCGCCTGGACATGTTCTATCGAGGCGAACCGTGTACAGAAGGTTTCAGCAGAGTGGCCCTTATAGTTGGAGACCTGCTGTCTGTTTACCTCTGGCTTATCTTCACAGAAGGGAACATCTAGAATGGAGCCATCAACATGTCACCTGACGGTCGAACAGTGGGCCAATGTTCTTTTCACAGATAAGTCCTGATATGGTCTGAAGAGTGATTCTCGATGGATTCGTATCTGCAGGGCACGTGGAACACGATTTCAGGACCCAAACATTCCGAAAAGAGACCGATATCTAAGGGCATCCCTAATGGTGTGGGCAGGGATTATGTTGACCACTCGAACACATCTACATGAAATTGTACAGGTGAATCAGCAAAATTTAACGGCTGTCAGGTACTGTGAGGAGATCTTGTGATCTCATGCACGATTGTTGCGAGGTACTTTGGGTCCAGACTTCGTACTGATGGATTATAATGCTTGACCTCATAGAGCATGGGTGGTTGATGTCTTTTGGGAAACGGAAGATATTGCACTCATGGCGTGGCTTGATCACTCTCCCGATTTTAATGCAATAGATCATGTCTGGGGTGCACTAGGAAAACAGGTTGAATCACATCAGCATCCACCAACCACTCTCCAAGGCTTTTGAGCAACTCTGTAGGAAGAACGGTTGTTATTGCCTCAACATAAGATTGGCGACTTTGTTCACAGTATGTCCCGTCGTTGTCAGGCTTGTATTGGTGCCAGAGGTAGTCATACCCCATACTGAGCACATTAACCAGTTGTCAGAACGTATGTGCATATCGGTTAAGTTGGAAAAAAAGCCCAGAAAATCTTTGTCTACCGTTTTGCATGTTGCAGTTGATTACATTCTGCATTCTTGACATTGTTTCTACTTCACTATCACCTGTTTGTACTATTTTGTGCCAAAATAAACGCAACCTCGCGAAATTTCCGTTTGTTGCTTTAATTTTAGACACCTGTATATAAAGCGTAATGTCCTGTCTGACTGAATCATCATCGCCCAGGCCAAAATGCTAAGGACAGAAACTTGAAATTGATTGGGAGGGGGTGCTGACCTTATACCGCAGGGGTCGATTAAGAAGGGATTTTTTTGAAATGGCACCCCTAAGAACGTGAAATATGGGATAAAAGGTTTTTTGAAAAATGTGTCACCAGTAGACAATTTTGAAGCTAGACCTACCAAAATTGGTATTTGGTTTCTCGGTCAGAAATAAAGAAATACATGTTTCAGCATCTTTGGAAATTTAACCCCCAGGGGGGTGAAATAGTGACTGAAAAACTGTTTGGAAAAATAAATCATTATTAAAGAACCATTCAGGTATTTTTAAAGCTACATCTATGGAAATTTGTATTTGACTTCCCAGCTAAAAATTAAAAAAGCGTGTTTCAGTGTTTTTTAAATAGGGGATGAAAATTTTTACGAACAGTGTGCTGCTGTAAGCTGTCGCCAGCACATGGTCGGCAAAGATGTAGTGTGAAGATCGATAGTAGGCACTGGATCAAGCTCACCTGTCAGGAGAGAGGCCAAAGACACACTGACAAGCAATATGCCGCCAACACTCTCTCGACAGCAAGTATGTAGGCCGCCGCCGTTGACTGGAGGGCCTCACTGACTCCCTCATCGAATTTGGCGTCTGTCAATACATTCGCAGTGCGGGCTCAGTTCACATCACAGGTTATGACAGTACATAGCGTCCAGATTATGGACTATAGTGAGACTAAACTTTGTAATAGCAAGATTACCGATGCTGTCTACCAGAGGACTTTTACTGATGGGCTTGTACCACAGTACATGGTCACTATTGAAGATAAGCAAGACTCTAGAAATAGTTTTGTTGTGGAACCATTTTAAAGGTAAATCTTTAAAAATCGGTATTTGCCATCTCAGAAATGACGTGTTTCACTGTTTTTGGAAATACAACACCTAAGGGGGTGAAACAGAGGACGAAAATTTTTTAGAAAATATTTCGTTATATTAGAAAAATTTTAACCCAAAACCTATGAAAACTGATATACCACTCCTCGGTTAGACATAAAGCAACATCTCTTAGAGTATGATATCATCATCATTTTCTTGAGGCCTTATTCCCGCGGCAATGCGTGGTCGGCCTTGTTACTATTGTTTTGGCAGTGTTAGTTGCTGAGGGTGGCCGGATGCCTTTCCTACCGCCAGAATTAGAGGATGAAAGTTTCCGTGGAAATATCACCACAAGAACGCAAGAGGCACGATAAAAACCTTTGGTCAGAAGTACATTCGGAAAAGATTATTATTCTATGTCCTTAGTTAGTCTATGACCTTAATTAGTCTATGTCTTTAATTAATAGTTTAGGTGGTGTTACAATTTGTGAACAACATAAAAATTCGCTTAAAGAAAAACAAAAACAAAAAAATCTGTGCAGACCATACAGACTACGCAAGCGTAGCAGTGGACGCTAAGCTGGTCAAGTATAAAGGGATACAGATGGTTCGTAGTCCACAGCTGGAGCCTTCGGCTTCTACCGCAAGACCCACGGAAGGCCAGGTGAATATCCTCCATAGCTTATTGTTGCCACCACTGGCTGCTTCTGTGGCGCGGTGCATGCTTCGAGCTGCCGCTCTCCTGAATGACGGTGTACCCGATCTGGTGTAACAAGAAATGTGATTCAGCTGTCCAGGTGACACGTTTCCATTGATCCAGGGTCCAGTCTCGATGATCTGGTGCACCCTATAACCGTAATTATTGACTATGTCGTTTGTGATTTACAAAGAGGCAAGCCCCTTTCTATGTTCTGTGACGAGGCGTGGATGTGCGACACCTCATCTCCTACTCAGGCTTTCACGGTCCTTCAATTACTTCCCATAGATGCTCAAGACAATAGCACGCGAACAGACTACTAGCTTCGCCTCTTCCAAGATGTTCGTTCTGGACAGTGGTCATAATGTTTTGACTCATCAGTGTGTTTCTGTAGTCCGAAGAAAAATAACACTGCGTCATTAGAAGTGTTAAGGATGTATACTGACTACATCTGGTTGGAAATAGTATATAAAAAATACATATAAAATTGCCAAGTTAGAGACGTTACAGACAATTTACAGCAGATGCTGCGCATAATTCATGCTACAGTTAGGTCGTCATTGAAATACATTGCAAGCGCTGGAATAAAGTAGTTTTCGTCCAATCCCACACTGAGGTAGCGATCTCTCTCATCAGGAATGCCATTGTCGTGCAGGGTCTTGTTGAAGTCCAACACGCGACCCTCAAATTTGTAGGTGTAGCTGAATCCATGTGTGTTAAACGGAAGAGCGCGTTCCACTATTCGCTTCAGTTTATCTTCACAGCAAACCTGTCGACAAGAAACAAAAGTGCTGTTACTGAATTGCCGTAGCAGCCACTAAAACACTACAATATTTCAAAAGTAGAAACGGTAGAATTATTTCAAGTGCCCCTCTCTAATATTCGGCCACCCTGTTGCGTCAAGTGTTCTTTTAAATTTTTGAGAAAATAAATACACAACACAGGAAGGACACAACGAGATGAGGAAAGTACATTAAAAAATATAGGATGTTTCACTTACGACATAAACAGCGTCTTCGATGTTGTGCGAGATAGCCAATAGTTGCTGAAAAGTTCAAAGAAAACTTGAGTCTCATTACAAATAGGTACCCCTCTCATACAATTATAGTCAGTGATGACTTCAATCTACCCTCGATATGCAGGAAAAATTATACGTTTCAAGCCGGCAGCTGGCATAAAACGTCATTCGAAATTGTACTGAATGCTTTCTCAGAAAATTATTTTGAATAATTAGTTCATGAGCCCACTCGAAGCTTAAATGGTTGCGAAAGCATACTTGACCTCCTAGCAACAAATAATCCTGGACAAATTGGAAGTATCGTGACGAATACGGGGATTAGCGACCACAAGGCAGTTGCGGCTAGGCTGAATACCGTTAACACCTACAACCATCAAAAAGAAACGCAAAGCACATCTATTTTAAAAAAGGTGATAAAAATGTTCTTAACGTCTTTTTAAAAGACAGTCTTCACTCCTTCCGATCTGATCATGTAAGCGTAGAAAAGATGTGGAATGATTTCAGAGAGATAGTATCGACGGCAATTGAGAGATATATACCGGTACCACATAAAGTAATCAATAGTGGTACTGATACCCCATGGTACACAAGACGTGTCAGATCGCTGTTGCAGAAGCAACGAAAAAAGCATGCCAAATTTAAAAGAACGCAAAATCACCAAGATTGGCAAAGTTTTGCAGAAGTTCGAAATATGGAACGTACTTCAGTGCGAGATGCTTTTAATAATTTCCACAACGAAACTCTGTCTCGTAATCTGGCAGAAAATCCAAAGAGATTCTGGTCATATATAAAGCACACCAGTGGCAAGACGCAATCAATACCTTTACTGCGCGGTAACAACGGTGAAGTCACTGATGACAGTGCCACTAAAGTAGAATTATTATACACGGTTTTCCGAAACTCCTGCACCAAAGAAGACGAAGTAAATATTCCTGAGTTCCAATCAATAACAACTGCCAAGATGAGAAACACAGAAGTGTAGCAAAGCAGCTTAAATCAATCAATAAAGGCAAGGCCTCCGGTCCAAATTCTACACCAGTCAGGTTCGTTTCAGAGTAAACTCATACAATAGCTCCATATTTAGCAATTATATACAACCGCTCGCTCGCAGAAAGATCCGTACCTAGAGACTGGAAAATTGTTCAAGTCACACCAATATCTAAAAAGGGAAGTAGGAGTAATCCGCTGAAGTAGAGTTCCATACCACTAACGTCGATTTGCAGTAGGGTTTTGGAACATATACTGTGTTCGAACATTATGAAGTACCTCGAAGAAAACAATTTATTGACACATAATCAGCACAGATTCAGAAAATATTTTTAGATTTCCAGAAGGATTTTGACACCGTTCCTCACAAGCGCCTTCTAATCAAACTGCATGCCTAAGGAATATCGCCTCAGTTGTGCGACTGGATTCGTGATTTCCTGTCAGAAAGGTCATAATTCGTAGTAATAGACGGAAAGTCATCGAGTAAAACAGAAGTAATATCCGGCGTTCCCCAAGGAAGTGTTGCAGGCTCTTTAGTGTTCTTAATCTATATTAACAACGTAGGAGACAACCTGAGCAGCCGTCTTAGATTGTTTGCAAATTATGTTGTCATTTACCATCCAACCGCGTGACCGCTACGGTCGCAGGTTCGAATCCTGCCTCGGGCATGGATGTGTGTGATGTCCTTAGGTTAGTTAGGTTTAAGTAGTTCTAAGTTCTAGGGGACTGATGATCTTAGTAGTTAAGTCCCATAGTGCTCAGAGCCATTTGAACCATTTACCATCCTGTAAAGTCATCAGATGACCAAAACGAATTGCAAAATGATCTAGGTAAGATATCTGTATGGTGCGAGAAGTAGCAATTGCCCCTGAATAAAGAAAAGTGTGAAGTTATTTATTCACATGAGTACTAAAAGAAATCCGCTAAATTTCCACTACGTGATAAGACACAAAACTGAAGGCTGTGAATTCAACTAAATACTTAGGGATTACAATTACAAATAACCTAAATTGGAACGATCACTTAGCTAATGTTGTGGATAGAGCAAACCAAAGACTGCGAGTCACTGGCAGAACACTTAGAAGGTGCAACAGATCTACTAAAGAGACTGCTTACACTACACTTGTCCGGCCTACTCTGGAGTATTGCTGTGCGGTGTGGGATCCGCATCAGGCGGGGCTAACGGATGACATCGAAAAAGTTCAAAGAATGGCATCTCGTTCTGTATTATCACTAAACAGGGGAGATGGTGGCACAGACACAATACGTGAATTGGAGTGGCTAATCATTAAAAACAAAGGCGTTTTGCGTTGCGACGGGATCTTCTTGTGAAATTTCAATCACCTATTTTCTCCTTCGACTGCGGAAACATTCTGTTGGCACCCACCTACATAGGGAGAAATGATCATCACGATAAAATAAGAGAAATCAGGGCTCCCACAGAAAAATGCTCGTTTTTCCCGCGTGCCGTTCGAGAGAGGAACGGTAGAGAGACAGCTTGTGGTGGTTCATTGAACCCTCTGCCAGACAATTTATTGCGAATAGCAGAGTAATCACGTAGATGTAGATGAGATACCCTTACAGGCTGATCCCGTTCACCGCATTGCGCTCACGGACAGTGTTGCATAGGGTGTATCCGTTTCAGGGGGTAACTAGGCTTGGAAAGGTGTAGAAAAGAAACCATTGTGCCTTCTAGAACTTCAGACTGGCAAGTACGAGGCATCGACTGAAGGATTCAGACATTGCTAATGCAGCTGGTCATTGCTGTCTGTGAAGGATGGATAGGATTAAAATATCTCCTGTACTGCCACAGGCGAAGTGGCGATGTGTGCGCCTGCAATGAATGTCCTGTACGAAATACATAGAGATATTTTCGATAGTTGCTAGTTTTCTGAAACAATATTGCGGTATTTTCTTTATATACCTATCAGATGTTATGCCGTGGTGAGAAAAGATAGGTGCAATAAATCGTGTTGCACTAATTGCACACCACACTCCCGTTTCCACGTCATTTAGAGATTCATTACTGTAACTGATGACGATTTGTAGAATTCAGCGACGATTGCTCTGTGAGTCGAGGTACCTCCCTAAATGCAGCCACGCCTCATCACAAAAAAATTTGCATTTTATCCTCGACTACAACAGGTGCGCTACTGCCAAACAGTGTGTCCTGAGGTAATCGGGGCCCGCTTTCTCTGGCTCCCGGGTAGCACGTGGAACGGCCTGTATACAGGGTGTTACAAACTTTCAGGAAACATTCCTCACACACAAAGAAAGGAAATATGTTATGTGGACATGTGTCCGGAAACGCTTACTTTCCATGTTAGAGCTCATTTTATTACTCCTCTTCAAATCACACGAATCATGGAATGGAAACACACAGCAACAGAACGTACCAGCGTGACTTCAAACACTTTGTTACGGGAAATGTTCAAAATGTCCTCCATTAGCGAGGATACATGCATCCACCCTCCGTCGCATGGAATCCCTGATGCGCTGATGCAGCCCTGGAGAATGGCGTACTGTACTCGTATCACAGCCGTCCACAATACGAGCACGAAGAGTCTCTACATTTGGTACCGCGGTTGCGTAGACAAGAGTTTTCAAATGCCACCATAAATGAAAGTCAAGAGGGTTGAGGTCAGGAGAGCGTGGAGGCCATGGAATTGGTCCGCCTCTACCAATCCATCGGTCACCGAATCTGTTGTTGAGAAGCGTACGAACACTTGGACTGAAATGTGCAGGAGCTCCATCGTGCATGAACCACATGTTGTGTCGTACTTGTAAAGGCACATGTTCTAGCAGCACAGGTAGAGTATCCCGTATGAAATCATGATAACGTGCTACATTGAGCGTAGGTGGAAGAAAATGAGGCCCAATCAAGACATCACCAACAATGCCTGCCCAAATGTTCACAGAAAATCTGTTGATGACGTGATCGCACAATTGCGAGCGGATTCTCGTCAGCCCTCACATGTTGATTGTGAAAATTTACAAATTGATCACGTTGGAATGAAGCCTCATCCGTAAAGAGAACATTTGCACTGAGATGAGGATTGACACATTGTTGGATGAACCAATCGCAGAAGTGTACCCGTGGAGGCCAATCAGCTGTTGATAGTGCCTGCACACGCTGTACATGGTACGGAAACAACTGGTTCTCCCGTAGCACTCTCCATACAGTGACGTGGTCAACGTTACCTTGTACAGCAACAACTTCTCTGATGCTGACATTAGGGTTATCGTCAACTGCGCGAAGAATTGCCTCGTCCATTGCAGGTGTCCTCGTCGTTCTAGGTCTTCCCCAGTCGCGAGTCATAAGCTGGAATGTTCCGTGCTGCCTAAGACGCCGATCAATTGTTTCGAACGTCTTCCTGTCGGGACACCTTCGTTCTGGAAATCTGTCTCGATACAAACGTACCGCGCCACGGCTATTGCCCCGTACTAATCCATACATCAAATGGGCATCTGCCAACTCCGCATTTGTAAACATTGCACTGACTGCAAAACCACGTTCGTGATGAACACTAACCTGTTGATGCTACGTACTGATGTGCTTGATGCTAGTACTGTAGAGCAATGAGTCGCATTTCAACACAAGCACCGAAGTCAACATTACCTTCCTTCAATTGGGCCAACTGGCGGTGAATCGAGGAAGTACAGTACATAGTGACGAAACTAAAATGAGCTCTAACATGTAAATTAAGCGTTTCCGGACACATGTCCACATAACATCTTTTCATTATTTGTGTGTGAGCAATGTTTCCTGAATGTTTGGCCGTACCTTTTTGTAACACCCTGTATAACTTCATTTACTCAGAATTCCAAACACACAACTACAGATGAAATTTCCCTTCTCTTCGTTCAAATGACGCCAAATCACCCCGTTTTAATATTGGACCACGAAGGAAACGAGAGAAAAATGTAATCAAATGAAACTACAGTATATGTCTCGAGAGACCATTCTAAGAGTCAAACATGTATACATACAGAGCGAAGCGACGAATGAAAATTTATACCAAGGTTGGGATTCAAATCCGGGCTTTCTGCTCACTAGGCAGATGGGCTAACTATTACGTTACCCAGGGACAGTGGCTTTGCACAACTGCGCAGATAGCACTGCTCCTCCTCAATCTGAATTCCAATACACGCCTCAGCCCATTTGGCATAATGGAAATTCGGATTGAGGAGGGAGGAGTGCTATCTGCGCAGTTGTGCAAAGCCACTGTCCCTGGGTAATGTAATAGTTAGCCCATCTGCCTAGTTAGCAGGAGACCCGGCTTCGAACCCTGGCATTGGTACAAATTTTCGTTTATTGCTTCACTTTGCATATACACCCACAGATGCCTGAGAGTTAAAATGGTATTTGGAACCATCTAGTCTCACACCGATGCCTGGGTTTCAGGTATGATCTCTCATTTCGTTTGATGCTGAGATGCTATTGAATACAGTTAGAGAGCTTCTGCAATGCTGTTAGAGTTTATGGGAGCACAAAGCGGGTTGAGGCGTGAGTGGGAATTTGGATTGAGGAGGGAATTGTGCTGGGAATGTTGTGCAAAGCCATTGTGCCAGGGTTATGTAGTAGTTAGCGCATCTGCCTAGAGAGCGGGAGACCCAGGTTCGAATCTCAGACTTGGTATGAATTTTCACTTGTCGCTTCTGTCTGCATATACACACGTAAGAAATGTTATGTAAGCCCTAACGTGAGTGCATTTAAACTTTCTGCTGAAATTGGGAAGAATGGGAACTTGGTGAAATCTGGGAAAAACTGTACAGTCAGAGATCCAACATGTCAATAGCAAGAAGTCGAGGTTTGGTGGACAAGTGATACAGCGAACGACTGGAAGCTGAAAGGTTGCAGGACAGAATCCCGGTCGGACCACGTAGTATTTCATCCTCTCAATGATGTAACAATTAGCCACAAACGATGTGTGATTCGAATACTACGGTAAACTATAGGCCCCCTTTTCTCCCAGTAGGATTACTGTGACAGATTGGGGACAAACAAGTCCGCCGAAGTACCGTGTAATCGAAAGACTTGTAGCAAATCGTTGAGCCATACGAAATCACTAATGGTAGAAAGAAAAAAATCCGATCCACTATCAGCAGGGTCACCGTAACGTAAAAGAGGGCGCCAATAACATCGTTGTTGATTTTGATTGGTATTAGTGAACGCACACGCCCATGTAGGAGTTGTTGGGCTCCGCAAGGTCTACATTGTAACGATCTCGAATGATGTGAATACATTGAATTTCCACATTAAACCTCACTGATTTCCAAATGCACTTAGAAAAAATGCTGTGACATACACATACTTGGATCTGCATTATGTAAAGTAGGCCAAAAAATTTAGTACAAAAAATTAATACAGTTCCACAAGGGCACCTTTTGTAACCCGTAAAATGTCTACACAATACGCTGCCTCAATCCACGTGCGCACAAGCATGTCTGGAGTGATGGAGGCTACTGCATCCACAATTTTTCCGTGTGGGTCGCCAAGGTCGCGTACAGGCGAGATACACACACATTGTGTTTAACATAATCCCACATGAAGAAATCTGCTGTCTCACCACCGAAGACATTCAGTGTTCGAAAGCTTTCTAGTTTTCTCTTGCCATTACAGACAATCCCAAAATTCGATCTTTTTTTAAAGGAGGTTATTTTGTCATTAGCTGAAAACTGGTGCCTGTTTTACTTGTAATGACAGGTTTAATTCATTAATTTTTCCAAATAGATCCGCCAGAAAGCTAGTCTGAACAGCCAAGTCCCATTGCTAAAGCTCTTTATATTTAGAAGAAATGTCAGTCATAAAAGTTAGTAATTCAGCCCTTAGTTCGAATAATCTTCTTAAGCTCTTACCCCAAGATAACCCCGGAGTTATGTCTGCTACAATAATCTTTATGCTGCATTGAAAAATATCGGCAGTGAAGAGACCGTGATTTAACTCAATTGATTATTGTTATTGATCCATCAACAACCAGTTGTGGATTTGGCAGCGTCTTCTTTACCGGTAGTGCTTGTCTGTGCATGATACAATGGCTGTAACTACTGTTTGGCGCTTTACTTTCTGTTAGCGTACTGCTCCTACCGTTTTACCTGTCATTGCCTTGGCCCTTTCTGTGCAAATATCGATACAATCATTCCATTCGAGGTGACTGATTGCAAAAAAATTGTTAATCGTGTTAGAAATTTCTTTTCTGTTGGTGTTAATTGACGACAATGTGCACATATGCAAATCTTCGCCTGGCTGTTTTATATGGATATCGTACAATTACAAGGGTCGTTCATTAACTAATACAACGTATTTTTTCTGAAAGCAGGTTGGTTTTATTCAAGATTGCACTACGACATATTATTCCTCATTCTTCTGGCTACAAAACCCTATTTTTCAACATATCTCGCTTCAACGCGACCGTCTTACGCCATCTTACTGGGAGGAACTGTATGGCCGCATGGTACTACCCTATTGGTCGACACTGGAGCCAAAGTCTTGCTGCATCCAAGAAGTGTTTCTTTCATTGGGCCAAACAGAAGGAAGTCGGTAGGTGCGAAATCCAGGTTGTAGGGTGGATGAGGAAGAACAGTCCAGCGAAGTTTTGAGAGCTCCTCTCAGATGTGCAGACTTGCGTTGTCATGGAGAAGGAAAAGTTTTTTTTTTGTATTTTTGTTGGGACGAACATGCTGAAGACGTTCCTTCAGTTTCCTTAAGTTAGCACAATACACTTCAGAGTTAATCGTTGTACCATGAAGTAGGATCTCAAACAGAATTACCCCTTCAGAGTCACAAAGACCATCGCCATGACTTTACAGGCTGAGGGTGCCGCTTTGAATTTTTTCTTCTGAGGAGAGGTGGTATGGCGCCGCTCCATGGACTGCCGTTTTGTTTTCGTTTCGAAGCGATGAACCTATGTTGCACCGTCTGTGACGATGTTCGACAAAAAGTTGTCACGATCAGCTTCGTACCATGCAAGTAATTCTGCACAGATGGTCCTTTGTTTTTTTTTCTGTTAGGCGGCGAGTAGCTCAGCAGGTCGATCACCTCGAATAACAGTGCCTGCACGTTCTAACACTGCAGGAGTCACAGCTGTGTGCGACCGGCTGGCATGGGGGAGACTGGTTTGCACGACCTTGTTGCGATGGTGACAGACGCCTCGCCCAACGACTCTCCGTGCTTTTGTTTACTACCAGGTTCCCGTATAGAGATGGGTCGAACTCGATCATTCCTGTGAACTACTTCATTCATTTCACTCTTTGCCGTGAAGCGTTCAAATGAAGTAGTTCATTCATGAAGTACGGAAGCCTGGCGAAGTTGGCCAGTTCGCCGCTCAGCTGCTCAGCGCTCGCTTCGCTTCGCCTCGCTCGTACAATAAAGCTTCGTAATACTTCATAATAATACCAACAGATGGCCGAACTATGCAGTAACGTGCACGCAACGTTTTGCGCACTTATAGCGTTCGAGTTAAACAGAGCATGGTCGAAGGGGACAAACGAAAGATAAACAGAGAAGCCTGTCACTTATAAAGAAAGTATTACATTTAATGTTGCTCGACATTTTCTCATGAAGCGCCAAATGAAACATTATTTGTTGTATTCATGGACTGAAAACTAGGACTACGAACGAAATGCAGTCCAATTTTATGTTCCTTTTAAAATTTAGTCCAAAATAGAATGAGTATGTTTACCACTGTCATAAAGCCTATATACCTACGTTAAGTAATTATTCAGAAGTTTTCCTGTAGATTTTATTTTTGTTGAGAATAATAACCCTCCAGATTCAAAACGTAAACTGTCACCTGCAGTCACTGGTACGATTTCAGGTAAAACCCCTCTTTCAGTGTTATTAACTAACAGCCAGCCTCTTCGTTTGTATCTTTAATATTCATTTGTCTGCAAGCGCTGCCAACGGTAGGCTACCCGTAGACGCGCCGATGTAGTGGGAGAGGGAGAGGGGAAGAGAGTGAGTGAACTAGAAAAAAGTGTGGAGTGTGCTATCTGTGAAGAGTTTGAAGTACCAGTTCATTGAAAATGAGTGGTTAGTTCACACTTCACTGGAATGAAGCGTTCATTTGAACGACTCATTCACGAGCTCCCCATCACTATTCCCGTAGTCTTTCTGCAAGCGCCTATGCTATGCTATGGTTTTCCGCCAAAAGAAAATGATAGCTGTCTCCTTGCAACGTACCTCTGCAACAGAAGCCATTATGAAAGCTATGTATAGCGCTGCCACCTATCGGAACTTCATTAAACTACAGGAGCTGAAGCAGGAATATTCCACGGTGTCCCACAACAAATTCCGCATTTTTTCAACCAAAACTGGTCGAGTAAAGTATGTGTTGTATTAACTATTGAACATCCCTTGTATCAGCAAGATGGCCAGTCAGAAACATCAGCTGACTCATTCATTTGGAAGCTGATTATTGTGCTGATGGCAACCAAGTATTTCTTGCGCGAGGCAGTTAATTCGACGCAAAACAGTGGTCTGAAAGCTGCGCTATAGAAAGTTGCTTTCCAGATTATTCAGCGAACATGTGTTATGTCTGCCAAGATGGTTTTATTAAATTGTCAGCGGTAGCATGCGCTTCGCCCACTTTAGAATCAACAAATCCGAGACTGATGCAAAATTCGTCACACTTTCTTATCGCCGTGCCGAATCTGACTGCGTGTCAATAATAGCAAACTCGAGTAAGAACTGTACCCTGTGCTGCATGGTGCGAATCTATAGGCTACACTAAAAACGGAGCTTCCATGAATTACGTGAGGCGGTTAGTGGACGAGGCGGTCGAGCCGAACCCTCACCTCGTCTGATAGAATGGGATTGTCAGAATCAATAAATAATGCCCTTGAATATCTGAAACTAGCCTTTACAAATAGCTTCAGGTACATGAATATGTCACTCACTTCTCCAAAAGAAAAAACTGCCATAATAAAATCTTTAAAAACAAAGCATTCTAGTGGTTACGATGAAATATCAACAAAGTTAATTTAGGCATGTTCTTGTGAGTTTAGTATAATTCTAAGTTACTTGTGTAACCAGTCAATTATAAGTGGGACATTTCCTGACTGTCTAAAATATGCAGATGTTAAGCCTCTATTCAAGAAAGGGGATAAAGAGATGCCATCAAACTACAGACCGATTTCACTTTCGTCAGCATTCTCAAAAATTTTAAAAAAAGTAATGTACAGGCAGCTTCTCAGCCATCTGACCACAAATAACATATTATCTCAAGAACACAGTTTGGATTTCTGAAGGTTTCTGATATCGAGAAGGCTATTTACACCAACAGTAAAAATGTACTTAATTCATTAAATAACAAATTACAAGCAGCAGGTATTTTCTGTGATTTGTCAAAGGCATTTGATTGTGTGAACCACAACATCCTTTTAAATAAATTGGAATTCTATGGTGTCATGGGTAGTGCTGCAAAATGGTTCAAGTCATACCTCGCTAACGGAAAACAAAGGATGTCAGTGCAAGGGACTAGTGAATTAAGTCATCAGTCATCATCAGAATGTGAAGAAATTACATGTGGTATCCCACAAGGATCCATCTTAGGGCCATTGCTTTTTCTTGTGTACATTAATGATCTCTCATCAGTTACACTGCCAGAAGTAGAGTTCGTTTTGTTTGCAGATGACACAAGTATTGCAATAAATAGTATGTTGAGTGTAGTTCTAGAAAGATCTGCTAATGATATTTTCATGGATATTAATAAATGGTTTAAAGCCAACTCACTGACATTAAACTTCGAAAAGACTCACTATATGCAATTCAGAACCTGTAAGAGGTTTGCACCCAGCATATGCATAAAGTATGAAGAAGAGCAGATAGAAGTGGTTGACAGTCTTAAATTCCTGGGATTACAACCTGATAATAAATTCAGTTGGGAGGACCACACCACAGAACAGCAGAAACGTCTTAACAGATCTGTATTTGCAATTCGAGTGTTAGCTGACGCAGGCGACATAAAAAAGAAAAAGCTTGCTACTTTGTCTACTTTCATTTCATAATGTCTTATGGTATAATATTTTGGGGTAACTCTTCAAGTCAAACTAAAGTTTTCGGAGTTCAAAAGCGTGTAATACGTATTATTTGTGGAGTAAATTCACGGACGTTCTGTAGAAACCTCTTCAAAGAACTGGGTATACTAACTACTGCCTCTCAGTATTTTACTCCTTAGTGAAATTTGTCCTAAATAATATATCTCTTTTTCCAACAAATAGCTCAGTTCATACATACAATACCAGGAACAAAAATGATCTGCACAAGGAATTGAAAGCACTTACTGTAGTTCAGAAAGGGGTCCACTACTCAGGAACACTTATCTTCAATAACTTGCCAGCAAACATAAAAAATTTAGTTACAAATATAGATCAGTTTAAAAGGATCCTGAAAGACTTACTAGTGGCCAACTCCTTCTACCCCATTGAAGAATTTTTTAATAGAAACAAATTATGTATTGTATATATTCATACTATTAGTATTGTTATTTCAGCTTTAAAAAAAAAACACATGTTCCACATCCACGAGGATCTCCTCAGCACGGATCTATGGAACGAAAAACTAATCTAATCTAATCTAAACGTGGGGGGAAGGAATGGCTCGGCAAATATCACGTATTTTTTTTCCTCAAGAAACAGTGTAAAATTGCGAAAAAACTGGGTTAAACTGAGTAACACATGTTACTCCATTAAAATACGGCCAAATCCTACACAGTAATATTTGTCACGGTTATGCGAGCGCCACGAACTAGCACAGTAGCCCTCAGTCGCCAACGACCAGCCATACGTACGACTCGACGAACGCCGCGGCGTAAACGAATAGATCCCGACTTGTGTTTACCCCCTAAATGGTTCGTTACTCGAAGGCTCATTCAACGCTGTCACTCATTCAGAATGAGTTAACATGCTTGTTTTGTTCTATACGTGAAAAGACACGTCTACAGGACGAAGAAGTGCTGCCAGGAAGAAGTGACGAAGTTATCGAAAGCAGCGAAGCAGATGTTCCGGAAAAAGGAAGACTTGATGCTGCACGAACGCACGAGATCGAACAGCTCATTAGAGAAACGGCGGAGAGAAAGGCCTGGATTACTCTGGCATTCCTTAATAAGGTAGGCTAAACACCTTTCTTTCTACCGAGCTTCTGTGTGCAGGCGACAGCGGTTTGGAGTGACTACATGAAAGCAAGGCTGAGGTAGCAGATGATTTTGCTGAAAGTCACATGGACAGTAGCCACTCTATAGACCAGACGAGTCCCCATGGACTCAATTTGAATGAATATTCTGTGGTGTCACCGCCAGACATCACACTTGCCAGGTGGTAGCCTTTAAATCGGCCGCGGTCTGTTAGTATACGCCGGACCCGCGTGTCGCCACTATCAGTGATTGCTAGAGGCACCTGTTTTTCGCAAAGCGCGAAATCGCGAAATTTTCACGAAATTTTACACATTTTGCTGAAAACGCGAAATTATTTACTTTTAAGCCAAATCGCGAAATAATTGACGAAACTTTGCAAAATCTCGTCATTTGAACTTAACTTTGGAAATTCGATTGGAGTTATGGTAATACAGTCTGGATACCGAGATTGTACACCATTTCGATATGTATAATATATCGAGTATTCCAAAGACATTCTACGATGTTCTGGATGTTCTGGGGGTGTATTCAGTATTGCGTGTTGGAAATCGTTGTGGATCGCCGGTGCATTGAGTGTGGTATTTTGTATTGTGTTGTCGTGCTACAGATGATTAATATGGTAGTGACAGTTTTCGACCGAGAAAAGGAATTTTCGTCCGAAGGATTTTATGTTTTCGACAAAAGTAGGAAGATACTGGCTGTCTCTGAGCACTATGGGGCTTAACATCTGAGGTCATGGGTCCCCTAGAACTTAGAATTACTTAAACCTAACTAACCTAACCACATCACACACATCCATGCCCGAGGCAGGATTGGAACCTGCGACCGTAGCAGTCGCGCGGTTCCGGACTGAAGCGCCTAGAACCGCACGGCCACAACGGCCGGCTAGGAACATACTTATGTGCAAATACTGGAATGTGCGTATTGAGTGGCAGAGGAAGGACACGTGCCTGAAACACATTAATAACATTTCTTCCCATAAGAAGAACAAGGAGAAGGCGCTAACAACTACTGGTATAAAAAGACAAGCTACGCTCACGGGAGTCACTGCAGGGGCAAAACGAGCGAAAAATGATAAAGAAGAATTCATTTTATCGACTACACGAGCTTTCATTGAGGCTAACATTCCGATGGAAAAAGTTGATCATCCGAAGCTGAGAGAATGGATGAACAGATACATACCAGGTTTGTGTAAGGCTGTAGTGGAGGCTTTGTGGATCCCAGTCAGTAATGTTGATAGTGAGAGATCATTTTCTAGATACTGCAACATAATGTCTGACAGGAGGACAGCTCTGACTCCCAGTAATATGGAAGTCATCGTATCCTTGGCTTTCTCGTGCTGACTTGCGTGTTGTGTACACAGACTAGGACAGGATAAACGTTTTCCAATGATTTATAATTTTTATGCTTTTTCAATTTATGTAAAATAAAAGATTTTTCACTGCAAATGTGCCATAAATGTATTTCCTGTACCTTTTACTGCTGAAAAGTGGAAATAAAATTTAACGAAATTATTGACGAAATGGAAAAAAAACTAGCGAAAAATATACCGAAATAACTTTTTAAAAATGACGAAATCGGGAAAAATTTTCACCACAAACAGGTTCTTCTAGTGATTGCAGACCGAGCGCCGCTACACGGCAGGTCTAGAGAGACTCCCTAGCACTCGCCCAGTTGTACAGCCGACTTTGCTAGCGATGGTTCACTGGCTACATACGCTCTCATTTGCAGAGACGCCAGTTTAGCCAGCCTTCAGCTACGTCATTTGCTACGACCTAGCAAGGCGCCGTATTCAGTTGCTAGAATGTATTCTGAACAGATAATATTGTGAGTCATGTACCGTCAAGAGCGACTTTCATCGTTAATGGGTTAAAGTTAAGTATCAAAATAATTACGTCGGCTCTCTGAATTCTAATTCCTTGTCATGTTCCAGGCCTCACGTCAGTATAGTCCTTCCCTCCTCACGCCAGCCTGCGTGAGCTAAAACTCGTGCATTTCGGTCTCCTCTCGTAACACGGTGTTGGCTCTTCTGCCAACAAAATGGTTCAAATGGCTCTGAGCACTATGGGACTTAACTTCTAAGGTCATCAGCCCCCTAGAACTTAGAACTACTTAAACCTAACTAACCTAAGGACATCACACACATCCATGCCCGAGGCAGGATTCGAACCTGCGACCGTAGCGGCCGCGCGGTTCCAGACTATAGCGCCTTTAACCGCTTGGCCACCACGGCCGGCTTTCTGCCAACACATACTATTCCTTTAAGAATTTTATTAGTTCCTTTTATTTGAGTATTTTATTGTTATATTTTCTCACTGTGATTCTAGATTACGTTCTGTCTTAAATACTAGTCTTAACAAGCATTCAATAAAAATAATTAAGCAAACTGTGGTTTTTAAACAAATCCAACGCAATCAAGCACAGATTAACGTATTTACACTGAAAATACGCGTTCTAAAAAGTCTCACGTGAGGTTAGGGATGAGGGAGGGTCGAGCCAAATCTCACGACATCTCACCAACGGCGGATGTGGGCCCAGATCACGTAAGAAACGTGATCTGGGATGTGGGGACGTAAAACGCCAAAACCACCTCATATACTCAACGGATGCTCTCCAAGCCAAATCATTATGACCACTGCCCACTGGAGGGTGGATGCCGCCTGGTAACTTTGCGACACGTGGCGAGCTGTGATTGTACTGCAAATGGGGAAATCAATGGAGATAAGCGACTGTGGGGAGGAACAGATCATTATGAAAGGCCAATGAACGAGTATCTCGAAAACGGCGAAGCTGGTCGAATGTTCACGTACTACTTTCGTGAGCATCTACAGAAAGAAATAAGACAGTGAAACTACCACTAGGCGCTAAACGGTTGGACGTCCACGACTCTTCACAGAATGTGGGGTTCGGAGGTCTGTCTGCTCTGTAAAGTAGAATAGATGGTGATGTGTGGCATCTCTGCCGAAAGAGCATAATGCTGGTGCACGCACAAGTGTTTCGGAGATCACCGTTCATTGTACAGTGTTGAACACGGAGCTTAATAGCAGACCACCCCTAGGTGTTCACATGTTGACCCAACGACGTCGCCAACCGCAACTGCATTGGGCACAGGACCATCGGCATTCGACCGTCGATCAATGCAAATGTGTCGGCTCTTTGGATGAATCACATCTCTGCCACACTAGATCAACGGTCTCTTTTTTTTCATAAAGGATGGGGCCCCTCCACGCCCACACCAACGTGGTGACCAAACCAAAAGTTCTACTGTCACCTCCGTACAACATGTTAGTTTTTGAATCAGGAGTCACAGGATGCGGGCTGTGATGTTATCCATGCGTCTGGGTAAATTACTCATTAACATGGTCCATCAGGAAATAGAAAGTGGACGAAAGCTATCGAAGGGTAGCGGTTGTAAGGGCAGAGGAAAAAAGTGCCAAGGCAAGCGCCAAGGGAAAAAAACCTCTGCGACAGTAGGACAGGTAGCAAGAGCAGTAGCGGCTTGCTATCTGCGACAGTGCATGCAAGGTGTGGTTATGTTAGTGCGAGGTATCGTGCATCGTTACCTTTGTCGTTGGTTGGTTTGTGTGCTGTGTACAGTACAGTTTCCCTGCGGTCGCCTGTTTTTCGGCGGGTCGAGCATCTGGGGTTACCAGTAGTAGCTGTGTTGCAGGGGCTCGCCAGTACTGTCGTGTTAGCGTGCTATGGACCATATATGTTTAGTTCCTAGCCAATAGTGTCTTTGTTACGCTTACATCTATGGTTGTGGTCGTAGAAAAGATAAACGGGTTGCGCGAGTGTCTCGTGTTATTGTACAGTCGTATGGAGAGTTTTTGGAATACCTGCAAGATTGTATCTAGCCGATATTCCCGGTGAAGTTCTGCGATGCGTGTGTAGCGCGGAGCTATGCTTATGATTTTGAGTACTTTGTTCTGTACGAGCTGCAGACGGCGCAGGCGAGTGGGCGCAGCGTATCCCCAGACAGGGGATGCGTACGTCATCAGGGGTCGAATAAGTGTCATGTACATGGACCTAGGCACCCTCCTATTCAGTGTGCTACGCCTGTTAAGCATAGGGTAGAGTTGTTTGAGCCTCGCGTTTGCTTTGTTGGTCACGTGTTGAATGTGGTCTCCACTGAGTAGTTTCCTGTCCAGCCAGACACCGAGGTATTTGACCTTCTCGCGGAAACGTATTAGGCGTGTGTGTAGTGTTATTGGGTTGCAGTGCTGATGTTTGCGCAGTTGCTTCGGTCTTCTAGTGAGCAGAACGGCTTCGCACTTGTCGACGTTCACTCTAACACGCCATTTCACCAGCCAAGGTTGGTTGGTTGTTTCGGGGAAGGAGACCAGACAGCGAGGTCATCGGTCTCATCGGATTAGGGAAGGACGGGGAAGGAAGTCAGCCGTGCCCTTTGAAAGGAACCATCCCGGCATTTGCCTGGAGCGATTTAGGGAAATCACGGAAAACCTAAATCAGGATGGCCGGACGCGGGATTGAACCGTCGTCTTCCCGAATGCGAGTCCAGTGTCTAACCACTGCGCCACCTCGCTCGGTCACCAGCCAAGACTGTGCCGTTCTGAGTGCAGTCTGTAGTCGTGAGTTAATGTTAGACGGCTTCCAATCTTGCGCATGGATGGCGGTGTCATCTGCGTAGATTGCCAGCGTCGTGTTGTGTGTAGATCAACGGTCGTCTCCACGAACGCTTCCATCGAGGTGAACTGCGGCTCGAAACGTGCAGAGCACCACGGACACAGGCCAGTGGCAGCAATATTAACCTATGAGAAACATTCTCCTGTGCTTACATGGAACTTGTGGTAATCGAGGACACGCTGACAGCTGCGAACCATCTGCTTCCCTTCAAACTTTATGTCTTCAAATGGTTCAAATGGCTCTGAGCACTATGGGACTTAACATCTATGATCATCAGTCCCCTAGAACTTAGAACTACATAAACCTAACTAACCTAAGGACAGCACACAACACCCAGCCATCACGAGGCAGAGAAAATCCCTGACCCCGCCGGGAATCGAACTTTATGTCTTCCCCGACACCGATGTCATCTTCCAGCAGCATAAGTGTCCCTGCCTCGGAGCCAGAACCGTGCTACATTGGTTTGTGGAATATTGCAATGAACTCACGTTGATGTCTCGCCGACCAAATTCGCCTGATGTAAATCCTATGGAACCCATCTGGGTCGCTATCGGGCGCCATCGCCATGTACGCAAATCAGAAGCCCGTTATTTACGCGAATTACGTGACCTGTTCATAAACATCTAATGCCATGTACTTCCATAAATCTACCAACAAACTATCGGATCCCTGATACGCAAAATCAGTTAAGTGTTTCGTTCCAAAGACTGACAAACAAGATATTACCTAAGTGGCCATAATGTTTGGCTCATCAGTATATAGCCCCGGGCAGTGAAGCATTGATAGCGAAGCGAAGAAATCCTTTAAGAAGTTTTGAGGTGTTTGTGGATGAGAAGGAGATGGAGATAGCATAGTGAAATATTCATGATGTGTGTGAATGAGATTATGCACAGCGAAAGAAAGAAAGAGAGAGAGAGGGAGAAAGCGTCAAAATGGCTGCTTCGTGCTTGTGTAGTGACGTGCCCACTTGTACAAACTATATTCTTTTGTTTGTAATTTTTGATCGTAGCATTGTTGTAGAGTTGTTATACTGCTTCACTGTAGGTAGGGCCTATATTTAAAAGAGTTGTTTTTCTCAGTGTGTGACAAGATTTGCTGTGGTTTGTTCTTTAGGTTGATATTATTTTGGCGGATCCCTCGCAGAGGCCTTGTGTAGCCGTAGGGCTGCCCTGAGTGTCTTATATATGATATGTGGTGAAGGACCTTGTATAGCGTCGGGGTAATGAAACTCTAACAAATGAATGAGTTTGTGGGGTAAAGCGAAAGCCTGTGTGTGTGTGTGTGTGTGTGTGTGTGTCGTTTTCTGCCTTTCACTCTTGTCATCATAGCGAAAGCCTGTGTGTGTGTGTGTGTGTGTGTGTGTGTGTGTGTCGTTTTCTGCCTTTCACTGTTGTCATCATTCTGAATTGTCACTCTAAAGAATACGACAGCACACGTACTTCCATATTTTTTCTTCATAGAAAGTCTGTTGCTCATTTGGGCTCAGACCAGTAGTTTTGTTGATAATAGAAGCTACATCTGAAACACAGAAAAAAACAGTTTTCATCGGATCTTATCAACCTGATAATGAACCTATCTACAAAACAAGCACCGTTCTATGTAACTGAAAGAAAATCAAGTGCATTTTCTACAGTCGCAAACTGATGGCCTGTGGCTCAACGAATATCTTTGGAGTAAGCTGGACCATCTGTTGTGCGCGAAATCATTCTTTCAAAAACATGGGAAGACTTTTTCAACAGTCATCAAGAAGACTGGCTTATAGTTCCTGTTACAACTTGGGAAATTCAGTGGAAGCCCTTTTCCGATGGCTGAAGCTGACTCGTAGCTACATCTCTTTGGAACGAACAGGTATGGGTGTCTAGAGGCTTTTAACTGTACACCGAAGGTCATAACATCTGTACTTAATACCCTATAATAACACGATAGTACTTGTGAAAACATGTTGACTGAGGGCGAAGGCAAATGACAACAGTTACACCATGTTTTATACAGTACTTTACGCGAACTGCAAATGTGAATAGAAACTATGCACAATTGCAATAGCAAGCAGAACTTAGATGTGTTACTTAACAGTTTGGGAGATTACTGAACGACGTTAAAACTGTAACATCTTTTATTTTCTATCTCCATGGCGGTGACAAAACAGATCAGTCATTCTGAAATAAATAGACTGTTAGCAATAAGTAAACACAACCTGTATTCATATAGGCCACAGTGGTTTCCTTTCGTTTGTCTCCCTCTTTCTCAAAGATTGATACGATGAGCAAAGGCAGTGAGTTCCTGTACACCATTCAAACTGATAAGACCCATTTGCCTACTCATCCGCAATTAGCCTTAATTTAATGAATAAAAACTGCAATCCGCAATTGCCTGCAAGCTTAATCGGTGTAAGACAGTATGTGTCTATATCAATATTTGGAAAAAATCATTAATATCAAATCGCATACCTCCGTGGAAAGATAAATAATAATCATTAAAATCTATTCATTGTCTTCTGTACACTATAAATCTAAACTGAGGTTTTTGTTACCAACCTCCTATACTAAAGTACGTAAATTTGTTTATAATGTTCCTCGTCCCAAACAGAAAAATTAAAGCTGTTTTAAGGAATAGAATTAAAGGAACAGCATAAAGAGAACACGAAGAGAAAGAAGGAACCGTAAAAATCTCCATTTGTCAACGAGTACCACCATCCAAAACTAAAGGCAACAAATATGTGGGTATGGACTATACAGTTTCAAAATAAACAAATGTGTGAATTTAGGTAGTATGGGCATTTTAACTGTCGATACTATTTAAATGTGAGTGTTTAATTAAAGTTTTCAAGTAAGTGGTAGTAAATACTTCGGAAGGACGCAGGAAATCACATATTTTCGTCTCTCCACAGAATACTCCACAGTGTCACAGCATAATATTACGTAACAAATGTTTTTTCTTCTGAGTCATTTAAAGAAGTACGAGGTACTTTGCAGTGATTCTTATTGTTCTGTTAGACTAAATTTATCTAATTTGTTCTCTACGTGGGATGTAAGAGAAGCTGTCAGAAATGAGAAAAAAGATTCAACAATAGATAGTGTACTCTGACATCTCTGAGTAAAGCACGTCCTTTGTTAAGTTTACCTGCAAAGCGAATGCAGAAAATTATGAGTATCGGTAACTCGTTTACGTATGTCAAATCACATCCTTCAGCATTTATTCTCAGCACAATTTAAAAATATATGTTTCCTTCAATTGTTTTTTCAACACGTAATGAATCAGATGTATTTCAAAAAAGTTGGATAACTTTATCCCTGTGACGTAATTTCAATAGAATGCACTTACAGTAAGCGTGAACTGCTCCCCAGTGTTCATGTTACGTAGTCGAATAGGCCGTGCTCGCTTTGTGAGGTTCCCCACGATAAGCTTCTTATCTTCCCACCATGGAGGATGTGTTAGCTGCCTCCAGGCTGTAGTTGGTACTTGAGGTCCAATATGGGGCAGTGGACCATGTGGTGCATATGGTACAGAGACGTCGATTATTGGATGAATATAGTGCCTAATCTGCAAAACATTCCATTTATCAGTTTTGAAATATTGTATATATTGAATAGTATTAAACTATGGAACACCACGAAAGAAACCAGCAAATGATACAAAACTTACTGCCCATTCAGAGCAGGGAATGGCATGTAAATGACTCCCACTCATTTGCATTAACCATTATGTAAGACGCAACATCTTGAGCAAAGTAGTAATAGAAATTCTTTCTGTTATCGAGCTACATCAATGATTATACACCTTCTCACCCTTTCTTTCTCTCTCTCTCTCGCTCTCTCAAAAAACCAATATTATCGTTAAGTAGGAATCAGTACCGTCTTTTCCCTGTGTCTCGCTTCAATGTGAACAACAGTCACAGCTGATTATGAGTGTGATCTTCGTAAGTGACCACAGCACCAAGAGTAAACTATCCAGCCTTACACTGAATGAATACCTTGCGAGACGGTTCGGGAAGCCTACAGGAAATTCAACAAACTACTCCCGAAGTTTATGCAGTGTGCTGCCCTCACATCATTTCGTTGCCGGAGCGGTGTCCTAACAACTAACAACAATATAGTCCTCCATACTCCGTAATGAATAAAATGTCATTTCACAACTCTTTTCTTCTCATGGCTCTTGAAAATGCTGCATATTACGCATATCCGGTAAAAAAATGTTAATTCTGTCTTGTGACCTTTCAAAACACACGAGCATCGACGCAACCATAATTGTTTTCCCCTTCAGTATACTCTTACGGGAGGAAAACTTCCTCTCGATGTCTTAAATGGCTCAGGAAATATTTGACTCTGTGCCACACACTGTAGTTGTTTAAGAACTTTTCCGATCTCTTGAACGATCGCATGGCGCGCGCGCGCGCGCGCGCGTGTGTGTGTGTGTGTGTGTGTGTGTGTGTGTGAGAGAGAGAGAGAGAGAGAGAGAGAGAGAGAGAGAGAGAGAGAGTCCACGTGCCCACGAGTTCGTTGCCGTGCAGTGTAGTACAACCATAGTTCTGAACATCTTATGATAGCTGACTTGTCAAATAAGTGTAATGGACCGTAGAACCCTATCAAATCACAAAAATATTCTACATTGTTATTAAGTGGTACATTTATTTCAGTGCAGTGTTCTGAACGGAAACAATAATGAAGACACTTTCATGCTATTCACATACTGTATTTGGCTAACCATATTTCACCTGACGTTACATAGATCTAAGATTAATACTTCGTGACGATTTCTGTAAGTATGGCTCCCAGACAATACGAAAGGAACTATACTTACTCTCACTAATCTTTTGCGTCATTCAAGTTGCTTCTCTCGCTACGTGCTTACATGAAGTGATCACTGGGTCTAGAGGAGGGTGACCAAATTATTTTCGGTGAAAACCGGGACACATTCACCTGGGTAACAATGGACACCTCATTCCACATGTACCCAGGTTTCTTAATTTTAAATATTAATGTTTTGTTGATACATTTTGTTAACCCGGTTATTATAACTAATAAGAGGATACAAAAGATTGATATAATCTAGATTATCTGTATAATTAATGACATTTAATAAACGTATACAGTAATAAAGAAATGTATTACGATTTTACAAAATTTAACAGCCATTCAACTTTTAATAAATTAATATTAACATGAGCTTTAATATTACTGAGCACTTGTAGATGGAATTGACTGTCCTTGGAGAAAAGGTTATTTTTCACTGTCTTTCAAGCCTTCTTGATCATGACTTTGTTCTTTGAGACACAGTGATAAAACTCGGCACAATCCATTTTGTAGTTGTACAGCATCTGCAGGATTGCTTCAAGAGAGTCCACCTCCATTCTGTTTCTTTCATCAGTCCACTGGATATTCATGAACGAAAATATTCTTTCCACATTGGTATTATGGGCTGGGATTGCAAATAAATACCTTGCAATTATTTCCAACTCAGAGTAATGCTGAAAACAGCCACAGCTTTTAAAAAAACTCACCCACTTCTCATGGCGTTCCCATGGTGTTTTTTTTATCATTCCACTTGTGAAGACTTTCTTCAACAAAATTTGTCAGTATGCCGAACTGATCAAAGAGGATGGAATCATCGATTTCATTCTCTTTACTCTTCAAATAAGAAACTGTCTCTTCAACACTTTCCCATTTTGGCACTCTCTTCCGTGACATCCAAACACCGGCGATGAGGGTAAATATGAGGCGCTCCACTTGCTGAGATATTCTACGCAAGTGTCATAAAACTTGTTAACTTCTTCTCTAAAACTCCTTTCCGCTGCTTCTGATACTTCTGCTCTTTTAAGGACAGATTTAACATTAAAAGAAATGAACTGCTGTTCTCTCCTCTTAGTAACAGTTTCCAGAGTATTTTTCAAAACATCATTTAGCTCTATTACACTTTTCGTGCTTCCCTCAATTTCCTTTATCCCATGCTGCAAAGTGCTAAGCTGACTGTGAATGAACCATAAGTAGGCTTCACTTAAAGGGTCACTGAAAAACTAAACCAATATTTTGGGGGCTTTGTCTTCATTTAGGAAAAAAATCTTTTAACGGTTCAAACAGGTGGATTACTCTTTCAACTGCTGGAAACAGTGATAACCAGCGAGTTTTCGAGTGACACATTACATTCATATATTCAGTTCCCACATAATCACAGAACTCCTTAAGCCTCTCTGTTCTAACAGTATATATGTAAAAGTGTGAGTATACCCTCATGACGATAGTTTCAACATCACAGCTCAAACTGTCAGCAGATGTCGGCACGCTATTGTGTAAAACATATGCAAGGCACCGTATGTCTTCAATGTTTTCATGCAATGTTGCCTTTAATTTGGTAAATACGTTGCATTTGCCTTGTCTTTTTAAACCACCAAAGTTTGTGTTGGTGTTGTCTCCACAAAATGCCACACATTTATTTTTCTCAAGATCAAACATTTCGATAGTATTCACACAAAATCTTGAAATTTTGTCAGATGTTTCATTAGGTAGGGAACTCACCTTCAAAAGTTTGGTCTGAATTCCCTGATTAATATAGAAAAACTGAACAAGAAAGGGAAATATTTTAGTGGCCTTATGATTGCTGGCATCAGTGGATATCCCGTAGAAAGAAGACTTTTTGATGTATTCAAGGCTTTCCTTTACACTCTGGGGAGCAATAACTCCTTTCACTAAGGCTGACACTTTAGTTCTTGCTGAACTAAACTTTTTTGCAACGGAAGAATCATCAAACATAATGCTGTTAAGCTTATTAGTACAATCACTAGATCCATAAGTTTCGTGATGTTTTACCGTGTGGTAGGCTAGTGTAAGCTCGCCCGCTCGAACTTTCGTCTCTTCAGTTGACTGATGTTTCACAAAATAATTTTGTAGAGTTTTACTGCTGCTCGGTGCACTGTATCTGTTAATGTGTTTCTTTGACTTGATGTGATCAACTATGTCGAAACGTCCACCATGACTTATACTAATAAAACAGTTACATACGTAACACTCTGCTTCGTAATCAAAACGACCTTTGTTAATGAAATTCCATTCCTTGGAATAACAGTCACTGAACTTGCAGGCACGTTTCGGCATTGCGTTTCACAGTACTGCAGCAATAATACCACTAATATGAGAAAAAACTATTGCAGTTTGTCTGACAAAACATCAACTACTCCACTGTTCTGACAATGAGTGTGTGAGTAAGTGGCGCGACAGTCGGACGGTTTCATAGCTCTGTTACAATAATACAACTTACTACTTGTTGACCAAAGACCGCTCAAAGTAAATTATTGCCTGAGTGTATCAATACTGATACTGTGATTACTAGTATGGGACAATGGAGGTTTTAGACAAATAAGCTAAAATATATTAATTTCTTGTGTTGTATTTCCTTTAATATAGCGAAATCCCAAAATTTTGAGAAAGTTTCATGAAATGTATTTAAAAACAGAATTCCGGGACTCGAAACAAATTTTCGGGACACCGGAACACAGGGATGAAAACCGGGACAATTCCGGTTTTCCGGAACGTTTGGTCACCCTAGTCTAGAGGAATGTTCGCTAGTAACCGTCGGCTTTGACCTGCAACGTAATGGCTGCTGTGACGTCACGTTTTGGTGCTGTTTTGAATTGAATTTCTGTGTAGCCTTACATTCTATCGATCATAATCTCGATGGTTAATCCAGAAAGTAATCTGTTAATCTTTGCGCGGGATTTGAAATTGCTTTTCAAGTAATAGTAGCATCGCGAAATATGAGGCAAGTACGGGGCCAAGTTCTGCTCCTGATTTTTAAGACGTGAAAAGAGTGGGAATGAGAGACAACATAATCCTCACGTTCGTTTCACTATTATGAAATTGGCTGATGAATTGAGAGAATCAATGAATGTCACCAGTTTTGCCAGACAGCACAAATTAATTGTTTGTGGCAACGACATCGTATTTTCAAATTTTTGGATAAACACAGGAACAATTTGTTCATGTAGTGCTGTGCAAAAGATTTTGTGTGGGGATCTCTTCGTTAGAGAGACATGGTTTGAGAAATCAAGACTTCCTATGAAAAGTATTTTATTACGTTCTTACATTTTCTATTTAAGATCTCCTGGTTGGCTTGCTGCTTATGAGACAGAAATAGGCCGCAAAACTGTTATAGACTGGTACTCATTTTTCCGGGAAGTTTGTTCCGATATTGTTATGAGACGGTGCAAAACTGGTGGACCGGGGGTTATAGAAATTGACAAATCGCAGTCTGGCAAAAAAATAAATCGTATGAGAGGGCATGATACTTGTCGGACCATGGGTGTGGTGGAGGGGGGGGGGGAGTTGTTTCGGGGAACCACTCTTCTCCAGACATTATTTTTAGGGTAATAAGGAAAGGGCAGCTTGTACTGTGTTTCATTTAGTAAAAAGCTATATAGCAGATGGGCCAATCATAATGTCAGATGGGTGGGCTAGTTATAAGAGATTAGACGAAATTGGGTAAATGGGTACATGCATTTGGTTGTGAATCATTATCATGAATTTACGGACAAAAATCAGGGGTATGTACAAACACAGTTGAAGAGTATTTGGGGGCAATAAAAAGTATTATTTGGCGAGGGAAAAGAGAATTTGAGTACTAGATAGTCATTTAAATGGGTATGTCTAGAGGAAGAATGTTCCACAAAATCGATCTTGTTTGAGGTTTTTATGGAGTTTGTGCGGAGGATGTATTTGCCAAAGAAAGAGAGTTAAGTTTCTTTTTTCGAATGGTAGTGCATTTTTCGTTTTTCATTTTAATGTTTGCAATTACTTTTGTTTGGCTAATTTTGTTTCTTGTTTGGTTTTGAAGTATCAGGATTTTTTAATAGTTCGCAGATAGCCTTAATTTCTTGGACGCCAACCTACTGGGGATATTAATTCGCTATTGGTAAGTACTGGTGCATACACCATAACCGTAATTTTAACTTCTATTCTACTTTTGTCTAACAGTGACTTCCTGTGTCATGGTTCTTGCATTGTGCTGATGTTGGCAATTGTTTGACGTTGGTGTTAGCGAATTTGTAGACAGAAATTGAGTACATGTAGAGCAGGAGGCGGAGTGAAAAGAGAGACGCGTCTTTTGGAGTTACTGAAGAAGTTCCGAATTTCCGAGAGAATGGTTACTTCGTGAGTCAATAGAACAGCCTCATGTCACGATAAAGATCTGATTTAGCCGGAGGTCTGTCTTACGATGGAATGTGACGATTTGGATGTGGATTGGTAAAGCCAATGAATCTTACAGCGGAAACGGTATCTGTGGTGACACACTGATCAGTAGACCACGGATTTTTAGGTCGTAAAAGTGTGTTTTAGGCACCTAAAATAGGCTCCTTCAGTAGTTCATTTAGGCTATATAAAACTTAAAATAGGCTCTAATAAAAATGATACAGAGAAAATAAAAATAAATTAAAATACACAGTGTTGACAGTATGAACATCTTATTAGTCATTAAAACAAGGAGAATGAATATTTACACAGTTACAGAGCACAGCAATCTACAACATTAATGTTGAACATAACACCAAATATTTTTGAGTTCCTGCAAGATAAAGATTTCCGTAAAAAAGATGTGGCAATGGTTTAATTAATACATTCGTAGTTTCACATATTCTGACCATAGTTGGCTTCTCAATAAATAACCAAAATCTTTTCTAGGTTTTCTAGTGCAAAACTGTGGCGCTTGTCAGTCAGAATCAATTTATACGCTGAAAAAGAACGTTCTACATCAACAGATGTGACAGAGGCGTACTTCATTTTCGGCACATGTTGGACAGGAATGCTGCAGTCAGGAGTGCTGGATTTTCCACTAAGTATGCCGGCAGCTGCACACAACTCCTTCAGGCCAGTGTTCTTCTGCAAAACCGTTTGCATTTTTGACCGTACTTTTTCCCCTACTTCACCTGGCGCTTCATTAATTTTCATTTGACTTCTTCAAGCAAAGAAATGTTGTCTTAGATAGGTCTCCCTGAGCCTTCTAATTGTGAAATTATTCTTGCCATAAATGTGTAGTGGGCCCTAATGTAAGATAAGTCCAGTTTTAAAGAAGAATCTTTGAGTAACTCCATTGCTGCAGTTACGGATGCAGCATCCTCCGGTATATTTACAACCACCTGATGGACAGCTGAGAGTTGCGTACTGTAGTATTCTGCTGCTATGAGCCACGTGCCCCAGCGAGTGACAACAGGCTCTGGCGGCAATGGGATATCTGGAAGCTGTTCTTTTAATGCCTGTATTCTTGATGGTGCCTTAACAAAAATTTTCTTCACCATAGATTTTACTTTATTTACTTTAGGAAATTGTAGCTTACATGCTCTGCTATGCGGTTGATCCCATGCACTACACAAGTTACGTGCAGCATCTTAATAGTTGAAACGCTGCTATCATATATGCAGCAGCGTCAGTGACGGCCACAAGCACCTTATTCTCATCCACTCCGTTTGGGTATAGCACCTTAAGCCCATTGTTCACAAACTGTGCTATTGTTTGTTGGTTAGTTTTTGCAAGCTATTTTGAGTAAATCAAATGAGCCCTGGCTGGAGCATCTGGATCTAGCTTGCCAATAATCAGGTTTGCAATGTAAAGGCCAAGACTGTCAGTAGTTTCCACAGGAATACATATACAAGATTCTCCAACATCTTCTCGGATTCTGTGCAATGCAGCATTGTAAGCTGAATCCACATAATTCTTACGTAAAGTTGACTCTGCAGGAACAGACTGATGGTAGTACTTCTCAAGAAAACTTCTGCAGATAGGGTTTTCTAGTTTCCGAAAGGGCATGTTTGCTGCCACAAGTGCATGACACAAATCACTTCAGAACTTGTTTTTTTAGGAGGATTCACCAGATTTATTGGTTAAAAGAGTTTGCTTCAATTTTGACTTTCGTTCAACATAGCTTTATGTGCGATTCCATCTGCATGCTGAGTTAAGTGAGATTTCTTAACACTCGAAACCTAATACGGGAGAACAGGGAAATGCAGTTTAGAATCGTATATTAAGAGTATTTCGTATTACTAAAGGATAGCGATAAAAAAGAATCCTAAGTGACAGGAAAATATGAAGTCTAAGAAAAACATCAACTAACCTCCTTGTTGCATGTTTGGCAGAAAATAATTTGCCATCTGTTGTATAATGCGTAAAATCTTGCAGCCACTGCCTTATAGGAGTAGACTTTGAACCAGCAGTTTCCTACGAACGAAATATGACCATTCAACCGTGCCGAGTGCTGTTGGTAGTAATGCAAGCAAAGGAATTGTAAACAGTCTCTAACGACCTTCGCCTTCGACGAGACGTAAAGCCCTAAGTTTAATTCCTTTTTCTAATCTTTGAAAACACAAGAACTCTATGTCAGATTAACGAAATAGGTACTTTTTAGGATTTTGTTGCCGAAATAGGCAAAACTAGGCGTCAACGTCGAAATACGCAATTATAGGTCCCATAGAACTAACGTTATTCAGTTTAGTCAGTCATGAAACGCAGAAGTACCAACTTATATGCAAATTGGAGCTTAGGAAAAAAACAGGTTTTAACCTAAAGATCTGTGATCTATTTTTTACATATTAATAATAAAACACCTATAAAGAGTATTTGTTATTGACAGGGATAGCGTTATAAAAAAATAAAAAAAGACCGAAGTGTTAGGCAAATACGAAGCATGAGCACATATCAACTAGCCACCTTTCTGCACGCTGGGCAGAAAATATTTTTTTCCATCTGTCGTATAGTGTGGAAAAACTTGGAGCCACTGTCGTATATGATGAAATAGGCACTTTTTAGGATATTAAAGCCGAAATAGGCAAAAATAGGCACTAACGTCGAAATAGGCTTTTTCAGGTCCTATAGAATTAACGCTATTAAGTGTAAATAGTCATGAAACGCATAAGTACAAATTTATATGCAAATAGGAACTCAGGAACAAAATAGATTTTTACCTAAAATCCGCGGTCTACTGATCAGTAACGTAACCTGACGTCTAGGTTAGGTTGGAATGCAACATTGTAGTTGTCAGTTGGCGAAGCCAACGAATCTGACAGCGGAAGAGCTTTCTATGGTGACAGACTGATCTGGACCGTAGCCTGAGGTCTAGGTGACGTTGGAACACAACAGTTTGGTTGTGAGTTTGCGAAGCCAATGAAAAGAGGAAAAGACTTCTGTGGTGACAGGCTGATCTGCATCGTAGCCTGAGGTCTATTTTAGGTTATAATTCAACAGTTTTCTCTTTAAAGCCAAGAAAACTACGCATGGTAAGACTCACCTGTAGTAGAGCAAGAGATCTGTGTTAAGTGTAATGCGCAAATTTTTTTGAGGTGTCGAAGGAAACGAATGCAAGCACGAATGTTCGGTACCTGGTTGATTTGTATCGTATGTAGTTATATATGATGCTCCTCGCAATATCCTACTTGTATTTACGACTTCGCCGAATATTTGAACGATGTAGTTCAATTTATTATCTGCGAATCAATACTATTGTCATTGGCTGACAACATACTAACGTTCGTTGTGATGCTTGTTTGGCTTAGTTCCGAATATGATTCGATTTACAGGTAATTATTTATTTGGAATATTTCGCTGTTTCCGACTATAATATGAGCCATGGTTATTCAGGAAGCAAATGTGATTTCCGAGAATTATGGGAGCTAATATCAACTGTAGCAGACTTCGGAAAAGCCGCTGAGCCTGAGAGTGTACTTCTAGTTTACTTTCTGTGTGCGATAGTTTTGACTTTTTCGTTTAGCAGCATGGTTTATTTCGGTTACATGGGCTGTATTTTGAGAAAATTAATGCGTATTTTTTATTTTGGTAATTTCTGGCGTTTTATTGTTTTTTAACAGATACCGGTATATACAGGGTGGTCCATTGATAGTGACCGCGCCAAATAGCTCACGAAATACGCGTCAAACGAAAAAACTACAAAGAACGAAACTTGTCTAGCTAGATGGTGCTGCCATAGGTCAACCGGATATCAACTGCGTTTGTTTTTAAATAGGAACCCCATTTTTATTACATATTCGTGTAGTACGTAAAGAAATATGAATGCTTTAGTCGGACCACTTTTTTTCGTTTTGGGATAGATGGCGCAGTAATAGTCACAAACGTATAAGTACGTGGTATCGCGTAACATTCCGCCAGTGTAGGCGGTATTTGCTTCGTGATACATTACCCATGTTAAAATGGACCGTTTACCAATTGTGGAAAAGGTCGATATCGTGTTGATGTGTGGCTATTGTCATCAAACTGCCCAACGGGCGTGTGCTATGTATGCTGCTCGGTATCCTTGATGACATCATCCCTTTGTCCGGACCGTTCGCCGGATAGTTACGTTATTTAAGGAAACAGGATGTGTTCAGCCATATGGGAAACGTCAACCACGACCTGCAGCAAATGATGATGCCCAAGTAGGTGTTCTAGCTGCTGTCGCGGTTAATCCGCACATCAGTAGCAGACAAACTACGCAAGAATCGGGAATCTCAAAAACGTCGGTGTTGAGAACGCTACATCAACATCGATTGCACCTGTACCATATTTCTAGGCATCAGGAATTTCATGGCGACGACTTTGAACGTCGTGTACAGCTCTGCCACTAGGCACAAGAGAAATTACGGGACGATGACAGATTTTTTGCGCGCGTTCTATTTAGCGACGAAACGTCATTCACCAACAGCTGTAACGTAAATAGGCATAATATGCACTATTAGGCAAATCCACGATGGCTGCGACAAGTGGAACATCAGCGATCTTGGCGGGTTAATGTATGGTGCGGCATTATGGGAGGAAGGATAATTGGCCCCCATTTTATCGATGGCAATCTAAATGGTGCAATGTATGCTGATTTCCTGCGTAATGTTCTACAAGATGTTTCACTGCATGACAGAATGGCGATTTACTTCCAACATGATGGATGTCCGCCACACAGCTCGCGCGCGGTTGAAGCGGTATTGAATAGCATATTTCATGACATGTGGATTGGTCGTCGAAGCACCACGTCCGCTCGTTCACAGGATCTGACGTACCCGGATTTCTTTCTGTGGGGAAAGTTGAAGGATATTTGCTATCGTGATCCACCGACAACGCCTGACAACATGCGTCAGCGCATTGTCAATGCATGTGCGAACATTACGGAAGACAAACTACTCGCTGTTGAGAGGAATGTCGTTACACGTATTGCCAAATGCATTGAGGTTGACAGACATCATTTTGAGCAATGTGGTATTTACAGGTAATCACGCTGTAACAGCATGCGTTCTCAGAAATGATAAGTTCACAAAGCTACATGTATCACATTGGAACAACCGAAATAAAATGTTCAAATGTACCTACGTTCTGTATTTTAATTTAAAAAACCTACCTGTTACCAACTGTTCGTCTAAAATTGTGAGCCATATGTTTGTGACTATTACAGCGCCATCTATCACAAAGCGAAAAAAGTGGTCCAACTAAAACATTCATATTTCTTTACGTACTACACGAATATGTAATAAAAAATGGGGGTTCCTATTTTAAAAAACGCAGTTGATATCCGTTTGACCTATGGCAGCGCCATCTAGGGGGCCAACCATAGCGCCATCTGGTTTCCCCCTTCAAGCTAGATAAGTTTCGTTCATTGTAGTTTTTTCGTTTGACGCTTATTTAGTGAGATATTTGATCCGGTCACGATCAATGGAGCACCCTGTATATGAAACAGTGGTTTTAAAAAAATAACAGCGTCGCAAAGCAAACAGTATTATTTGAGTTGTGTATTTTCCAATACTTTCCATTTTTACCAGAATCAATTCTTTCCACTTCATATTTTATGTTCCGAAGTCCATCATAGCGGTAGAGTCTGTCTTTACGACAGTGCCTACTCGATTTCTTTTTCGCTCTAAAAACTATTTCTTTCAATGCAATATTCGTAATCCGAAATGCTTGCTTTGCGACGTTGTTAATTTTTTTATTCACTGTTTCAGTTTGCTACATTGAAGGAATCCACACTGATATGATGTCATATTGGACATAATATTTACGACGTTTGTCGCCTGTTTTTTACGTCACTCGCCAAAGCCAACGACTCGTATCGAAGACTCCTCTTTATCCGTAGTTGCTGTTCTGGTTACTGATGTTGTCCACTTACCTGCCCTGTTTCCTTTTGAAACCAGTGGGATATATCTTTGCCGGCATTCGCCAAAATCGGCTTTATTATATCACTTCCCTCATACTGTTTGACCAGCGGCGTTAGATCGTAAATTTTTCCCAAGAAAGACACCCATATGTCGTCTGGCGTGTTATGTACGTACACTTCTGAGGGAGTAAAATAAGGAAGCGATGACGACATGATGCTAACATCAAGAACAAAACTGATTTAACCAACTTCTTCCTATGCGGGGTTCACAATTCCAAAGAATAAATATTTTAGTATAAATCCATAAATAAATCAAAGATTTACGTTCATGATTTACATGTATCGTGACTATATGCTAACTGTCGTAAACCTGATTTAGAAATACATGTGCTCTTATGCGGTGAAAAAGTAAGCCAATATTTTGTCATGTTGTTCCCAAAGTAGTTTTTTTTTTTGTTTAAACGTTCGTTCACTAACTTATAAGTCAGTTTCGACTTCCATAAAAAAGTTTTATCTCTACTGTTTGGCAATTACTGTAGTCCTTAAGGACAAGCTAGCATAAGAATCATTCTGGAAATTCGTGTTAAGCTGCCGATTTAGTGAGCTGTTTCTGTAATCTTTTCAATGTAGGTGGTTTGTCATGCAGTTTGTGAAATTCTGGTCTCCCAATGGTGAAATATGATGAGCAATAACTTCAGCGACGTCACGTGCTTTCTTGGTCACAGAATGGCTACATCAACCGTACCTAAGTAAATGTATTATGAAATATGATTATATGACCAACTACTTTTATTGTATGTACAAGACACAATTTATACTAACTACTGTGATTTATAAAAAATTGTTCATTACCCTTTAGGAAAGTG
The DNA here is from genome assembly GCF_023864275.1 of Schistocerca cancellata. NCBI lineage: Eukaryota > Metazoa > Arthropoda > Insecta > Orthoptera > Acrididae > Schistocerca > Schistocerca cancellata. The sequence continues at coordinate 644,443,153 of NC_064628.1, read as the reverse complement.
TGTGGGACGGCGCAGTCGTTGGGGTCTTGAACTCACCCTGGACTGCCAGCTCCTCCTTACTCTGTTTTAAAGCGCCCTGACGTCCCAACAAGGCCGGAAAAATTCCGATTTTTTGAGTCCAGTCTCCTTGTCCTCATCGGGTTCTGTCAAGATGCCTAAACGTTCTGGTTTTTAAAAATCAAACCTAATTATTGGTCATGTAGTTTTCAATAGGTAATGTTTTATATTTCTAGCATTGTACAACTAGCTATATTTTTTTCAATATCGTATATTTGATATAGCAAACATGACGGTCCGCAAAGAGAAGTGCATTCACACGGCTTACTTGATGATGCGTTCCAGTTCGACATCTTCAATTACACTAGCGCTTAAGTTGGGATTACTGAGCTGATTTGTTTGACGGTAACCCTAACGCTGTCATGTGTAATTCGTTGGCTTAAGTATTCAAGGACAGTACAGGTAATAGGTTCTTTATTCAGTTTGTTCTGACGGTAACCAGCTGAAACGGCACTGCATTTTCAATTCGGAACTTCAGACGAGGTAAGTAACGTGTTGGCGTCTGCTAAGCGGTTGCGTGTCGTAGGCGTAGTCGATAGTCAAGTTCGCGCCATAGAGTAAATATCTCTGGAGTTAGCATTGCGTTCTGCGCATGTTGTCAACATTAAACCAGGATTGTCACGTGATCTCGGGACTTTGCTGTGCCTGTGTGCTTTCTGCAGCGTTTGAAGTTTATAATATCAAGAGTTTTTGTTGTGTTTCACCGTTTGTTGATAGTGTAATGGCGATGGTGAATTACGTTGTTGCTACGGATGCAAAGAAAAATATGTGAAAGGAGGGATAGTAACTTTTCATGGGTACATTCCATATAGTTCTAATTATAGTTTTCATTTTAGTAAGAAACACTGTATACGTTTAAAAATTTCGAGACGCATTATAATTAAGACTTGATTCTGTAGACCTATTTTTCTACGATTTTATGACTATATAATAGATATTACGGCTCGTACAAAAGCTTACAAACAATCACTTCCTCTCGTAAATTTGCTAGTGGAACAGGAAAGGGAAAGGTTGGTTGTTTCAGTAAATACTATCCTCCATGCATTTATCAGTGACTTGTCAATTATGTATATAGATTACTCCGTCTACTATTTATTTAATAAACTGGGAGCAAGTACTTAAAATGCGTTAAATAAATACCTCGAAGTGCCACCAGTAAGAAAAATTGTCCTTTAGGTCGCAAAAACGAGAAAATAAATACGCAGAAATACAAGAAAAAAGGACGAATTAGCAAGAATATAATCGCTAATGTGTGGTAAATTCGGTGTTTTTCGGACACTTGTGAAAGTACTAACGTAGTGTCAAGTCGTTTTGCAGGACTATCACTGCAGAAATGTACTTCAGGCTCTGTAATACTATAAAGTGCGGTATCATACCAAAAACTACCAAAAATCGAGTGCATCTGAACTGTGGTGTCACCGCCAGACACCACACTTGCTAGGTGGTAGCCTTTAAATCGGCCGCGGTCCGCTAGTATACGGCGGTCCCGCGTGTCGCCACTATCAGTGATTGCAGACCGAGCGCCGCCACACGGCAGGTCTAGAGAGACGTCCTAACACTCGCCCCAGTTGTACAGCCGACTTTGCTAGAGACAAATTACGCTCTCATTTGCCGAGACGATAGTTAGCATAGCCTTCAGCTACGTCATTTGCTACGACCTAGCAAGGCGCCATTATCATTAGCTATTTATCTTGTGATGCATGTACCGTCAGACCGGTGTTCACCAATTGTGGATTAAAGTTAAGTATTCCAGCAGCTACGTATTATTTTTACTATACTCAACTCCTTTAACTGTTCCAGACCCCACGCCAGCCTGCGTGAGCTTAAACGCGTGCTTTTCGGCTACCAATCATAGTGGCTTGGCTGTCTTGCCAAGTCACAACATGAACTATGACACCTATCGCAAAGAAGCTGAATGTAATATCACATACCCTTAAAAGTAACGTAGCTGGTTTATTCCCGGTATCAAATGGATACTGTTAAAATGTCTGCGCAACATATATAAATAATCCACGACACGTACGAAAAGAATCCGTCTGTACTAGGAACGTAGTGACATTCTAAATATACAGGGCGCTATACGAACAAACACACGACGTCCCGAGATCACGTGACCAGGCCGCCAATGTATGTAGACAACACAAAATCTGTTCTGCGCATGTGAGTGCTCACTCCAGAGATATTTACTCTATGGTTCGCGCCAGTGATGCTCGTGTGTTCAGAGGTGTGGGTATAGTATCGCGTGTGCGCGGATAACAAGTGAAGCGCAGCTGTTGGGGGCGCTGTATTTTCAAATACGACTTAACGTCTTTGTGTATTCTTTATTCCTCGCTGCGAATTTTTATATCTTTTGTACGTTCTGTGTTTTATGTTCCGTTCTTGATTCTGTCACTCCGGGTTACAGTAATCGCTTACTGATTTCCTCTCGAGGATTTGTACACTCAAGAGCGATTTCCACATGGTTTACGTTCCGATCAATACTTGACGGACGGTAATAATTGCTGTACCCCCTGTTCACCATGTTCGCCGAATGCAGTTGCCACAATAAATTATTTTGTTCCAGTAAACCTACAGTCACTGTGTGTTCACGTTTTGCAAAGGTCGGACATCCCAAATTGAGATGTACTCGACTGACGTATGCATAATCCATCGTCATAAACAATCTAATATAATTCTATTTTTAATTAAGTTTAAGCAAAAAACTAGCAAACACTATCATTTACTTACTTTTAAAACCTTTATCTATTCATAATAAATAGAGTTCGAGTAGACAAGCCGACAGAAGTGTGCTGATTGTTGAAACACAGCGACTGGCAGGCTTGGCCGGTCAGCAGCGCCATGTGAAGGCCCCATTACAAGCATTGTTCCGCCAGCGGTGGTCCAGTGCTGCGACTACTGTGGGAAACTTGGATTGGGAGTGAAGGGGATGATGGACGGTAGGGTGGGAGAGTAACAGGTGCGAGCGAGTACACAGTTCGGTTAAGCTGTCGTTCGGTTGACCAACGTGCGGATATTCGACGCTCTACTGTACTAGCCTCGCATCTTCCGGAAGTTGAACGTGCTTCTTTCGGCAAATTGTTCTATGTGAGCATGAACTTAAACTGTCTGCAGGCACATGTGCCTTTCGTTTAATACAAGAAAACCACAGCTTTTGTTCATGTGATTGTACTTTTAAAACTTATTCAAAAATGCTCCAGATCTCAGTACACTTGTGGCCGTACAAAATACCAAGCCATTGTTGTTAACGTGCTCGCACATTGTCGTGATGAATTGCAGCGGGAACTGTACAAAGCACACGCATTATTATTCTTTCCAATGCATCTAGTCATTGAAACACAAAAAAAATCTTCCCTGTTCTTGTCCGATACTTCTTGCCTCTTGAAGCCATATGTGTGAAAATTTTCCAGTTTAAAAAGGAGCCTGGTGAAGCTCCAGATATTGCTGGAAACTATGTGATACTGTCGTAGAAAATAATTTAACTGATATGTTTGTAGCAGAAAAATGCCAACATAAACGTTGGTGGACGATCTCGAAGACTGACAAACAATGTTTTTAGCTTGTCATGGCATTATTGGTGCAGGATGTGTAGCGCACGTGGTGCATAGCGCTATAAAGACAGCTGTACGTTGTTTATCCGTCGATGTAGTGTAGAGCATGTCGTTCACAAGATTTATTATTACTTCAACGTAAATTCTGCCCGTGTAATTTTTTAGACGTGCGAACGTCGAAATGGCAGATATTGAGATAACCGGTCGCGGAACTGAAAAGCAGCTACAATCGCTTATTGGAGGAAAGGCGTCAGTACCAGATGAGATACCTATAAGATTCTATAAAGAATTATGCGAAAGAACTTGCTCCCCTTTTTAGCAGTAATTTATCATAGATCACTTGAGCAACGAAAGGTACCGAACGACTGGAAAAAAGCACAGGTCATTGCTGTTTTTAAGAAAGGCCATAAGACAGATATACACAATTATAGACCTATATCGTTGACGTCAATCTGTTGTAGCATTATGGAACACGTTTTATGCTCAAGAATTATGCATCTCAGGTCATCAGTCTCCTAGAACTTAGAACTACTTAAACCTAACTAACCTAAGGACATCGCACACATCCATGCCCGAGGCAGGATTCGAACCTGCGACCGTAGCGGTCGCGCGGTTCCAGATTGAAGCGCCTAGAACCGCTCGGTCACCAGCGGCCGGCTATGACATTTTTGGAAAATGAACATCTCCTCTATAAAAATCAACTTGGATTCATCAAACAGGGATCCTGCGAAACTCAGCTCGCTTTGTTCCTTCACGAGATCCACAGTGTAGTGGACAACGGCGCTCAGGTTGATGCCGTGTTCCTTGATTCAGTGAGGCATTTGACTCCGTCCCGCATTGCCGTTTAATGAAAAAAAATGCGAGCTTATGGAGTATCGGAGCAGACCTGCAATTGGATTCAAGACTTCCTTGCAGATAGAACTCAACACGTCGCTCTTAGCGGTACAAAATCGACTGATGTACTGGTAATATACGGAGTACCACAGGGAAGTGTGACAGGACCTTTGCTGTTTACAATGTATATAAATGATATGGTACAAAGTGTCGGATGCTCTTTAAGGCTATTCGCAAATGATGCAATTGTCTATACCAAAATGGCAATGCCGGAAGATAGTAAGAATTTGCAGAACGATCTGCAGAGAACTGATTATGGGTGCAGGCTCTGGCAGTTGACTCTGAACGTAAATAAATGTAACACATTGCACATACGTAGGAAAAGAAATCCACTGCTGTACAGCTACAGTACTGATGACAAACAGCGACCTTAAGTGGAATGACCATATAAAACAGACAGTGGAAAAAGTAGACACCAGACTCAGATTCATCGGAAGAATCTTAAGGAAATGTAACTCATTGGCGAAACAAGTGGCTTATAAGGAGCTTGTTCGCTCGATTCTTGAGTATTGTTCACCTATCTGGGATCTCTATCAGGTAGGACTGATAGAGAAGATCCAACGAAGAGCGGCGCGTTTCGTCACGGAATCGTTTAGCTTGCGAGAGAGCGTTACGAAGATGCTAAACAAACTCCACTGGCAGATGTTACAAGAGAGAGTTTCTATTGAAATTTCGGGACAGCATTTTTCAGGAGGCCGGACAACGTAATACTTCCCCCCACATACATCTCGCGTATTGACCATGAGGAGAAAATTCGAGAAATTAGAGCCAATCTACATCTACACCTACATGATTACTCTGCAATTCACATTTAAGTGCTTGGCAGAGGGTTCATCGAACCACAATCATACTATCTGTCTACCATTCCACTCCCGAACAGCGCGCGGGAAAAACGAACACCTAAACATTTCTGTTCGAGCTCTGATTTCTCTTTTTTTATTTTGATGATCAAACCTACCTATGTAGGCTGGGCTCAACAAAATATTTTCGCATTCGGAAGAGAAAGTTGGTGACTGAAATTTCGTAAATAGATCTCGCCGCGACGAAAAACGTCTTTGCTTTAATGACTTCCATCCCAACTCGCGTATCATATCTGCCACACTCTCTCCCCTATTACGTGATAATACAAAACGAGCTGCCCTTTTTTGCACCCTTTCGCTGTCCTCCGTCAATCCCACCTGGTAAGGATCCCACACCGTGCAGCAATATTCTAACAGAGGACGAACGAGTGTAGTGCAAGCTGCCTCTTTAGTGGACTTGTTGCATCTTCTACGTGTCCTGGCAATGAAACGCAACCTTTGGCTCGCCTTCCCCACAATATTATCTATGTGGTCTTTCCAACTGAAGTTGTTCGTAATTTTAACACCCAGGTACTTAGTTGAATTGACAGCCTTGAGAATTGTACTATTTCTCGAATAATCGAATTCCAACGGATTTCTTTTGGAACTCGTGTGGATCACCTCACACTTTTCGTTATTTAGCGTCAACTACCACCTGCCACACCATACAGCAATCTTTTCTAAATCGCTTTGCAACTGATACTGGTCTTCGGATGACCTTAAATTACAGCATCATCTGCGAACAACCTAAGAGAACTGCTCAGATTGTCACCCAGGTCATTTATATAGATCAGGAACAGCAGAGGTCCCAGGACACTTCCCTGGGGAACACCTGATATCACTTCAGTTTTACTCGATGATTTGCCGTCTATTACTACGAACTGCGACCTTCCTGACAGGAAATCACGAATCCAGTCGCAGAACTGAGACGATAGCCCGTAGGCCCGCAGCTTGATTTGAAGTCTCTTGTGAGGAACGGTGTCAAAAGCTTTCCGGAAATCTAGAAATACGGAATCAACTTGAGATCCCCTGTCGATAGCGGCCATTATTTCGTGCGAATAAAGAGCTAGCCGCGTTGCACAAGAACGATGTTTTCTGAAGCAATGCTGATTACGTATCAATCGATCGTTCCCTTCGAGGTGATTCATAATTTTTGAATACAGTATATGTTCCAAAACCCTACTGCAAACCAACGTCAATGATATAGGTCTGTAGTTCGATGGATTACTCCTACTACCCTTCTTAAACACTGGTGCGACCTGCGCAATTTTCCAATCTGTAGGTACAGATCTATCGGTGAGCGAGCGGTTGTATATGATTGCTAAGTAGTCAGCGTAATCTGAAAGGAACCTAATCGGTATACAATCTGGACCTGAAGACTTGCCCGTATCAAGCGATTTGAGTTGCTTCGCAACCCATAAGGTATCTACTTCTAAGAAACTCATGCTAGCAGCTGTTCGTGTTTCAAATTCTGGAATATTCCATTCGTCTTCCCTGGTGAAGGAATTTCGGAAAACTGCGTTCAATAACTCCACTTTAGCGGCACAGTCATTGGTAACAGTGCCATCGGCACTGCGCAGCGAAGGTATTGACTGCGTCTTGCCGCTCGTGTACTTTACATACGACCAGAATTTCTTCGGATTTTCTACCAAATTTCGAGACAATGTTTCGTTGTGGAACCTATTAAAGGCATCTCGCATTGATGTCCGTGCCAAATTCCGCGCGTCTGTAAATTTTAGCCAATCTTCGGGATTTCGCGTTCTTCTGAACTTCGCATGTTTTTTCCGTTGCCTCTGCAACAGCGTTCGGACCTGTTTTGTGTACCATGGGGGATCAGTTCTATCTCTTACCAGTTTATGAGGGATGAATCTCTCAATACAGAGGTTTAACGTCAACCATTCTTCCCACGCACTACTCGCGAGTGGAACAGGGTTTAGAGGCATCAGTTAGTGGTACTGAAAGTATCCTCCGCCACACACCATTAGGTGGTTTGCGGAATATGATGTAGATGTAGATGAAAATACTTATTTTAAGTGTTATCATAGACGCAAGAATATTTTTATTTATTACGCCAATATTCATCCACAAGTATGACTTCCGCCTGCAATTAGGCCTCTAAGAAGAGGCAGTAATTTCTTCCATCCTGCAAGACATCTTAAAATATATATGTGCTAATCATCAAGATTTAATAGATAGACTGTATGATGGAGAGACTGTATGATCGGCAACCACAGAAAATTAGAGATAAATTAATGATGTCAGCGTAACACAATAGTGATTTCTATTATATATACATATGTGTAATAATCGAACAGTTGACCTTTTTTTAAGCACCGAGTTAGCTGCAAAATACGGTTTGTGTGACTTCAGTATTGGTACGTTGCATTGTATTTCTCTTACGTTGGGAGGAAGACTGTTCATGGCGCCAATTTAGTTTCAACAAGAATCCATGCTTTAATTCCAGTACTGGAAGTAGCAGTTATCTCTCATTACATAAATCTCATCCCGATTCACACTCTTTGTGTTAGCTGTTGGGTTGCCTCCTAGAAAAATCGACCAACAGACCTAACACAATTGGCGACCGATATTCCAGGACAAAGTCATAGCTAAACATGAACAGACTTTTTCTAGCGAATGTTAAACGAACATACGAAAAAATTTTGCCATTATTGTGAAAGAGAAAAACTAATTATTGTATATTTTCTTATTGCATGAATACGAGAGCAACAAAAGCCTAATGTTATGGAAACGAGGATCAGATAATTAAAAATACCAATTTATCCACCAACAGGAGACTTAAGTGAGCTGCTTGACTACGCATAGAAGGAAGGAAATTTGCGCAATGTCTTGTCGTATTTATTTTTCTTTCCCTTTCCTCACCGTTTACCTACTAGAAAATTTATTAATCGATAGGAATCAAAAATCATCCCAAACGTTGACTCATCTGTATAGTGTAAATTATTACGAAAATTTCAATCATTTGTGTCGTAATACCCCAGATCACGTGATATGGGGTAGTACTTTTAGACAACTTACAGAATTTTTCGGAACACTATTTCACAGAAAATTGCAAGGTTTCAGATGCAAGATTTATTTACATAAAATTTTTTTCTACTGATATTTCTTTTTTATGATTGTTAGTACGATCAAAATGACTGACCAAAATTACCCATTGTTGATCGTAATACAGAATGTGCAATCAGCCAAGATGGCGGCGATTTGCACGAACAGACAAACGAAAACGAAGCGCCAACCGCGCAGCTAGCAGAAAGCCGACATAAATCAGAGATATGTACGACAGATGTGACAAATGACAGCACAGATACACAGACAAACTAGGACGATACCATGACGACTGTCGATGAGACTGTATCACGCACCTCCCGAAACGATATAATGCTGCTAAACGAAACAGAGGAATATGAAACAGCAATGTATTTTGACAACATAGGACGTACACCGATTATCGGTAATCCGAATATTAACATGCAAGGTACAACTAATAGCGACGATAACAGTACCACCCATGCGCTATTACAGCAATTACTGACAACTGTGAACGATGTGAACACGAAATTAAATACAGTTAAACAACTGCTTAGTAACTTGAACACAAAGTGTAACGATTTGTCACAAGGTTTTTCAGATTTCAAAACTGAAAAAAACGTGTGTTGGAGGATTTCCAAAACAATGTCATACAACAGTTCAATGATCTGACAGAAAATATACACACGGAGATATTTGCAAATTTAAAAGAAATGTAAAAACAACTAGAACAGGAGGTTATTTCTGGCGTTAAAGAAAGTATTGATGTTTGGAACGAAAAGGTAGGTTCAGTCAGTGACAATCAAGAACACGTAGAAAGTGAATTAAAGAAAATCACGGACACGAATAATAGTAAAAGCACAAATCAAAACAAATGAGTAATACTGAAAAGGAAGTGAGCGCTACTGTCGACAAGCTACACAAGCACTATGAAGGGTTACCATTGGCAGTGGAGGAGCTAACATTAAGAGTACAAAGCTGGAATTAGAATCTGAATGTGCCAAAAGTGAAAGAACTTAGATAGGGAAAAATTTAGACGATATAACCATAAGAGTAGAAACGGGTACCGTAGAAGAAAGTAGTACATTAGCGCAGAAGGTAGTATCTGAATGCAAAGCGTATGTATGTAGACGTGGTAGAATAGGCCATGAAGAAATCATCAAATGAAGTAGGTCAGGTTGCAAATATTCAAATACCTGTGCCCAAGACGGATCCATGTAATAGCTATCTACATCTTGTCACAAGCCCGATAACGAGCACAATTGAAGATTACAAAATTCGTAATTTACCTACAGCAGTACATACAACACATGTGAAATTGCCACACAGTGTTCCGCGCACTTGTAATAACACACCGATGTCAGATAATACCACATGTTTACATCCATCTTCGTTGATAAAGGGTTGCTTAGAGATAGGCAGGTTCCCACGTATTCGACAGATGGAAAGCATATGAACCCGGTACATTTTATCAGTGCATTCCGCAACGTATTTCCGCGTAACTGGATAGAGGCTCAAAAGATAAGATTTGTTGTTGGTTACACACAAGGTGACGTTCTTCTGAGGGCCACTGCACTGAAACGGCAGAACGTTGTCACAGTTACGAGCAATTTTAACGTGCTTTCTTAGACAAGTACTAGTCGGAAGCCGTTCAAGAAAGAATAAAACGTAAAGTCTTTATGTGGTGTCACCGCCAGACACCACACTTGCTAGGTGGTAGCCTTTAAATCGGCCGCGGTCCGTTAGTATACGTCGGACCCGCGTGTCGCCACTATCAGTGATGGCAAACCGAGCGCCGCCACACGGCAGGTCCAGAGAGACTTCCTAGCACTCGCCCCAGTTGTACAACCGACTTTGCTAGCGATGGTTCACTGACAAAATACGCTCTCATTTGCCGAGACGATAGTTAGCATAGCCTTCAGCTACGTCGTTTGCTACGACCTAGCAAGGCGCCATTACCAGTTACTATTGATACTGAATCATGTACCTTCAAGAGCGATGCTCATCATTAATGGATTAAAGTTAAGTATTCCACCAGCTATGTCCGTTTTTCTAAAGTCTAATTTCCTTGTCATGTTCCAGACCTCACGCCAGCCTGCGTGAGATAAACGCGTGCCTTTCGGCTTCCTCTAATAATACGGTGTTGGCTCTCCTGCCAACCCACAACATTGGCGACGAGGCAACACCGCGTTCGTAACTATACTGCCCTGATTTACTTGTGTAATGGCTTCGCCACCATCTGCAGATGTACTGTCCGAATTTTATCGCTTACAGAATCAGCAGACGCAGGCCTTACTGGATGCCCTTGGACAGCTCGTCCAGGGTCATCGTGCAATGCAAAACGATGCGGCAGCCGCCGCTCCACCGCTAACACAGCCACAACACGCAGTTGCACCAACTTTTCGTCCTTTTGATGCTGCACTGGAAAGCTGGACGGAGTGATCATGCCAATTTGGATTCCATCTCGCCGCCTACAGAATTCAAGGTAACGAGCGGCAGCCTTTTTTGTTATCCTCCGTAGGGGTGCACACGTACCGTGTGATAGTCAAATTATTTCCCCAATGCGACGTAGCAACTCTGTCTTACGACGAAATTTTGTCTGCATTAGATGCATATTTCAAAGAATCAGTCAATGTAGTTGCCAAACGGTATACCTTCTTTTGTACAAAACGTATGGCAGGTCAGACTAATCGGGAGTGGGTTGCAACCTTGCAAGGCCTTACTAGGGATTGTGCTTTTGAGTGTCAATGTGGACTCCCTTATTCAGATACTATGGTGCGTGATGCAATTGCACAGAATGTTTCTGATGTTTGTATAAGGGAACAGATTTTGAAACTAGTCAATCCCTCCCTTCAACAAGTGATGGACATATTGGATCGGCAGGACACACTTGACTTTGCTCAGGACTCATTTGAAACTTCGCCACCCATGTGTCAGGTTAAACAGCCCACCGGGCGAGCTGCACAGACCAGTAAACAGTCCTCGCGCCCGGCCGCGCCGCTGCCGACAGGCTCTCAGCCACGTGTGCCGCGCCGGCAAGCAAATGCAGTGCTAAACTCATGCCCGCAGTGTGCTACTAGACATTCGCGTGAGAATTGCCCATCAAGCCAGGCTATTTGCTTTTTCTGTAATAAAAAATGACATGTTCAGAGTGTTTGCCAGAAAAAGCTCAGATCGGAAACTCAAAATCATTCCAGGCCCTTTGCTTCGCGCCGGAATCGGAATCGCACCAAGGATACTCAGCCTCGCGACACTTCACCCATGGAAATTCATATAGTTCATGCCCTCCACCCAGTGCCACTCTCTCTAACAGTGACTGTGTTCGTCCCACAAATAGTGTGCGTCAACATCCCGGAACTCCCGTCAAGTCGCAAGTGATTTTGTACCAGTGTCAGTTCACGTTGCACGAGACAGCCGCTCTTGTCGTCAGCAGGGCAATAAACTGTTTGTGGACTTGGACATTAACGGCAAAGTGATACCATTCCAGCTCGATACGGGGGCTGCAGTTTCACTGATCACTCAAGGCACTTACAAACTGCTGGGCACACCTCCGTTGCATGCCGCAACTGTTAAGTTAACTACCTATTCAGGTCACAAGATCCCTGTGTTAGGACAGTGCAGCCTTCTTGCAAGGGACAAACAAAACTTGTGTCATTTTACGTCCTTCGTTCTTCTTCTGCAGTGAACTTGTTTGGTTTCGATTTATTTCAGTTGTTTAACTTGTCTATAGTAAATCAGCTCCTATCAGTAAACCAGACTGTGCCTTCCGACAGTGTTTCTCGTCTATGTGAAGAATTTGCAGACATTTTTGCACCAGGCCTCGAATGCGCTAAGAACTATAAAGCACATTTGGAACTGAAAGTCAACACGCAACCGCAATTTTTCAGAGCGTGCAATGTTCCCCACGCATTGCGTGATGAGGTCGCAAAAACATTACACGATTTGGAATCACAAGGTGTAATTGAACGTGTGCAGGCTTCTCTATGGGCATCACCCTTAGTAATTTTGCCAAAACCTTCGGGAAAATTGAGACTTTGTGTGGACTTCAAGGCAACAGTGAATCCACAACTAGTGCCTGCAACTTTTCCTTTACCCCGCCCCGAAGATCTTTTTGACAGACTGTGCCCGGGTAAATATTTTTCGAAGTTGGACCTAGCAGATGCGTACTTGCAAATACCGGTGGACGAAGAATCCCAGCGCGTTTTGGTGGTTAGCACGCATCTTGGTTTGTATGGATTCAAACAACTGCCATTCAGGTGTGCATCCGCCCCTGCATTGTTTCAGCAATATCTACAAACTGTTTGTGCGTCGGTCCCTACGGCAGCAAACTATTTGGACGATATTGTGATCTCCGGAAAGACTGAAGAAGAACATTTAGCCAATCTCAGAACATTATTTCAGGTCTTGCGACAAAATGGTCTTCGCTTGCGGAAGGACAAATGTGTGTTTTTTGCTCGTGACTTACCCTATCTGGGACATGTACTCAATGCCCAAGGCATACATCCCAGTCCAGAGCACCTCCGTGCCATATAAGACTTGCCTTCGCCGCAGAATTTGAAGCAACTACAGAGTGTGCTGGGAAAAATAAATTACTATAAATTACTATATGTGCCACATGCCTCTTCCATTTCAGCTCCGCTTCATCGCTTACGCCGTAAAGGTGTTCCGTTCGTCTGGACGACGGAATGCGAACGCGCCTTTCGCCAGTTGAAATCGGCGTTGCTTTCCAATACTTGCCTTACGCCATTCGATCCCCAGAAGCCCCTTTTGTTGATGGTGGATGCATCGGATTTCGGGATCGGTGCTGTGCTTGCGCACAAAGATGGTTCGCACGATCGCCCTATTGCCTTTGCGTCCAAATTGCTCTCGTCTGCGCAACGAAATTATTCACAGAACGGGAAAGAAGCATTGGCTTTCGTATTTGGTGTTACAAAGTTTCATGATTTCTTGTATGGTCGTCACTTTACCATCATCACAGACCACAAATATTTGACATCGTTTTTTCATCCGACCGAGCCTGTACCTCCACGTACAGGGCAGAAATTCATTCGCTGGTCTATTTTCCTCTCGCAGTACCGCTACGATATCTTGTATCGGTCCACTGCTAAGCACGGAAATGCCGATGCGTTGTCCCGTTTGCCTGTTGCTGAGGATAGAGCATTCGATTCCTCCGAACTTGCTTGCATGTTCATTGATTCGGAAACCGATGACGTGGTCGAATCGTTTCCCATTGATTTTCGTCGTGTAGCTACAGCCACAGCTGCCGACCCTGTCCTTGCTACCGTTCTGCGTTTTGTTGCTACACAATGGCCCTTGTCAAAGTCACGGATCGGGGATCCGTTGGTTCGCCGATTTTTTGCTCACAAGGAGAGATTTTTTGTACGACGTGGTGTTTTGCTGTTGCGTTCTGATAATGACCAGTCCAGGGTCGTGGTCCCACGTTCGTTACAGTCCTCTGTCTTACGGCTTCTCCACCAAGGACATTGGGGTATAGTGAGAACGAAACAACTTGCTCGTCAGCACTGTACTTGGTTCGGAATTGATGCCGCGATTATGAATATGTACTCTTCTTGCATGGTGTGTGCCGAACAACAATCAGCACCACTGCAGAAATTCTTTGCATAGCCAAAAGCCACTTCCCCTTGGCAACGCTTACACATCGATTTTGCTGGTCCATTCTGGAATGCTCGATGGTTGGTTGTGGTAGATTCATTCAGTAATTTTCCTTTTGTTGTCCGGATGTCTTCCACGACGTCATCTGCCACCATCCAAGCGTTATCCGCTATCTTTTGCATTGAAGGTCTTCCACAGACTATTGTTTCCGACAATGGCCCACAATTCGTGTCCGCAGAATTTCAGTCACTCTGCAAGGCCAATGGTATTCACCATCTGACGTCCGCGCCGTTTTCGCCACAATCAAACGGTGCCGCTGAACGATTGGTCAGGACTTTCAAGTCACAGATGTTGAAGTTGAAAGAGTCGCATTCTCGGGAGGACGCGTTATTGCTCTTTTCGTCCTCGTATCGCTCTCAGTCCCGAGATGGTCGCTCGCCGGCTGAGTTGATCCACGGTCGCCCTCATCGAACATTGATGTCTTTGCTACATCCGCCGCATCAGGTTCCTGTGCAGCGGCAGACACCTGCTTTTGCCCCAGGCGACGTTGTCTGCTACCGCAACTATCGAGGTTCACGGCGTTGGTTCGAAAGGCGCATTCTTCGCTGCCTCGGCCGCGCTATGTATCTGGTTTTGGGGGCCTCTGGTGAGGTGCGTAGGCATCTCAATCAGCTGCGCCTCTGTCGTCGCAAGGGATCAGCCGCTCCCCGTCTGCTTTCAGCGACGGTGCCGTCCGGTCAGCGCCCTGGGGACCCATCTACTGGCTCGCCTCAGCCCCAGGTGTCACCGACGCTGCCTTCCATTTTGCCCCATGGCGACGCGCCGCTGCCACCGCCGCCGCCGCCGCCGCCTGTGCTCCCGCCGGCGACGCCCGCAGTGGACGCGTCGCTGCAACCGCCGGGCGCCTCCCTGGGTCACGCGCCGCCGATCGCTTCCCGTGACCAGTTGTCCTTCGACATGGAACTCTTGCCCGTCGGGTGCCCCGGCCAGATGGAGGTCGACCCTTCGGCCCCTCCTGTCTCTCTACTGGCGCATACACTGCATGTTAGCATGTTGGCGTGCACCCGGGAGCAGGTTTTGAGGCGTTCCCTAGCTCCCCGCGGTCCGGATGGCAGGGTGCCGGTGGCACAGCCTCGCCTGTTGTTAGGCTCCCCACCTCGTCGCATACGTCAACATGGGGTCCTCCCCACGGCGGGTGGAAGCCTTATGCCACAACCGTACGCCGATTTGCGGGGGAGGAATGTGGTGTCACCGCCAGACACCACACTTGCTAGGTGGTAGCCTTTAAATCGTCCGCGGTCCGTTAGTATACGTCGGACCCGCGTGTCGCCACTATCAGTGATTGCAGACCGAGCGCCGCCACACGGCAGGTCTAGAGAGACTTCCTAGCACTCGCCCCAGTTGTACAACCGACTTTGCTAGCGATGGTTCACTGACAAAATACGCTCTCATTTGCCGAGACGATAGTTAGCATAGCCTTCAGCTACGTCATTTGCTACGACCTAGCAAGGCGCCAGTACCAGTTACTATTGATACTGTAATCATGTACCGTCAAGAGCGACGCTCATCATTAATGGATTAAAGTTAAATATTCCACCAGCTACGTCCGTTTTTCTAAAGTCTAATTTCCTTGTCCTGTTCCAGACCTCACGCCAGCCTGCGTGAGCTAAAACGCGTGCCTTTCGGCTTCCTCTAATAATACGGTGTTGGCTCTCCTGCCAACCCACAACACTTTAACCCGGCACCATTTAATAGCAAGCATGGAAGCTTTCGGGGTTATCTCGAAAAGTATTTAAATACGACCAGCTATTGGACCAATCCCATATCACAGGTGGATATACTGAAGATATTAAAGAACCGACTTCCGCCACAATAAGGGAAAAATTAGAAACCTCACCAGAACATGACACTGAGTACTTTTTGTCAGTTTTGGATTCCATTGGCCTGATTTATGAAGAGGTAACATAAAGCTGCAGTTAAACACACGCCTAAACCCGTCTTTGGAAACCAACCTGTAAATAATAGTGTTACTACACGACAAGCATGGCAACCATATCCGACACAGTACATACGAAAAGGGAAAGGATATGGTAATGGGAATGGAAAACAAAAGATTTAAGCGAGGTTATCAGAGCATCATGAACAATTACAATGGACAAGCGAACTGCGGTCCGCTTGTACCACGCTATCCGCTGCCCGTAACTACAATACGTTCATCATAAGAATAAACCTGATGTAAACATTGCACTATGTATTCTTCCGCGTTTGCGGTAACCTCATTGGATTTCAGTTTCACGTGGGACTGCAGCCAACCTGACTCAAGTACTGTCAGGTACGATAATAAGAGTGCGTTTTGTGCTGTGCGTTGCGCGCTCATCAACTTGGCGACAATATGGGACAACAAAACCGGCGCATTTAACTTGGATAGCACTGGCCGGTCAGCTGGTACAGCTAGCCTGCGACTCACACGTAAAAAGAGATGATCAGAGGAGCAATACGGCTTCAATGTCATTTGTTTTTTAAACAGAATGAAATAATACACTGCAAATCTCGCACAATATGCTTCTTGGACGACTAGACGCAAATCGCAACACGTTATCGTTTTTAGCTAACGTACTGTTGTAATTAAAAACAAAAATTTTGAAAATTCCTGACTTAAACACAGGGTAATTTTTCTGCATGAGCTGTGTGTAACGTAAGAGAGTATTGAAGGATTTCACAGTATAGTTAAATATTGAAGCTACTGAAGGTATTACTTACAGTCAGTCGTCTGGTAATCTCTTAGCTCTTTCCTTATCCGAATCCGAGAAATACATTTCAGTTCTGGAAGTGTCACCTGCTACGTTGATAACGAGCCTATCGACAACAGAATCTACGAAGCCAACCAGGCTTCTTTTATGACGAGCCGTTCTGCACCCCGCCAGCGTTCGGCAGTGACGAGGCCTCAGGTCAGTTCTATTGGGTTCATATTGTAATGGTACAGTAGCAAATGTAAAAATGCAGCATTTGTATGATGTGCTCGATACTGTGAAAACGATTGTTTTTCATGTTTCTACGATACTTATCTACCTCTGCGTTATAAAGTAATGGACATGGTCCAAATAAAGAGGATTTGGTTTTTCATTTTTGCCTTTTCTTAACGTAAACAACTTTTATGAACAATCTTTCATAAAACATCGATAATAAAGAATTTGTATTTGAAATGAAAACAGGAATTTCGCGTCCAATATATAATTAGAAACAAGAAGACGTGTATTATCATAAAAATGATGAGTTTTATAATTACCAGATGTAGGTACTTCAAATTGAACGAGAAAAAAATAATACTCGGGAGTTTGAACTATAGCAAGAATATCCGCATGTGGTTGATCACAGTACTGGTGTTATATTTTTTTAGTAATTATTATGATTTGTATCACAAACCATTGTTCTTTATAGTATTTTGTATACATTTGAAAAATAATTAAACGAAATTTAAAAAAAGCAAAGTTTGCTTAATTCTGATATGAGTTTTTAATTTAGGAAGTATTTTTTAAAAGGGCGTAAATCAATGAAGTTTATAATTCAATTACACATTGCATAATTACTTAAGTTGAAAACCCTTCTCACATAAACTCAGAGATTGCTGTACTAATCTCATAAAACCACCAAAAAGCATCTATGTTTCGTAGTTTGGAGTGGACACAGTTTTTTGTGTGTCCTGAAAAATTTACTCAGCATGAGATACGCCCTTTTAAAAAAACTCGATTCAAACAGATTAAATATGTGAGAAATTGCTGCGGTTGGGTCTGTTTTTGCACGCTCTTGTCTAGTAATTGAGTCGTCAAAACGGAGGGCAGGTAAAATTATTGCAAATCTGCATCTGCAAATTTCTCTGTCAGTCCCATCAGCTGCAAATACTGAGTTCAAATGCTCGTCATTTGATTTGAAAATAGCCGTAAAAAAGATAAGGCCAAGGAGTGCTTTCAACTCCACAATATCAATATCTACTACCAAATATTTTTTATCTCTAAAGTTATTTCTTATGCCCACTATTTTTTTATTTGAGCGTAATAATACTTCTTCTAAAATATCATTTGTAAAAATACAAGACCAAGCATCTAGCTCAGAGCAACTTTTTCCAAGTAGTTTAGCAGGACCTATAACTCCTGGTAAATGGGTTCATACATATATGGCAGGTGGAGTGGAACACCACTTGAACCTATTTTTTCCAAAATAATTCTGAGCTGTCATGCCCTGAGATGCAACATTTTTCTGCACACTGCATCCTTGTTCGTAATTTTCCAAAGAAATACCTGATTCGGCTTCATGTTCCTTACTGTCATCAGTACCGTTATCTAACTCCGAATTCGAATTACGGCCAGTTTCTAAATCTGGATCAAAGTCCTGGTCACTTCCACAATCGCTCATAGCACCTTCCAGCCATTGCAGAAAATTGGGATCGTTAACATTCATCGACTGTCGTTGTGAATATGCCATTTTTGACTGAAACAATATAAATTATTTTTAATAAAAGAGTTTCAGTAATGGTATGGTGGGATCACACGGATCCCACGCTCCGCTAATAATTGAATAAAACTCATAAATCACTTACCGCAGAACAACCACTTCTGTCAACAGCTCAGAAGCTACTGCCTGAAAGGTACTGTGAACAACAGCTCCTAATAGCGGCCCCTGTGGGAATAACAGAATAATATAAGTGGCTGGAGTTCCCAGGACCCCACCATACTGGTTAAGGGCTCTGGTTGTCATATCTACCCGGGACCTCGTTGGCGCACTCTGAGATGGGGGAGTGGATAAGAAGTAAAAAATTTATTTAATATAATTACTTTTTATTTAGAACAATTACAATGAACTTGTTGCGGCAGAAGTACTTGGTACACTATATTTTCCCGATTTTAACCTTTGTAGCAAGTCTTTTTTCCCTTGTACGTATTTACAAAACTCAATGCAACTCAGCTTGTAGTTAAACTGGCACTGTACGATTGAATGCCGGCCGCTGTGGCCGGGCGGTTCTAGGCGCTTTAGTCCGGAACTGCACTGTTGCTACGGTCGCTGGTTCGAATCCTGCCTAGGACATTGGTGTGTGTTATGTCCTTAGATTAGTTAGGTTTAAGTAGTTCAAAGTCTAGGGGACTGATGACCTCAGATGTTAAGTTCCATAGTGCTTATAGCCATCTGAACCATTTGTATGATTGATTCTACAGTCCCTGGCAGCAGTCGATTTGTTGGTCTTCAGTTTCCTTAAGAAAATAAATCCACCTTACTTCCACGGAGTGTTTAGACTTCCATTCCTCCGAGTCACGCTTAGTTTCTAGAAAGCTCTTCAGACACATATGATTCTGAAAACAATTGTCGACTGGAATCTTAACCATATTTTTAGTCAGGTACATAATAGTGTTTTCAGTGATCACCGTATCTGGGGTTTCAGATAGCGTCATCCAATCAGATACATGATGTATATTAAAAGAAATAGCTTGTGTAATCAAATGCTGTGGTATAGAAAACCATTGTCGCGACCTCAAATTTCGAAGTGAACTCAATTATTTATTGAATATAGAACAACTAAAAGAAACATCTTTTCAGCCTTGTAGTTCGATGTGTCGGTGCCTATGCCGTAAAATGAAACTTCTTGCAATTGTCTTATGCCTTCGGACACGGTGTGTGGTGCGAGAATATTTTTAACAGTTGCTGTAGCTTTGTTCCTGGCTGTGGATTGCTGGGCGGCGACTTTGCAGTCAGGATACACTGCGGCATTCAGTTTTACGGTACTATCGAGGGAACTGCAAGATTGATGATGCTTGACAACGAGTAATTCTTCCTGGGTACCTTATTTATTGACGAATGTAGAAATAGGCTTTGATGTCAGTGCTACCGTGAATCTGTTGTATGATTCTTCGTAGAAATGTGATGCCTCACATCTGCCTTACCACTGTGAGTTACTAAGATGAAACAGCTATAAATCTCATACAACGCATGCTGACCCATATGCCTTTTCTTGAAATAAGACCATTCTTTTGTGTAATCATTCGAAAAGCGACCTTTTCTTTTTCCATCCTTAATCATTTTCGTAAGCTATGGCAAGTTTATTAGATGTTAAACAGTCGACAAGAACACTTTAGTCATCGAAGTACTCATCACTATACAGGGTGTTACAAAAAGGTACGGCTAAACTTGCAGGAAACATTCCTCACACACAAAGAAAGAAAATATGTTATGTGGACATGTGTCCGGAAAGGCTTACTTTCCATGTTAGAGCTCATTTTATTACTTCTCTTCAAATCACATTAATCATGGAATGGAAACACACAGCAACAGAACGTACCAGCGTGACTTCAAACACTTTGTTACAGGAAATGTTCAAAATGTCCTCCGTTAGCGACGATACATGCATCCACCCTCCGTCGCATGGAATCCCTGATGCGCTGATGCAGCCCTGGAGAATGGCGTATTGTACTCGTATCACAGCCGTCCACAATACGAGCACAATACGAAGAGTCTCTTCATTTGGTACCGGGGTTGCGTAGACAAGAGTTTTCAAATGCCCCCATAAATGAAAGTCAAGAGGGTTGAGGTCAGGAGAGCGTGGAGGCCATGGAATTGGTCCGCCTCTACCAACCATCGGTCACCGAATCTGTTGTTGAGAAGCGTACGAACACTACGACTGAAATGTGCAGGAGCTGCATCGTGCATGAACCACATGTTGTGTCGTACTTGTAAAGGCACATGTTCTAGCAGCACAGGTAGAGTATCCCGTATGAAATCATGGCGGTGAATTGAGGAAGTACAGTACATACTGACGAAACTAAAATGAGCTCTAACATGGAAATTAAGCGTTTCCGGACACATGTCCACATAACATCTTTTCTTTATTTGTGTGTGAGGAATGTTTCCTGAAAGTTTGGCTGTACCTTTTTGTAACACCCTGTATACTTCACGCCCTATATACCCACAGTAAACATGTCAGACATTACTAACTTGCACTCGTTGTTCGTATTGCGTTTAGAAAGAATCTTCTTATCAGATTGCAATCAAATGGGAGCTGCCTGATTCTTCTTTTTTTTTCTTTATTATGATTTCATTCCCCTGCCCCATATTGGCAGGTGAGGTCTGTCAGCAGCACAATCCGCTGCCCTTCAGCCGAATGACATGACAGCTAATACAAGAAGAACATGATACATATAAAGGCGATAAAAAAGGGGGACATAAAACAGAGTAAGGGGAGATAATGGAGGTAAAAATACACTGACATGTAGACGTTCATGGGGGAACAATTAAAAAAGTCGACATAAAGTTAAAAAACAAAGCTGGCGATTTGTAGAGCACAAAAAAAGACACTGAAGTCACATGCACAGCATTAAAAACACTCCAGAACAACACAATTTAAACCCACTTGGAGCACACACGATTAAGAATAAAACTGCCAGGTGGGACCAGCCGAGAGAGAGGCCTGAGAGGATGGAAAAGGAGGGGAGAGCAAGGTGCAGCAGAGGAAGGGGCGGGATGAAAAGAGTAGGGGCGTCAGCGGGTGCACCAAGAGGCATGAGACAGGTGGGGTGGGAGGTGAAGAGGGAAGACAAGACAGGAGGGAGTGCAAGGACACTGAAGGGGAGCACAGGAGAGGGAGGGGGCGTAGGAGGGGAAAGCCGCTCAGGAGAAAGGAGGGGGAGGAGAGGGAGCCCTGAGAGGAGGCAGAAGGAAGGTGGGGCTATAGTTGGTAGGACGGGTAGACGTCAGGGTGGAGCTCATCATCTGGGAGGGGTAGATGCTAGAAGTTGCGTTGGGAAAGGAGGCGGAGGGTGTGGAGATGGAGAGACGGTGGGACACAACGGTAAAAGCACGGCAATGGGCTGGGAGTGGAGAGGAAGGTAGACACCAGGGGGTGAGGGGTATCGAGGCGGCGGACAATATACAGGGTGTGGATGTGTTCAAGGAAAAGGAGAAGATGGGGGAAGGGGATGAGGTCGTAGAGGATGCATGTGAGGGACGGTAAGTGGAAGCAGAAGGTGAGGCGAAGTGCATGGCGTTCGAGGATTTGGAGGGCTTTATAGAACCTGGGAGGGGCGGAAATCCAAGCAACGCTGGCATGACAAAGGATGGGGCGGATCAAGGATTTGTTGGTGTAAAGGATGATGATAGGATGCCCGATTCTTCGGCGTGGCCCTGCTTAAATAGTTCCAGCCCCATACTACTGGAGAGGACTAGTATTTTGTCGAATTATGGCACTAGACGTAGAAGGTGGTTGGATCGTCGATGTAGGATGCGCAACACGCAACGCCATCTATGAGACGACCTTGTCAATACAAAGTTGTTGACATAAATAAAACTAAGTGAGGCTGCACTTACACGTTGCGCTAGCATATGGCGTTACTTTAGTACTTGAGCCAAGCTCGTAGCAGTATTTTGCAAACTCGGGACAAAATTGGGTCTTGTCGGGATGTCGGGACAAGAAGGTCCATAACAGAGATGGTCCCAATATGTTGGGATGGGTGGCAACCATACTTATACCGCTTCTCGTGAGCCAAATACCTGTTTTCTTCTGTGGAGTACAATATGTGTTCGCAGCGCAGGAACGCGTCAGTTTTAACTATCCTAAGCGTGATGAAATTGTTTCTGTAATACAGACCAAGAAGTAGGAGAAAAAGACGAAGAGTTTACAACAGCTAGTGATCACAATTCTGCTAGAGGACGATCGTTCAGAGTAAGAACTTCAGCGCAGTTGTAATGGCACCTTCTCCTCAATTAAAATGAAATAAAAGTTAGTTAAAACCTAATATGTTACGAGTCACGATAAAGAAAAAATGTAGATTCCAATTATGAATGTTAATACTGCAGAGTTTATTTTTTACTTACAGAAGGCAATTTTTGTGTGCAATTTTTTATCCTCAACTTTACTTTTATGTGGAATTTTACTTGCAACAGAGGTACTGAAATTTTTCATAATGTAAAATTCAGTTCTCTAACGGTTCATTCACGTGCACTATTAAAAAAAATCGCGCAAAAGTATATGATTGAGTGTGATTAAAAGTAAAATCTGTAGGC
Organism: Schistocerca cancellata; assembly: GCF_023864275.1. Lineage (NCBI taxonomy): Eukaryota > Metazoa > Arthropoda > Insecta > Orthoptera > Acrididae > Schistocerca > Schistocerca cancellata. The sequence goes on along the minus strand of NC_064628.1, from coordinate 644,420,115 downwards.
TTTTTAGTGCATTAAAATCAGCAAAGTATATTTAAACAACATTTAAAAATTGTAAAAACGAATGTTACATACTTAAAATTTCATATGATTTATGCCTTAAATCTCGGTTTAAGCCCAGGGGTCCCAAAGATCCCACCTCACAGTATACAATCCAGAAATGTCACCTGGTGAGTTATGGGTTAAAATAAAAAATTGCCTCTGTTTTAGTACCGAGGTGCGTGGATCCCTTATAATGGGCTGTAGTCACGATCACTTTGTACGTGATTATGTGGCTGAATCTTGTTAGTGGATAACTTACATGGGTTTGTCAACATTCACTATCAAATCTCGCGTTTCGTCGCGTCAAATTCCCAGTGGCAACTGGTTGAAAGTGTAGCAGTGAAGTTGGCAAAACTAGTAACTTTAACTGTTTCGCTATGATTGTCACTTATGTGTCCCCTGATACGTCATCAGAAAACCAGTACGAATTTGTTGCTTGTTACTAGCATGTGTCAATGTCCCACGGAGTAAAAGGAAGCCTGCTAATGGTCTGCAGAATTTTGATAATTACAACTTGAACGTGTAGGTTGCACTGTCTTCAAGTTCCTTTGCTAACCCTCCGCTCTGGTCCGTATTGTCGAATCGAATTAGTTGGAACCTGCAGTTAGGCAACTCAATGAAATTTGTAGCGGGGGCTGCCGGTGTGCTTTTCCGGACAATTTCTGACAACAAACTGCACGAAAATATTGAGTTTGCCGCATCACAAACGGTGCCCATATTGAGCACCTGTAGTGTGAGTTAAAAACTTGGAGGGATATTCTATCCACTGACCTGTATGTCTTGTAGTATAAGTCTCCTGAAACCCAGGTGATTACTCGATAGGTCCCACCCCTCCCAACAATGGAAAACGAAACGGCGGTTAATATTTTTTTCATATCGCTACTTGGTTATGACATTAATTAAAAGCCTGCCGGAGTGGCCAAGCGGTTCTAGGCGCTACAGTCTGGAACCGCGCGACCGCTACGGTCGCAGGTTCGAATCCTGCCTCGGGCTTGATTGTGTGTGATGTCCTTAGGTTAGTTAGGTTTAAGTAGTTTTAAGTTCTAGGAGACTGATGACCTCAGAAGTTAAGTCCCATAGTGCTCAGAGCCATTTTAACCATTAATTAAAATAACTATACAATAATTCTTTCAACGCGGAAAAAAGTTAGTGGTGAAATGATAAAAGAATAGGTAACGGAAGATTGCCGGTCTGAAATGAGTTCGGTTCAGTGGAAAGTCTATTTGTCCCCCACCTTATTTCGTTCAAACTGGAACCCGTAAGTGTCCTGTTAGGAAAATAAATGCCACTGTAGACCATCACTCGAGGTTGTCGGGCCGTATGGCGAGCGAGACTCATGCTGGTATCCTACCACTGTCCAGGGTGTCTCCAGCGACGTCTTCGGCTTGGAATCTCATTGACTGGAGTAGAATTGTCTTCAGTGATGAGTCCCGCTTAGAACTGAGACCTGATGACCAGCAAAGAAAGAAAATGGTTCAAATAGCTCTGAGCACTATGAGACTTAACATCTGAGGTTCCCTAGAACTTAGAACTACTTAAAACTAACTGACCTGAGGACATCACACACATCCAGGTAGGATTCGAACCTGCGACCGTAGCGGTCGCGCGGTTCCAGACCCAGCATAGAAGCCAAACTGCCCGACAACTAGGAATGATAGGTCTGGGGTGCCATTTCCTTTAATAGCAGGACCCCCTTTGGTTGTCGTAGACGGCATCCTTACAGCACAGCGGTAGGTCGACGATGTTCTACGCCCCGTTTTGTTGCCTTTCGTGGCAAGCCATCCTAGGCTTACATTTCAGCAAGATAATGCCGACCCATACAGGGCGAGAGTTTCTAATGGTTGTCTTAGTGATTGTGAAACCTTACCTTGGCCAGCAAGATCGCTACCTCTCTCCCCAGTTGAGAACGTTTGGCGTATTATGGGCAGGGTCCTCAAAGCAGCTCGGGATTTTGACGATCTAACACGCAAGTTAGCCAGAATTTGGCATGATATCCCTCAGGAGGACATCCATCAACTCTATCAATCAATGCCAAGCCGAATAACTGATTACATAAAGGCCAGAGGTAAACCAACGTTGTATTGAATTGCCCAATTTGTGAAGTGCTTTCTCGACAAAATCACCAATTTTTCTGAAATTGTAAGCATTTATTTGTCTGTAAATGTACATCACGTCTACCGATCTCCGCCCATTCGCGTAATTCCTTCGTGGTGCGTCTTTTTTTTTTTTTTTTTTTTTTTTTGTGTAATATGTATAGCTGTTTACAGGGTTGCTAAGAAACGTGATTGACACCCTTGGTGATTTTAAATTCTTTCTTTTTTTATTAAATAAGTTAATTAAAAAAGGAGTGTACATACAATTTATACAATAAATGATACACCTGAAACGCAATGTTAGAGTCTTTTAATTCGAATATTACTACAGAATGCTATTTTTCCTTCTAGCTGTCATAAAATTTCCTTTGCTATGGTCCGCAACACACGTACAGCCTAGGGGTCTATGCTATCTGTACTCGATAAGTCATCGAATGGGGCGTGGCGGTGGGTGCATAGCGTAGCGTAAAGTAACGTTTGTTGCCCCTTTCTATATCATTTAAGGTTGCTTCCTATACTATCTAAGGCTACGTGGAAGGAACGTCTGTCGGTACGTCTCAAAATGAGCTCGAATTCTGTTGCATAGCGTAGCATATAGTAACATTTATTGCCTCTTTCTGTGCCATTTAAGGCTCCTTCCCACCATCTAAGGCTGCGTGGGAGAAACGTCTGTCAGTACGTCTCAAAATGATCTCGAATTCTGCTATTCATAGGGTGATGGTAGTTAAACAAAATACATAGAGAGAGTAACATGTATATTGACAGTACGGGCCCCATCTTTTTGTGACTTACAATTAAGCACATACGTAACGAATAGTGTAACTTTTAATCGATTTTCAACCAGGTCTTCAGTTAACCAATCTTGATAGCTCTGATTGACGATCAGTTAGTCGGACAAGAGTTTTGTAAACGATCTTCTTCGAGGATACGTTACACTACTCTACCATTCTTCCAAAGCCATTTTGTTATTTGGCTTCTCACTACTAGATTCGCGTTGTCTTTAACTATTAAAATATTCTGCTTGGATATCCCAGGATATCAGACATTGTGACTGACACCAGTCATTAATCGGCACTAATGTAATTGCACAATATCAGTATCAGTTGTTTCACCTGATAATGCAGTTAGATATACGTCTTAGTTTCCCTTCCTCACCAAATGTCACCTAATGTCGCCGTGTTGCGACAATAAGTAAGGAGTTGGCTTGTGGTTACTACATTATCTGATAAAAAGTATTTGCAGACCTCTATGTAATGCAGAACTGACCACTACCGTGTTGTCAGTAGAGAAGCAATAACAAGAAAATGTGTCATCAGGAGGGCTCAGTGACTTCGAACGGCGATTACTCATAGAAAGTCACCTGAGTGACAAATCCATCAGGGACGTTTCAGCCCTACTAATGTTGCCCATGACGACCGCTGGTGATGTGATTGCACGTGAAAATGCGAATTTAAGTCTCATCTTTACCTACGATAATGATGGAAGCTGAAGAAACAAATTAAAATTTGTTCTACCATCTGGTGAGCAAGATGTATGAGACAGGTGAAATACCCTCAGACTTTATGAAGAATATAATAATTCCAATCCCAAAGTAAGCAGGTGTTGACAGGTGTGAGAATTACCGAACTATCAGTTTAATAAGTCACAGCTGCAAAATACTGACACGAATTCTTTACAGACGAATGGAAAAACTGGTAGAAGCCGACCTCGGGGAGGATCAGTTTGGATTCCGTAGAAATGTAGGAACACGTGACGCAATACGGACCCTACGACTTATCTTGGAAGATAGATTAAGGAAAACCAAACCTACGTTATTAGCGTTTGTAGACTTAGAGAAAGCTTTTGACAATGTTGACTGGAATACTCTCCTTCAAATTCTGAAGAGGTCAAATACAGGGAGCGAAAGGGTATTTACAATTTGTACAGAAACCAAATGACAGTTATAAGAGTCGAGGGGCATGAAAGGGAAGCAGTGGTTAGGAAGGGAATGAGACAGGGTTGTAGCTTACCCCGATGTTATTCAATCTGTATATTGAGCAAGCAGTAAAGGAAACAAAAGAAAAATTCGGAGTAGGAATTAAAATCCATGGAGAAGAAATAAAAACTTTGAGGTTTGTCGATGACATTGTAATTCTGTTAGAGACAGCAAAGGACCTGGAAGAGCAGTTGAACGGAATGGACAGTGTTTTGAAAGGAGGATATAAGATGAACATCAACAAAAGCAAAACGAGGATAATGGAATGTAGCCTAATTAAATCAGGTGATGCTGAGGGAATTAGAGTAGGAAATGAGACACTTAAAGTAGTAGATGAGTTTCTCTATTTGGGAGCAAAATAACTGAAGATGGTCGAAATAGAGAGGATATAAAATGCAGACTGGCAATGGAAAGGAAAGCGTAAGTCTTTTTTGAAAGTATTTGTATGGAGTGTAGCCCTGTATTGGAGTGAAACATGGACGATAACTAGTTTATACAAGAAGAAAATAGAAGCTTCCGAAATGCGGTGCTACAGAAGAATGGGAAGATTAGATGGGTAGATCACGTAACTAATGAGGAGATACTGAAAAGAATTGGGGAGAAGAGGAATTTGTGGCACAACTTGACTAGAAGAAGGGAGCGGTTGGTAGAACATGTTCTGAGGCATCAAGGGATCACCAGTCCTGTACCTCAGGTGATCTTATAGATCTTATAATTTTTTCAGCCGTAGATAAAGATGAGATTTAAATGTCCGAGGCAAAATTTAATTATGAGATGCTGTAATGGTCAGCATTCTTGTCTAGTAAGCAAGGAGACTCAGCTCCGAGTCCCAGCCGTAGCACAAATTTTAATTAATTTCTTCAGCTTCCATCATTATCGTAAGCCTCATGTACTGACGGAGAGAGCCGTAGGGCATTGCGGAAGATGGTTGTTCAAAATCGCACGAAATCAGCAAAATGAATAACTCATGAGTTCCAAAGTGTCAGCAGGAGTGTAGCTAGTACGATAACAATGCGTATGGAGTTAAAAAGAATGGAGTACAGTAGTCGAGTAGCTCCCCCTAAGCCCCATATTTCTGTAGTCAGTGCTAAGTGGCGCTTGATTTGGTGTAAAGAGCGACACCGCTGGACACTGGGTGAGAAAACGAATGATCTGGAGTGATGATACGAGCTGTACCCTGCGACAGTCCGATGGGAGGGTTTGGATATGGTGAATACCTAGTGAATGCTAACTGCCATCATGTGTAGTGCCAACGGCGAAGTACCGAGGATATGCAGTTAGGGTAGGGAGGTATTTTTCGAGGTTAGCGTGTGGTCCTCTTATTCCGCTTACCGAACTCCACACATGGAAGGATATGAATAAATTTTACAGCATTGGGCACCGCGTTCAGCAGGGAGTTTAGAGATGATGTTCGTTTTTATCAGCATGTCAACTCACCTTTCATAAAGCAGCGTCTGTGAAGCAATGGTTTGTGTACGATAACATTCCTGAAACAGAATGGCCTGCCCACAATCTCGACCTCAATCTAATGGAACAACTCTGGGCTGAGCTTCTCTGGTTTCAGTTCTCGAGAACGAATGAGCTGCAGTTCCTTCACAGACATCCAGACACGAAACTGAAAGTGGCCCCAGCAGAGTCAAATCGTCATAAAGGCGAAGCATGGATTCACCCCATATTAATGTCCATTAATAGGTGTCCAGATGCTTTTCATCAGATAGTGTACATGGATCTGGCTGACAGGTGCGATAACGTTTGTCTTATGTTGATTTTCTCAACTGTAAAACTTCAAGTATCCAAGAACACAGATATGTGGTATCATTCCTACACAAGGTAGTGACGTAAGGCCTCAAGTTGTTCATAGCTCTCTCTCATCCAGGTAGTGGATCAAGTACAGTACACAAGGGCGCCCATATCTGGGGTCAGGGCGGGGGGGGGGGGGTGCTTCCTGCAACCCCCCTCCACACCCCCTCACCCCCACCCCCAGCTAGGAGGTAAAGGAAAAACTATAATGCAGTCCGGTGCTTTTCTTTTAAGAAAATAATATAAAAGTCGATATTATGTAGGTTTTTCACACGGTCGGAAATAGAATTTTTTATGGATACTTACAAGTCACCATTCGTCTACCAAAGTATTAAAAATACACCCTAAGACTAATGTATGGGCGCCATTGACGTCAGGTGAATAAATTAACACAGGCCACTCTAAATATACCCATAAAGAGTAAAAAAAACATCCTGAGGAACTGGCTTCGCTAAGTTGTAGTAGATAATGGGGGTAATTTATTGGGCACGCAAGTAATTTTTAACTTTATAGCTGCAGAATTATGATACAGACGTTATTTGTGTAAATGGAAGTTTTTATGATGCATTGGAAAGAGCTTCGAAGATGTATGGGAATAAATGTATGAAGTTTGATCAAATAGTCACAAGACAACAGCGTCTCAGACCACTCTACCACCCTGAATAACAGAGATCCAACGAACTTCTGCTTTACTGCGCCGAATGTATGCAAACGCGTAGAGCAATCCGCATACGAGTCATGTGTTGATCTGTGCAACTGAGGCCTACCAGTCTGTACTCTGCTGTTATAGCGATCAGCTCGTGAAGCTACTCGGAGATTTACAATGTATTCGACAGTGGAAAACGTCGGTATTGTTTTGAATACGGTAAACGTCGCTCCAGCTTTTAAACCAGAGATGCCATTGTATGCTGAAATATACCCCGATCCTGTCAGGCCCTCAGCTTTTCGAACACAATTAGAGAAAATTCAGGAAACTGGAAATGTGAAGAATTAACTATCCCAGCGAAAAAAAGAACATCTCATTAGAGAAATGTAACTAACGTTTTATCGGTGACAACAAAAAATCCACGTATCATTATGAGGTGGTTTGAATATCCAAATACTATCAGCCAAAGAAGTGCTGTGTGAATACTTATCCCGGCGCATTCTAACCCACATCGACCAGAATATTAAACGCTTACCGGCAGCAGTCTCCTACTAATCGAAGCTTAATTATGGTCATGGCTTCGTTGTTGAGAGGGTGGTCCTATCGGATGTTTGAAGTAGCAGATATGCTTTCACTGGGGACGTATTCGTTTGAACAAGCAATCAACCATTCTGCAATCTTTCATACAGGGCGGAATTTTAATCATTTCTCACTATCTGTTTGCCCTGTCAGCTAAAATTTTAAAGCAGTGTTTAATGAGGTCGCAAAACGTCTCCATTTCCTTATAAAGAGATTTTGCCGTTCTGCAGTATCATACACTGAGGCATGTTTTGCTTGTTTTTGGTATTGTGCAGTCCACTGCCCAGCATTATAATTCTAACGCCAGGAAAGGTAGCAAACAACAACATTTTATTTACTGTGCGTATTCAGTGTAATTGGTTCGCATGCAACAGCATGCTTATCAACCTGTTCCAAAATGCCGTCCATAAGAACAGGATTTTTCCAAGGCTCTTACCTCGGGTTTTATTAGTGATAGAAAGGTAGGATCAAATGCTTTGCATAGCCCTTGGATTAGGGATCATTTGTATATCCAACAGATTTGGTGTCGCTAGCCTACAGGACGGTCAAGGTATGAATGTTACACACTTCCTCCAGTTTAGCCCAGTAGAGCAAATAGGTTAGTTCTTTTCGCATTTGATGTGGTTTATGGTGGCCCTTATGAGATTAATGGATGCATCATAAGATGATGGGCGGTTCCTTAGAAAACCTAAAAAAACTTTTTACCATTTTTTTCATACCAAAACCGAACCACGGATTCCAAGACGGATAAGCACAGCAAGGGGCTGAAATATATATATATATATATATATATATATATATATATATATATATATATATATATATATATATATATATATATATATATATATATATTCCTAAGATCTCGAACTGGAACAACATGAAAGTGTTTACTTGATTTCTAATTCCGTTTCCGCAGATAGAGAAGTTCAAAGTTACTCTGCTTGTACACGTAAAATCCTTTGTGAGGGGAAAACGTAGTTTATAAAGAGACGTAGTATGGAGAAATATACTGCAAAGTGTCTCCGTTATCATCATAAGGGTTTTGCGAATCCCACATTGCGGTACTGCAGCACATACAACATTTCTGTGCACATAAAATCCGGTTTGAGATGTAAAATTAGTTTTGCATTATTTTACTTTTACGTATGCAAACTATCAAGACTTTAATCACCAATAAATTTCTTTTTATATGAGTGACATTCTCTGCTGCAACAGGGAAAAGAAGGGAACCAGCTGAAAAATACTCCTAGAAGAACACAAAAATGTTCCTGTTTATGTGAAAGACTCACTAAAAATTGAGCTAGCAGCTGTCTCATTCTACCTTTCTCAGAACCTTTAAAAATTTTCCCAAAAATTTTGGCATGCCAACATATTCGCGCTTATTTGTGCTGTGAGAGAAGGAGACAGCGGCAGTAGGAAAGAGACGGAAGAGTAGTAAATACTGGAAAATAGTAGAGAGTGGTTGTGGTATAGAAAAAAACGAAGGAGACAACGGCAGTGTGAGAGATGGAGAAGGACACAGTGGCAGTGGAATATGATTGATAGTGACAGCATAGTGCTAGGAAAAGAGTACAGGAGAGAGTGCCAATGGCAGAGAAATAAAGACAAGGAGAAAATGGACATGGCTGTGAGCCAGTGATCAAGAGAGACAAAGTCTGTGATACTGAGAAAGAGAGAGATAGTGACAGTAAGAAGAGATAGCAGCAGTGGCAAGGAATGAATGAAGTAGTAGCAGTAAGAGAGAGCGAGAGGGTGAAAGTGACAGTGAGAAAAGACCACAGTAGGACAGAATGAACGAGACTGTGGCTGTGACATCGGAGACAGTGACACAGAGAGAGAAAGAGGTAATGACAATGAGTTGGGCTTCTTGAGTGAGTGGGAATGGACAAGTGGAAATGGATGGTATGAGCCACTTTCAGCAATGGACTAACGCGTGTTGGGCGAGCTATAGTTAGGGGCGCCAGTGGGAGTTGGAGGTGAGTTGCACGTTAAAAAGAGCGCGAATACATTCGCAAGCCAAAACTTTTCAGAAAAATTTTAAAGGTGCTCAGAAAGGTAGATTGAGACAGCTGGTATCTCACTTTTCAGTCAGTCTTTTAAATAAACAGGAACATATTCACATTTTTTGTGCTCTAATAGCATATTTCCGCTGGCAGAAAGCATACGGGGTTAAATTTGAAAGCGTTTTGGGAGTGTACATTGCGCACGGAATTCCCATATCTGCCAGCACCAATGGCTATGACCAGGATGGCAGCAGCTCGAGCTACGGTTACATCGTTCCACGCTGCTTTAACTTCATGAAGGGACAGGTGCAAGGGGAAATTATCTCATCCACTTTCCCTCTCGCAGACAAAGAAACTTTTACTACAAGCGTTTAGATTTATAATATATAAGTTCTCAGTTAACATTTGGAAAATAGAGTAGCGTGAATACTGTCTGGAAAATGGCAGCGAATTCTAAAAAAGTACAAACTCGTTCAACACAGGATACTTTTCGGTTTCTCGCCTCAGGGGCAGCTCGCGTGGAAGCGCTTGAGTCCTGATGTGCTGCACAGAACATTCCAGCGAGGAAAATGCGTCCACTCACAGCCCGACCGTACCTGCCGCCAATTACGAACCTGACACGGTTCGTGAGTCCACAGGCAGAACCGGCAAGACACAGGAAGCTGAGTAAGGCAAGGCCGCCAAGTGAGAAAAAAAGAAAACAGACAGACCGACCTTCTCGAGAGATAGTAGCGACTGAAAAAGACACCATTCTCGAATGTAAATTTTATAATTCCCTCAGCGAACTGAATATTCAAAGAAGTAGTAAGAGTAGCAGTAGTAGTAGTAGTTCAAAGTTCGGAGAGCCAGTCATCGTTTACTATACTCCACTATATTTCGACTGGACACCTGCCAGTCATACACTACCTGATGAAAAGTATGTGGACACCTAAATGGACATTAAAATGTTTGTCCACCATTCGGCTCACTTTCAGTGAGGTATCTGAATGTCTGTGGAGGAAAGGTAGCTCATTCTTCCTCAAGTGCCGAAACAAGAGATGGTAATGAGTGATGTTCGACGCTGCGCCCTGGGACGAAGCTGACTCATTCCAAAGGTGTTCCATTGGGCTTTGCAGGGCTCCGGGCAGGCCAGTCCATTTCAGTAATGTTATTATCCACAAACCTTTGCCTCAAAGATGCTTCTTTATGACACAGTCCGTTGTCATGCTGATACAATCATCGTCTTTCAACTGTTCCTCAACTGTACACAGCACACAGTACTGTAAAATGTGTTCATATCTTACCGTATTTAGTGTTTTCTTAAGCGCATAAGTGGACAACACCCTAACAACGAAAAATAACCTCATACCGTAAGATTACCTCCTCTGTACTTCTCTATTAGGCCTACACAAGACGACAGGTAAAATTCTCCAGGCATTCGCCAAACCCCATCGGACTGCCGCAGGGTATAACGTGATCTATCACTCCAAACCATTCATTGTCCAATAGCGTTGCTCTTTACTCCACATCAGGTGTCGCTTAGCATTAACTTCAGAAATGTGTGACTTACGAGGAGCTGCTCGCCAATTGTATCCCATTCTTTTTAACTTCTTACGAACGTTTATTGCTCTAGCTAAACTGATGGTAGTGCTTTGGAAATGACGTGATTCTTTTCTCTAATTTCATGGGATTTTGTACAATCACCCTCTGCAGTTCTCAGCTGTCCCTGTCTGTCACTACATGATGTCTCCTTTGTCTTGGTTCCGTTGTAATTCTTGCTTTGGGTTACACAATTACATCTCCAACAGGCGTATTGAGCAGTTTCAGAAAGGTTGAAATTTTCTGGATAAAGTTGTTGTTCGGGTGACATCAAATGACAAATCCAAGTTCAAAGTCACTCAGCGCTCCTGAACGACTCATTTTTCTGTTACTGCTTCTTTACCGACAATACATTGCTCCCCAGCTCCATTTACATTGGTAGATCCACCTCTCGTGACATCTAGTGGCCAACTGCGCATTACATAGGTGTAGCTGGATACTTTTGATCAGATAATGTATTCAGGTAAGCCATCGAACACTGAAGAGAACTTCGCTGGTCCCACACTTTCTAACCGCCCTATGTGTGTCCCGTAAATGCATTAAGATCCCCAATTTACACACTCGCAGTATCTGCAACCCTTTTGTTCACAATGGCAGTGCAAAGTGAAGAACTGATAGTGGGAAGTGTGCACTTAGATTTTAAATCGTGCGAATTATGACATTTCCAGCCTGCCCGGCTAGCCGCGTGGGATTAGTGTCCAGGTCTGGTGTGCAGGCCAGCCTGTGGATAGTTTTTTAGGCGGTTTTACATCTGTCTCGGCGAATGCTGGCCAATTCCCCTTATTCCGCCTCCGTTGCAACATGCCAACGATTGCTGTGCAAACACTGTCTCCACGTACGCATATACAATAATAACCCTATCATGCTAACATTTGGAGTTACACTCATCTCGTATGAGACGTTCCCGACGACGGGCGAGGGGTCTGCTGTGGGCCGAACCGTGGGTTCGGTGTGGGGCGATGGTGAGGCGGGTGGACTGCTGCGGCCTGTTGTGAAGTTGTGAACCACTGAGGGCTACAGTGAGACGAAGCCTCTCCATCGTTTCTGGGTCCCTGGTTTCATGCACAATACACAATACACAATACACAATGACATCGCCAAAGTTGTGACAATTAGTAACTATTATAGTTCTTAAATCAATTGTATGACGCATGAGCCTCTCAGTCTCTCGGACACATCTTTTTCAAATGATATACAGGGTGTTCGTGTTATTTGAGACAGCTAAATATCTCGAAAACAATGCATTACATGAAGAAAAAATTAAACCATTGCCGTTATGTACCAACCGACTGTTGTGCATTTCCTAAGCTCAGAAACCAACTTGTCTCCACAATGGTATGGATAGACATCATTGCAATACTGATCATATAAACGTTACGGTATCACTTCAGTAGCTGAGAAGCTGGTCATGATGTAATGTGAAAACATAATAACTAACACCGTTAAGGCGGTTAATGGGGCAACCTATCTAATATTTGTAAATACTTGTTTCTAGGTTCTAGATTCGTTAACAATAATAATCAAAAACATGTTTATGCCACGTGACCCTGGCATCGGCCATCATCCCCAAAAGGAGGTACTCAAAGTTTGACAAAGTGATAAATGAAAGTCCAGCATTAGCATGACCTCAAAAGCAGAGTTATTTATATGTGTCATGATCTGCCCACAACTGTTTGCACTGATGTCAGGCCTCTTGTCCATCCTTCTCATGAGTGTTACGCTTGCAGGTAACTAATGATCTGATAAAGAATCTGATGATATCCAAGTCGTTTAAAAAGCAGTAAAAAGCAAAGTAGAAAAAAGTGCTATAAACCTATGTACAGGAACAAATACTTGTTGTGATGCAGGTCATTTCACTTGTTTCGAGAATGGACAGTACTCAGTAGTGTAGGTTCTTTTCCTGCTTATGCTCAATGCTCACTTCATAATGATTGTGTTCCTCCCTTTACTTAGTTATTTGACTGTGACGCTGTTATCAATTGCATCTTGCGACTCACTGGTCGTGTTGCTGACTGGTTTAAAGTTGGAATCAGGATGCTATACACAGCCAGTCAGGAGTGCGGCTAAGATTTGAGTGAATGCAGTATCTCTGCTACACTCATTCACATGTGTTACAATGGGAATTATTTCGTTGAAATGGCCAGGTATTTGCGTTTTATATGTGCGATAGAGAATACAGAATGTTTATAAATGAATATCGGCGTTTTAACGCTGTATAATATTTATTATATTTAACTTACTGTTATAAATGATATGTCAAATGAAAGAGCAACTCAGTTTTACCAAGAATCTTACAAATGTTCAATGTGAGCACCATTTCTCACATGGCACACATAAAGTCTACAGCCGAGCACTTCCCAAACATTGATGTGTGTCTTCAGTGATTGTAGCAACAGCTGCTTCAATCCGGGCTCCTAATTGAGGGAGGTCTGCTGGTGGCGGAGGCACGTACACACCTTGATGAAGCCCCAAAGCAAAAAATAGCATGGCGTTATGTCGGGTGAACGTCGAGGCCATGCAAAGCAACCCCTGTCGTTGGGACCTTGCGGCCTATCCAGCGATTGGGTCAGTGAGGTGGCTCACCATTTGGTCGCCGTCTAGCGGATTGCGGCGGAAACATTGCTTGCTGCGCATGCGCACTGGTGCCAAACACAAGTGTTTGATTTGCTCTTTCATTTGACATATCATTTATAACTGTAAGTTTAATGTAATAAATATTACAAAGCGTTTAAACCCCGATATTCATTTATAAACACCCTGTACTCAGCAAGAAAGCATTTGAATGCTCGCTTGAGAAGTGTGACAAAATATAGTCACATGGAGAAGCTACGATTAAGTGCTCAAAAAGTGGTAGCAGCCTTAAATTTAATTTTTTGGCTAAGATGTGACTACTTGTGGAGCAACAAAACGTGGTTCAGAGTGTGAAAGAAATCAGTGAATTCCGATTGAAGTATGGTGAGTTAAGTGCACACTGCAAACTTAAGTTAGTGGGATCCATTGTTGATTGTTTTACATAAGGTAGGTGGGGGTAAAGCCTGGGAATTTTCAGTTTTTTCTAATATTGTGGTCAATGAGGGGAAGATTTTCCCGCAATGCAAATTCAAGTTACAGTTTAAGTTGTTACCTGTAACGTATACAACTTCCAGGTCTGTTTAATTATTAATTACAGAGAAATTTACAGTTTAGCTAAAACAAAAATTGTTGGATTTTACCCACAGTGCGGATTTTTGCCCCATTTGATAACCACATAGCCGAAAATGGGTGACTTCACAATAAAAACAAGAAATAACATTTTGTAACATTGTTTCCTTGTACCCAAGTTACCCAACACAATACTGAACTGAAATGTCTTATAAGTCTGAACATAATACTTGAAAATGCCTGTACAAAAATAACACTGTCTTATCTAAGAAAGGATTATTGATAGGATAATCTGAAAGAGTTCAATTTTGAGGCTAAGATATCTAGGCATCTAGTAAATAGTGTACTTTTTTAGGTCCCCTGATTCTTCCTTGGATTTCTGCCTCTTCTTCTTCTTTTTCTTCTTAGAATGCTGTTTCACCAAATAGTAATAGTATATCTGAGATACTCTCATGATGTGAGAAGTTTGGATCGACTCTGAAAAAAAAATCAACTAGCTGTTTGACCTATGTTCATCCTTTCTTGTCATTGATGCGATGATATCTAGCTTAAGTCGTTTTGTTTCTAAATCACACTCTTTTCCTTCTTCGGCACGTCTTTCCTCCTCAGCAGCAAGCTTTCCTCTTCCCATGCCTTCTTTTTTCATTCGTTGTTTGTTGTGTGTTGACATTGGAAGCACAGATTTCAATGCTTATTCAGAAAGTTTCCTCCAAATCTTTATTTTACCCAGCAGAATTATGTCTTCAGGTGACATAATCTCATGCAGTGTGTGTGTTGAATGTGTGTTATAATTGACGAATTGTCATAACATTGCTGAACCTACAGCGATTTACCCAAAAACAAGTGTGGGTATTTGTCCCAATCCTCCATTTTCTGACAAATGCCACATCTCGACTTTGGGGAGCAACTGGACAATTATTTCAACACAAAAGTGAAGCTTATATGGACTAGTGTCAACAAGAAACTCCTTGATTTTCCTTTTCAAACCCTATAGTATTCAGTGTTCATGTAAAACATGATGAAAGTTACATGTACGCAGTAAAAAATAGACTTACCTCATTTTCACACCTCTCCAGCGACCTGCCAAGATGAACTGTCATGGAATAATAAGTTGCAATCAACTGAAATGCTCTCTGTGGGTTTTTATCCCATGACGGGGCCTATGCTCACCTAGCCTACTTGCCTGACCGCTCATTTTTAATCATTATCTGTGTTGGCCAATAGAATATGCGCTTATCTGAAACCGCTAAAAGGCCCATTTCACATAAACTGTACACTTACCGTATGGTAGGTTCAATATAGGTTAGAGTGTTGCTACTAAGTACTGCACACAGAAATTAAATCAACAAAATTACACCAGTGGTGTTAATGATTTATATGGCTATCTAACAGTGTAATTTATGTTTGGAAGCCTGCTGTTTATGTTGTACTTGTTGAATGTGAATGTATATTTTTAAAACATATATCTGTTATCAGAAGTATGAGAGTTGTGGATCTTACAGTAAGAATAGCACTGAAACTGTTTTTCTTGGGTGGTTTTGTTTTAGACTTTCTGAAATAGAAGTCTGAGGAAGAGAGGAAAACCAAAAGAATTTATGTGTCTCCTTATGGCACAAGCATTCAAAAGAGGGCTCTGCAAAAACTACATTTGTGTGCCACAGAAATGATAGTTTTACATCGAACTCAGAAGGCAAAAGGTTTTGTAAGTCCCAGGATACTTGCAAGATGGGAAACCATAGTACTGCTGTCATAGAGGTTCACGAAGAAGAAGGTGCATTTGTTGTGTCATTTACTGCAGAACACATTCCAGTCACAAACAGTGAGTTCTAATATTCTTCGCTTGGGAAACTGCAGAGACGGTATTTTTGCTTCGGTTTAGCGTTGTTAACAGACCCAAGTCATTTACACTGAATGACATCCTCAACTGCTGCATCGTACCTGCAAAAATATTCAACAAGTTGTTTGTTTCAGTGACTTTGGAAACATATGGTCATTCTTAACAACGACAAAGGAACGAGACAGATGCTGCACAAATCAAAATCTGGTTATAGAGGAGCAAGTATTGCAATGAGTAGGCGATCTTGAATATGATATTTCAAGGTGAGTTCTACACAAACAATTACTTTATCCATATCATTTCAAGCATGCGCAAACTCTCAACCACAAGACCACCATGCAAGATATCAGTTCTGCCACTAAATTCTAAGATACAATACTGAAGATTCACAGTTCACAGCTTCCATTGTAATTATGAGTGAGATAGGAGTATGCATAATAGGATAATATATTACCACAAAATCACATTTGAGCAAATGCAAATCCTCAAGTGGTCATGTAAACAAGGCATTAGGTTCTCTTTAGTACCAATGTGTGTTCAGCAGTTATGCATGATAGACTCATAGGGACATACACTTTTACCACATAAATAATTGGTACTGTTTTGTATGCTACAGATTATATGTGCTTTTGGAGAACATTATCTTTGCATAAAGACAACGGATGTGGGTTGTACAGGAAAGGACCATGTCCATTTTCTACGCCTCATACAGCAGTACCTAACACAACTGAACACTAGTATGTCCAGCTTCAAGCTATCTCCTAGAATGCCCAATGTGATCAATTGATTGCTAAGGTTTTTATTAAATTTTGAACTTTTCTTTTCAAAATGTAACTGTATTACGTATTCATTGTCTTTAATATTGATTTTATTATTTTTGTGTATAATGATTATGCAGGCACATTTTATTTGAACCTGCTAAATTTTATTTTTGTATTATAACATAAAAAATGACACTGTACTAGGGTTACATAAAACTGATTACGTTTTCAGTATTTTTAGTTTACATCATGTAATAATAGATGACAAATGTTATTATCATAAAATTGCTTATCTATTCATTAATAATAATTTTATCCTGTAACAAAGTAGTACTATTTTGCTGGACACTTCCATATGGAGAACACTTAACATTCAGAAATCTCAGTTGTACTTTTCGTATGTTCTATTAGTTAGACACAAACTGCATACAAATATTTTACATGTAAAAACAGTTATCTATAGTTTTGTTTTTCTCACACAACCCAACTTGGCAAGCTTTTTGATTAGGATTTTTAGATATTTCTTCTTCTCTGTCAACATTCAAAATGGGTAGGTCTGGAATTGCTAAGGATGAGAATTCCTGATTCTGACCATCAATTCTTCTACTGGTTTGATTATCAAAGAGCATTGAGAGATTGTAGAGCCAGTTATCAACTTGTACAAGGTTTGGGCATTGATCATAGGTAGATCTAGCATATTATAGAAAATATATATGGGACAACTCTTACACTATATTTGCACACATTTGATCATCTGTACTTACATCAAATTTGGTACTATTATAAAAAATGACTGTTTCTGGAGTTTTCTTTCCTGCAGCTTCATCAATTTTTACACTGGAATACATAGAACGAAGAATAAGCACATTTTTCTTATTCTTCACTTGGTAAAACATTAAAGTAATGTCATCAACCTTGTAAATAACATTTGAATGAAGTACATCTTGCTCTTTTCTCAGAGATTGTGCACATCTTTCTACCCCTAATCAAACTGCCAAAAATGCTTGAAACCCCTATTTTCAACCAGATTGAATGAAGAGAAGAAGCTGTCCTATGTAACATTTCACTCCTTTTGTTGTAAGGGTTCATGAGATGTAGCATAATAGGAATATTACCCTAGGCTAGTATCCACATGTCTCACTTCATCTTTTCTCATCTAAGAAAAACCATTCAGAACCTATCTAACTGCAGCATCTGTGAGCAGCCAATATTTAATTTTCAGCTTCAGAAAAGTCACGAATATGGCAGCAATCCAATATAGTTACTAGTTGTACTTTTAGTGACAACAAACAGACATGCAAAAACTGTTGGATACAACAACACATAAAGTTCATCATTTTTGGTTAACAAGAGTAGGTAAAATGCATTTCTGTGAGAAGTGATCAACTGATCACTGCGATGAACTAATGGCAAATATGCAGGTACCTTACAAGTTTATAGTTACAAAGAAAAACAATTAAGGAAAATTGAACCATCTTTAAAGCAATTAAAAGTTATAAAATCACAGGAATAGACTATTTTAGACAGCAAAGAAATTTTCATCACAAAATAAAAAATGATCAATTGATCTCCACTGAAAGATTAAGTGTTAATAAGCAATAGACTCAGTGAGGAGGCAGGTAATATGGACTCATCGCTGGCCAGTGTGGCCGTGTGGTTCTAGGCGCTTCAGTCTGGAACCGCATGACAGCTACGGTCGCGGGTTCGAATTCTGCCTCGGGCATGGATGTGTGTGATGTCCTTAGGTTAGTTAGGTTTAAGTAGTTCTAAGTTCTGGAGGACTGATGACCACAGATGTTAAGTCCCATAGTGCTCAGAGCCCCCCTTTGGACTCATCATATTGCTTAACTTAACGCCTAGATTTCCCATTATGGGGCTTTTAAAGGGATTAGCTAGCCCCATGCCTGCAGAGAACGTCCACACATTACAGTAGTCTGAGTCCAATGCCTTGTGACCAAATCTGAGAGCAACCAGGCATTTTTCACCTTTTCATGTTTCTTATCTACCTTAAGTGGATGGTGTATTTGCTGTTATATGGAAAAGATGAGAAAATGAAGAAAACAAACATAATTTTATAAGAAGCACCAAGTAAAATAGGACAGGAAATTAATAAAGGATGAAATGAAATACATGATACTGCAGAGAAGAAGTTATGAAAAACTGAGATAGAGTATGTCGAAAGAGTAGCATGTCACAGACACTCACTTAAAATATTTGTTACTTCCACATTTTGAGATAATATTCATATCTTTGATTAAGTGTGATGTGCTGGGTGTCAGTGAGTGCCTGAGCTAGTATGGGTACTGTGCTAAAAAATACACTCAATTAATGCATTCAGAAGAAAGGTAAATGATGCACCATGTTGCTTCTAAAGCTCAGATGTATTTGTTGGTTACATTAGGGTGGAACTGTTTGGGGGGTATACAATTCATACCTCGAATATTTATTATTTCAGTAAAGTTTGTGGTAATCAAATGGAGATTGCTGAGTTAAATTGTAGACACCTTACCTATTCAGATATTTGGGTGTCTCCCTGACAGTATAAAAAAACTTTTAATTTATATATAAAGGATGAAAAAAAATCCTGCACTTGGATATTGGCATGCAATTCCTTGTCCAGTTTCAAGACGAAAGTTTATCTTGCAAAATCAGATTGGGTGGATTTTGAAGACAAATGTATGAAAACGAAGAGCTGGCAACACTGTCACACTGTGCAGTGTATTGGAACATACAGAGGAACGTGTCTCATCCTGCACTACCATACAAGCCGTCATAGATCGTTGGGTAGACTGATGGGCCATCAAACCCACATCCACCATGGGGCTATAGTTCCAATCCTCACCAGGATCCTTTATTATTTTTTTACACATCCAGTGCTAGTTCTCATAATTCATAACCAGGACATCATTTTGTCACATGACAATAGCATATCACATGACAGTGGGATCTATTAAACTGTTTGCATGCGTCTACTAGCCATTCCTATCAAGTGAAGCACACAAATGATGAATAGATCGGTATGCCTATAATCAAGCTACTGCTGCTGCTTGTGCATACACTGTATGGTACCCTCAAAGGCATCAACCCAATAAGAAGGCTTTCCTTGCCTGTAGCAACATCTTTGGAAAACGAGTAATCATTGTCCACTACTACTGGACAGAGGTTGCTCAAGGAGTAAATGTACTCCACAATGGATGTGATACTTCGAACCGTTCACCTCCATGAGGTACTCATGATACTGCAAGGCATTTCCAAATATCTCGAAGATCGTTTATTGAAGAGCTGCACGATTAATAACTGCTAATTGCATCCATATCATTACACATTAACTCAAAATGATTGGCCAGAAGACCACATTTGACAGGAGAACTTTTGTGGAAGATAATGAAGATTTTGTAAATAACATGATATGCACTGACGAATCTAGTTTGAGTCTTGAAGGTATTTTCAACCTCCACAACAGCCATTATTGATCGGAACACGACCAATATGTCACCCACCATGAACATAGCTGTCAGGCATACTTTGGCATAAATTTGGGTACTGGAGTCGAGGAGGGAGAGCTTTTGGATCCTTACCTATAGCTGGACAACTTGAATGCGTCCCTGTACAGTACATTTTTTACTAAACTTATGATGATGCTTCAGAAAACCTTGTACTTGATGTTCAGAGACAGCTATAGTTTTAGCATGATGGTACACCGCCACACTTTGGAATGAATGTGCGTAACTATTTAAATAAAGAATTTCCAGGGAAATAGATGGGTCATGGAGGTCCAGTGTTCTCGCCTCCAAGTTCTCCACCCCTTAATACCTTGATTTTCATTTTTGGGGACACTTAAAGGAACAAGATTATAGTACTCCTCCAATAGGTGTATACGACCCAGTAGTTTGCGTGCATACTTTGGCAGTGGTGGATGCAGCTGTGTTGCATATGATTCAGCAAAGTATGATCCAGTGAGTGGCGAAGTGTTTGCAAACGCAATGTGGTCACATTGAACATCTTCTCTAAAGTGAGTGTTGCTCTTACGTGTACATACTGACTCTGTATTATTGTGCATAGCATAATGTGCTCTGTGTGTAGCCTACCTAATGAATGTTTCGTACCACATTAGATGCAGACGATGTTATTGTATCCACCATTATTTTCTGTTCGGTTTATTTGTGTCACAGACGAATCAAAGTGGTCGTTATGTCAGTGAGAAGTTCATGTTATGTCTTACTCTTTAAACAAAGGTAACAATAACAGAAAGAAATACATTAAGTGCCACATTGTGGAGGTGTAAACTGGATACACTTTAACGCTTTAACTGAAAAAAAAAATTCATTGCCTGGCATCACTTCATTTCACTGGCTATTGGGACAGCGCTGGCACAGCACACAGTTTGTGCTATCTGTTCTTGGCCACACTGCATGCAGTTACAGCATTGTCAGAGCTAATTTTTGAAACTGCATTCCTATTAAACTTATTGGTGGAACTAGGTTTAGCTGTATACACTTATGTCTTGTATTGGGATGAGGAATCTCGTGTTGATTGCCTAGTGCAGTATTTTCTCTTCACCCCTGTGTACTGTTCTGTTCAAGGTCACACCAGCTGCACAACCCCCCAGCTGTACCTCATAATTTATAAGTGGGAAAATTATCCAATAGTGCGCTGATTTCAGTGTTCCACTACATAACTAGTATTTTGGACAGCTTGCTAAGTAAGTACTGCTTATTAAGTTAACATGATTTTCTCACTTAAGAGCGCCATACAGGTGCAAGCCAAGGAATTTACACTCTTCATTGTCTGTTTACAAAATTCCACATGTATTTCCTATACATATATGGCATAAGTTGCCCACTTTGAACTCCAACAAATATGTTTGTAGTATTGACTTTTAGACCAGGTTACAAAAATATTTTGTCACTTTTGATATTCCCATATTTTGAAAAAAAATTGTTGTCTCCTTCTCAAATTCACTATTAAACTGCTGAGATGTGTGATCAGCATAAGTAATTACATAAGAAAAGAAGGCTGTACAATACCGTTTACACACTCAAGAAATATAACTAGCTGCAGTACTGTGCATTACTAGTCAGGCACAGAGGGAATGTTTATTATTCTCATTCCATTTTAGTAGTTGATACATGTACACTATTTATGATTTTCAAGTATGTAGACAGGAGTTTAAGAGACATATGTCTGGCATTCCATGCTGTCGGTTTCTATAAGAGCAGCGCATGGTTGATTGAGAATTCCCACAGTATTTTCCCTCCATATAGAGAACTCTAGACTTTACGCATAAATTCTCTGGTGGGGTGCTGTGGTATTGTGATATTTTCTAAATCTATGTTGGGTTTCTGTGTGGTAATTATTTTTAATGAAAAAGGCATTAAGCTGCATAAGCATCACTGACTCATAAATCTTACTAAATATGGGAATGGTCTTTTCTGCTCACTTTGATACTGACTCTTATAGTAGAAAGACTTTTCTCTAAATTGACCATTCTTTGGAGCACCTAACGTAAAAAAGGCTTGTGTTTGGAGCATTCACACCATTTTAACATTTTCTTGCTTGTGATGTAATCTGAAGTTCCCTTCTTTCTTTGATTAGCTTCTGTGTTACTAGCTGCTTCCTGTACCATTGTAATTACATCATCTACATAGATACTCTGAAGGCACTGTACACTGTGTGGCAGAGGATATCCTATATGACTACTAGTCATTCCCTTTTCTGTTCAATTCACAAATAAAGCAAGGGAAAAATGACTCTCTACATGCCTCCATATGAGACCTAATTTCTTGTATCTTATCTTCATGGCCCTTACCCGAAATGTGTGTTGGTGGCAGTAGATTGTTCTGCAGTTAGCTTCAAAAGCCAGTCCTCTAAACTTTTTCTAGAGTGTTCCCCAAAAAGAAAGTTGCCTTCATTCCAGAGATTCCCATTTGAGTTTATGAAGATACTCCATAATACTTGCATCTTGTTCGAACCTACTGGTTAGAAACCTAGCAGCTCCATACTGAATTGTTTCAATGTCTTCCTGTAATCTGAGCCAGTGCGGAACCTAAACACTCGATAAGTGCTCCAGAATAGGTCGCACTACTGTCCTATACATGATCTCTTTACAGATGAACCACACTTTCCCAAAATTCTCCCAACAAACTCAAGCCAGCCATTCGCCTTCCCTTTCACAGTCTTCACAAGCTCGTTCCATTTCATATCACTTTGTTTGCCTAGATATTTAAACGACTTGACTGCGTCAAACAGGACACATCAATGCTGTATGCAGAAGTATGGGTTTCTTTTTCCTACTAATTTGCATTACCTAATTATTTCTCCATTTAGAGCTAGCTACCATTCATCACACTAACTAAAAATTCAGTCTAAACCATCTTGTATCCCCCTACAGTCGCTAAACGACAACACCTTCCTGCACACCGTACATTGCCAGCAAACAACCGCAAATTGCTACCCATCCTGTTCGCCAGATCATTTATCTATACAGAAAAAATAGCGTTCCTATCGTTCATACCTGGGGCACTCCTGATGACTCTCTTGTCTATGCTGAACTCCATGTTCTAAGTGGAACCTGCGACCAGTGCCAGTCGACTCTTACAGTGTTTTTAAGTGCACTTGCAACAAGCATATTTCCAAAACTATTTTCTCTTATGTAACTCATTTAGGATGCAGGAGTGAGTATATTGCCTCTCAAGGCTCAGGAGTCAACACATCATGTAAAAACTTTTGGGAATGTGGTTTATAGGGTGTATAATTAGTGGCATAGACATGTATAGCTGACAGTACACGCTAATAAAAGCAAAGGAGTCTCAAGTGAACGTTTGTGAGGTATTTGCGACTTTGTGGTTACCAGCCACCAGTGGCTGGACTTTCTGTAAGCGTCATCCCAGTCAGAAAAAGGTTACAATACTCTGCAACATTCAAGAAAATTATTAGAGATACTCTGGTAGAAGAGCACGTGTTTTGAATGAATATCATGAGAGTTATGAGTACAAGACATTATTCATAGTTAAAGGAGATGTTCAAAATATCATTGTTGTACCTAGATATAGGCCTGTACCCATTGCTGCGATGAGTTTTGAAATTTTTGAACATGCTTCAGTCATTTCCAAGTTCTTGATAAGTTTTGACAAATTTCTGCTCCAATTCTTCAACCATGTTTATTGGAGTGCCATACACTACATCTTTAAGGTACCCTGCAACACAGAAATCCATGGGGGTTCAGATTATGTGATCTTGGAAGCTGCAGCACTGATACTCGTTGCCCAATCCGTCTTTGGCGAAACTGGCGAGTTAGATATCATCTGACCATAGCAACAAAATGTGCTGGTGCTCCACCATCCATGAACCACATCCTCCAGCACTGTTCCAAGGATCTGCCCCGTTAGCTGAGTAGTCAGTATGTCGGAGACTGGGTATTGTGTTGCCCTCCACATCATTTCAT
This sequence comes from Schistocerca cancellata, assembly GCF_023864275.1. Classification (NCBI taxonomy): domain Eukaryota; kingdom Metazoa; phylum Arthropoda; class Insecta; order Orthoptera; family Acrididae; genus Schistocerca; species Schistocerca cancellata. Next base: position 644,396,216 of record NC_064628.1, on the reverse strand, counting down.
CATCACTGACGCTCAGTGTGACATCAACTGAAAAGACTTGCAACTCAGTGGCTGAGCTTCCCCAGGTGAGGACCTTGGCATTTAGTGCCATACGATCATTTCGCTGCTCTAATGGAACATCCTCAAGCAATGCTGCAGGAACCAATAGTAATTTGTCCACTGTGTTTGTTAGATACGATGTATGGCCCAGTGAGACAATCATCTAGTACTCCTAACCACACAATCAAAGGAAAAACGTCGCTGAATGTAGAGACTCATGCACAGTATGTGGACTGGAGTCTAGATGACTCCAGATGTGAAAATCAAGGTAAATAAAGACACAATTGTAAATGAATCCTGCTTCATCTGTTAATAAAATGTTATTGTCAAACTTAGGGTTGTCAACAGCTTGTTGTTGCATCCACTGACAAAACAGTACTCTCGGACTAAGATACTGAACTCATTGGAGGTGGTATGGGTACATTGCATTGCGATGAATTATTTTCTAAACACTACTGTGGCTCATTCTAGAAATCCATGTTGCAAGTCTCCTCGTCGAGATTCCTGGAGAGTGTTTGAGTGTTCCCTGGACCACATCTTCAAAAACAGATGCAGTTTGTGCAGGCGTACCAACTCCTGCAACAAGTGCAAAGCCCCCAGTTTCCCAGTTGGACGCACCATTGCAAACGTTCTACTCTCAGGGTGCCTTTGGGCAGGGTATACTTCTTTGTACAAGTGTGGAGCTTCTCGTACATTGCTGTTAGTCCTGCCATATATGAAGTGCTATCTGCACATTACATTTTTTATTAGTGTAATGTCCCATGTTACCACCAACACTTGTACAACACAACTGATATTCTGCGAACAGCTGACATGAGTGGCAATCTGGCTGTGTACTGTTCCATCGTATCTCTTCTGTCTGCATCTCCACATCTCGAAAATGCAAACAAACACCACATTGGCGTCAGTGTTTACACAGAATGTCATCAGTAATGGCTGGTAAACACAAAGTCGCAATTGTATCACAAATCGTTTGTTTACAGACCTATGTGTATTGAGACTTTTCATGTACTTTCAACTGTATGCGTTTACACCATTAATTATGATACACCCTGTATACTGGAGAGATACCATGCAATTGTTGGCTGTCAAATATCAAAGTGCCATTTGTAGTTTCACTCGAGCAAGTACTGTGTTCTAACATGAGTAACGAATTTTTTAATAGAGCTAGACAGGCAGCTCAACAAGCATTCGAAATTTACTTTTGTTATTCCTAAGTAGTCCTACTACGTTTATAACTCTGTTTGATACTCACTTCAAAATCCAACACTAATGCTTTCTCTTCTTCTTAATGGATTCTTGGATAAATTCTAATGCCATAATCTGAAATGACATCAACATCTCTTTCAGTAATCTCACTTGACGCCACATTGCAAACAGTACCAGAACAAGTTTGACAGAAGTGGGTGGAAAAATACTGAGTAGTATTTATATATGTAGTATTCTGTTTGCAGTACATGCACACACGTGCGTGTCTGAAGGAGCAGACACTGTAATGATCTACAGCAAATGTACATCTACAGCATATTCCGCAAACCACCTAATGGTGTGTGGCAGAGAATACTTCTGATACCACCTACTGATCCCCCATTCCCTGTTCCACTCGCGAATGGCGCGTGGGAAGAATTATTGATGGTAAGCACTAGTATTAGTTCCAGTTTCTTGAATTTTCTCATTGTGATCATGTAGTGAGATATATGCAGGAGAAACTAATATGTTGTCCAACTCTTCCCAGAAAGTGCTCAAGCGAAATTTCAATAGCAAACTTCTCCATGATGCACAATGCCTCTCTTGTAACCTCTGTCACTAGAATTAGTTGATTGTCTCTGTAACATTCTCACACTGGCTAGTCGAACCCACGGTGAAACGTGCTCCTCTTCATTGCTTCTTTTCTTTCTATTCTACCAGTGCTGTGTGGTATAGATCCCAGATTCATAAACTATTATTAAGAATCAGTCGAACAAGTGCCTTGTAAACACTTCCTTTATGAATGAGTTACATTTCCTTAAGATTTGTCCTATGAATCTCAGTTTGGCATCTGCTTATCCTGATATTTGTTTTATGTGGTCATTCCACGTAAGGTTACTCTTGGTAGTTACTCCTAGATATTTTATAGTAGATATTACTTCCATCAGCTTGTCATCAATAGTGTAGTTGTACAGTAGTGGATTTTCTCCTATACATGCACAATATATTACATTTATTTACATTCAGGGTCAACTGCCAGAACCGGCTGGAGTGGCCGTACGGTTCTAGGCGCTTCAGTCTGGAACCAAGCGACCGCTACAGTCGCAGGTTCGAATCCTGCCTCGGGCATGGATGTGTGTGATGTCCTTAGGTTAGTTAGGTTTAATTAGTTCTAAGTTCTGGGCGACTGATGACCTCAGAAGTTAAGTCACACAATGCTCAGAGCCATTTGAACCAACTGCCAGAGCTTGTACCATTCATTAATGCTCTGGAGGTCACTCTGCAAATAGGTATTGTCTTTTGCCATTGATAATGTCTTATAGACAACTGCATTATCTGCATAGAGTTTTAAAGAGCTTCTGACAGTTTCTAATAGATAATTTACACTCCTGGAAATGGAAAAAAGAACACATTGACACCGGTGTGTCAGACCCACCATACTTGCTCCGGACACTGCGAGAGGGCTGTACCAGCAATGATCACACGCACGGCACAGCGGACACACCAGGAACCGCGGTGTTGGCCGTCGAAGGGCGCTAGCTGCGCAGCATTTGTGCACCGCCGCCGTCAGTGTCAGCCAGTTTGCCGTGGCATACGGAGCTCCATCGCAGTCTTTAACACTGGTAGCATGCCGCGACAGCGTGGACGTGAACCGTATGTGCAGTTGACGGACTTTGAGCGAGGGCATATAGTGGGTATTCGGGAGGCCGGGTGGACGTACCGCCGAATTGCTCAACACGTGGGGCGTGAGGTCTCCACAGTACATCGATGTTGTCGCCAGTGGTCGGCGGAAGGTGCACGTGCCCGTCGACCTGGGACCGGACCGCAGCGACGCACGGATGCACGCCAAGACCGTAGGATCCTACGCAGTGCCGTAGGGGACCGCACCGCCACTTCCCAGCAAATTAGGGACACTGTTGCTCCTGGGGTATCGGCGAGGACCATTCGCAACCGTCTCCATGAAGCTGGGCTACGGTCCCGCACACCGTTAGGCCGTCTTCCGCTCACGCCCCAACATCGTGCAGCCCGCCTCCAGTGGTGTCGCGACAGGCGTGAATGGAGGGACGAATGGAGACGTGTCGTCTTCCGTGACGAGAGTCGCTTCTGCCTTGGTGCCAATGATGGTCGTATGCGTGTTTGGCGCCGTGCAGGTGAGCGCCACAATCAGGACTGCATACGACCGAGGCACACAGGGCCAACACCCGGCATCATGGTGTGGGGAGCGATCTCCTACACTGGCCGTACACCACTGGTGATCGTCGAGGGGGCACTGAATAGTGCACGGTACATCCAAACCGTCATCGAACCCATCGTTCTACCATTCCTAGACCGGCAAGGGAACTTGCTGTTCCAACAGGACAATGCACGTCCGCATGTATCCCGTGCCACCCAACGTGCTCTAGAAGGTGTAAGTCAACTACCCTGACCAGCAAGATCTCCGGATCTGTCCCCCATTGAGCATGTTTGGGACTGGATGAAGCGTCGTCTCACGCGGTCTGCACGTCCAGCTCGAACGCTGGTCCAACTGAGGCCCCAGGTGGAAATGGCATGGCAAGCCGTTCCACAGGACTACATCCAGCATCTCTACGATCGTCTCCATGGGAGAATAGCAGCCTGCATTGCTGCGAAAGGTGGATATACACTGTACTAGTGCCGACATTGTGCATGCTGTGTTGCCTGTGTCTATGTGCCTGTGGTTCTGTCAGTGTGATCATGTGATGTATCTGACCCCAGGAATGTGTCAATAAAGTTTCCCCTTCCTGGGACAATGAATTCACGGTGTTCTTATTTCAATTTCCAGGAGTGTATATACACTGTAAACAGTAATGGTCCTGTCACACTTCCTTGGTGTACTCTGGAAATTAGCTTCGCATCTGTCGATTACACAGTAAAACACACACACTGCAAATAGTATTACATGTCTAGATAGATTATAATAATAATAATAAAGTCTCTCCCTGTGCAGGATTCACAGGATGTGGACACTCAGTGAAATATGGAGGTTTTGCTCAAGCCAGAAGGTGCACTCAGATGCGAAAGTGGTTAAGGGTCATATAAATTCGGAAATCCAGGTCTGTGTCCCAGTCTGGTACAAATTTTCATTTGTCACTAATAAATTGTGACGCTAAAGTCTAATTGTGTTCGCAATTCCAAATACTGTTCTTTTGTTTAGAGGATATTGTTACTAGTTTTCGTCTCCACAGTATACTTGCTGTTTTACTAGGATACAATTTTACTGTTTTGATATGAGTATGTATATTATGCCATTTAAGAAAGTAGAACTCATAAACAAAAATCCATTCATGAAGCACTCTCAACTAACAAAAGTAATTTTCTAGTATTTGTATGGCTGCAAATAGAACTCTGTTGAAGAATCTAGTACTCACATTAAAGATACAGTACTGGCTTGAATGAAACTACAAGAAACACTTCGATGTTTCACATCTGGCAATTACCAGTCATCTCTCCAATATTTGTACAATGCCCGAAAAGTACACTTTCAGAATTCTTTTGTGATGTGTTGGATATTAATTATGATGCATAGTAGACTCATTTGAAAGCTAACCTTTTCAGCGAAGCACCCAACAACAGTTAATTATACTTAATGTTATAGTTATTCCATACTGAATTTTGGAGTTGCATTTTGCAAAGGTGTACTAAAAGGCATAGTAATATACTTGCTCATTGGATATTCATGTTCATTTATCAAATGTACCAGTCAAGCTAAAACTATAGTGCCACGAGAATTCTTGTTAGTTTCTTTCTCAGATTCACTGGACAATTATTTATGTTGACAGTGCTAGACTCTGAATATACTGCCACAATTGCATTGATTTTCAGTATTTATCGAATTAAGTGATGTACTGTGAAACTGTAAATCATCTTTCACTAATTACTCAATAATACTTGTATATTCACAAATATATATCGTCCTAGAATGTGATTGCAGAAATATGCTCTCACCACATAAATTAACCATTACGTGCTCGTAAATGCAATGGTCAACCCGTTAACTAACAGAAATTTTGTATGTAGAAAGTTAATATTATATTCCTATTAAAACAGACAACCTATTGTCAAGGTCAAGGACACCTACATTAGAATAGAAACACACACAGCCTATTGTTAGAGTTTCTTGGTACTCCCCATACAGAATGAAATCATGCTCCATATCAGTTTGCTGTCATGATAGCAAATCACGTACCATAGAACTTCAAGTGGTCTATTTTTTGCACTGGATAAGCACAGTAATAACATCATTTAACCAATTTTCACAAACATTCTCCCTTGTATTTTAAAGAAATGTAGGTTTTCTTGTGAACACACATAAGAGAAAGTGACAAGTTTTTTGGGTTTTTGATTTTATATACATCCATACATTTTCAGAAATCAATCTTTCTGGGTGCTACATGGGTCTGCAGACGTAACAGTCTAATGATATTTTAAAATTTGTTGTACTTCGTGGTGTAGGCGCTGTGAACGCTTCTCACTTTAGCTTTTGCATACATAAGTCACAACATACCATCTGTAATAATGGTGTTCCGAAATTCTGCCGAGAGGTGGCGGTCAAATAACATTACTTGATGGTGGGGAAAGAAAACTCATGTTACAAAGTATTACAATTATTTTCGGCCATAATGGCTACGTTTGTGAACTGTAACTGTATGGGATAATTATTTATTTGTAATGTCTGTTAGCAATCACTTTTATTTGTTATATGTTTAGTCTAACGTGATACAACGTGTATCGAACATGTTCTGCTCATCATCAGGTGTTTATACATACGTACTGTAACGTTTCTTAGCAAAAGACATATTATGTAATAAAAAGAAAACATTGTGTATCATGTTTTGTTCTTGTATAAAATTATGTACTGTTTTTTTTATTTATTTTAGATAATATCTGTGTCGGTGAGTACTGAAACCGCCACAGACGATACTTACTAAATATCAAACAAAGATGAGAATATGTGACTAGTATAAATAATACAGACCGAACATTAATTTCTCTGTTGTCTTCTTGGAGTTACGTGAGTAGGATAGCTTGTGACGTTATATCATACTCTAGCGTAGCATTCTTTTGTCAAGTTTGTAAGAGGGACGCCATTAAGTGAAGTCTTGGAAAGGTGTGTAATTAAGTGAATTGTTTAAATGGTTTGAATAGAGTTACTTAGTGAAACCTTGCATTATGATTTGTAATAAGCTTGCCTGGTATTTTATCCCATCCCTTCAAGACATTTTCAGTTATTTAAATATTATTCGTGGTGCAGAGCTGCGCTATGAACGAACGAGCCATTGCCGCGGCGCATTCAAATTGCATTAAATGAAATCTATCATACCGCAAAGAAGCGGGCAGGTAATAGTGAAGTAAAATTATTTCTTTCAGCTTTCGGAGTTGCAGAGCAGAGCAGCAGATTTTATGATGTGTTTTACAGGTTGATGCGGGCTGCTGATAATATATTACTAACAGTGCAAAAAGATAATTTACTTTCATAACATAAAAGAAATCTTGCTGTGCGTAGTTCTGGTCTGGCAACCTTATAGCAAAAACATCTTTTTTCTCCGATAATAGTCTCATGTTCTCGTGTTAGTCGTGATACTTATTGTTGTTTTACTGTTAACAAAAATCCACTGCAAAATTATGATGTTGAACAATCATTGCATACTGTAACATCAGTATTGATAAAGAAGTAATTTTCATTAACCTTTTCAATATACATTAAAGTAAGGAAGATATGTTGAACTTTATGGCTAGTTACAGTAACGAAAAAATGTTCCTTTAATAGAAAGCCAGATCCAGAACAATAAGAACATAATATATTTTGTTTTGTTGAAAATTAATGATCCAAAGAAAGGCATAGCACAGCATCACTAAAAGGTATTTCGGGTCTCTTTTCGTAGTAACATATTTTATCTCATACATTAGTTGTTACGCGAATAATAATAATAATAATAAAACAAAACAAATAGAAAAGAGATGAAGCGAAACTGTCGCCCAAAAACGCGGGGCCCGAATTTGCAGTGGCCACGAAAATAACTGTTTTATGTGTTTTCTTTCATTGTCTATTGTTATATACATGTATGTATTTAGTGATAAATGTATGTATGTGTATCATGATTAATGCCATGTATTAATGAATGTACAAACATTCTTTCATGAAAAAACGCACCACTGCAAGCGAGTCAGAGGAAACGATCCTGATAGTACTGAGAAACTGTAACGACTACATAATCCGGGGGCAGCCGAACCCCGAAATCAGATAAACTAAAGGTAAGACTACAGTGTAGTTGTCCTGTTTGTAGAAGCTTAACTCCAGAGAAGTGATCTCATATCGCTAGTGGTGTGCGTAGTTTGACGTTAGTATTTATGACAGGGCAAAGTTGAGTGTAGATAGTAATTTTTAGTGTGCAGTGTATTGTAGATAAATTAACATATTCTGTGTGCAAGTGGCAAAACTGTCAGATCTTGTGTTCGAGTAGGTAATTTATGAATATGGTTAAATTGCGTAGTCAACGTCCGAGCAATATGGATACTGAGGAACAGCCATTAGTTAGTGCAGGAAATGGAGAAACGGGTGCATTAAGCAGTACAAGTACTCTCTTTGAGGATATACCATGCGAAAATGTGGGGGCAGGGGCACAGGAAGTGATGCCACCGCCCACCAGTGCTCAAGGAGATGTAGATAAAGAAATTGCACCAACCACAGAAAAGCAGGAACCAGAGAGTGGTAATCTGCCTGGTGGGTATTCACTTCAGGCGATATTAGAGCGCGTGCTGGATTACCAGTCAAAATTTGCACAACAACAAGCTGAAAAGGACGAAAAAATTGAGATCTTTCTCGCACAGCAAGCTGATCGGGATCGCCAGTTAACGAAAAATTTCCTTGCACAGCAAACTGAGCGTGATCGCCAGCTAGAGGAAAAGTTTCTTGCCCAGCAGGCTGAGAGGGATCGCCAGCAAGCTGAGCGGGACCAGCAACTTGTGCAATCGTTAGAAATTATGAAGAAAGAGATTGCCTGTATGAAACAGAATTATGAGTCGATACCTAAGGCCGTGCAGGAGTTGACTGTACAGGTCAACAACCTGCAAGTAGCAAACACTAACATTGTAGACGAGATAGGTGTCTTGGCCAACCGATTAGAAAAGCTAGAAATAGATTCCACACAGCTTGTAGAGCAGAAGTGGAACGAACAAGCGACTAAACTTGAAACCGAATTCAACTCTTGGCTAGAAGCAAAGGAGAGCGAGATCGACAAAAATATTAATTCTAAGGTACAAGCAGCCATGGCAGATAGAGATTCCGAATCGTTCAGTACCTCAGTAAATAGTCAAGTACAGAACGACGTGCAAACCATCAAACAACTACTCAGTGAGGATATTCCGCAGTGGCAAGTGAATATTAGCAAACGGATATCCGACTTGGTAAAGGGTTTAGCACAGAGCAGCAAACATCTTGAACATGAAACCATGTCGCCGACAGCCAATGTTTTTGGCAACGTACAAACTTATACGCGACGCAACAATGGTGAATCTTTAGGCGATAATGCGAAGAGCTGTAGCTTCGGTTCGGAGCACACAGCCTATGTCCCAGGAGCAAACCAGTATAGTCCAAAAATATTGGTTGAAGAAAGTTTGATCAAAAATAGGCAGTTTCAAACGTTTACTACTGAACGGAAGTCAGTACACCCAGTAGTATTCATAAAAAGCTTTAAAAATATCTTGCCTAGTGTGTGGAACGAAGCACAGAAAATTCAATACGTAATGTCATACATTCAGGGTAATGCAGCGTTGTGGGCTACGGAAGTAGCAGACAGCTGCATGACGTATGAACATTTCGAAAGGGCGTTTTTGTCGAAATACTGGTCGCCTTGTATATAAGAGCGGCTAAGAAAAGAAGTATACAATCCCGAACCGTACTCACCCCGTCTTGAGAATCTGAGACGGTATTTCGAGAACTATATAAACAAGACGCGCTACTGGGATGAGCCTATCTCACCAAGAGACATAATAAGACTCCTAGAATCACATTTACCCATTCATATCAAAGAGAAACTAATACACGTATCAGAGAACGACATGGAACATTTCCTGTCTCTTCTAGATTCAATAGACTTAATCCAGGAAGACGCAAAAGCAGCGTGTGATCACTCGTGGAATAATGGATCAGGGTGTAAACATGACAGAAATAATAGTGCACAAAACCACAACCATGGAAATGGTGGGGGTGGTAACAAGCGAGCGGCAAGAGCACTCGCAAAATTGTAATAATGGGAGAAGTCAGAACGGGTATGGTCAACCGTCCCATAATAAAAAGCGTCGATTTGACGAGCGGTACGATTCCGGACTGCCAGGGACCAACCGCTGGAAAAATGCGTGAGGTCAGTGGCATAGCAATTACAGCGACAGTAATCGAAATTGGAATCCGAATCAGCAACCAAGCCCAGAACGGCAAGGTAATGACCGGTACGATAACAACAGACCACCACTGCAAAACGCGCCTATTGCGCAGTCGTGGCGGCCTACAAATCAAAACGTACACATAGTAGAGGTCGCGGACAATAGCCGTCCAAGTACCTTCCAAGCAAGTCATCCAACAAACTAGAATCGGCCACGATATGCTCTCCATCGCTGGCCGAGGGGTGGAGTGAGAGCAACACGAATGACAATAATATCCCTGGAATACATATGCTGCGATACAACGACGGTATCAGTATGGATAAAGATCTACTGACCGAACTGCATGAATGTAAGAAAGATAGCAACGAAAATGTGCAAGCCATAATAGAAGCGAAAATCAATGATGTTGCCGTGAATATAATCATCGACACTGGTGCCTCAGTGAGTGTAATGAGTACAGAATTGTTTAAAGCGCTGGGGAAAGGACGTAGCATACCGACTTTCCAGGTTAATAATTGCAAGGTGTCTGGAGCTATAAGTGCACAGAGCCAATTAGTTAAGTACCAGGTGCAGGTGGAGATTTGTAAGGAGGGCGAAGCCATAGTGAGCTCGTTCCTCATTGTTAAAGGGTTAAAGGTGGCCTGCATTCTGGGAGTAGATTTTCTCCGTGAGAGGGACGCAGTGATCGACCTCTCCTCGGGAAAACTAAGCATGGTTAATAAAGGTAGAAAGATTGAGTTGTCTATGATGAAATCGAAGGAGGTACTTGTGCCATGTTGCAACCGAATAAATATCAAATGTAGGAACCCCTGGGTACTACACTTCGATGATTATTCACATGTGGCAGATCTCTATTATCCTAGTATTGAAGATAGAAATTCTGAAACAAATGTTGATGCATTTCAAACCAAAGTATAGGAATCTGAAAGTTTAAGCAACATACAAAAGCAACAGTTTACGCAGCTGCTATTGGAATATACCATGGTATTTACCGATCGACCAGGAATAATCAAGGGGTAACACTATCACATAGAGGTGATGCCCCACAAAACATACTGTCGCGCATCTTACTCCATCCCTTGGTCGAGGAGGGAAGTAGTGGCTAAAGAGATTCGAAAGATGTTAGAGTGGAATAGTAAAATTATTTATTCAATGACATGTCAGATGTAAATAGTAGCAGTAAGAATATTTCAGTTGTGTTTTTGAGTATAAGTATGTTAGCTTTAAGAAAGAATTTGTGTGTATTTAAAATTTGGAGGAAAGCAAAACATAAATAACTAAGCATAGCATGAAAGTAGAATCAGTAAACTGAGCAATAGCATGCAAATTGAAGACTTTGTTTACAGGCAATTAGTGTCATTAAAATACTGTATGCTCATCAAGCAATGAAGAATCTTTTTGTTGATAAAATAATGATTAATTTCTTGAATCATTTTTCATTTGTAGTAAGTAAGTACAATTAATGATGAGACTTCATATAGTAATGTAACAGATGTAATTGTGTTAGAATTAAGGAACCCTGAGAGAGAGTCTCTACAGAAAAAAAAATGACTTTGTAGTACGAAACAGTTATGTGATGTAACGTTACTGCCAATAGTGATCTGAGAACGACACTGGAGCATAATTCAATCAAAGACAAACCCATTCCGTGTAACCTACGCTTTGTATGTATTGATGCTTCAATTGAAGCCCGTGTACTTGGTACACGTCCTTGAATATTAATTATGCGGTACGCGAATCAAGTCAATCAACATGGAAACTACACTGTAGTCCTGTAGGACAGATCATTAAAGAAAATACTAGTAGTAAATGAAGTATTTATTGAGCAACATGCCCAAGTCCAGCTGTCATGCACATGGTAAAATCTGTTTGCTAGATGGGTGATAACCTGGCAAGCTACACCATAAAAGGAAAAGAAAACTATGTACCAAAAATCACACACCTTTAAATAATTACAAAAAAGAGCCATATATACCTAGTAAGATTACTAAAAGTGTGTAGTGACATGGTAAACACAGTGGACTCAATGTAGAGGAGAGTGATTATGCTAAGAACAGTTGATATGCATTAAAAATAAACTGTGTGCATAAACAATCCAGGAAAGGACGGAATATTGTGTGTAGCAGGGACAGAAAATGACTGTTGTATCTGCACCAATATATACGTCAGAATAAGTCAAGTGTTGAGTGACTAACTGTCGTAGTGCAGTGCTCAACAAACAATAAATTTACTGTGTGTAAAAACGGTAGTTAGTGATCCGTTCGGAGTCGATTCAAACAAACATCGCTCGACGGAAACATTTAGTGTGTGTGAACCGAAACATTTTCGCGTGTTGAGAGACGCTCTGGCAGCGTATCGACCGTGAGAACAAATGAAAGTGTGTAGTACAATGTGCGTGTGACGAACCCTGAATACCATTGTCACAATGCGATTCACTTGTGAAGCCACAAGAAACCCGTTATCACGCCAAAACATCCTGTGCATACCAGCGAAACGTCGGCTTACTGAACAATAAACGCTTTTAACCAAGTTGCATTTTCTTCCACAGCTAATAATCTGTATCCTTAAAGACAGTACACCGTTGTGGAATATTTGTTTCATGTGTTATAATGGGGAGCCATGCGGAGAAGCAGAGACGAGTGCCGTGCCGACAGCCAGCCGGTCGCAGGAAACAACTTCAACACGCCGACATTGGTGAATGGTTCGGCGCGGTTCGCGACTGCGCGGGCGCCACCCCATCACGCCGTCGCTGTTACGGCGAGCAGGTCGTCGACCCCAGCGGTCGTTGGCACGCCGCGTTCCAGACGACGCTAAGCAACAATTGCTTCGCACCGCCCGCTCCGTACGACATTGTCGACATTCAACCGAAAATTACCAACTACGCTGTTAATGTACTAACATGAAAATGATTTATAGGACACGAAGTTTCGTGAAAAACAGTTTTTCTTTAATTTACTGTGTATAAACTCAAAACATTCACTTGTTCGATGATATATGTTATATGTTTTCGTCATATTAGTGAAGCAAACTGACACGAATGCCATACCATGGTAGAACATTTGTCGTGAGTAAGTGTAGAGACAATCCATTACACTACTGTAAAACTATTTAATGATTTACTTTTAGTGTGACACAGAACACAAATATTACCACGTATGTGAAAGAGAGTAAAAGGTACATTTTCAACAAGTGGACTAAAAGTTTAACATTTTATCATAAATAACCTTCGTTATCTGTGAACATTTGATAAATGCCAACCGTTTTTGATGAACAATCAGACTGCGTTTTACAACAAACCAGGCGAGATGACCATGGCTCCGGCGCAGTTTTCCCAGGTTTTCTGACTGCACATAGCCCGAATGGGGGAGCCAGAAAACTGTAATAACCCTGGGACTAGGTTTACGGTCACCTCGCAAAGTGTGAGAAAACCATAAAGAGTGTGATTAAAACTATAGTGCAAAATAGCAAACAAGTGAATAGTGAATATTCCAAATAAGCTGACAAACAATCACAAAACGAACGTTAGTGGCAGCATATTGCCGAACATTCTTAACGTTAGTCAATTGCTGCCAGGGGGCATTGTAACGTCTCTTAGCAAAAGACATATTGTGTAATAAAGAGAAAACATTGTGTATCATGTTTTGTTCTTGTATAAAATTATGTACTGTTTTTTATTTATTTTAGATAATATCTGTGTCGGCGAGTACTGAAACCTCCACAGACGATACTTAGTAAATATCAAACAAAGATGAGAATATGTGACTAGTATAAATAATACAGAACAAACATTAATTTCTCTGTTGTCTTCTTGGAGTTACGTGAGTAGGATAGCTTGTGACGTTATATCATATGCTAGCGTAGCATTCTTGTGTCAAGTTTGTAAGAGGGACGCCATTAAGTGAAGTCTTGGAATGGTGTGTAATTAAGTGAATTGTTTAAATGGTTTGAATAGAGTTACTTAGTGAAACCTTGCATTATGATTCGTAATAAGCTTGCCTGGTATTTTATCCCATCCCTTTAAGACATTTTCAGTTATTTAAATATTATTCGTGGTGCAGAGATGTGCTATGAACGAACGAGCCGTTGCCGCGGCGCATTCAAATTGCATTAAATGAAATCTATCATACCGCAAAGAAGTGGGCAGGTAATAGTGAAGTAAAATTATTTCTTTCAGCTTTCGGAGTTGCAGAGCAGAGCAGCAGATTTTATGATGTGTTTTACAGGTTGATGCGGGCTGCTGATAATATATTACTAACAGTGCAAAAATATAATTTTCTTTCATAACATAAAAGAAATCTTGCTGTGCGTAGTACTGGTCTGGCAACCTTATAGTAAAAACATCTTTTTTCTCCGATAATAGTCTCATGTTCTCGTGTTAGTCGTGGTACTTATTGTTGTTTTACTGTTAACAAAAATTCACTGCAAAATTATGATGTTGAACAATCATTGCGTACTGTAACATCAGTATTGATAATGAAGTAATTTTCATTAACCTTTTCAATAAACATTAAAGTAAGGAAGATATGTTGAACTTTATGGCGAGTTACAGTAACGAAAAAATGTTCCTTTAATAGAAAACCAGATCCAGAACAATAAGAACATAATATATTTTGTTTTGTTGAAAATTAATGATCCAAAGAAAGGCATAGCACAGCATCACTAAAAGGTATTTCGGGTCTCTTTTCGTAGTAACATATTTTATCTCATACATTAGTTGTTACGCAAATAATAATAATAATAAAACAAAACAAATAGAAAAGAGACGAAGCGAAAGTACATACCGAGAAACTTTACTTACAAATAATTTGTCTTAAATTAAATTACCCTAGAACTTTTTGCCTGTAACGTACCCATGGGCAAAAAGTACTAGGTTAATTTAGTTAATGACAATTAATTTTTTAGTAACATTTCTCGGTGTGTATGTATGTATAAACGCCTGATGATGTACAGAACATGTTCGAAATGCATTGTATTATGTTAGATCAAACATACAACAAATATAAGTTACTGGTAGCAGAAATTACAAATAAGTAAATATTACAATACTATACCTTCTGTGGCATGATGAAAGTGGCGTCACTTCAATGATACCACCAAAACCTGGATGTTCATGCTTGCGGCTGTGGTGCTATTGCAGTATTCCACTAGTTGCATCAGCTCTTTAGTTACCTGAGTTAAAGCAGCATAAAGCAATAACAGTTAACAATAAATCCTTGAAATAGTTGTATATCATTGGAAAATATGGAAACTAGGAAGTCATTGGAAGGTCAGTGATGAACAGTACTGCAAAGAAATTGAATGGTAGTGTATAAGAAACAAAAGTAAGACATTGTATGATAAGTGGATGAATTACACAAGCTAAATGATAAGATTGCAGAAGGCAGTTGAATAAGGGAGATATAAAAATGGATTGAAGCAAGGTACGATCTTTCTGATTCGAAGGAAGAAGGAAGGAAGATTGGTTTTAACATTCTGTTGACATTGAGGTCATTAGAGACAGAGCATAAGCTTTTATTGTGTCAAGGATGGAGGGGGAGTGGGGAATCTGGCTGTGCCCCTTCAAAGGAACCATTCCAGCATTTCCCTAGAGCCATTTAGGGGGATCCTAAATGAAGGGAACCTATATCTGGATGGCCAGATGTGGGTTTGGACCATCAGCTTCGCAAATGCGAGTCCAGTGTGCTATCATTGCACCAACTTGCTTGGTGTTTCTAATTTGGCTGACAAGATGAGCTTCCTAGCAGTGGTACTGACCTTTTGAAACCTTGTATATGGTGGTGCAGAGTAGGGTTCCAGGTATCACACTATGCAGCCATTCAACAAAGTGGGCCCTCATTTACGAAAGACCAACAAAAAACAATTTCACATCAATCTCTATAGCCTTACAAACAGATTTGTTATAGAGAGTGGCAGTGTAGTGTAGTAGTTAGGATATGTTCTTGATGTGTAGAAGGTTTTGCGTTTAAATTCTTTCTGGTGCTTCCAAATTTTTCATTTCTAAATCTTTATTGGAATGACTTTGATCATTATTTCCGTTCATTTAATTGTTTTAAGCGTAATTTTTTAAAATTTTTAATGCTGTACTGTGTTATTACCATCTCATATTAACTGTTACGTCTGATATAATTTTTACTTCCTGTTATTCTATTTTCGTTTGGAACATTTGTGTGTGTTGTTTTAATTACTTTTATTTATCTGTCATAATATTTAAAGGTTTTAAAATGCAAATTTCTTGTTTAAAAACAAAAAATAAAAGAATATATTTATACTGACTGCTTAAAAGTTTCAAAAATGGTTTTCATCACAGGACATAATTTTTGGGTGGTACTGGTGATACAATCATTTAAAATATAAATTTTCTTTGACTTCCCACAAAATAGCGGAGATGAAGTTAAAACAAAAGAAGTGATTTTAAACAAAATGTGAGTTGGGCAGTAAACTTAAGCAAAATGAGATATGAAAACATCGAATTCATTAACATAGAAAAATATAAAAGTCGAAGTTAATATAAGAAATAATTAAGATTAAATAAACGTAGAGTCCAAATGAAAAACGAATTATAGGAAGAAAAAAGAAATTGTTGGAAAGAAGCTAAAGCGAGGAAAAATAATAGCGATTTGGATCAATGAAAAAGTTTAGGGACGAAAGCAGAGACATTGTTTACATTGATGAAACTCATCTTATCGTTACAAGTAAGTGGAAAAATTTTGGAATGACAGTATAGCTCATAGTTTCCTCAAACCAATATCAAAGGGACAAAGCAAAATAATAACTCATGTACATGGTGAAAATGGCTTTATTCCTAATGCACTAATCACGTGGAATCAAATCAACCAACACAACACTACAACTGCAAGAAACCAACAAATTTAAGAAAAATGGTTTGATAGGAATGGTGTTTCCCAATTTGAAACCTAACTCTGCACTAATTAGTGACAATGATCCCTGTCACAATGTTACAATAAACAAATCTCGAATGCCTGATTCTATTAAAGGTGATATTAGAAAGTGGATAACAAAGAAACATATCCCATTCTTGGATGACATGCTGAAACCTATTCTGGATGAGCTTATTCAAAGAATGAAGCCGAGGACCATCAAGTGTTCTACAAACTGCTGGCCATGTTGCTTTGTGCCTTCCTGCTTATTAACACCCAGAGCTAAATCCAAATGAGAATATTTGGTCTCTTGCCAAAGGTTGGGTAGTTTCTAGGAACATCTTTGTAATGTACCATCTGTGAAACATTTGTGTGAGGTGAAATTTAACTCAGTGAGTCAAGAAGATTGAACTCCGTCATGTGAACACATTAAAAAATTGAGCGAGAATATATGCAGCAAGAAATCTTCTTCAACAATGAAATTAATAAAATAATAATACCGTTAAGTGGCTTAGGTAGTAATAGCGAAAGTGATTATGGTGATCTGCAAGAGAACTGGAAGGAGTAATTGTGCTGCTTGATAGTGATTGAAGGCGAGTTCTTGCAGTCAATATTTACTGTTCAGCACACATACGTTCATGCTGAGCTCTGCGCCAGTTCTGCCCATGACATCAGATATCTGCCACCGATTGTAAGCCCATTTCCCAATGATAATGATTCCAATATCACTCACATGGTGGTATTGTATCCTTTGTTGTGGGCAAGTGACACTGCCACTGACTTCGAAATTTTCCATTTTTTTCTTCATTGAATGAGAGTGTCATAGATTTACCCTTTCCAGTTTCACACCAGAGGCTGCTTCTAGGCTTAAGTGAACGCCAGCTATGTGCATTTGTAGTTATTTATAGCTAATATAGCCTTCTACAAATTCCCTGAATCTTGATTTATTCAGACTGTTCCTTCTGGGAGGTACAAACAGACACAAGTGTTTGCACTGTACCCATCACAAAATCTAGTAAATTATTGTGGCGAATTTATCTGTATTAAATAGAAAAATATGACCTACAAACAAAACACTTGACTAGCATTTAGGGCAAGTCAGATGTAAGCCTTCATTCCTATTAATTCGATTATATTTTCAAAGCCTTTGCTAAATCACTCCAACAAAATACTGAGATTACTCATCCAACTGGAACAAATACAATTAAGAGGATTAAATAGGATGTCTTATTCAAAACTGAGAAGAGTCTCATGAATGAGAAACAAATAAAACAATTGGTAGCTATTCTGGTGTAAATTAGTACAGTAACTTCAATAAGTCTGTAAATGGACGTATGATTAAGTTCATAAAATAATAACACTGCAAGAGACAGCTATTATGAGGATGTGAGTAGAGCTGGTTCACTGTCAGCAGGCACATTCCCAGTTCACTCCTTTCACTCCTTTCCAGTTTTTTCCTCGGAGGCGCGATGATGACCTGTGGTCGCCAGAAGGTGCAGTGAAAGAAGATGCAGAATTTGTTATTTATTTCCATAAAAATAGAGGAAGCGTCTTGATTGGCATCGTTTGTCAATGTCCACTGAGGATTTGCGCTGTAAGCAGCCTTCAACCCGCTAACAGCAGGTGACCCACAACTTCGTTCCAGCCGGCTACTGCACTGGTGGTTTGCCACTTGCGCTGGCCCTGGCTCTGGCTGTACTGCAATGCCACGGCAGAGTGACGGCGGCGCATGTGTTGAACTTCCACACACCGACTTGGGACGTGCTCTATCCCCTCCAGCTCACTACCTTTTTTGTCATCCACTGTACCGCAATGATGGTTGCTGTGTAGTCGCGAAGTTTGACAATATTGACCCACCATCTAGTACGTCCTATTCAGTCCTCCAGAATGTCAGGAACCCTGGTGTCCTCATCCTGGTATGACAGAAAGACCTCCAGGACCTCCCATCTGCGACAGAGGCAGACTACGCAGTTGAACTCTGTGACTGGTGATTATGGTGAGGAGGGCTGCTTTTGTCCATACCATGCAGGAAATCTATAACAGACTTGTGCCAGTCGTCACATCGCTGCAATCAGGGAATCAAGCGTGAATGTCATGTACACCATCGATTTGTCTGACCAATTGACTTAATGAGCTAAACTGCTGGGGTATTTATGGAGTGAAATAGTGGCTCATGTTTACCTGATGTTATCCATTATGACTGGCTTGATATTGCGAAGGTATCAGCGTTTTCCATTATGCTGTGCTTGCTTAACGAGTTTGTTACAGCTTAGAACTGATTCGTAAGGACTCTTGGTTCAGTTTCTTGCATTCGCCTTAGCCTTTCTTTCATCCCATAACGAAGGTGACGTGACCCTGTTTGGCTGTTTTGACCCACTATATCCTGCTAAAGTCTGTTTCCTGTCTCGCCAGGGACACTGATGTGTGTTCTGCTCGGTGACTATATGTTTTCACTTCGACCACCTCGTTTAGACATTGCTGCAATATAGCAAGATACCTTCACTTTGGGACTAGGAAAATTATATCCGTTTCACTGCCATATACAACGTTGGTACACAACAATATCTAAGCTGTTTCTGCCAACAATTATCGAAAGAAGAGAGTTTCTAATAATACTGGTCGCTTAATGTTACATAGAGCATACATTTTATGATATTAATAATAATACATCGTCATCACATCATTGTCATCACCACCACCACTATCTTGTACAGTTTTCCAGTACTGACAACGTCTGCTTGGAACACATGCCTCTCTATCGTCTCCAATTTACCCAGTCTTCTCATCTGAATGCTTTCTTCCACTCCTTTTAGCTACTTGTCCCTTGAACTTCCCCTTGTCTCTGTCTCCCATCTAATGCATCTTCCTAAGCATCATTGTCTCGTCGATTCTCTTCATGTGACCATACCTTTAATGAAGAGTTACTTTCCTGCAAGAAACTTCATTTCACTTGCTTGCACTATACGTTTTCTCTTTCCTTCATAAATCTGCATCCTGCAATGTGTAACAGAACTTACAAGAAGTATGAGTATTTGTGTGACTGCAAAATACAGATAACACTACATGTGACATAACTAGTATCCACTCTAAACAAAAACCAGATGCACCACGAACTTCTTACCTGAATGGGACGGAATCAGGTAGCTTTGATGTTACCTGCATGCAAAAACAACTGATTAAAATTTCAGAAAAAATGGTTTATTTAGTCAATAGAATGAGCTTCAGAAACTAAGAAAGTCAGTAATCCATTGGTCCATCTCTGACCCTTATGCAAGCAGTTACTGGACTTGGCACTGATTGATAGAGTTGTTGGATGTCCTCCAGTTGGTGCATTAGCTGGTTGGATGGTCCTGCCCATAATGCTCCAAACATTCTAAGTTAGGGAGAGATCTCTTTCGATATTTGTTGGCAGAAACAGCTTAGATATTGTTGTGTACCAACCTTGTATATGGCAATGAAAAGGATATAATTTTCGAAGTCCCAGAGTGAAGGTATCTTGCTATATTGCAGCAATGTCTAAACGAGGTGGCCGAAGTGAAAACATATAGCCACCGAGCCGAACACACATCAGTGTCCCTGACCTTACTGGCCAAGATGGAGTTTGTCAAGCAGGAAGACCAGCAGTAAAAACTCACCGTGTGTTGGCAGGTCTCATCTTAATGAAATGTAAGCCCAGGATGGCTTCTAATAAAGGCCAACTAAACAGGAGATGGAATATCGTCGACATATTGCTATGCTGTAAAAGAGTCGCAGATGACTATCAAAGGCATCCTGCTATGGAAAGAAAAGGCATGCCAGTCCTATCACTCCTGGTTGTTGTGTCTTGTAACAGGCAACAGTCGGGTTGGTATCCCACTGCTGTCCAGGGCGTCTTCATGCACGTGTTTAGCCTGGAATTTCATTGACTGGGGTAGAAGTGTTTTCAGTGATGAGCCACGCCTTGAACTGAGCCTTGATGACCAGCAAAGACGTGTCTTGAGACACGCTCTACAGTGACAGATCTGTTAGCCAACATATGGCCTGACAGCCAGGAGTGATGGCCTGGGGTGCCATTCCATTTCATAGCAGGACCCCCTTGTTTGTCATAAGCAGCACCCTTACAGCACAGCAGTACGTTGACAATATTCTACATCCTGTTTTGTTGCCCTTCACGCCAAGCCAGCCTGGGCTTATATTTCACAAGATAGACCCGCTTGCACACAGTGAGAATTTCTACTGCTCGTCTTCATACTAGCCAACCCTACCATGGCCAGCGAGATCACCAGATCTCTTCCCAGTTGAGGAACATCTGAAGCTTTATGGGCAGGGCCTTCCAACCAGCTTGTTGTTTTGACAATCTAACACACCACTTGGACACAATTTGACATTATATTCCCTCCAGAAAGCATCGATCAACTTTATCAATCAGTGCCAAGCTGAATAACTGCTTGCATAAGGGCCACATGTGGACCACACTATTGACTTCCTTAATTTGCTAAGCTCTTTCTGTTGGATAACTCATTCAATTGTTCTGAAATTTTAATCATTTGTTTAGGTGCACATGTACATCACATCTATCGATTTCCATCTCAACTGGATAACTCCTGCATGGTGTGTTACTTTTTTGGCTTAGAATGTATAAAGTATTTGTTATTTCACCTTATTTTTCTCGTGGTCCTTTTGGTTCATATAATTCTTCTCACACATCTCATAAAACTAACAGCTTGACTATCATGTTCACTTATCTCTCTGTCATTCTTTCCATTTTTCTACTCTATACTCCATGAGTACTTGAAACTTCCCTCTCTTTTCAGCTGCTTCCCATCCAGTATCATGTTTACTGTAAGCTTACATGTTTTCTTATTCTTATAACAAACATGCTCCTTTTTGAGAACTTGTAATAACAATATATATTTCAATCAATTCTCTTAAGAAATTTGTTAATGAAGTAGAGAAAGTTGAAAAAGAAAAAAAATATCAGTAAATGTTAGAGATTATTTTTAAGTTTGGGCACTTAGTGACATAACTTTTTATATATGCTGCTCAGAAATGAACAAAAATGGCCGCTTTTAAATATTTTTGTAGATAATTCATATTTCTAATATTGGTTTTGTAAACAGAGCTGTCAGTTTCATAAAGATATATTTAGTTTATAACAAATTTTATTGAAACTATGGATTAGTTGTTAGTTAAGATCACTACTTTGAACAGGATTCTGCAGCATATCTTTCTGTTTAGTAAAACTAAGGACTACATGACATTATGGTGTGAAAATTGTGAAAATGTGTTAACTTATTTATAGTCTCTAAACTGAAAAAACTGCATTAGCGTAGTTTTATTATAGCATTTTATAAGTTATGTTCTGCGATCCTCTGAACAGGGTTTCTTATGAATTGTAATTCTAATTTACAGCATCCTTGAATCTTCTATTTGCATATTTTTAATGTCCTTTCCAGTGGTTGGTGGAAGCCTCTTTTGGATTATGCACTTCATATTTTGTATCAATGAACTGACAATAGATCACTTATTCAAGTGTTACTAACAACCTAATTTTTAAGTCCTTGCTATTGATATACATCGTTTCCCTTTCTACAGCATTTTCTGTGGCATATAGTATTGTGATCTACTTAAAATATTTTTCTTTCAATTCAGAGAATCAAACACATTGTCCAAGTTACAAAATATCATTAGCCCAGAAAATGTATACTAGTGGATAAAATACATTCACTCAGTATCTCTTAATATCATCATTAGTGCAAGAAATCCTCACAAATTCAAGCTGTATTTAACATATATATTAACAAATTACTGCCAAATGTGAAATTCAACAGAAGTATTTTCACCTCCTTTTATGAAGAGAGACATAGCTTCAGTACATTCAAACAGTTTTGAATATTTACAATATTAAAACAACTACATTCATAAGTTTCTCTTTAATTCACTTTGTTTAATTTTGTTTATAATCACTAGTTTTTTAAGTATAAGGACTATGTGATGGAGATTACTTCTATTGATATAGTGAATGTCACATACATCATCCTTTAGTAACCAGTAGAGGCCAGTCTTGGAAACCTGTGACCTTTTTCGTTCTACTCACTTGGAAAAAATCTTGCTATTGCTGAATTATTCCAGGTTACAAAGCTGTGCAAGGTCTATTCAGTAAGTATTTGTTGTACAAATGAGATGAGTTTAAAGGATTTGTTTCTCTTTAGCATAGTCCTTTTCAGGGATACACATTTTTTACAATGTGCCAGACATTTTTAATCCCTCCAAATAATAGAAATCTATAATCTCTTTAAAATATGCGCATGTCCCAATGATGACTTTTTTGTTTGAGCAGAATTGTAACCTGTAAACAATTTATTCACTTCTAGGTTCAAGAAGGTATTAATTTGAGTCAATGCAGAGTGTATGGCAGTGTCTCACACTGATGGAGCGTTCTCGGTGATCCTCGTGAAAAACATGTGTTTGGCCACATTTAAATTCGTTGAACCAACAGGTAACTCTTACCACAAATCGTCATTAAAAACACCCAATTTTTATGTTCGCCACTTCACTTGTTTTCCTATCAAAAGGTAAAAAACGATTCACTGAAAGATACTACACTTTGATTAGTGGAAATTATATAGTACAAGTATCGAAAATAGCTGTTCTTTTGGCTTTGTCTATCAGATGGTGACATACAATGGTAACAACCCTTCCAAAAATTGCGACCTCCTCATATGCTAATGCTTTCCTGTTCTTCAGTTGTTTCTCAAACCCACTGTTTCTTTTGAGTCCAACCCCACTAAAAACCTGTTTTCCTTGTGCCCTTTCTAGCTTCTAAAAAATGATACTCTGACAGATGTAACCCCTTCTATATTACTCTAATGACAGTCCCAAACTCCCTCCTCCCCCGCTCTTTAATTGTTGACAATGAGCTCCGATAGTTTTCCCCTCTCTCTCCTTTGGTAGAGAAGGTTGTGCTTACTATAATCCTTTTTATTGTTAAAATCAGCAGGAGTCACATAAATGTGTTATCTCCCATACAACATCAGCAGTTGTTTCTACTTGAAATAAGACTCCTTACTGAGTTCATTATCCATCTGCATAGCTGATGTGCCAGCACCTCAAGCTGCCACGTGGAGGATGCAGGTTCAGTTTCTGTTACAGTCTGGGGTATTTCGTTGGTGGGAGGACTGGAGTCGGGTACACTCAGACTCGTGAGTCCAGCTGAGGTTCTGCTTGAATAAAAATTAGTTGCTTCAATATCTGGAACACTGAGAACGACTGGGAGAGAGGTGTGTTGATCCCATTCTCCTCCATACTGCATCCAAATTACGCAAATTGGCAAAGGACAATATGGCGACAATTCGGCACATCGTGATCTTCTTGACCTGACCTCTTAACTAGCATTTTTTTCACGCAAGTGATACTCGATAATGTCGAGTCTGTATAGAAAGAAACTAAAGATTCGATGATGTTGCCATGTTTACAGAAACATTTTCTTTAGTGTATTTAAATTTTCTGGTAATGGTGTTCCCTGACTCATACACCTTACCAAATGTGTCTTTTTTGTGATTTTCCACTTTATATTCATCAAAATGAATTAACGAGACAGTTTTAACGGACGTATAGTTCGTACTCTATAATAAAAATAATTAGAATAGTTTAGTTTGTAGTTATTGGGTTTTGTCACTGTCTAGGCTACAACTGGGTATGCTTGTAGGATATAACTGCTTCCCTCCATCGATAACTAATGTTCTTACTTTCGCCCTTCATACTTTTATAATAATCAAACAATGGATTTAGCCCTATTTATTAATTTTTCTTTTGGCACGAAATGTAAATAAGGAGGTTAACATGTGGACTTGGGGCTTTGGCGAAGTTAAAGGTTGAATAGATTTCTGTATTAGTATTTAATTATTAATACGTTATTCAACTGAGGCTCTTTCCGTTAATAATAACAATTCTATGTCATCTCTCTGTTACCAGGACGGAGGATGCAAACTAGTACCGGTATTCGACTTTCACAAAGACAAAACTAGTAGTGTTACTGGAATAGTACGAGACCAATACATATTTGGTAGAGCGCAGTATAAAATTCCTCAGATTGAGGGATCAAAACAGTTTGTCTTTTACTACCACGATAAAACAAATTTTCATATTACTTAATGCTGGATCTTTTTCTCTTGTCCCTACAATTTTATATGCTCCGCCACGTTTTGTGTTGTTGTATAAAGATCTTTGGCAGTGCTGTGTTCCGTATAGTCATTGGTTGGTTCCCTTCTAACCGCTCGTAAAAAGTTGACTTAACGTTGCCAATATACTAAAGAATCTGGGATATTGTTATTCTTGTCATTTTTTGTAATAGTGTGACTTGTCAAAATTGTCAGTGTATAATACCGTCCGCAAAACTTTTCGCTTGTTTTCATACAGACGGAATGGAGATTACTTGTACGTACTGAAACACGTTTCAAATAATTCGGTTTTTGCACATGTGCAGACTGCGAACCTAACTTCCTGTTAGAACACGCACGTTTCCAAGGAAAACGACCGCGAGTGTAATTTCACGTCTCAAGTTTGCTTTGTGTAGTGCTGTGTGTGGTGTGTAAACACAAAACCATACGATGGCAGATGTTGCAACCAAGAAGGTGAGGGCTAAATACGATTAGTTCGATGAATGATCTACCTTAAATAATTAATAATCATTTTAATGTATTAATTTTGCTGTTTATATTTGTCGCGTTTTACGTGCTGTTGTTCTGTTCAACACAGTAATATTGAGTTTACTTTAAAGGCTTGAAATCAAGCCTGGTATGATTTACACAACAAATTTTAGTCACGTTCCTACTCATCGTTGGGGAATGAGTTAAGGATACGGAACGACGTCCTTTGAGAAAACAACATTTGTGGAAATGTAATTGTGTGTTTTTATTGTTTCAGGTTCAAGAGTACAAAGATTCCCTGAAGTCAAAGGTAAATGTCAACACCGTGGCTATAACTCATACCAAAAATAACTTGAGTACATAATGACAATTAGGTATTGTTATATTATTTCTCTGTGTAATTTATAGCGGCACAAAATTCTTCGAAAGTTCTGTTGTCCAGTCAGGTAAATTCCGTTATTAAACTCGGTCAAGTAATTTGTTTTCGAGAAGCGCTCATCCGGCAGGTGACGGTGAGCTTTACATTGGTGTCTTAAGTGCAAACATTTGACTTCTCCGTTTTTTGTACTCTTCTGTGTGTGGTTGGTATTTCAAAGCTGTGTATTGAAAACTCCCAATGCACTTTGGAAACTGCACCAGAGTTGTTTCCATTGATGACATTTCAGAAGTTTTGTCTGTTGGTTTACTTGAGTTTGCGTCATTTTCTTCCATTAAGGTTTTTTCAATCAATGAATTATTGCTTGTATGGAATAAGATTTCCATTTACTAGTAATAACAAGAAAGAGTAAAATATGAACCTATGCGATGTTGTTGTTTAACCTGATCCATAATAACACATTGAAAGTTTGTAGCAATGATAGATTTTTGTTGCCATTAAATTAGATACAGCAGCAGTAACATTAGGTGTAAGTTATTTAGTGGAAGCTGTGAGTTAATTGTTCACACAGTACAAATATTTGGCAGCATATGATGAGGTTTGGATCTGGTAATTAGTGTAGTTAGTGCAACAGTGTACGCACACATTGCAGCAGTTTGTCCTGCACTGATTACATCAAAATTTTTTCCCTGTTACATGGGCAGTTGTGTTCCGTTTGTACGAACATAATAACCATTCTTTTGTCCAATCACTGCTATTATCAGCTACTCTTTTATGTAAATTAAATGTGGTTCACAACAGAAACAAATTGCAACAGCCATAAGTGTCATCTCTGAATGACTTCGCAAACTGGCACCTGAAGTAACACACACAAGAGCAGAAGGTATGACAACGCTCATTCTTTGGTTGTTGACGTGCTACCTGCCCTTATAAATGACTAACAGTCAGTCAGTTTGTTATTCAGCTCCAGCTGTAGGGTGGCAACCTGTCAGTTTCATGTAGGGTGGCAACCTGTCAGTTTCATTTAGTCGTCTGGAGTTTGCTTCTGGGTGTTCGGTGAGAACCATGAATAATAGTATGTTGTTGTTATTGTTATTATTATTATATGTTTGGGGGGGGGGGATGTTGATGGTTGAGGGTGGGTAGATCTATGGAGTTATTAACAAGGCAGATATACCTGTCTTCTGAAACAACCAATGATTGACACCAATAACAACACAACATAGCAAAATAAAATATGACAAATTAAATGGCCTCTTCCAGAATAAGAGGTTTTTGGCACAGGAGTGTACTTGTTAGTAATGCCTTCAAACCTCTTAAAAGCTTGAAAGTACATGATCACAATGGGCAAGTAGGGATTGTAATCATGGGTGTAAATGTAACTGTCGGACACACTGTGTGTTCACTATCTACAATACTTTGTTGGTCTGGTAAACAATGTGATCAAAGCCACCACCTACAAGATACAAAGTGCCAGTCAAATTGTGACCACAGCCTATGTTTGACATCAGTGTATAATAACCATTCACAGATAGCAGCACTGCAGTGGAGGGTATATATAAAGCATGTCTGTGGATGCGGACAACAGTGCAATCGTTGTTGTAATGCAGAAACGGAGTAGTTTATCTGATTTCAAAAAGGTTGTGATCGTTGGCTTTTTTGGCCCAAGGATGAGGGCATTTCCAAAACAGCTAAGTTTGTAAACTGTTTGTCTACCATCATGGCTAAAGCACACCGTTTATGGCAGTGATGCTACCCAAAATTGGCTCAGAGGCAGCTGTGGTGCGCCACACGCCATACATGACAGAGGTGAACAACGCCTGTGGAGATGTATATGGGTGAATTAATGTGAAACTGTTGAAAACTGACTACTGCAATGCACCAGGGGGCCACCAGTGATGTCTCCTCAACCACCATCCAGTGTATGTTGCTTAAGGGCCTCTGCATCAGACACCTGGTTCATGCATCCATGCAGACTGCTGTCGATTGGGGACAAAGGTTTTAATTTGCTCGCCAGTACTGCAACTGGATGTCAACTGAGTGATGGCAGTGGCCTTTCCAGATTAGTCATGTTATATACTCCATCAGACAGATGGCCATTGGCCTGTAAAGATGAAACATCCGTAACACCCTGTGACAATCATTGGAAGGGTTCAAGCCAGAGGAGGAATCATTGGTATGGGGAATGCTTTTGTGGCATTCTGTTGGTGATTTCATTCTGGAAAGCCAATCGATCAACAATTGAGTGTGTATCTATCCATGGGGTCCATGTCCACCCTTACATGCAGATCATTTTGCTCAGCTGGTACCATCTATCAGCAGGGCAGTGCAACATGTCCTGCAGCTTGCAGTTTGTTTACATGGTTCGAAGAACACTAGGATGAGTTTACTGTACTGGCCACCAAACTCTCTGGATTTAAAACCTACCTAGTGCAGCTGGACACAATGTTGGAGTTTGCATTGCTCCAAATCACTGTCTGTGCCTTCCAGAACCTTACTGTTTTATTGCATGTTTTACAGCAGCCCATGCTGCTGAAGGTGATTACTTGGGATTCTGGCAGGTTGACCGATCATATGCTTCAGATTGTTGTACAAATGATTCTGCTTTGTCTGCGATATTTTGATGATCGACTTTGTTGTCCTAAAGTACTACAAACTTTGTGGTCTTAGCTGTGATTGGATCAGTTTCACTGTAGGTTTCTGTTGCAGAATTGCATCTACATACATACTCTACAAGCTATCATACGTCACATAGTGGAGGATATCTTGTAACACTTATCACTTCCTTTCCTGTTTCATTCACAAATGGAATGATGGGCAAATGACTCTGTGTTTCCGTATATAAACTGTTCTGTCAGTTAGCTTCATGTGTGTTGTGATGAAAGTGTCTAGTGTTTATAAGTGTGTCTCCAGTGGTCCAATGGACTACTGATCTGTTGAGTTTAACATATGGACCTTAGGACTGCTGCATGGCATTAATCACCACATTCGCAATCTCCTCTTACGGGCATACATCAGATTCAACAGGGAATGTTTTCATTCATGCGTTCATTCGTTCATTCAGTATATAATGTGCAGCCCAAAAACCTCACCGCCTTCCACTGGTGTGGAGGTTTGTTGGCTTCATCAACTCACTACGAAATTCATTCATTCCAAAATAAACTAGGCCTCGGGCTTTGTGGCTGGGTTGTCTGCCAGCACAGCTAATTTTTTCCAAACACAAAAAAAACAGCACAAAAAGCAGTAAGCAACCATAAAAAACCTGACAATCATATCTCTGAGAGTTATCCAAGTGCTCTGCTTATCGAAAGCACACATGATTAATTCTAATTTTCTGCAGAAAGAAATCGTTAGATTCAGCAATTGTCATTGGCTGCTGTATACTATTGCCCTGTTGGCTTTAACCAGTGTCAACAAGAGCCACTGACACATGAAGTGCACTTTAGCCCCAAACGGCATATCATTTCTGTAGATATGAAGAGGAGAAGATGATAGCCATCGTGAAGAATGTATACAACTGTAACATCATAAAACTAATTATGTCAGTTAAGGAATCACAATATTTTGCTGATCTGTCTAAGAAACAAATCAGATGATTGATCATAATTGCCATGATGGGCATGAACACTATATGTATTAATCATTCCGTTGGATATTCACTGATGTTCCAGAAACGAAGCTTTGAGCAATACCAAATGACTTGAAGATAATGTATTACATGGAAAATGAAGGATATTAATTCATTTTAAAATATGAAGGACCGGGCGTAAAATCCACAGTCTTTGTATGGAGCCTCATGGCTAGTGGATTTCTGAGAGGCATTTACGTATTCAGCAATCATGTATCTGTAACATTAAGGGGGTATCTTTCTTACAGTGGGGTTCTCAGCCAAAACAAATTTTATTATAACTGCACTGGCTGTCATTGGTTGGCCTTTTGAATCTAACCAGTGATAGCCTGTGCAACAGATTATCGTTCACTCAAAATGTTTGAGAAGTACATGGTCCATTTCCTTCATCATCTGTGTCCAATACAAATTCTGCTTTTTCTCTAATGATTTTATCATTGATAGAATGTGAAGCACTATTCTTTCTTTCTTTACAAGGACATTTTATATATATATTGTATATGTTAAGAATCCTTACATCTTTGGGATGCATCCGAAGTTGCTTCCACGTTGGATGCTTTTTTCCTTTAAGAACAGCGTGTCGTGTTCTGTCTGCTGGGAAGTTATTAATCCAATCATGAAGTTGGTCTAACATTTTTGAAACTCACATTTAGTTCACAGTGTGACCATTAGAACCATTTTGAATGCCAATCAGAAGTCAAGGAACACTGCATAAATCTTGGGACTGGTATCTGCTTTCTTTTGGATCTCATGGATAAGCACTATGACCAGAGTTTCACAAGATGGCTGTTTGTGGTATGTATATTGATTCGTGCAGGCAATTCTTTCAGTGTCCAAGTAGATCATAGTTTGCATACATAAAATGTTTCATTACTTTACAGCAGTTTGATGTCAGCATTATAGAACTACAGCTACATACATCTTGCAGCCCTTGTCCTTATTGGAAGCAGGAATGACCCAACCCTTTTTGTAATAAAATCATCAGCCTATAATAAAAGAATAAGAGAAATAATCTATAAAAAATCACCTTAGTACCCTGTCAGGTCCACTCAGATTTGAGTGATATTAGCTAGTTTT
Source organism: Schistocerca cancellata (assembly GCF_023864275.1). NCBI lineage: Eukaryota > Metazoa > Arthropoda > Insecta > Orthoptera > Acrididae > Schistocerca > Schistocerca cancellata. The sequence goes on along the minus strand of NC_064628.1, from coordinate 644,366,006 downwards.
CTATTCCATAACCACTTATCTCAATATGTCATTTTGGCTGTTGCATGAGAGTTCAAAGGAGGAACTGCAGTAGTCTTCACCAGTGAAACACTTTCAGTAGACTTAACGAAATATTTTGCTTTCTGTGGCATCCTCTGTTTTGGGGCTGGTTTTAATGACATTCGTACCAGGTTGGCAATGGCTACATTAGGCATGGGAAATTCGCTTAAGTATCTGCTGCTTGCTGTCTGTGTAGGAAAATATTATGTCCCAGCTACGGCAGTTCCAAGTGCCAAGCTAAATGCATGTGAAACCTGTGCCCAAATTAAAAACTTGTGCAGATAATGTTCTGCTATGATAATCCACCCCTATAGTTCTGGAAATGATACTGCACATGTGTGGAGAACAGATGTGCAAATTTCACTTTCTCCCTTGTAGATACATGAGGTCACTGACAAAGAAGTTCTATCAAATTTTTGTGTTGTGAGTTGACAGTAGCGGCATTTTACTGTGGTGAGGTGGTACATAATGAATTAGGTTGCTCTCCAGTATTTGACAGCAGCCAATGTGTTCTGCACTATAGAAATATTGTAGTGAATATCTTGGATATGGAAGAAAAATTTCACTATTTTCAACATGGCTGTCAGCAGCAACTGTAAATAAATTTTCATTATATAGAATTTACAGCCAACCGGTTACTTAGGTTTAATGTAAAAATCTTAACCAGGTTTCTATAGCACTAAGGTACTTCCTTCAGAAGGAAGCCACATAATTTACATGACATTAACATGGTGGATATACATGATGACCCAAAGAGCTTGAGTCAAACAGCAAAAAATATAAAATAAAATCTTCCATGGGAACAGAGAAAAAATCAATAACATGCCAAACCAATGCTTTTCTTGTCATGGAATAGATTTTCATCATTTGCCTGTGAGCAATCTTGTGTTAAGTGTAACCTAGTGGCACTGGGTGTGGACCTAATGCCACCCACAACCATAGTCTGTAGCCCATTGCCACCACTGTTATTGAATAGGTCCAAAATTAGTGAATATTTACTGAAGTGCAGGAGAGTTAGCAGTCTTGGCAGTATTTTTTATACGTAAATTCTATGAAATTTTGAATTAATGCTGCAAATATATATCATCTTCCAGATTTGGTGGTAAGCAGCTGCTGTGTGGTTTTCCCTTCATGTCTTCTCAAGATACAGTTACTGAATGAATTTGCAAACTAAAGAGCTAGGTGATATTCAGGACACCGGAGCAGACTTAAGTGACATTCATACTCCCTAAGCACCATTCAGCTACACAAATATGCGGCACACAGACATATCCACAACACCCAAGAAACCTTTCCCGTGCTAATAAAACTGGGAAAGGAGATGTCAATGTCTTGGATACCAGGATCTGTGGGAATTGTAGCAGATGTGGGAGCTAAGGAGATATGTACTAGAAATCCTGTGGTACAGTTCTTCCTACTTCCAACAGCTCCTTATGTATTTGAAGAATATTTTATTTTGAATGACAGCATTTACATTTGTCTGCATATTTCTGTGTATGAAATTAACCTAGATTAGCTCTCTTAGTATCTTACAGGTGGATGTTCCATGCCGCAAGAGACTTGGCTGTCCTCAGCAGTTCATTTTTTCCCAGTAATCATCAGAGAAACATCATTCTAAGGATACACTTTATCTCCTCTGTTACATTAGAAAATTCATACTATAAACGTACTTGCCGTGTGAAAGTTTTTAGGCTTCCACAGTCATTATCAATTTGAATTAAGTCTTTTTGGATATTAGGCAGTGTCTTTACAAAAAACTAAAACTATTAAATTACTGGGGCCTCTGCAACAGCTGTCTTCAGTGTGACTAAGTATTACACAATATAAATAAGGAGAACCTGATGGTGGCAATTATATCCTTCAGACAGGTGACTTACTAGGTGTTGTCCAGGAAGACAATAAATAGAATAAAACAGGTGTTGACTCATTTTATAAGCATACACAAGATTGAGAAACAGAGGCAGTTGATACTATTGGTTGGGAGTGGGGACATGAATGGAGTTGAGGTAGGCATATCTTGGGCCCCATACAAACCAGGAAGAAACTACTGCCAGTAAAGTAGAACGAATGATTTGATTTGTTTGTATGGTAGTTTATATTTTGCTCTCCATAGAGGGCAAGGATGCTAAAACTAGCATCATGTGCCTCAGCCTTGAAGAAATTGCTTGCAAGGTCATTGCTGCAATACAAGTAGAGCCAGTATTGCTGTGCCTTTCATTTGAGCATGCTGAGAGAAAATATGCCACTAAGTTCTCAGTGTGGTATATAGGCAGTGGTTTGTACGTGTATAGCTTCTATCTGTTAGACATTACTTGCATATGTATCCACAATTCGTTTATCTTCATTTGTGGGTATTAAAATTTTGTTGGCCACATTAATTCATTGGCTACAGTGGAGCTCAGACAATACTGTTGCAACTGGTCTGAATTTTCGTCTGATGAAGTCTGATTTTGTAATTTACTTTCCATTGGATGAGAATATAGGGGCCAGTCATGACTACAGTTTGAACAAAACAGTTGTCATAATCTTGATATGTTCCCTAACTTTTTGTAGTGACACCAGAAAACAGTTTTATGAAATTTTGTGTGGGGTGTTATTGCTGTATTGGGAAGTCAAATGCAGTCATGTTAAAAGTTGTAAACAAATCTGTGATACTGTTAAATGTTACACAATAGTTTAGCAACAACAGTTAATTCAACATAATGTTAAATGATGATTGTGTTCTACAGTTCTGAATGTAATTGATGTTTCATAGTAGTCATGTAAATATATTTAAGTGAAATGTTGATAGATTCACTGATGTGATACACAACACTATTTATGGTATGTGAGACAAACAAACAGGAGTTTAACCATGAAGCAAAGTTTCCTGCAGGTGAAATGTCTTAGATTAGCCTTCGTATCACTTTCTAGCAGCTTTTGACTATTGCACAAAAGATTGGTCACTGCAAACAAGATAGGAGTGACTCAAATGTAAAGCATGTGCTGGTGTGATGAAAACAAGACACATGTGTGTCTGTACAGAAAACAGGCAAACAGCCATGTTGCCATCATGAGCCCATGAAGATTTCAGCAAGCATCTATCACCTCTGGGATATTGGGCATTCAAGCCTTTGTAGTGGTGCTCCACTCCAAATGAGTGATAAATGACACAGAGCAACAATAATTACTAATTGAATATAATGCAAATCGACAAAAATTGTAACATTGACACTCTTTCAAAATTAACCAGAGATTGTTATTAGGGATATGTGCATTGGTGCAGGCTTTTATGCACAAAGTAATTATTACTATAGATATCAGTTTAAATTTGCATCCAGGCTGACGGCTATGTAGAGGGATGACAGTAATATTAATTATGCGATCTTCTTTGAAAGCACTTTCTTGGAATTATGAGATCAGCTCTTGTACTGAATATCAGCCCATCTTACATATGGGAATGGGTTATAATACACCTCACCATTTAATCAGGCTTCTGTGATCCCTCTGAGACAACCTGAGTAGCCTTTTTAGATTGTTTGCAGATGCTGCCGTCTTTTTACCATTTAGTAAAGTCATCAAAAGATCAAAACAAATTGCATTGTGGTTTAGACGAGAAATTTGCATAATCCGAAAAGTGGCAATTGAACATTTAAACAAAACAAAGTGTGTTAGGTCTTCGTCAAAAGTAGTAAGACAATTGTTAAATTTTGGGTATATGATAAATAACACAAATTTAAAAGTTGTTGATACAGCTGAAAATCTAGAAATTACAGTTTCTGATAACTTAAATTGGATACATTACGTAGAAAATGTGTGGAAGGCAAACCAAAAACTGTTTTATTAGCAGAACGCTTGAAGATGCAACAAATCTTAAATGAGACTGCTAACACTTAATTTTCCATCCTCCTATGAACTGTTGGTGCATGGTGTGGGATCCATACTAGAAAAGATTGATGAGAGGACACAATAAAGTTCAAAAGAGGACATCTCACTTTGTATTATTGTGAAATAGGGGAGAAAGTGAAACACATGATTAGTGAGCTTGGGGTGGCAATCATTAAAATGTACATTTTATGTCACGGCAAAATTTTTCACAAAATAATTTGTTGACTCCCACCTACATAGGCAGGATTGACCATTATAATAAAATAAATCAGAGCTCACTCTTTAAGATTTAGGTGTTTGTTTTTCCTGTGTGAAGTTAGAGTGGAACAGTCGAGATGTAGTCTGAAAGTGGTTCATTGAACCCTCTGCCAAGCACATAGGTGAGAACTGCAGAGTAATGACGTAGACGTGTATGTAAATATTGTTGATGTAATGTTTCTCTGTAACCTTATGAAATATATATATATATATATGAATATAATAGAGGGAAACATTCCACGTGGGAAAAATTTGTCTAAAAACAAAGATGATGTGACTTACCAAACGAAAGTGCTGCCAGGTCGACATACACACAAAATTCAAGCTTTCGCAACCAACCGTTGCTTCGTCAGGAATGAGGAAAGGAGGGGGAAAGACGAAAGGATGTGGGTTTTAAGGGAAAGGATATGGAGTCATTCCAATCCCGGGAGTGGAAAGACTTACCTTAGGGGGGAAAAAATGACAGGTATACACTCACTCGCGCGCGCGCGCGCGCACACACACACACACACACACACACACACACACACACACACACACACACACATATCCATCCCCACATACACAGACACAAGCAGACATTTGTAAAGGCAAAGAGTTTGGGCAGAGATGTCAGTCGAGGCAGAAGTACAGAGGCAAAGATGTTGTTGAAAGACTGGTGAGGTATGAACGGCGGCAAATTGAAATTAGAAATTAGCGGAGATAGAGGCCTGGCGGATTAATTTCTAATTTCAATTTGCCGCCGCTCATACCTCACCTGTCTTTCAACATCATCTTTGCCTCTGTACTTCTGCCTCGACTGACATCGCTGCCCAAACTCTTTGCCTTTACAAATGTCTGCTTCTGTCTGTGTATGTGTGGATGGATATGTGTGTGTGTGTGTGTGTGTGTGTGCGAGTGTATAGCTGTCGTTTTTTCCCCCTAAGGTAAGTCTTTCCGCTCCCGGGATTGGAATGACTCCTTACCCTCTCCCTTAAAACCCAAATCCTTTCGTCTTTCCCTCTCCTTCCCTCTTTCCTGACGAGGCAACCGTTGGTTGCGAAAGCTAGAATTTTGTGTGTATGTTTGTGTGTCTATCGACGTGCCAGCGCTTTCGTTTGGTAAGTCACATCATCTTTCTTTTTAGATATTTTTTTCCCCACGTGGAATGTTTCCCTATATATATATATATATATATATATATATATATATACCTAAAAACAAAGATGATGTGACTTACCAAATGAAAGTGCTGGCAGGTCGACAGACACACAAACGAACACAAACATACACACAAAATTCAAGCTTTCGCAACAAATTGTTGCCTCATCAGGAAAGAGGGAAGGAGAGGGAAAGACGAAAGGATGTGGGTTTTAAGGGAGAGGGTAAGGAGTCATTCCAGTCCCGGGAGCGGAAAGACTTACCTTAGGGGGAAAAAAGGACGGGTATACACTCGCACACACACACATATCCATCCACACATATACAGACACAAGCAGACATATTTAAAGACAAAATATATATATAGCGCTGGCACGTCGATAGACACACAAACATACACACAAAATTCTAGCTTTCGCAACCAACGGTTGCCTCGTCAGGAAAGAGGGAAGGAGAGGGAAAGATGAAAGGATGTGGGTTTTAAGGGAGAGGGTAAGGAGTCATTCGAATCCCAGGAGTGGAAAGACTTACCTTAGGGTGCGCACACACACACACACACACACACACACACACACACACACACACACACACACAAATGCTGTCAAGCAGAAAAAGTGATTACCATTAGAGATTCCAATTCTACTAAATCAGAGTAGCGAAGTATAATTCTGCGAAATGAAGTGTGATCCATTTAATTAATACTGGTGCAGTAGTGAAAAAGCTTTCAGTCGGACTTCTTACAGTATGAAGTTTCCTTATTGTGCATTTTGTAGTCATACCTCATATGCATTTTACGCATAAAAGTTGAATCAACCTTTCTTTTGGTATGCAGGTTGACCAGTATAGGTTACTCCCAAGTACCATTTTCAAAAATCTCTCAATCCTTCCTAGAACTTAACATGACACTCTTAGCAAAATAAAATGTTTTAAATTATTCAGTATACATGTTGATGTTTGCACAGAAATTTTCCGTGTCTTTCAGTATTTCCCAGAAGCATTAGTTATGGATCACATCATACAAACCATTAATTTAAAAGTTGTTGTTTTGAGAAGTGGCCAGAATATTATAAAATTTGTTAGTCTGCATAATTTGTGATGCATTGGATTTGACTTTGTCATTTACTTGACTTGATTTTTGTAATACTCCAGTTTTCTGTTGCAGGCTGAAGAACTGATATTGAAGGGTTTTCCACAGAAGATTGTTGAACTTAATGAACTCTTGGAGACACCTCCATTCGCCCGTGAACTGAACACTGTTCATCAGTCTTTGAATATACCAGTCCCAGATCCAATTGTTCTGAACAGGTATATCTTTTTTCTGTACAATAAGTCTTTCTGTTATTGAAAAACCATCTTACTAGGAAAATCCAACATGCTTTGGCATTGGCGTGATATGGGTGTGAACTGCATTATGAATGACAAGGCACACATCTTCTGTCTTACTGTTAGCTCGTATAAAATGGTAAGTAATCTACGAATATTTCAGAAGTGTAGTCACAAATCTATTTACAATGAGTCATTCTTACAACTCGTGGCAAATATCAATGCTGATATATTGTATTGTTGGTTCAGAATAACAAAGTGATAGAGAGCTATTTGTTTATAATACAGTGATCATGGAAACAGCTTATTGGAGAATGAATGTAGTCTCACCTCCTGAATGTAGTCATGCCTATTGTATTATTTACGATTCTCATATTGCCCTGTTGCTTTGTGCTGGTTGACAAAGTTAGTTGTAGAAAATGCTTGTAGTTGGTGATGTAAGTTGTGATATGTTTTGTTGTTTGCTTTGTTTCTCTGTGTGCTGAGTTTATTTTACATGACAGAATGTCAGAAACCAGTTGGAAAAAGTGTGCAGAAAAGTGATTTGGCTATGACCAGGACTACATGGTAATGAGGAGCATGTGAATGTGCATGGTACAGGAAGTGTAGCTATTGCTCCTACAGCTAGATTTTGCGTATAGGCAAATGTGTTGGACTGATAACATTCCCTCTTTCCACCAAGCCTTACAGAATATTTCGTTATTTTGTGTGAAGTATGTAGATTGTAAGATTTACTCCTTTCATTGAATTCATAAAGACTTGCTTTATTCTGGGGGTAGCCAGGGTGAATATCAAACCCATGAGAATATCGTGTAGGAGACTTGTATCTCCCTTACGCACCCCCTCTAAGACCATCACTCATGTAGGTATTCACAGTGCCAGTGAGTAGTGTGCCTTGAAACATCCCAGTGATAATGCTGTAGATATAAACTGAGACTTACCATGCCATAACTAGGAAGAACATAAGAATTACATAAAGGAGATCAATATAGAAATTCTACTTGCAGACAAGAGCAGTGATACTGCTCTTTGTTTTATGAAATCTTATTTTGGCAATAATATTAATTTATACTTTGCATCTCCTGAAGAATTCTATTAATACAATCTGTGGAATACATTCACTACTGTTCTTCTCACACAATAGTGTTTATGAATAGTCACCAGTTAGACACTGTATCTTACCAGTTACAGAAAGAAGGTTTCTTCTTTGACAAGTTGTTGGCAGCCCAAGTGGCCCAGCATACTACCTGTTGAGCCCAAGTGGCCCAGCACACTACCTGTTGAAACAACTGGTTTCTTAAGAGTCTATTGATAAACAGATGTTCAACACCCCAAGTTCCTCAATGAGATACGACACAAATGATTTTTTTTTGTCTAGTTTACCAAACATATGTATCTCTCTGCTTGTTTCAGTTCTCCTTTTTACGTTTGTAATCATTGTCGCCACAACTGCTTTATGGTCATTGATACCAGTTTTGGTGTGGACATTCTCAAAGAGGTCAGGTCTACTTGTTGCCATTGGATTCAATATATTTCCGTCATGAGTGGGGTTTCTATCTGTCTGTTCTAGTTAGTTTTCAGAAAAGGCATTTAGTAAAGTTTCACCAAATGTCTTATCACACCCACCATTAACAAAACCATAATTTTTCCCAATTAATTGTTGGATGATTAAAGTCTCCACCAGTGATTACATTGTACTGGGGGAACTTATGTACAAGTGAAGTGAGATTTTCCCTGAAGTTTTCAGTTACGTCAGGAGGCAACTGGATCCTTCTATTATCATTTTATGTCCACCTCGAATATTAAGTCTGGCCCAAGCAATCGCACTTGCAGCTTCAATTTCTGTCTCAGTGGATTTGAATTTTTTGTCTATTGTGACAAATGCACCACCCCCATGTTCCATTTGCCTGTCCTTTCAATATACAAATAAAATTTCCCCAGAAATCTCAGTGCTGTCAATTGCAGGTTCCAACCAGCTTTCTGTACCTAATATTATGTGAGCTTCACTGCTTTTCATGAGTGCTTCAAACCCTGGCACTTTGTTGCAAATGCGTATGCAGGTTACCATTATGATTTTAATATTCTCATCTTTGGGAGGCATTTCTTTCGATATTACACTGATACTTGCGGGTTTGCTACACGTATCGTTACCTGGATTGGGTCGAGAGTCGCCTAAACTAAAAAGTCCTTGTGGACACCCCACACACAGTCAGCTGTGTTTGTGGTAGACTCAGATTTGTAATGCATACTCGACCTCTTGAGAGGGCCCTACAGCTCTCAACCCTACAATGCAAGTCCTGGAAGTTGCAGCCTAGCTTGTCACAGAATCTTCGAAGTCTTTGATTTGTTCCTTCCACTCTACTCAGAAACAAAGGGCTGCGATCAGTTTTGGGACAGTAGCGCAAATTGTGAGCTACTTTGAAACTCCATGCACAAGGCTGGTCTTCTCAACAATTCCTGCCAGTTACTGGAATGACACAAGGATGACCTCAGAGCTTAGATGACAGGTATCATATGTTCCAATGTGTGCCACAATCTGCAGTTGGTTGCACCCTGTTCTCTTATGGCTGCTAGAATAGCCTCTTCAACATGTTGAATGAGACCCCCAGGTGTATACAAGTGAGTTCACCTGGTATCCTTCCGTCCCTTTGCTGCCATTTCCCTAACTGCTGATGGTTAATTGACCCCTACCCTTTTGTGTTTGCCTCCTGCTGACAGTGAACAAAACACGTTTCCCCCAAAAAGGTGAAGGTAGCCCCACTGTCTCAGTTTCTTTCAGTGATAGACAGCACCTCAAACTTATTGGTTAGGGGAGTACAAGACCCTGAAACGTCACTGGTCACCGTCCACTGTGTACAGGGTGTCTAGATCCTCCATTGGCATGCCACTCACAGTCAAGTGGACGGTAATGACAGATCATGTACTGTACTTTCTGCAGAGGAGACAGGATCCACTGGAGAGAATAGTACTTGAGGTACCTCTAATACAGGTATCACAGATACAAGGCTCTTGGGAGTGCTTCCAACCAACTGTTTTGCAGCAGCTACCAATTGTTTGGCAGTAGTCAGGGCAGTTTCTAGTTGCTTACGAACATCAACCAACTCGTCCCGTGTTTGAGAACAGCATTCACAATTGGGGCTACATTTTGGCTGGTGCAATATATTACAATGCAGTGAACAAATGACTTTTATTTAAACCTGCTGATTATCTTCTAATCTTTTGAGCTAAAAAGTTGCTAATTCCCTTACAAGAATTGAAGCAGATACACAAAAAGAGATTTCTGTTACGGCAAACCTGAGGTAAAAGTTACTCCTTTCCCAAAATGTTTTGATGTTGATAATGGTTAAACTTGAAAACTGAGTTAATTTATGATAAATGCAGATAATTTTATAGGGCTATGACTCTCTAGTGGAAAATGCATATAACACAATACTTTAGTTAGAAAATCTGCTGCAGCAAATTAAATAACAAACTCCGATTTGTTGCAAATCTCTGGTAGGTTATGCAAAGGACAATGGTAGATTCCAAAAATTCTCAGAAAAACAATATTATTTGTCCAGAATGAGATTTTCACTCTGCAGCGGAGTGTGCGCTGATATGAAACTTCCTGGCAGATTAAAACTGTGTGCCCGACCGAGACTCGAACTCGGGACCTTTGCCTTTCGCGGGCAAGTGCTCTACCAACTGAGCTACCGAAGCACGACTCACGCCCGGTACTCACAGCTTTACTTCTGCCAGTATCTCGTCTCCTACCTTCCAAACTTTACAGAAGCTCTCCTGCGAACCTTGCAGAACTAGCACTCCTGAAAGAAAGGATATAGCGGAGACATGGCTTAGCCACAGCCTGGGGGATGTTTCCAGAATGAGATTTTCACTCTGCAGCGGAGTGTGCGCTGATATGAAACTTCCTGGCAGATTAAAACTGTGTGCCCGACCGAGACTCGAACTCGGGACCTTTGCCTTTCGCGGGCAAGTGCTCTACCAACTGAGCTACCGAAGCACGACTCACGCCCGGTACTCACAGCTTTACTTCTGCCAGTATCTCGTCTCCTACCTTCCAAACTTTACAGAAGCTCTCCTGCGAACCTTGCAGAACTAACACTCCTGAAAGAAAGGATATAGCGGAGACATGGCTTAGCCACAGCCTGGGGGATGTTTCCAGAATGAGATTTTCACTCCGCTATATCCTTTCTTTCAGGAGTGCTAGTTCTGCAAGGTTCGCAGGAGAGCTTCTGTAAAGTTTGGAAGGTATGAGACGAGATACTGGCAGAAGTAAAGCTGTGAGTACCGGGCGTGAGTCGTGCTTCGGTAGCTCAGTTGGTAGAGCACTTGCCCGCGAAAAGCAAAGGTCCCGAGTTTGAGTCTCGGTCGGGCATACAGTTTTAATCTGCCAGGAAGTTTAATATTATTTGTGTTGATTTACAATGAAATTCAGGGGTGATGTATACTTTGGTTGAATTATGAAACACAAACGCTGATGTGCTATGAATTAAATCACACATAAAACACTCAAACTACTAACTTACGAAAACTTAGTTTTGTAAATGCAAGAAAATTCTAAACTTATTGATTTCTCACATAATTGTACATCGTAATTAGAGAAAGTTTGTTTTGAATGATGATAGATCTACTAAATGATGATAGATCTACTACACCTTAACAATTTTAAAAAGAGTACAATTTAGTTTAAGTATACGATTGATGATGACAATACTTATTTAATGCAGCACTCACAAGTGTTTGAAATTTCACACTGTGTCACAATACAAATGGTTATTACTGTGTCGAAGAACAACACTGCAGCGTAAGTTTATTTCGATCAAAATTGCTAAAATTCGCAGCCCCAACAAAAGCACATCTTCTTCCTGTTGCAGCTAACTCTAGGTAGATATCATAAACTACTCACTTTATATAGAGCAAGAACACTGACAAATGTTTTCTTAACTTTTTTTCCCTTTTTGAAATTTGAAAGTCCTTACTTTTTGTAAAGGTTGGGGACTAGTTATTTCTGGTAGGACTGAATATAAAAATTTGATCATTGCCAATTTTGTGCATTTTTATGATAGCAAAGTACTATAAAAACATTGATATTTGACTGTGAACAAAGATTAACATTTTAAAAAAATGAGGAAATAAGTTATATTATACTACGATTGGTCTTACGGTTGCTGCCTGTTTAAATGGTTTATTCCTTCATAAAATTTAGTTATAACCTATATTTAGTTAACACTATCATCCTGTATTTAGTTAACACTATAACCCTATATTTAGTTATTGTGGTTGATTTTAATAAAAAATATTAAACAATAGGAGCTTTTGCTTTAGTTCTGCATTTAAAAAATTGCCCATTTACATATAGATTTATTCTCAGTTGCGTAGCACATTATTACACATTCAAAACGATAGAAGTAAAATGATGAACATGTGAAATTTCTTTATTGTTGAGAAGTCTGCAGAAGAGTTCAGCCTTAAAGACGAGTGTGTACAGAATTCAGTGGACAGTGTAGCAAGTCAGCCCAGGAGTCAGTGACAAACGAGTCAGTGACAAACCTGTACATGAACTGTGTATCTCTGCTAAATTTGCTGGGTGTGGCATTGCTGTAGTCAGTCTGTTCAGAAACCTCTGTTAGGGTGAATGTACAACCTTCGTTGAGAGTGGAGAATATTTTATGTGCTTTTGTCATGAGTGTAATTTTTAACTAAAATAGTTTTAAAAATTAATAATAAATACATTTGAAATACTAATTGGAATGCAATAAAATTCATGAGCAGTGCTCTATAGGACATATAGTAAGTGAAGTGCATCACAAAACAGTTTATGGTGCAGTTTCAAAAAACTTAAAAGATGTTAATGTCTTTGATTAAGATAGATAAACTTGGTTTAAATTACAAGTAAGTTCTTCTCTATATTTAAGTTGTAAGTATCATGAGAAAAAATATGTTCTGAAGTACAATAACATTTTTGGAAAAAAGATTTCTCTGATCCAGCCAGAGTTTATAAAAAGCCAGTTATTAAAGGTTTGAGGGAAATAAAACTTGAACATTTGTCCTTGTTAGGTGCAAGTAAAACAACTTCCCGAGTGACTTAAGGTGATTCCTGGAAATTCCCTGTGGTGAAATTGTTACTCAAAAATATTTATTGTGAATGCAATGCACAACCAGGAACATGTAATATTGTTCATGACAATTTATATTCCTGATGAGGAAGCTGTTAGCAAATTGGATATTGCTTGTTGTAATTTAGAGGCATCTCCTGCTTCATAAAAAAAAAAAAAAAAAAAAAAAAAAAAAAAAAAAAACTAGTGGAAAAGAAAAGCAACTATTGAAAGGAAGGTACAACAAATTAGAAGAGACTCAGAATTGTGGTTAAGAGGGGAAAAAAAAAATAGTTTAGGAGTTCGTCCTTTCTGATTGTTCAGTTAGACTAACCCAAAATTTTAGTGAAAGAGCAAGGCATTTTACCAGTTCTAGGAAAGAAGAAAGCAGTACTCATAAGTGAAGAAGAAATTGAAAAGATCCTGCAGTTTTTTAAGGTGATGAAAGCAGTAGAATGTGCCTGTGTAGCAAGGGTAGCAAAAGAGTTATTGTAAGTGGAGTTAAACTAACAAAGCAAAAATAGTGCTGTCAAATTTAGATGAACTTTATGTATAATTTCAAAAATGCTCATCCTAATGCAAAACTGGATGGTCAAAATTTTGTGATCTTTGCCGTAAGTATGGTGTATTTTGGCCAGCTCCCCAGGACATCAAAATGTCAAACTGATGATTTTGGGTGCAAAACTCAGTGATGTTATCTACAGAGAGCTACTAGATTTAATGGTTTGTGATGCTAACAATTGTGACTGCATTATGAGTTTGCGTGATGAAATGCCCTACTAAAGAATCTGCTTATGAATTGTTTAATGAATCTGAGGAGGAAATGCCCAAAATGTTACCTTCAAACAGTGGGTCACAACTGACAGCAGAAATGACAAGTCATTGAATCTCAGTAAGAGTACTTTCAATCTTTAATTCATAACTGAAAAAATCTTAAGTCACCCTGATGTTTCTAAAATTTTTGAAGGACAAAAAAAAAAGCACAACTTTATGAAATTGAATGCATAGTCATAGCTGATTTTGCAGACAACTTTACTTTTGTGTTCCAGAATGAAGTGCAAGGGTACCACTAGGTCAGTAACTAGGCAACAGTGCAACCACTTGTTCTGTACTTCAGAAATGAGGAAGATGAAGTTTGCAGTTCTTCAATTTGCATTTTAAGTGACTACTGGGAGCATAATGCATGGGTTGTCCATGTGTTTTAAAAGTATGTAACAATCACATGAAAGAAAAGTTGCCCAAGGTTGAGAAGCTCATATACTTCTCAGTTGGAAGTGGTAGTCAGTACAAGAACAAAAAGAATTTTTCAAATCTTTGCAATGACAAAGTAGATTTTGGGTTGCACTTTTTTGCCTCTTGCAATGGTAAAAATGCATGCAGTGGAGTAGGAAGTACAGCAAAATGTGAAATGAGTAAAGCAAGGTTACAAAGATTGACTACAGATCAAATTCTTAAAATAGAGGACATCTATGCCTTTTGCAAAGATTAATATTAAAGGCATTGCCTATTTCCCCACCAAGAAGTAGTTTTCATATCAAAACAACACTTCAAACCAGATTTGAAAGAAATAAAAGGAACAAAGCAATTCCCCAAATTACTTGGCTTTGCAGAAAACTTAGTTCTATGCTATGGAACATCAGAAACCATAATTTATGAGGATCGTTGTGTCAGTAAAATTACATCTCTGTCTTTTTAACGTTGAATGACATAGTTCTACATCTACACATATACTCTGCTAGCCACCAAGCGGTGTGTGTGTGTGTGTGTGTGTGTGTGTGTGTGTGTGTGTGTGTGTGTGTGTGGTCAATGGTGGCTTTCACAGGTTGAAAGAATAAGTTCGGAAAACAATGATATTTTTGTGCTTTTTTTTTATCACCCTATTGACCCAAGAACATCATTCAAGAAATCTCCTAGTGACAAAAGTTTGGGGACCAAAGAAAAGTGTGTTAAACAAGTTTTCAGTGCTTGAACTGAGTGGTCTTATTCTATATAACAAAAGCTGTCTGAAGAAATGTGTTCTTAGCACTCACCACTAGGATTAGGATGCATTGCGTCTCGTATGTTAATTGGAAATATTTATTTTAAAATTGTCAAGATAATATAAAAGTTTAGTTCAGTAATTTTTTGATTTTTACGTATAATTCAGTTCTTAATTTCAATAACAATTGATTACATCTAGCAAATATCACACATGAATTAGGCAACAGCCATAAGTAGTTGGTGTAATGTGAATTATTTCCTCATTTTCAAAAATTCATATCCTTGTTCAGTCAAATATAATTGTTGAAATTTTTACAGTACTTCACTATCATATACCGTATTTACTTGAATCTAAGTCGCACCTGAAAAATGAGACTCGAAATCAAGGGAAAAAAAATTTCCCGAATCTAAGCCGCACCTGAAATTTGTGACTCGAAATTCAAGGGGAGAAACAAAGTTGGTCCATTGTAATATGAGACACAATTTAGGTCGAATGAATGACGATACAGCTACAGTAGTGTGGTTCGAGTCGTAAGTTTAGCAGTTAAGCTTTACCAGGTAGCCATTGCTATGCGTCAGGCGCTCCGTCCATATTTATACGGGTACCGGTACTCTTCCTTTTTCATGTGCTTCATCTGGTTTGAATTGATTACTTATTTTTCTTTAATCTGATAGCTGCCGTTCTCTTTGTTATAGGTGTTTACGTCACTTAGCTGAAAACGCATTACTGTACTGTGTCGTGCAGTTTGCCGCATTCTGATAATGAGTGTTTACGGCCTGTCACCGCTCGCGGCGTGGCTTACTTTTGTGCGTGCCACAGCCGCTTTTTTTTTTAAAAAAAAAGAGAGGCTCAACAAGAACCAGATAATAGACTGCATATGATAGATGATGTTCTGAACGAGAGTTTCGCGAAAATTTTTCTCCGTTTGAAAATCTTTGCACACGCCTCTTTAGTACATAACATTCTGCACAGAAATTAGAGTCGTCTTAGATTTAAAAATCTAGTCAATTGCCATGCCTTATTTCTGAGTGTGTCACTATTAGGCATAAGAATAATACGAATATGAACATGGCATGATATGTACATTCTTCCGCATTTGCTGTTGTCTCATCTAGTTTCGTAGTTCATTAAGCAGACATGGTTTAAATGAGATAGCAGCAAACACGAAATAATACTTGGCAAAATGTTTATATTCGTATTATTCTTATGGTGAAGAGAATACTGCATGTGATCCACAATTCATAAAAGTTACTATTAGCAACCATATCTTCTCACAGGTAGGAAAAAATTCAGAACGTAGAGTTGGCCATATTGACAAAAATCCCGAACAGTCTTGCCAGTCGGATTTTCGTAGTACATTGAAAGGCTGCTACATTTGAAGATGAACAATATGGAATTTGTATTTACTTCGTTGGATAATGTATGAAAATGCAGTGGTCGAAACTCGGGGTGGAGAGAAAAATGCTAGTTTTCCACCTTTTTTTTAAAAATTTATTTACTGGCGCAGAGGTTTTGGCGCCAGTATTTATCTTTGTGCCTGCAAAGCATGCCTGTGTAGTGCTACATATATTTGACGGCAGAAGTTAGTTGTGGCGGCACCTACCAACATTTTTCAGAACTTCCTCTTACTTTTGCACTCGATTCTAAGCTGCAGGTGGTTTTTTGGATTTCAAAAATCGGGAAAGAAGTGCGGCTTAGATTCGAGTAAATACGGTAGGTGTACAAATTGTGCTAAAACCAAATTTTTACATTCAGTCCCCAAACTTAACAGAAAAACAATTTTCAAATTTCAAAAATTTATAAAAAATTAAGGAAACATTTGTCAGAGCTCTTGCTCTTACTTTTGAATTTAGGGTATTTTAGGTAATAAACAGTGTTGTAGAGGAGACTTTTCTAAAAACAATCATATCAGTTACAATACTGTACTCAGCCCAGCACGGAGATATTCACATTAACACTGTTATCTTCAAATTGAAAAACTCGTGTGCTTACAAATAAAAATGGCCGCCATTCAATAATGGTACAAGGTAAATTTTTTAAAACTATTCTGAACTACTCTATTATAGGGTAATTTCACATAAACAAACCAAAATATTTAAAAATTGTCAAACAACCAACATAAATTTTATTGGATGACTGTAGTTGTATGGACCCAAGTATTTTAAATGCAGAAGAATGAGTTTAACATTGCGTTTATATGACTTGAAACTTGTCAGTAACTGCATGCTGTTTGTTGGTAATACTCTTCCTGAGTTGAGCAGTGAGAACTGTCAATGAAAGGCTATGTTAAATAGTAATTATATTCATCATACTTTTATCCAGCACAGCTCATCATGAAGCAGATCCTCCACCTCCTAAGAAATGGAAGAATGATGCTGGGAAAGAAGAGAAAGTTGGTGGCACAAAAGTGATGGTGTTACCTACAGGGTTGGTACCCTGTAACAAATACCTCTGTGAACTTGTGCATGTTGTCAAGCCACACATTCGACAACTGGTTGAAGATGCAAATCTTGTAAGTTTATTTTTATACATGCACTACTACTTGAACACCTTTGTGAGAAAGTATTCTGTGAGGTTAGAGAGAGTTTTCATGGGCATAAAGTGATCTTCCCAAGGTTTTTTAAAATGTTTTTGAGTAAAAAGATAAGCATAAGAGCTATCAGAAACTGATGATATACAATCTTAGTGAGGAGTGATAAATATGATTTATTCTTACAGATGATTGTGCAGTTACTGTTAATATCCCTGTACAACAACAGCACAAATTTTCATTATAATACAGTTGTAAGAAAACAGCAAAACAGATGTCTAATGGGGACTGAGATCGCTGATATGGAGTACCTATCAGTAGGTGGCAGCACAATGAACCTAATATGGAAAATGTATGTGTTTGGGGGTGTCCGGATATTTTCAATAACATAGTGTAATTACACTCACTGCTATGTCTCCAGCTCACATGGAAATATTAGTTTAAGTAATGAGACGCTGCATTCTGCAACAAAAAATGACATTTTAGTTTTTGTGTTCTGCCTCTTGCAGTGTCACAGTTTCTCTTCTGCCATCCTACTAACATACAAAGTACTCACCTTAGTGAGTTTCTCAGAAGCATGACCTTCCCTGTTGTGCAGTATATTGTTTCTCAGCTGAGAAAAGCTGTAAAAAATTAGCTGCACAACGTGTCAACAGGTTGTATATGTACACTCCTGGAAATGGAAAAAAGAACACATTGACACCGGTGTGTCAGACCCACCATACTTGCTCCGGACACTGTGAGAGGGCTGTACAAGCAATGATCACACGCACGGCACAGCAGACACACCAGGAACCGCGGTGTTGGCCGTCGAATGGCGCTAGCTGCGCAGCATTTGTGCACCGCCGCCGTCAGTGTCAGCCTGTTTGCCGTGGCATACGGAGCTCCATCACAGTCTTTAACACTGGTAGCATGCCGCGACAGCGTGGACGTGAACCGTATGTGCAGTTGACGGACTTTGAGCGAGGGCGTATAGTGGGCATGCGGGAGGCCGGGTGGACGTACCGCCGAATTGCTCAACACGTGGGGCGTGAGGTCTCCACAGTACATCGATGTTGTCGCCAGTGGTCGGCGGAAGGTGCACGTGCCCGTCGACCTGGGACCGGACCGCAGCGCCGCACGGATGCACGCCAAGACCGTAGGATCCTACGCAGTGCCGTAGGGGACCGCACCGCCACTTCCCAGCAAATTAGGGACACTGTTGCTCCTGGGATATCGGCGAGGACCATTCGCAACCGTCTCCGTGAAGCTGGGCTACGGTCCCGCACAC